>NC_057864.1:119898381-120547547 GCF_019393635.1 Dromiciops gliroides
TCCAGTCACCTAAATGTATTTTTCTTTAACCTGAGGTTTTTGGTTTATGTCCAGAATGCCCTAAATGCTTGCCTCCTGGTTCCCTGGAATGAATGACTAAGGCCATTCCCTGTTTAAAAGGTTTCCCCCAAAAAAAATTTATGGTTTTTTATTATTATTTTAGAAAAGAACTATACTCATTGGCCCCAAACTATCTTTCCTCTCATTGTTTCTTATCTAGCAGAACATGAATATGGAAAAGCACAATTGTTTGGGTTAATATAATTTAGCAATTCTTATTCTGTAATAATCAATCAATCAAAAAGTATTTGTTAAGTACTTACTATATGCCAGGCACTGTGATATACAAAGAAAGGCAAAAATTGTCTCTTTGTTCAAGGAGCTCACATTTGTCTTCTAGGGAATACAGAGTAATCATAAGTAAGCACATACAAAATCCATACAGAATATATGGCTGGTAACTTTAAAGGACATGATCTCACCACGAGCAAAAGCCACTGTTCTCAAAAACAAGATATATATTCAGAGGTAATTTAATAATTATAGGTATTCCAGAAGAACATTACAAATAGAAAACCTGAACACACACAATGTAGGAAATAATACAATGTAGCTACCCATATCTTCTCAATACAAAAAACAAACAAACAAAATGTACCTGTTAAAAGAATCTACACATCACTTCCAGGGGGAAAAAACCCCAAGGCTTCAAACACCAAGAAACATAGTGGCTAAATTGAATAAGTCCAAAGTGAAAAATAAGTTCTATAAATGTCTAGAGAAAAACATCAAATTATAAAGGAAAAAAAATAGAATAATATAAAAGTTATTCTGAGCCCATTTGAAACCATGGATGAGAATTGAATGATATATTCTTTAAAACAAAAGAGATTAAGGACCGACACAAAATGGTACATCCTCCAAATCTAAGCCTAATTATCAATCTAAAAAGATACACATTGAATAAAAGATGGGTATTTGAGGCATTCTAACAAAATAAAATAAGCACCAACAGTATATACAACAGCAAATATCCCAAACAACAGAAATACATACCCAAAAAGTAAATAAAGATAACTGCCAAGGAAAGAATAAGTAATGCAATAAAGTATCCCATTTTTAGAATTTTTTTAATAAGAAGGATGATTGACAAGGGAGATTATCAAGACATACCCTAATCAATCTATTGGAGAGCAACAAAAGAAAGACAACTCCCATAGGCTCTTAAGAAGGGCTACAGGAGAATTGGAAAGTTTGTAGAATGGAGGGATTGAAACTGGGGGAATAAAAGTGGGAGATCTCACAGAAGAGAGAAGAGGTCCCACTAATGACACACACATAAGTGACACAATCTATATGTCTCTAATGCAAGATGGATAACTTTTGATGGGTTTAAGGTGGGGAAGTTGATGGACAAGGAGATCACTTCCACTAAACAAGTGATATATATGCCTCCATGAATGAAATCTTGCCTCAAGGGGAAGGAATTTAGAGCTCCTGGGGGCAGCTGTTACCTACAAGGGTGAGAGGACAAGGACCTACAAAGGAAATCTCATGAAAAATGAGAAAGGGAATGATTGATGGGGAGGGAAGAAAAAGGATAGACCTACATTAATTTCTACCACAGGGCACTGTTTTTATCCAATTATTTACCTCATAAATAGATAATTTTTAGAGAAAGGCACAACAGAAAATTAGGTGGTAGGGCAAAATCTATAAAGTCAATAACAGAAAATGTTTAGAAGAATGAGCTCAAACAGTACTTCAGAAGCTTTAAATACAGGAGGAACATAAAGAGATTAAAGAAGGAATGGATACGGATATCGATCTTTAATCAGAGAATACAAATTCAGAACAGACAGAAGGAAAAAATTAATGCAGAGAACTAGGTAACAAACATTCTATTTAAAGGAGTTTAAAAAAAAACCTTAAGAAACTAAAGAAGTTTGAGAAGAGGAGAGAAGGAAGCATGTTAAACTACCCCACTTAACTGAGAGGAAAAAAAGAAAGGGGGAAAGGACAACAATTAGACAATTAAATAAGAGATAAGAAAATAAATAATTTATATAAAACCATATAAATAAGGAAAGAGTCAACAAATGGGAGGGAGAACTAAAGAAGTAAAGAGATCCTGGGAGAATAGGATTGAATCAAAGTCACTGAAGTAGAACTAATTGTAAGGACAAAGTACTGACAGAAAAAAAGAAAGAGGAAGGAAAAAAAAGAAAATAAATCTAAAGAGGAAAAGAGCAATACTAGGGACATAAATGGTGGAAAACATAAGCCTAATTCTCATAACTTTAAATATAAATGGATCAAAATAGCCAATAAAATGAAATAGAGTAGCATCATTAAAAGAAAATTAAATTCTAGAGGCTGTTGCTTACAAGAAACACATTTTCACAAGATACACATAGGATCAAAATGAGAAGCTGAAACAAAATTTGCTATGTATCACATATATCCAAAAAAAGCTTAAATTTGCAATCATACTATCAAAGAAAAAAATAAAAATTTGCAATATGAACAGAGATAAATAAGAAAATATCATTATGCTTAAAGGAACTAAAGATAATCAAAAGCAATGATCCAATCTCAATATTAAACATATTAATAATATGGAATGGCATCTAAATTTATAAAATAAAAACCAACTAAATTCCAAAAAGATGCAGAAAGAAGAAATTAAAATCTATTATTGTTTAGCTTTCAGAGTTAGAAAAATATAACAGAAAGATAACTAATACACTAATCAGATTGACTGATTTGACAAAAAGGGAAATGATAAATGTTGGAGAAGATGTGGGAAGATTGGAATATTAATGCATTGTTAGTGGAGTTGTGAATTGATCCATCCATTCTGGAGAACAATTTGGAACCATGCCCAAAGGACTACAAAATTATGCATACCCTTTGACCCAGGATTAACACTAATAGGTCTGTATCACAAAGAGATCATTTTTTAAAAAAGTAAAAAGGATACACATGTACAAAAATATTTATAGCATCTCTTTTTGTGGTGGCAAAGAATTGGAAATTGAGTTGTGGTATATGAATGTAATGGAATACTCTTGTGCTATAAGAAATGATAGGCAGTAAGATTTCAGAAAAACTTGGAAAGATTTACATGAACTGATGCCCCACCTAGCTGCCCCTATATGTAATTGGGGAAAAAATTAAAAGAAAAATAAAAAAGAAAGCAAAAAATAGAGAAGATATTAATGCACCAGGGCAGCTAAGTGGTGCAGTGGATAAAGCACTGGCCCTGGATTCAGGAGGACCTAAGTTCAAATCCAGCCTCAGACACTTATACTTAGTAGGTGTGTGACCCTGGGCAAGTCACTTAACCCTCATTGCCCTGCAAAAAATAAATAAATAAAAGATATTAATGCACCTACAAATCTCAAATAAATATAAAAAAAGCAGAAGGGGCAGTTAGGTGGCACAGTGGATAGAGCACCAGCCCTGGAGTCAGGAGTACCTGAGTTCAAATCCGGCCTCAGACACTTAACACTTACTAGCTGTGTGACCCTGGGCAAGTCACTTAACCCCCACTGCCTCACTTTAAAAAAAAAGCAGAAATACTAAAGACATCTTTTAAAGACAACATAACAAATAATATAGCTACTATTTCAAGGAGCACTAACAAAAGATAATCCCAAATAGAGGTGATTATGAATCTGAAAAATAACAAATAAGTCAAGCAATAAATGATAGAAACATTTAAAAATTGAAACTCAACATTAAAGATGAAAAATATGCAATGATTTCTAAGGTGTAGCTAAAGCATTCCTCATAAAAAATTACATTCCTAAAAACAGACATTAACAAAATAGAAAACCAACAAATAAGCAAACTCAAAATAAGCCCAAAAGAGGAGCTTCTGAAAATTAGAAGAATATGGATAAATTTGGAAACGAAAAAAGTATAAATCGGGTAAAACTAAAAGGTGGTTTTTATTGAAAATCTTGACAAAATTGATAAACTGTTCACTAATCAAATTTTACAAGAGGGGCAGAAAATCAAATGACCCAAATAGGAAATGAATAAGAGGAAATCAATCACCTGCGTGTGTGCAAATGCATACATGCATGCACACACATAAATACACATACATATACCAAACCAGAAGAAATATAAAAAATTATCAGAACTTTTTGTGTATGGTTACATAGTAACAAAACTGATAACAGAAGAGAAATAAAGGATTACATACTAAAATGTAAAATATGTAAACTAATAGAACACCAAATAGAGATCTTAAGTTAATTTAAGAAAGGGAAATGGATCTAGTTATAAAGTAAATACCAAAGTGGGGGGAAATCCTTGACCAGATTGCTCAAAAGAAGCTTATCAAACTTTTATAAAATGATGCCTATATAACCCTTATTATTATCTGACATTAAGATAGACCACTCTCCCAAACTGCTCTTATGAGACAAATATAGACTTCATATCTAAAATAGGGAAGAGTAAAACAAAAAGAGAATCATAGACCAATATTATTAAGTACTATTGATTCAAATATTTTAAATAAAATTCTGGCAAATAGGATACAGGAATCTATCCAGGAAACTTTTCATTATGATCAAGTTGAATTTATACCAAAGAAGAAAGAATATTATAACATTTGGGAAACAATTAATATATATCAGCAAATAACATATTATTATATTAAACATATCAATAAGAACAAATTCATCCTAAGTCACAGGATTATCTCTAATAGATGCATTTATAATCTTTAGTAAAATACAGCACTCATTTATCTTTTAAAAAATCTTCAAAGGAATCAGAACCAAGATGGTAGAACGGTAGGAAGCCATATAGTTTTTTTGTTTGTTTGTTTGGTTTTTTGCAGGCAATGGGGGTTAAGTGACTTGCCCAGGGTCACACAGATAGTAAGTGTCAAGTGTCTGAGGCCAGATTTGAACCCAGGTCCTCCTGAATCCAGGGCCGGTGCTTTAACCACTGCGCCATCTAGGTGCCCCTAGGAAGCTGTATAGTGACTCTCCATTCCACAAACTTCTCCAAATAGATTTAGAAAATGCAACAAACAAGATACTGATGGGGAAATCCGAAAAAGTCACAGTGACTCCTTTGTCCAGCCCAGCTCAGCACAGGGAGCTCTGTAGTCAGTGGGTACAAGGTCAGGGCAGGAGCACACCATGTGAAACATCCAGTTCCTAAGGAGATGTTATATACCAAGACTGGAGGAGATGAGAACCATAGGGATAGATGCCAACTGGCAGCTTTGTCTCCCACTCAAAAATTATGGGTCAGAAACAGAGAGCATATTAGAAAGGGCCATTAAAGCAATTTCCCTAAAGCACAGCTTACCTTTCTCCCTTACTCAGTAGACTGTAGTAGTTCTTTATCGCTTCTAGAATCAAATACAAAATGTTCTGGTGTTCAGATCTTTCATAGCCTAGCCCCCTCCTATATTTCTAGCCTCTTTACACCTAACCAAAGAAGACACTCCATCTTTAGGTTCTGAACATTTTCTCTGGCTGTTCCCCATGCTTGGGATGTTCTCCCTCCTCAATTCCACCTACTGGCTTCCATGACTTCCTTTAAGTCCCAAGTAAAATCCCATCTTCTACAGAAAGCTTTTCCCACATAGGAGGATCTTGATAAATGTTTATTGATTGGCAGGGGACTCTGAGGTCTTAAGATGTTTACCAAGAAAGGAAGAAATTCAAAAACCAGAAGCAGCATTGGTGTGGTTCAAACCCCAAGATAGAGCAGGGTCTGATTTTCAGCATCTAGTTCAGCTTGCAGAGGAATAACCAAGTCAAGAATCCTAGACCAAAAGCTAGCCTACAATTCTATTACTCTGAAACAACAGAGATTTCCAGATGGTTGATATGGGTGGAGTCCAGCAACAGTCTACTCTTTTTCATATCAGAAATTTGCAGAAATCAGACAAGTTGAGCAACAAGCAGATTTTGCCCTGAATCTGAGCACTTTGGGAGCACTGAAAACTTACATGTCCCCAGCCTGTCCCTAAGAACCTGGAAAGTAGCAACAAGATCAGCCCAGATCTTCCTTTCAGAAGTGCTACAAGACCAGATCATAACATACAGTCCAACATCAGGAAATAGGATGGAAGAATGAACAAACAAAATAGGAACCCCACCATAATGAGCTATTATGGTGACAAAGATGCTCAAAACATGAGTTCAGAAGAGAATGACTCCAAAATCATATCAAAGTCACAGATGCACACAGACTTAACTAGAATTCCTGAAAGAGATGAAGCAAGAGATTTGGGGTTTTTTAAGTATGATATTTTTTATAAAATGAATGAAAGTTCTTCAGAGGCAAAATGTAAAATTAATAAGATCTATGGAAGAAAGAATTGGAAATGGAAATAATAGCTTGGCACAAATTGAACAAAACTTTGCATAAAAAACAGGCATTTCAGAAATTAGAATGGACACAAAAGAAGACAATGACTCCATGAGACATCAGTAAATGTTAAAACAGAATTAAAAGGCTGAAGAATGGGGGTAGGAGAGTTAGAGATCTTATAATAAAAACAAATGATCTGGAAAACAAATTGAAGAGAAAAAATTAAGAATCATTGGATTATCTGAACACTATGAATGAAAAGAAAATAACCAAGATATCATATTGCAAGAAATCTTAAAACTACCCAGATATCTTAGAACCAGAAGGCAAAATAGAACTAGAAAGAATCCACCAATTGCCTCCTCAAAGAAACACCCACAAATGAAAACTCTCAGGATAGTTCAAATCTAGAGCTTCCAGATCAAGAAAAGATATGCAAGCAGCCAGAAAGAAAGAATTCAAGTACCAAGGAGCCATAGTCAGAATCAGACATGCTTTAACAGCCACCACTAAAAAGTATAGAATTTTGAATATAAAGAAGGCAAAAGAAATGGGTTTAGAATAAAGAATAACTAACAAAACTGGATATAATGCTACAGGAGAAAAAATGGGTTATTCCTGATGAAAGGACTAGATCTGTAGAGAAACTCTTAAGTCTAAATACAGGAGTGAAGAGAAACTTTAAAAACAAATATGGGGGAAGCTAGGTGACACAATGGATAGAGCACCAGCCCTGGAGTCAGGAGTACCTGAGTTCAAATCCGGCCTCAGACACTTAACACTTACTAGCTGTGTGACCCTGGGCAAGTCACTTAACCCCAATTGCCTCACTAAAAAAAACAAAAATGAATGAACAATGACAAAAAAAACCCAAAACTAAATAAGAATAAACTGCTTACATTCATATATGGAGAAATGACATATGTCCCACTTTAACCCTATCATGTTCAAGGTTGAGATAAGGAGTTAAGATGAGGCCTGGGAGTGATTCTGAAATGTCTTGATCTTAAGAAAAGAATGGGGGCAGCTAGGTGGCACAGTGCATAAAGCACTTGCCCTGGGTTCAGGAGGACTTGGGTTCAAATCTGACCTCAGATACTTGACACTAGTTGTGTGACACTGGGCAAGTCACTTAACCCTCATTGTCCCACCAAAAAAAAAGGAAAAAGAAGAAAAGAATGGAGAGAGGAAGAGGAATAGATGGGGGAAGGAGTATAGGGAAAACTGTCTCATACAATTAGGGTAGACAGCTATGCAATCAAGGAGGAGAGTTTGGAGGAGAACAGCTGACATTCGAATCTCATTCTGATCTGAACTGGTCAAAAGAATGCAGAATACAGACACAGAGTTAGGTACATATATATGTATATGCATACATATATATTTCATTCAACAGGGAAATAGAAGAGAAGGAAAGAAAGAATATTAGAGGGAGAATGGGTTAAGGGAGGAATTACATCTGAGCAAAACAAATGTTTTGGTTGTTGTTTTTAACTATCTTTGAGGTGGCAAAGGATGGGAATGTGAGGGGGTGCACATGAATTGGAAAATGGATAATCAATTTCTGGTATAGAATCTGATGAAATCCCATTGTGCTGAATACAGAGAAACATGGAAAGATTTATATGAATTGATAAAAAGTGCAGTGAGTGGGACAATACAACACTATGCACAATTACTACAACATTCAAAATGAAAAGAACAATAAGACAATCAAAACTAAATGTTGTGAAGTAATGACAAAGCTCAGCCCCGAAGAAGAGAAGTGATAAGACCCCACACTGTGGAGGGTCCTTTTAAAAAATAAAGATTCATGGATAAGTCTGTTCCATGCCTGATTAATGTTTGTATACTGAATATGTTTTTATTTTTTCCCTACTGTCTAAGGAAGATCCCTTAGACTAGAACCAAGAAGAGAATTGTTCCTCAGATATCTGACATAGGGAGATTCACTTTACTATTGAGTAGAGAGGCAGCTCCAAAGCAATGAACTCAGGGTGGTAAGAATTTCTAGGCATCTAGATGGTGAAGTGCTGTACCTGGAGTTAGGAAGACCTGAGGACAAATCCAGGTTCAGGCACTTAGTAGCTGTATGACCCTGGTTGACTTACTTAACCTCTATCTATCTGTTTCCCCAACTATAAAATGGGTGTAATAACAACACCTACCTGCCAGGGCTGTTATAAGGATCAAATGTTATATTTGTTGCTATTGTTGTTAAGTTGTTTCAGTGGCATCCAACTCTTTCTGACTCCATCGAAAATGCCAATGATTAGGGTTTTCTTGGAAAGTATACTGGAGCGATTTGTCATTTCCTTCTCTAGTTCATTTTACAGAAAAGGGAACTGAGGCAAACAGGCTTAAGAGCCTTGCCCGGGGCCACACAGCTACTAAATGTCGAGTCTTTGACTGGAGGCCCTATAATATATCCACTGAGACCTAGCTTCCTCCCAAAATGAGATAATAGGTGGCTCATTAGATAGAGCTAAAGTTGGAATCAGGAAGCCAAAAGTTCTGGTCCAGATGCAGATACATATTTTCAATGTGACTCTGGCCACTTTACTTAACTGTTGCCTGCCTCAGTTTCCTCAACTGTAAAATGGGGATAATAATAGCACCTACCTCACAGGGTTGTTGTGAGGCTCAAATGTGATAACAGATGGCTCATTGAGTAGAACACTGGACCTGGAGTCAGGAAGACCTGAGTTCAAATCCGGCCACAGACACTTACTTTGTACTGTGGCTCTGGACATGTCACTTAACCTCTGTCTGCCTCAGTTTTCTCAACTGTATAATAATAGAACCTACCTCACAGGTTGTTGTGAGGATGAAATGGGATAATAATTATAAAGCATGTAGCATGGTACCTGGCATATAGTGTTATAGAAATGTTAACTACTGGGGGCAACTAGGTGGCGCAGTGGATGGAGCACCAGCCCTGGAGTCAGGAGTACCTGAATTCAAATCTGGCCTCAGACACTTAACACTTACTAGCTGTGTGACCCTGGGCAAGTCACTTAACCCTAATTGCCTCACTAAAAAAAAAAAGAAATGTTAACTATTATTAGTAGTAGTATATCACTTAGCACAATACCTGGCTCATGTTAAGCTCTTAATAAGTGGTGGTTTTAGAGCAGCTAGGTGGCATAGTGGATAAAGCACTGGTCCTGGATTCAGGAGGACCTGAGTTCAAATGCGGCCTCAGACACTTGACACTAACTAGCTGTGTGACCCTGAGCAAGTCACTTAACCCTCATTGTCCCACCAAAAAAACCCCCACAAACATAAATGGTGGTTTCTTTCCTTTCATCAAGGACACGTAAAGGACTGAATTTGGTAAAGGTCATCAGCCCCTGTGGCCTCAGCCTAGAGGTGATTAGCTAGATGTTGGGTTAAATACTCATAAACCCTCAACCTTACTGTGTAGTGGCAATGACCCCGGGTTCTAGAAGACTAATACTTCCCCCCTCTTGTTAGTAAGGCGGGAGACTTCTGATATAGTACGGTATAGATGTGAGCAACCTCTGTCCTGACTTTAGCTATTCTTGCTTAACTGTTATTCCTACATTATGGGAAAGTATTGATTGTGAGATAAGAGTATTAGGGAATAATTATGATTTAGAAACAAAAGGCATCAACAAAAACTTTTGAAAATATTGAAAGTGAAAATGTACTCTGAAACTAGGATGTTTAAAGTTTTTTCAGAATGACTGAATAAAAAATAAAAATAATATTATTTTAATAGTATGGAACAGTGGCAAGAAAACTAGATTTTTAGTCAGAGAAACTGGATTCAAATTCCTGCTCTGCCAATAAATGTTCATGTGACCTTGGGCAAGGTCCTCTCTGGACCTCAGTTTCTTTATATTTAAAATGAAGGAATTAGATTAAAGTTAAATTTGGAGATGGGAAGACCTGAGTTCAAATACTTTCTCTTACACTTACTAGGATATTACTTTGAGCAAGTCTCTTAACTTCTCTGCTGAACACCCATTTCCTAATATGTGAAATGAGTAAGTTGCACTCTGAGGGCCCTTCCATTTCTTTTTTTTTCTTTTTCTTTTCTTTTTTTTTTTTTTTAAGTGAGGCAATTGGGGTTAAGTGACTTGCCCAGGGTCACACAGCTAGTAAGTGTCAAGTGTCTGAGGCTGAATTTGAACTCAGGTACTCCTGAATCCAGGGCCAGAGCTTTAACCATTGCGCCATCTAGCTGCCCCCTAGGCCCTTCCATTTCTAAGTTATATGATCCTCTGAGTTCCAAGGCACCTTCAAGCTCTAAATATATGATTCTATGCAACTTTCACTTAGCCATGCTTCCTAACAAGTGCTTATTTTTCCTTAAGAGGAAAAAAAAGAGTGAGACCACAAGTTTTGAAAAATAGAAACAAATTTAAAATGATATATTAGTTTACACAGTGTCCTCTGTTATCAATATGTGGGGTAGTTTCATACTTGTCATTGTTCTCTCTCAGGCTCCTAATGAACTCAAGTGATACCCAATACATCTTTGTTAGAAGGCATGGCATGAGAGGTTTTTTTACACTTGTTAGTTGTATATGTCTTCCATTTATTTTTGTGTTGAACATTCCAGATCTTTAACTGATTGATTCATCATGATTGGATTTTTTTTTGTAAATTTTTTTAAAAAGCATCTCAAGGGGCAGCTAGGTGGTGCAGTAGATAAAGCACTGGCTCTGGATTCAGAAGGACCTGAGTTCAAATCCAGCCTCAGACACTTAACACTTAATAGCTGTGTGACCCTGGGCAAGTCACTTAACCCCAATTGCCTCACTAAAAGAAAAAAAAAAAGCATCTCAGCCAATAATGTTCACTAAACGAGCATTTCATAACCTGTCTTTCTCTCATTATCTTCATCTGCTAAATTAGAGTTCAATGTTGTTAGAGTGTTTGTGGTTTATTCAAAGCTTATAAAATACACAGTAACTATGAAATGAAATTATTAACAATTAATCTAATCAATAAGTCTTTTAATAATCATGTGGTCAGAAGTTGTTTAGCTACTTCTAGTCATATCTTATCAAAGAAAAGGGTTTCTGATTTAAAATATATATATATACACATGCTTATATAAGTATATACACACATATATAGTATACACTCCATATACAGTTTATACACACACACATATATACATATATATATATACTTAATGCAAGACCTTCTCACCTTATGATACATGTGATCATAGATAGGAAAGAATTATCATAGTTCTAGAACTAGAAGGGATCTTGAAGGTCATCTAATCCAGTCCCTTTATTTTACAAGTAAGGGAACTGAGTCCCAAGAAACATAAGCAAACATAAGCATATCCAAGTCAGTGTCTTCCTCACTAAATGTTAATTGCTATTCCTGAATAACCATTTTTTTCTTATTCTGCTTTAATGAGAAACTGATTTATAATATTTGAATTATTGAAAGTTCCTACTCCTCAAGATCTGCCTTAACCTGTTGCACCCACTTGAGCATGTTCTTGAAGATTTCAGAAAAGCTTGATTAACAAAAGCCATCCACTCTTCCTTCCTTCTACCTTGTCCCTTGATCTAGTCCCATCATAAATATAATAATAACAACAGCAGCTCCTCTCTCCACGCCTTCGCATTAGCTCTCCCTCATACCTGACATGCTCTGTCCCATCAATTCTGCCTCTTAATTTTCTTGGTTTGCATCTCAGATCCTGCTTTCAAAAGGAGACCTTTCCCAATCTTTCACCTTACCTCCCTAATGCAACTACTAATTCCTTCCCTTTTCAAATTAATTTTCTATATTCTGTATGTTGGATATACCTAGGTATTTATATATTGTCCTGCCCCCTGTCCCCATTAGAATGAATGTTCCTTGAGAAAAGGGATATTTTTTTTGTTTGATTGTTTGGTTGTTTGTTTTGCCTTCGTTTTTATCCCTAGCACTTAGCACAATGCCTGGAACACAGTAAATGTTTAATAAATACTTCTTGCCTAACTAACTGATGTATGACCTTAAGGTTTGTTAAGTATTTTGCTTTCAGAAACCTGTGAGATAGGCGATATAAATATTAATATCTTTATTTAACAGAAAAATGAACTGAGAGAATTTGTGAGTTGCCCCAAATCATACAGCTAATTTCAGAGAATGGATTAAAACCTGCATTTCAGTGCACCATGATGTTGCATTTCCTAAGATCTTGCTTCAGAGCTATAAACTAAGGTAGGAGCGATCAGTGCTGAATGCAAACAGGTAACACTTTTAGCTTAGCATGTAGCTTTATCAATCAAAAGGTATTTAACAAGCACCTACTAGGTAATAGGCACTCTCCTAACTTCCAGGAATATGACCATAAAGAATGAAATAATCCCTATTACCAAGGTGCTACCTTTCTAAGAGGGGAGGTTGCAGATATAATTAGTTTCCCAGACTTTGCAACATCTCTTGCTCCTTGGCCCTTTGAGAAATGCATTAGATCTCAGGTTAAAAGACCTGGATTCAAAACCTGCCTTTTGTGTTTATTGCCTGTATGTTCATGGGAAAGTCAGTTATTTTCTCTGCTCCTTAGTTTCTTTATCCACAAAATTAAGGGGTTTGATTAGATGGCCTCTAAAGTTGATGCAAGAGTTAGATCTAGTATCTAGACATATTTACCTTTTTGCAATTTGACATTACTTCTAGATACTTTCCCATTCCTTAATCTCCATGACACCATATCTCATGATTCATCCTACCTCTCTGATGACCCCTTCTCCATCTGCCTTCAGTGACTCTTCTTCCTTTTCCAGTCATCTAAAGTTGGGCATCCTTTAAAGGATCTATACTTTTTGCTTTCTTTTTCTCTCTACTTTTTCTACCAGACAGTCTTCTAGCTAAGTGGCACAGTGGAGTGAGTATTAGACCTGGAGTCAAGAGGACTTAAAATGTGGCCTCAGATACTTACTAGTTGGGTGACTCTAGGCAGAACACTTAACTTCTGCTTGCCTCAATTTTCTCAACTGTAAAATGGGAATAATAAGACTAAGGTTGCTATGAGGATCAAATGAAAAAGTTATTTGTAAAGCGCTTAGCAAACCTTAAGGCACCATCTAAATGCTAACTGTGACATTATTATTTCCATGACTACAGCATTATCTCCATGAAAATAACATCTAAATCTTTATTTGTAAATATGTAAGTGCTGTGAATTATTATTTCCATGACTACAATTATTACTTCCTTTAAAACGACTTCTTTTTTTTTTTTTTTTTTTAGTGAGGCAATTGGGGTTAGGTGACTTGCCCAGGGTCACACAGCTAGTAAGTGTTAAGTGTCTGAGGCTGGATTTGAACTCAGGTACTCCTGACTCCAGGGCCGGTGCTCTATCCACTGTGCCTAGCTGCCCCTAAAATGACTTCTAAATCTTTATTTCTAGTCTGACTTATTCCAATACTTAAAGGAACTTAAAGGTTCCATATTTCCTAATAGAAGGTCCATCACCTACCTACATGCATCCTATCTCCAGCCTCTCTACCATACCATACCATACCATATAGCTTCTACTATACCCAAAAAGTACTCCCTCATCACCTCCATCTCTTAGATTTCCTAGCTGCCTTCAAGGCTCATTTCATGTGCTACCTCTTATAGAAGGTTTTTCCTGAGCTCCCTTTTTGTTGGTGCTATTTCCCTCCTCAACTAATTATATGTGTGTATGTATGTGCATGTGGATGTGTATATGTGTATAACACATATGAGTGTGTTGCACATGTGTGTATGTTTATTTGTATATTTGCATATATGGAGAGAGAAACAAAGAGAGAGAGGAGAGAAATAAAAAGAGATGAAAAAAGAGAAAGAGGAGAGAAGCAAGAAAGAGAAAGCAGCTAGATGGTGACATGAATAAAGGCAAGATCTTGTTATCAAGCTCCTTAAGAGCGGGGAAGTCTTACTTCCTTGTTTTTGTGTCCCCAGTTCTTAGCACAATTCCTGGGATATAGTTAACAAGTACTCCTTTCCTTCCTACCTTCCTTCTTCCCCTTCCTTTCTTCCCTCCTTCCTTCCTTTCTTCCTTCCTTTCCTCCTTCCTTCCTTCCTTCCTTCCTTCCTTCCTTCCTTCCTTCCTTCCATCCTTCCTTCCTTCCTTCCTCCCAAGGTCACTCTTGTATGCACTAAGCCATGCTAGCTCTCATCATGTGATATCATGTGATTAATATAGTAACTGGTCAAGGGTAAGGAAATTGAGAAGAATTGGTCTCAGAGCATCAAATCAAGTAGCTGTGAACCCCATGTCGTATTTCAGCAACTTAAACTGTTGCATTAATATAAAGTATTCTGTTTTCCTGATTTTCAGCTTACTTCAATCATGTGGTAATGTTTAAAATGCATAGGTCACTAACACAGAAGCAGTTCACTTTTCTCTAAGCTAATAAGAAAAGAAATGAAGGCCCCTTCCCAGTTTAAATCCATGCCCCTATGATCCTACTGTTCTTTCAGTTCCAATGACCCTTTCCCCTTTAGTGACGAAGCTTATACCTCCAATATTACTTCAAAATGTGTCTAGTATTCTCTGTAATGATTATCATTAGCTTATTCTAAAGAGGATCACTTCCTAGTTCTGTATTATTTCTTTGTATAAACAGGAAAGCACATTAATGAATCTTGTTTCAGTCTAAAGCAACTGAAGCTCACAAGCTACTGCAGCTGCCCACGCTTTCTAGCTTGCCCTATAATAGCATATGTTAATGTAGACTACCTAATGGACTTTTAATTTCCCTATAATTTAGGGAGTTGTAAAGAGAAAAAATAAGGAAGAATTATAGCGTATCAGTGTTCAGCAAGAATACATTAATAATTTTTTGAAGTTTTCATTTCTAAGGAAATAGAGAATTACATTCATAAATGAACATTTCAAGCTAAATTGTTTTAATTATTTTAATGTTTTGAAATGGATTCTTGAAGCTGTTGCCAAAAAAAGAAAAATATTTCCACCACAGTATTTCTTAACTTGGGAAACATAGATCTAGGAAAATTAGGAGTTTTTTAAGCAGCTTGATAACACAGTGGGTAGAAGCCCTTGACTTGGAAATAGGCAATAAAAATCACAGCCCAGCTATTTATTACCTGTGTGACCATGGGCAAGTCATTTAACCACTGTCAGTTTCAATTTCTTCACCTACAAAATGGCACCACCTTCACAATGTTGTTGTAAATATCAAATAATATAACATATATAAAGTGCTTTGCAAACCTTAAAGCAATAGGTTAATGCTAGCTATTATTATTAAAAGTTCACTCAATGATTTATTCAATAAACATTTTAAAGGCAGAACATTATGATAAATGCTAGAAGAGATAGCAAGTTTAAATACTACATGGTCCCTAGCCTCATCAAACCTAAAGTCTAGTAGGAAATAAAAATATCATCAAGTCAAAAATCAGTAAGCATATACTTTGTGCCAGGCCTGCTAATACAAAACAGTATATGATAAGACTATCAGAGATTTGCAAAACAAAGTGCAATGTGAGGTACAAGGGAAAGATTGTTATTAGCCAAGAGATGAGAAAGGCTACATAGAGGACGGGGACATTGATTTGGGTTTAAAGTTTGGGTAAGAATTTAAGGAAGGTAGAGGTAGAGGGAGGCCATTCCAGACACTAACAGGACCAGACATGTTTGACAGATGAAAGGGTGTCATTTGCCTGGAGCATAGAGTATATGGACAGGAGTAATCTGGAAATAATGCTGCAAAAGTGAGATGGTGTCATTGTAGAAAACAATAAATATAAGGTAAAAGAGTATGAATGTAACTCAGCAGGCAATAGGAAATCACTCAAGATTTTTGAAAAGAGTAACACAACTATGGTTGTTCATCCTTCATGTTCAAAGAGGACATAATAGGTGATGTCTTGACTTGTGTGTGATTTAGATTTAAATGAGGCAGAGTTGTCAGCCTCACTACCTCTTCCAGAGTCATCAAAGGTCAGTGGCAGGACAAAAGTCAGGATGACTGGTGATGACCTGGGCTAATGTGGCTTCTTCAATGTCTGACCAAGCTCTAAGTGTTTCACAGCACCTACTTCAGCTGCCTTCGTGGCTATTGGAACAAATTGTTCTCATCTGTCCATTCTACTGGGGGAAATCTTCACATGCTTGGGGTGGACATCCCCCTAACTTGCCAATGGGTTTAAGGCCTCTCAGTTACCCTCAATCTGGTTTAGCCCATCTGCTAAGATGGTTTTACTGTAGTGCGGTCACTATTCATGCTACAGCTTCTTGGAGCCATAGGTGAGAGGTGACAGGTGAACCCCAAAGGTGCATTATCGGCCCTAAAAAGGACTCGGCAAGCCCTCAGACCTGAGGTACTAGTCCTCCCTGAACACCCCATAAAACCCAAGACAAATACATATGTGAATAAGAAAGGACATTCTGGATTTCCAGAAAGGAAAGGTAAAGGTTGAAACTGGGAGAAGAGATGTTAGACTTGTCAAGAGACCAATGCATTAGTCCAGGTTCATGGTAATGAGAACCCATACCCCTTTGGTATTAGTGGTAATAGAGGGGAGATATCACAGGATAGCTGGAAGGAATCTCCAAATACATCTAGTCGGGGCAGCTAGGTGGCGCATTGGATAGAGCACCAGCCCTGGAGTCAGGAGTACCTGAGTTCAAATTCGGCCTCAGACACAACACTCACTAGCTGTGTGACCCTGGGCAAGTCACTTAACCCCAATTGCCTCACTAAAAAAAAATACATCTAGTCTACCCTCCTCATTTTATAAATGAGAAAACTGAGGTCCAATGACATTAAACGACTTGCTCAGGACCAAGCAGGTAGTAAACATCAGAGATGTGAATTGAACCCAGGCCCTCTAGACCCGGGTCCCCTAGCTCTTTCCAGCAGACCAAGATGCTAGAAATGTTTCAAAGACTTGGAACTTAATTGTAGAAGGAGGAGAAGGAAGAAGAGGAGGAGGAAGAAGAGGAGAAGAAGAAAAAGAAGAAAATAATAAAAAAAATAACCCTAACATTTTGAATACGGAGAAGGGTTGATGCCACAGACAAAAATATGGAGGTCAACAGAAGGAGCAATTTTAGGGGAAAAGATACACTCAGTTTTTGACATTTTGAATTTCAGGTGCTAGCACATTATCCAGGTAGGCATGTGATGGGAATATGAAATTCAGATCTGGAAATCAAAAAAGAAGTTAGAGCTAGAGATTTAGATTTGGAGGTCACTGGGATCAAGTTAGTAGTAGAGAGTATGGCGATGAATTAGCTTGCCAAAATAGTGAAATATTCAATAAGCATTTACAAGATAAAAATTAAGTGGTGCAGGGGGCAGCTAGATGGCGCAGTGGTTAAAGCGCTGGCCCTGGATTCAGGAGTACCTGAGTTCAAATCCAGCCTCAGACACTTAACACTTACTGGCTGTGTGACCCTGGGCAAGTCACTTAACCCCCATTGCCCCCCCCCAAAAAAAGTATTAAAATTAAGTGGTGCAGGGGGCGGCTAGGTGGTGCAGTGGATAAAGCACCAGCCCTGGATTCAGGAGTGCCTGAGTTCAAATCCAGTCTCAGACACTTGACACTTACTAGCTGTGTGACCCTGGGCAAGTCACTTAACCCCCATTGCCCCGCAAAAAACCAAAAAACAAACAAACAAAAAAATTAAGTGGTGTCCTCAAAAAGCTTACATTTGATCAGGGAAGACACTATGTACAAAAATAGGTAGATTATACAAGATAAATGCAAAGTAATAGGAAGAGGGAGGGTGTTAGGAGCAGCTAGGATTGAAAAAGGCTGCAATTAGAAAACAGCTTTTTAGCTAACTCTTTTTGTGTGTGTGTGTGAGGCAATTGGGGTTAAGTGACTTGCCCAGGGTCACACAGCTAGTACGTGTTAAGTGTCTGAGACCAGATTTGAATCCAGGTCCTCCTGACTCCAGGGCCAGTGCTCTATCCACTGCGCCACCTAGCTGCCCCTCTTTAACTAACTCTTAAAAGAAAATGAAATTTCTAAGAGGCGGAGATAAGCAAGGAGTGCATTCCAGGTATTGGAAACAGGTATTGAAAAAATAGAAAGATAGAAAATTGAGTGCTGTATATGATGAACAGTAAAAAGGCCAGATTTACTGGTTGCATCAAAATTGCAGCAAATATAGCATAATTATAAATATACACACAAAAACTAACGTGAATAAAAATGTATATTATCCACTTGGATGGACAGCATCTAGGGTTCATCCATAATATTTATATTTTGGAAAGGTACTACAAATAGACAAGAAGTTGAGCCCAGAGTGACTGCTAAATTCTCCCAGAAACCAAAGTCCCATCTTTTTTAATGCCAAACATGTTGCCAAGTTTGTATGGGTCATTCTGGAGCGTAGTTTGGCCCTCTGCTCCAAGGAGCTATGGGACTGTGCATACACTTTGATGCAGTAATACCACTACTAGTTCTGTTATTCCCCCAAGAGGATCATAATAAGGGCAAAGGACACACATGTACATAAATAATTTAATAGCAACTCCTCTCGTGGGCAAAGAATTGGAAATCAAGGAATGCCCATCAATATTGGGGACATGGCCTAAACAAGTTGCCAGTATATGAATGTAATAGAATACTATTGTGCTATAAAGAAATGATGAGCAGGAAGATTTCAGAAAAAACCTGTAAAGACTTAAGTAGACTGATGCTGAGTGAAGTGAGCAGAACCCAGGCGAACATTATACACCGAGTAACAGCAACATTATGTGATGACCGACTGTGATAGACTTAGCTCTTCTCAGCAGTGCAAATGATCCAAGACCGATTCCAAAGAACTCATGATAGAAAATGTTCTTCACATCCAGAAAAAAAGAACTGTGGATTCTGAATGTAAATTAAACCATACTATTTCTACTTTTTGGCTGTTTTTTTTTCCTTTTTTTTTTTTTTGAGGTTTTTCCCTTGAGTTATGATTCTTTCACAATATGACAAATGCAGAAATATGTTTAATGTGATTGTACATATATAACCTATATCAGATTGCTAGTTGTCTTGGGGAGGGGGGAGGGAAGGGAGGAAAGGAGCAAAATGTGGAAATAAAAATCTTATGAAAACAAATGTTGAAAACTATCTTTACATGTAACTGGAAAATAATAAAACACTTTTATGATAAAAAAAGAAAAAGGGAACTTTTAAAGGACTTTAGAAGAAGGGAAGAGCTCTGAATATCCACCCAAATTATCAGTTATTAATAATTATTTCTCACACTTCAAATTAAATAATGATCTGTTGAGAGATTCAAGTGAAATATTAATTGAAACAATGACCTCGGCAAAGTTGCAGGATATGAAACCCAACCCACACAAATGATCAGCTTTTATGTATATTACCAATCAAACCCATCAAAAAAAGAAAGAAAATTTCATTCAAAATAAATGACTGAATTTATAAAATATATAGATAAATGAATGAATGAATAAACAAACAAATAAATTAATTAATGGATGAATGGATAGACAAATAAATAACTAAGTAAATAGATGGATAAATAAATGAGTAAGTAAATGAATAAATGTGTGGATGAATAAATAAATAAATAGATAAATAAGTGGGTGACTAGATGAATGAATGAATGAATGAATGAATGAATGAATGAGCAAAGTTTGTATGGGTCTAAGACATAGAAAACAGGGTAGGGGGAGTAAGAAGATGGAAAATATAAGATAGAAAAAACTAAAAAGGCTGATCACATGATGAGAATGAGGCATAAAAAGTGCATAGCCTATGTGCTTCACTGATATCATTATGCTGCCAGAAGAAATCCAGGTTTGCCTCCCCTCAAGTACTAGATAGACTCTCTGTAGAAAGCATGGAAAGATATTAACAAGAGTCACACAGGATAGGTAGACATGGATGGTTTGGAAAAGTTTGATTATAGATAATGGGAAAAAAACTATCATATGATTACTCAGCAGGATAAGATAACTGCCTTTTGTGGTTGAATAAAAGTATTGGGATGTAACCTCATCCTCTAGGGGCTCACTGAAAGCTTCCTTGGCTCAACAAAGGATGCTAAGTTCCACATATTATCCTCATATAATTTTGATCAAGTCAGCCAGGTCTCTGTACTTTGAAAATTTTTGTTTCATGTAGATGGAGATTATAATTTTTTGGTATGGTGACATCTATTAAAAATTGTTCTTGAAGTTTTAATTAACCCAGATCCTGATCCATTTAGTGCTATTTCCATAAACCAATTGGCAGTGTTTCAGGGATACTGAAAGGAACACAGACTTTCACAATGAGAATCTGAGAATACACAAAGTATTCACCCTGAAAGACATCCCCTTACTTTTCCCCCTTCCCTCTATCTACTAACATCACATCTTAGATGATAGGTTGAACTTTGAGGGGCAATTCTCCTCTTCCTCCTCCCCCTCCCCCTCCCTCTCCTTTTCCTCCTTTTCCTCCTCCTCCCCCTCCTACTACTACTACATTTCATGTTAATAGATATGACCCAATATTCTAGCTTATAAAGATCTTTTGGGATCCTGATTCTACCATCCAAAATGTTATTTACCCCTCTTAGTTTATGTCATCTGAAATTTGATAAGCATAACATTTCTGCCTTTTATCCAAGTCAATGGTGAAAATGTTCAACAACACAAGGCAAAGTACAGCTCCTTGGGGCATTCCACTAGAGACCTCCTTCCAAGTTGATGATGGATCATTAATGAAGCCTCTATTCTATTTACTATTCTTGATGTAAGAGAATCAACATCTAGTACCTTGTTGCTCAACTGAAATCTTCCTGGCAAAGGTGACACTGGATTCTCAAAGGGTATAGCAAAGTCTAGAAGGTTCTACAAGTCAGAAAGTCAGAATATGGATCCAGAGAGGGACTGCAAGTCTTGTGTATCCTAGCTAAGTTCAGAGAACCTTTCCACTAAATTGGACACAAAATGATGAATCCATCAGCTATAGCAACTCTCAAACATAATCTGTCAAATCAGAGAGGGTTTTTAATCAAGTGGTAGAGTAGCTACATTGATGACAGACAATATAGCCTCTTTAAATATTTAGTAATCTTACAAAATACATGATGTTGAATTTACCAAGTACTAATCTTCCAATAAAGTCAAATCATTTTTCTGAAATCACATTAATTACCATAATATCCTCTCTGATGTGGTTCTCATTGTGCATGATTGATAGTCTGGAAAGTTAAATAGTCATTAAATCACAGAAAGGCAGCCCAAGAGTATATGGTGTGGACCATCTGTAGTCATCTATAAAATTGAGAAACCGTTCCTCCAAAACAACCTACTGGGTTATCATAATCTAGTGAGTGCTTACCATATGTAAAATGCTATACTAGGGGGGCAGCTAGGTGGTGCAGTGGATAAAGCACCAGCCCTAGATTCAGGAGGTCCTGAGTTCAAATCCCACCTCAGATACTTGACACTTAACTAGCTGTGTGACCTTGGGCAAGTCACTTAACCCTCATTGCCCCGCCCCCACCAATGCTATATTTGAGTCCACCGAGAAATGAGGAAAACAATCATACTCTTTGCTTAAAAGAAGCTTGAGTTCTTGTTGCAGAGTTAGAAGACACACAAGTGAAAAATGATTCCTGGTGCAACTAAATTTTCAGGCTTCTCTCCACTGACTCACAGGCAGAGATCCCGACCTTGAGGTACTCCCACTCTGAAACTTGCTCTTATGATTGCTGTGTCTCTCTTTCATAAGGGGCCCCATCCATGATCACTTCATTCCCCATTCAACTCACTCTCTGGGTGTTCATCTCCTTCTGAGTAGTCTTAATTTCTTTGTATTCTCTTCTCCCCTTTTCCCAATTCTCTTTTTTGTGCTGTCTTTTCCTTTTAGAATATTAGCTCCTAGAACTTGCTTTTATTTGTATTCCCAGCTTAGCACAGTGTCTGGCATCAAGTAAGCACTTAATAAATGCTTTATCCATTTCCATATGAAAACAAAATTCAAACAAATAAAAATTTCTGTAAGTAATGAAAAGTATATATGAAATGCTAAGGGTCAATAAAATAAAAGACCGGTCTACTTCAAATAGAATTAATCTAGGAGGGATTCTTAGAGGAGGTAATTTTTTCCCAGAAAACTATTAGGACAAGAAATAGATAACACTACATTATTTATTGATTCAGATCAACCCTATGACTGATTTGATTGATTGCTGAGAATAAAAACCGGAAGATATTTCATCAGCCAGAAAAGAATTGATTGTGTGACTTTAAGCATGACCAAAACCTTAGGTTTCTAATTATAGTGCTTGAGGTTTCTTTGGCTTTAGATGTGGCCAAAACCTGATTTCTATTGTCCTCCTAACTTCTGACCAACTCTGCCACCAAGAAATAGTTTCATTTTCACTATTTACATCTTTGAAACTTTATATTAGTTGGTTAACCAGCCAACTAATTTTTGGTAGAATGTAAACTCCTTGAGGACAGGGCCTGCCTTGGTTGTTTTTAAATTTTTTTCATAGCCCCAGCACCTACTGGCTAATACAAAGTAGGTATTTAATAAATGCTCATTCAATTGACTTGACATTGAATTTTTTTTAATAGAATCATCTTTTTAAAAAAATGCTCCATAAATCTTGTGGATTCCCCAATTTAAAGGCAACTTTTGTTCTCAAAACTGCAAGATTTTTAACCTGTTTCATGGAGAAACATTTTCTCAAAAATGTACCTTTGAGAGCCCTTAAATTGTTAATCCTTTGCAAACAAATCCCCAGATCCCTAATTACTATGAAATATGTCCCAATTCCTAAAATAATAGGCCTGACATAAATTTGGCGTGTCATGGATTTGTGGTTATACACTGTAGACAACTCTTAAAAAAAACAATTAAGACAACATTACATTAGAGAGGCACCATGGAACATTGGAAATAGTATTTGATTTGGAGTCAGAGAATGTTGCTTTGACTCGTGGCTTTACTTATCACAACACAATAATAGGATTTGCTTGGTTAAATTATATCCCTTTTCAACTCAGTTTCCTCATCTCTAAAATGAGGGATTTGGATGCACTGATGTCTGAGGTCTCTTCAATCTATCATCTTATGCCTCTTATATGTAACATAAGATAAAAGCCAAACATTCAATGAAATTAGAATCATTTCACTTGAGGAGCAAGAATTATTTTAACTATTTCACATTAACTCCCATACTCCTTTATAACTGAATTATTTTAAAAGGCCCAGCTCATTGTTAGTCTCATAAAGCCAAGGTAATGACTCACCAGCCACATGAGTGACCTTGCCAGGCCCTGAGATAAATACCTTTGGTGTGAGTTGTAGAGTAATGCTGAATTTGATGCAGAAACTCAGAACCTGAAAAAGGAGATCTGAAAGGCACCTTTCTGAAAAACAATTGATTTGCTTCATTTCATTGAAATGGCTAATGCTTTGATGGTTCATATTTACAATAGCTTGTCCTGCTCTTCAGTGGAGTTGATATGTTGGAGTCTTGAACACCATAAACTTGATCAGAACTTCCTCCGTAATAAACAGAGCGGATTTAAGATGTGTGCCCCCTCCTAACCATTCTGCGTACCAATTTGTAGTGAAAGACATCTTCATGCTCAAGTGCCCCAAGTAGGTGAAAATAGTTCTGGGAAACTCAATATGCAAACTGGGTTTGGAGCTTGAAAGACTTTCAAGAAGGGAAAATTTGACCTTCCCTAGTAAAAAGCTGTTGCTTGGCTAAATATACTATCAGGACCGGAGTTTTAGGCACGTTCAAAGTACACATAAATGATGGGTCTCATCTTTGTAGGCAACTTCCTGAATAACTTAAGAAATCTAACAAAACTAGAGTCCTAGCTTGTCCAAGTTCTCTGAATGACAGAGATTAGACTCATCGAGGGGAGACATGAACAGAATAAATTTTAAAAGCCCAAGAAGACTGGATAGGTCAATTTAGGAGGCTGACAATTTGGCGATAGGCATGTCCCAGGTAAAGAACAGGAATGCACTCTCTGACTGGGTCTCCAAAATCAAGATTTATTCCTAAGCTGAATAAATTGTGACAAGAATTCTCCTGTGTTCTTTTCGGATTCTGAAAAATCTCACAAGGGGGGAATCTTTTCCTTTACTTGGAAATATTAAGGAATTGCCTGTTATTTCTATTGGTTGTCATCTTAGATATGTGCATGTGTGTAGGGAGAGGGGGAAATTTTTCCTTTCCTTTCCTTTTTAAAAACTTATCTTTAATATCTTTAATAATACCACCATTGTATTTACATCTCTGTATAAAAGTATCCTTCCAATAAACTACAAACTCTTTGACATTGAAGTCCACTTTTTTCTTGTCTTTGTGTTCCATTGACTCTCACAATGTCTTAAATGTGCTTAGTGCTTAGTAAATGCTTTCTGATTGGAATGGAATTGAATTGAATAGACTGCAAAATCCAAACCAATCATTAAAGTTATCCAAAATATCAGCTCCAACTATTTTTAATCAAGCACCCTTAGGATACACATATGGTCTTAGACAAGACACAGAATTCTCACAAACTTTCTTTTCTAGTCAAGAGTATACCAGGAGACACTGCTTTGACAGTCAGCTTCAATAAATCACAGCAACTATCTTCAATGAAGAATTATCTCTATCACCCAGGACACCAGGGCAATCCATGAAGATTGTACCAACCCCACCATTCATGTCATAGTAAAATTACCAAAAAACTAAAAATGAGATTTTCAGAAAGTCTTTACTTAAAACTCTGCCAAGATACCATTTGGGGATATACCCCCATAATGGAGAGATTCTCAGCTCAAAATAGAGGAATCATTTTCTCCTATAAGATGAAATCATATTGGTGGGCATAGGGAGAAGAACTTTTTATTACAAAAGATAAATTTGCAAAAGCTAAGTTCTTTCAATTAAATATTGAAACAGCAATTTTCCATGTAGTTGAATTGTATAATAGTAGTCTTATTTAAAGATATACAGGGGCAGCTAGGTGGCGCAGTGGATAGAGCACCAGCCCTGGATTCAGGAGGACCTGAGTTCAAATCTGACCTCAGACACTTAACAATTACTAGCTGTGTGACCCTGGGCAAGTCACTTAACCCCAATTGCCTCATCCCCCCAAAAAATTTAAAAAAAAAGATATATGAATATGAGTATGGGTATACATATACAACTATACACATAGTCATCCCTAAAAATGGCATGGCTGTATGCCAAACAATCTCTAGATTATGTCCAACACCTACATGGAAACTGAAACATATCAATTAAAAAGTCCAAATACATAGGAAAAGAATCTGAAATTTTATTCTTTCTTCAGGATCCTAATATTATTTGTTCCTCCTACAACTAGGTCTTTAGAGTCTTTTAGATGTAGAGAGAATAAGTTTAAATGTATACACACAAAAAAAGAAAGTTAAGTATTGTGGCAATTTATTCAGTTAATTAAGGTCAAAATATTAATACTAGGTAGATGATCAACATATTTCAAGTTATAAATACGTACCCTTAGATAAGGCTAACATAATTACTGCCTAACTTAATCCTACTGTGGGGTTTTGGCTATTATTAATAATGTAGTCTAGATTTATGTTTGTCAATATAATATTACCATAATAATCAATGAAGATGGAGGTGTCTCCTAAATACCTAATTATATATGTACATAGATATGACTTTATCTATACATATAAATTAATATATCATATCTATATTTGTATATAATTTAGGTATTTAAGAGATTGCTAACACAAAACCAATGCAGAAACCTTTTCAGTGGAGAGGTAACTATGAGCACACTGTAACATATTGCAAAAAATTACACAGAAAAAAAAAAAGATGAAAGAGACCATTGTGCATGGTTGAAAAAGAAAATGGGTTGGTCCCCCAGAAAGACTGAGGGATAAGTATGGCTAGTTCGGATGCTTCACTGGCATCCTTGCAATGCCAAGAGAACTCAAGGAAGTTCCTTAATGCATTAGATAGATACCTTTGGTGAACTTTCAGAAGAATATGAACAAGAATACCATGGGATGGCAGCTATGGGTGGACAGTGATTTGCCTCATTGGATTCTCATCATATTATTGGAATCTCAGATCCATTAACATATTATAATATATAAAAAATATGTATGTATATGTATACAAAGTATAGAATGTGAAGAAAGTAGAAGATATGTGTTATATAAATATATATGTACATATATGAGAATAAATCAAAACTGTTGTTGATAATTTTTAACATTACATTTGTGAGGTTTAAAATCTAAATGTGTGGTCGCCTTAAATTAGAAGCTTTTGGGCATTAAGCATTTATTAAAGCATACTAGGTATTAGAAAAAAAGAACACATGGAGTTAAGAAAAGGCCTATCTAGCCTAGAGTTCCAGCCTGGTCTGGTTCTTCCTCAAGACCTCCACCAGGCGCCTGCTTCAGCCACAAACTCTTCCCAAACTGAGTGTGGAAGCTTTTGATAGGTCTGGAGCAGAGGCGGTCCTTACACACTGCTTCAAGCTGATTGGTAGGCGTCATCCAAATCCATTGGTTCACTGGACTTGAAGGTGGTCTGGGTTGAGTTCAAAGTCCTTAGCTTCTGAGAACAATACTTTTTTTTTAAGGGCCAGCCAGGTATGGTTACAATCTAATTAATTTGAAGTAGGCTAATCAGCAAAATCAATCACTCTCACTTAATTCAATCAGTTTAGATTAATCTCCAGGTGAGCCTTTGAGTATCTGCCAAATCCCATTATTTTCTTACAAATTGTAACAACTAGCCTTAGGGCCAGAGACTCAGAGCTCAAAATCTAGAAAGGGCAGCTAAGTGATGAAGTGGATATAGACTGCTGGACCAGGAGACATAAAGACTCATCTTCCTGAGTTCAAATCTGGCCTCTAATGGTTACTAGCTATGTGACCCTGGGCAAGTGACTTGACCCTGTTTGCCTCAGTTTCCTCATGTGTAAAATGAGCTGGAGAAGGAAATAGCAAACCACTCCGATATCTTTACTAAGAAAACCCCAAAACCCCAAATGGAGACATCAGTGACCCTCTATTCCAATCCTTTCATTTTATAGGTGAGGAAATTGAAAATGGCCTGCCCTATGTCACATAGGGAGTAAATATAAAAGGCATATTATAAAAATGATAACAATTTATCATAGTAGTTAACAATTTAGGAAATAAAATTTAAGGAAATTCTAACTCTAATCCCAACTCTTCCATTGACTTGGTTTATGACCTTCACCAAGTCCCTTTGTATTTCTGTCCCCCAGTTGTCTCCGCTGAAAAATTATGCTAAAATATTATTCTAACTCAGCAATTCAAAATACAATTATTTTAAATACCTTACTATGCCTTAAGTGCAGGACAGCTAATAAGAGGACTGCTAGAAATGAACAACAAAATTTTAAGCAAAATATAATCTTTCCACTCTCCATATTCACTTATAGTAATATCAACATAGAGCTTATTATTAACCTTAAAGTATATTTTTAAAAGAATATGCATCCTTAAAATCTGAAGTGCTGTATGATCTAGATGGCCAAGGAAAGAGTTAAAAAATATGTAAGAACTTCCAAAAGCTTAGATGACTTTGGAAACACAGATCAAAAACAAAGAGACTGGAAGTATAATTAACTCCATTACTGCTCAGTCAAATGAAAACAGCCATGACACCCTTTTTTATTTATGGTAGCAGCAAATAGCTCTATTCCATTGCTGGTTATTGCTATAGGACAGCACTGGTTTCACAGCAGGTGAAACAGACACAAGCTGCTAATATTTATGTCACCAGATCATGTTATAGATAGAAGATTTATGTGAAAGTGCCATAAAAAATGTTAAGCAGCTTTTATATCTTCTTATAACAATTCTTTTTTCCCCCTCATAAACAAAAGCTTACCCATAAAGTAGGAATTTTGAAAATGCACATTTAAGTGGAGTCAGGAATGTATTGGTTTGAATCAATATTCTAGATTCTAGATCCTGCATTGACTAATGACAATCATAATATAAGGCTCCAGAATGACTACTATTGTTCAATTTCAAGAAACTTTTTTATTTCTGATTTGTGTTCCTTAATAACCAGCAGAGTTCATTAATGTTCGGTTAACATTCATCATTGTTAGGGTAAAAGTAGAAAAGAGAAAATATCCTTGTCTCATCCAACCCCAACTAGATTTCTTCCTCTGCAAATGTTATTTTCCTTCTGTCACCCTCACCTCCAAACATAAAAGCATAGAAGTGAACACACACGTGCCCACATGCACGCCCACACGGACGGATGTACAGACAGATACCAAAAGCCACCTTGGGAATTCCCTTCCTCCCTCAATACTTGTTGTTATCTTTCAAGGCCTAGCTCATTTTCTGATTCCTTTATGGAGGTTTGCCCCAGTATTTATCATCTCCTCTATTTATTTAGTAGCTATCATTTCCTGTGATTCAATTCAACTAACAAACCTTTATCATGAACCCAAAATATGGCATTGCAGTAGGTTCTGGGAAAACCAGGACAAAAAATGAAGTAGTCTTTGTCCTTTAAGAATTTACTTTCTATTGGGGGGAACAACATAGGCAGACTTAAATCAATATAATCAACCAATCATCAAATATTTATTGTGTCCACTGTTGGGTGCCAGGGATGCAAATATAAAAAAATGAAATCATCTATACTATAGACGAGGCAGCTAAGTAGCACAGTGGATAGTGTTGGGTCTGGAGTCAGGAAGACTCATCTTTCTGAGTTCAAATCTGTCCTCAGACACTTACTAGTTGTGTGACTCTGGGCAAGTCACTTAACCCTGTTTGCCTCAGTTCTTCATCTTTAAAATGAACTGGAGAAGGAAATGGCAAACCACTTTAGTACTCTGCCAAGAAAACCTTAAATGGGGTCATGAAGAGTCAGAGACAACTGAACAACACAATTAAAAAACCCAAATAATTCACATAGTGTGGTCTGAGGATCAGTGGGGTTCCCCAAGACCCTGTTAGGGCATCTTCAAAGTCAAAACTATTTTCATAACAATACTAAGATAGCATTTACCTACTAAAATACTCCTCCCTTTTCCAACTACATATGTGTGTAAGGCTATATTTTCCTCATAAATTTCACCCAAAACAACATTTTTCAACAGATCAAACGTAAAAGCAGCTATGAGAATTCATGTCTTCTGTTAAGCCAGTCATTAAAAAGATCTGAAAAAATTGGGAAATGGTTCTACTTTTCTCCCTAAAGTTTATTATTCTTTGAAAAAATAATTATTTTTCATTTTAAAAGTTGTATGTAAGTATATAGTAGGTTTATTATTTTATTTTAAATGAGTTAATAAATATTTTTAAATTATCAATTTTAATTTCTAATGTTGTAAAATCAACAATAGATAGAGCATTTGTAAACTGAAGCCAGCTCCAAATGCTTCAGGAAAGTCAATTGTTAAATTTTCAGTGCAAACATTTTTACTATGAAAAATGTCAAACAATACAAATTGGGGTTGATTTATTGTTTTGCTTTTTATATAGGCTTAAGAAAGTGTTAGAAAAATGTTAGTAATACAAATTACATTTAAAAGTGTGTGCCTACTTTTTTCCACATAAAGAGATTATTGTTAAATGTTTACTTGCACACTTCTGGATCTAACCCACATAAACAAAAGCTCTTTGGGGTCCTCAAAAATTTTAAGAATGCAAATGGATTCTGACACCAAAAGGTTTGAGTGATTTTGAGAGGGAGTGAGAGCTAACAATTGAATTGGCAGGAAGGTAGAAGGAAGTAGGGTTCCAACAAATCAGAAAAGGCCTGGCATAAAAGATCTTACCTTAGTCAATAATAAATGAATAAGCATTTATTAAGCACCTACTATGTTACTGCTGGGAATACAAAGAACGGCAGGGGCAAAACAGTCTCTTATTTCCAGAAACTCAGTCTCATGGGAGATAACATGAAAATACCTATGTACAAACAGATTATATACAGGATAAATTAGAGATAATCAACAGAGGGAAAGGACTAGCATCAAAGGGGATCAGAAAAGTTGTTAGTTTTGAAGGGAAGTTAAGGATCCTATAAAATAATCATGAGGAAGGCATACATTATAGACTTAAGGGGATCTTCTGTATGAAGGCAGGGATGGTGGAGCAAAAGAAAAGGTAGAATGTCATGTACAGGGTACACAAACCACTTTGATTCAAATGAAGGGCATAAATGGGGTCAATAGGAAATGCCTAGGAAAGTAGGTAGGCATTGTATCATGAAGGAATTTATGTACCAGGCTGGGGGGTTTGTACTTTTTCCCTAAAGATAATATTAGTTCTTTGTCATGGTTCTATGTCAATTAGATTGCAAGTTTCTTAAAAACACAATCTGTCTTACAAATTTTGCATCCAATCTTTCTCCTCAGCATTTAGCATATTTCCAAAAGTGCTTGTTTGAATTCCTATGTAAATATTGGTTTCAGTGCCAATTACATCTGATAATAAATACCCTAATTAGTATTTTTTCTCTTTCTGCCTCTATGTTCTAAAGTACCAAAGTATTAAAAGTAGGGAAATTAGATTGTATGTTGACAAAGGAAGCACACTATACATGCAATATCCCAAGAGGAGAACAATAAGAGGAGTTCTCGGATTCTAAAGGGAACAAGCTAATATGATTATTTTGTCATATTTTATAATCAATAGCATGCCCAACCCCACCAAAAAACTAGCAGATTAAGTTCATGGGAACCCCAATCCAGCAGACTAAATGAGTTTAAAATGCATCACTTCTCTACCACCACCTGGTTCACCTCTGAACACCACATGATTCCCACTTCAACATTCAACATTTACTAAGTGTCTGCTAGGTGTTGAATATTGTGTTAGACACTCCTAAATTGTTTAGATATAGTATGTAAATCTTCATAAAGCCTAGAATGTAGTAAAAGGGTAAGTCATAAATTCAAATAACTATAATATTTTTAAAGCTACAAGATAAATGCAAAAGAGAATTACAAAACAATGGAAAGTCAAGCAACTCATCACTGGAGAGGTGATATTCAAATTGAACTACTATAACTACTACTTCTGCTACTGTTCCTGCTGCAGCTGCTACAGTAAATATGAATAAATATAGTCCACAAAGGCTCTGTAGAGGTCTCGAAAGCAAAAATTTTGAGAATTGCTGATCTCAGGAATAGGAAGTCACTTAGCTACCTGGTTCCTACTCAATAAAATTAAAAGATGGTCTCTAAGACCTTTTCCAGCTCTGCCATCCTATGAATGTATGTAAGTATATATTTAAAAATTTGTTTGATATTTATATACAGGGTGTGCCAAACATCATAAAGAGGTCTGATGTTTTAATAACTTTTTGAGAATTATTTTTCTTTATTTTTTACCATTTATGAGATTTTATTTTCACAAATAATTTAAATTCATTTCCTATATATACTGTATATGATACTATGGTAGTGCAAATTAAAAACAAAAACATAAAGGAGTTATTAAATATTTATGACTTTGGGCCCACCCTGTATATATGTATTTCTGTGTGTATATATATTGCAAAGAGTTACAACAATCCTCAGTAATTTGGTACCTGCACTTCTTCTTTCTTGGAATTTTGCCCTAACAGTTTAAACAATTTGGCTTGCCAAAGAGCTATAAAATTGTGCATACCCTTTGATCCAACAATAGCACTGCTAGGTCTATATCCCAAAGACATACAAAAAAGGGGAAAGGACCTATTTGTACAAAAATATTTACAATGGCTAAGAATCGGAAATCAAAGAGATACCCATGAATTGGGGAATGGCTAAACAATCTGTGATTGTAATAGAATATTGTTATTCTATAAGAAATGACAAGCAGGATGATTTCAAAAAAACCTGGGAAAACTTACATGAACTGATATGTAGTGAAGTGAACAGAAGCAGGAAAATGTTGTACACAGTAGCAATATTGTAAGATGATCAACTATAAATGACTTGACTATTCTCAGCAATACAATGATCCAAAACTAATCCAAAGGACTAATGACAAATCATACTATCTGATTACAGAGGAAGAACTGTTATTGATTGAATACAGGCCGAAGCATGCTATTTTCCTCTTCCTTCCTTCCTTCACTTTCTTTCCTTCCTTTCCTTCTTTTTCCCTTTATTTGAGTTGTCTTATATAAAATGACTAGTATAGAAATGCTTTCCATAATGGCACATGTATAACCTATATCTGATTACTTACTGTCTCAAGGACAGAAAGGGAGGGATAGAATTTAAAACTCAAAACTTGAAATCTTTTTTTAAATGAGGGAAAAACAATGTGGCTTGATTGGGGTGGAATACTCATGCATTCATACTGGAGAAGATTTCCTATGCATACACCAGAGAAACCTTCTTCCCACCTCCTCTCTGACTCTTCCCATTCATCCATCTTAGTTTTTTTGTTTTGTTTTGTTTTTATACTTGCACAATGGTTTCAAGGTCAACAGTTGGCCCTCATGTCATAGTGGAAAGAACACAATATATTTAGAATAAGAGAACCCGAGTTCAATACCGACCTTTGCCACTTATTACTTATGGAACCTCTTTCAAGTCACTGAGCTTGTCTAAAGGCTACACTCCTGACCTTCTCTATCATGCTCTAGAAACTACTTCATCTTGAAAACTCACATCAGCCCTGAATTCACACATCAACAGTAACACATTTCCATGTCTTTCCCTCTAACTGAATGACTCCTTCTAGAACTTCTATTTAAGGAGGGTATCCAAGCCATCCATGACTCATTCCTCTGCAGGCTACATACCTATCTTTTTTTTTTTTTGTGGGGCAACGGGGGTTAAGTGACTTGCCCAAGGTCACACAGCTAGTAAGTGTCAAGTGTCTAAGGCCGGATTTGAACTCAGGAACTCCTGAATCCAGGGCCGGTGCTTTATCCACTGCGCCACCTAGCTACCCCCCATACCCATCTTTCTCTACCATGCTCCTCAACCATACCCTCATCTTTTCATCTTCCTTTTATATGTTGTCTTCCTTCATTAGAATGTAAACTCCAAGTGTGGTCTGTCTTTCTTTATGCTTGTTTATATAATCCCAGTACTTAACACAATACCTGGAACATAATAAGCTTTTGTTGTTCAGTCATTTTTCAGTGTCTGATTCTTTCTGATGCCATTTTGGGTTTTCTTGGCAAAAATACTGAAGTGGTTTGCCATTTCCAGCTCATTTTACAGATAAGGAAACTGAGGCAAACAGGGTTATGTGACTTGCCCAGGGTCACATAGCTACTGTTTGAGGTGATTTGAACTCAAGAAGTCTTCCTGACTCCCAGATCCAGCACTCTGTCCACTGTGCCACCTAACCGCCCCATAATAAGATTAATAAATGCTTTTTGACTGAGAACCTTTCTGGGCCTACATTTCTTCCTCTGTAAATGAGGAAGGTAAACTAGATGATCTCCAAAGCCCCCTCTAGCTCTAAATCTACAATCCTATGATAATTTTCTGCCTTCTAAAAGAATATAGAGTAGGCTATCCCCAGTGGCAGGAATGTCCTCCATCTTGGTACAACCCCAGCATTAGACTAGATTGAGTAAATGTAGTAAAATCAACAGCAACATTCTTTGTTCTTGCTAAAGGCAAGAGTAACTATATGTAGTCATGGTTTGGTAGCAGGAAGGAAAATGCATTTTGCATCAAAAAAATTAATTTTCTTTCAACATAAGACCTTGTGTCTCAGGTTCCAACACAGTGAATTTTTACAGTATAGTCGTAAACCCCTAAAACTGGGATTATTAAAGCAGTGGCCATAATTTATAATACTTCCATAGTTTTCAATTATTCAGGTGTTCAAAGCCCAACAAATTGAATAATGAACAGGGGTAATGAATTGAACCTTGAAAAGATGATAACAGAAAAATAGTGAGTAGTCAATACATAGTAGAACTCACTAATAGATGTATCCCCAAAAGAAAGAAACTTGTTTGAAGGACGTATTTTCTCTTCCAGAGCCAAAAACATTTATAAAATGGTAATATGAGGAGGAATTGCTTTAAAAAAAAAAAAGATACCTGTTAAAGTCATAAAACTGCTAAACTAGTATATTTCAGATGACCAAACAGAGAATTAGAATCATAAATTGGCCTGTAACATTCTCTGAGGATGCAGGTTCTTTATTTCATTGTTTTTAACAACATCAAGAGGGGGAATAATGTAGGCATATAAATTATTAAGGACCGTCACTTCAGGGTGAGGCTTGGAGGTCTGTTGGTATTACAAAGATGCTAAAGCATACAGTTCTTGACTGTATTTCAAGCAATCCCACAACCAGAAATTTCAATAATGAAAAGGTTTCTGAATGCACTGTTCAAAAACCAGCTTGGATGATGCATGTTTGTGTCTGCAAGGGAAGGCTTTTAAAGAACTCAAGCATAATAATACCATCACCCAGAGCTTTGCTTTCAATGATACCACAAACCAGCATAATGTACACTTAAGAAAATTATAAGCTCATTATGAACTAAAATGAGGGCAACTAGCAAGAATTGGTTCTAATCTCTTCCCTACTCTCATCATTGTCATCATCATCATACCAAGCAAGTGCCCATTAATCCCCCACCTTTTAAAAGTGTTATTTGAAGCAAGTTAATAGTGAGAAGAAGCGGGGGGGGGAGGGGGGGAGGCCGGGGCTGGGGGACGACCTAGCCTTATAAGAGCTTACAGTCCAAGGATTTGAGATTTAATAGGATGTGTGATCTCCAAAACTGTCTAAAATATCATCTCAAGTAAATCACATAAACCCAAAATATTTTACTTGTTTGAAAAAAGAGAAACAAAGTCAGATTGCTCTTACTTCCATCATACATAGCACATCTCCCATTTTTATAGTTTTAAAGGGAGAGTGGGTTAAGGAAAAGTGGGGAAATGCTAAAGAGACTGTAACATTTTGAAGTTTTGATATTTGTATTCTCAGAGCATATCTACATTTCAAATTCTGAAACATTTTGCCTCATGAGCATCTTTGGGATTTCATGACTGTGCTTGTCATATTATTTCTAATTCTCAAGGTTGCTCCAAGATGTAGTTGGTCTTGTTCTTTCTCTTCAAGAGCTAATCATTTCAATTTACTATAAATTGTTAAAAATGAGCAGTTCTGAGGTACACTGAAGGCCAGAAGCATTAGTCCTACTATTTGCACACCTGTCTTAATGAGCTATCAGAACAATCAAATCTTTCAGATATGATAAACTATACTGCAGTTAAAGATATATCTATATGGATGAAAATGTCAAAATACACATGAGCAAGGGAGAACTCCATAGATTTAGGGGATCTCAAAGTTGGAAAGAACCTCACAGGTTCACCTCCTACAAATAGCCTTCCAGCCTTTTTTTTTTAAGATTATTCTCTCTGGCAGTCCCTCTCACCTAGAATACTATCTCTCCTACTCTCTATCTACTGGCTTTCTTCAGCTCCAAACTAAAAATTCCATCTTTTATACAGTCCTTCCCAATCCCTCTTAATTCTAGTGCCTTCTTTTTAAAAATTATTTCTTTTTTAGCCTGCATATAATGTATCCATATTTCCTTGTTGTCTCCCATAAGATTGTGAGATCCTTGAGGACAGGTCTGAAGACTTCAACATAGGAAGATCAATTGAGAAAACTGGAACCAAGGGGTGGAGTATCTTGTTTGTAGAAGAGCAAAAGGCCAGTGTCTCTGGACTGAAGAATGCAGGGTTGGGAGTAAGGTGTAAGAAGACTGGAAAGATGGTGGGTGGGGACAGGAAGAGAGCTAGTTTCCCAAGGGCTTTAAATACAAAACAGGATTGTAAATTTGGTCTTGGAGGTAATAAGGCTACTGGAGTTTATCAAGTAGGGGCTGGATCTGTGCTTTAGGAAGATCACTTTGGTGGCCAAATGGAGGATGGATTAGAAAAGGGAAAAACTGGAAATAGAAAAACTGACCAGCAGGTTAGAGCAATGAGTTGATTAGGACCATGGTGGTGACAATATGAGAGGAGAGGAAGCATATGTAAAAGATGCTGCAAAGGTGAAATCGACAGGCCTTGGATGGGGTGGGGGGAGGCAGGAATGAAAGATAGTGAAGAGTTAAGGATGATACCAAAGTTATAAGCCTGAGAGACTGGGATATGACATTGTCCTCAAAGTAATAGGTAAGTTAGGAGGGAGAGAGTTTTGGGGAAAGCTAATGAGATAGATTTTGAACATATTGAGTTTAAGATATCTACTAGAACCAAAAAAAACCCAAAGATATCTACTAGACATCCAGTTCAAGATGTCTGAAAGGCAGTTGAAGATGCAAGATTAGAGGTTAGCTGGGGGCAGCTAGGTGGCGCAGTGGATAGAGCACCGGTCCTGGAGTCAGGAGGACCTGAGTTCAAATCCGGCCTCAGACACTTAACACTTACTAGCTGTGTGACCCTGAGCAAGTCACTTAACCCCAATTGCCTCACAAAAAAAAAAAGTTTAGAGGTTAGCTGAAAGCTTGGGGCAGGAGAGGTAATTATTGGCATAGAGATGTTAATTAAAACCATAAGAACTGATGAGATCACTAAGTGAAATAGTATAGAGGGAGAAGGTAAGAGGGCCCAGGACAGAACCCTGGATGACACCTATGGTTAGAGGGCATGGTCTGGATGAGGATCTAGCAAAAGAGACAGAAAAGGAACAGTCCTACAGGTAGGAGGAGAACTAGGAGAGAGTGAAACCTAGAGAGAAGAAACCTAGAGGGAAGAAAGTATCAAGGAGGAGATGATGATCAACAGTATCAAAGGCTGCAGAGAAGTCAAGGCGAATGAGAAATGAGAAAAGGTCAATGAATTTGCTAGTTAAGAGATAACTGGTAACTTTGGAGAGAGCAGTTTTTGGTGAAATAAGGAGATCAGAAACTGTATTGCAAGGGGTTAAGAAGAAAGGAAGTAGAAAGACCTATTGCAGTTGGCCTTTTTAAGGAGTTTAACCACAAAGGACAGAAGAGGCAGAGGGGTCTATAACAAAAGAAGTCCATGTCACAGAAAAAGAATAAGATCCTCTATTCTATGGGCTCCCCAATTTATTAATGTATTCCTCAAGTGAAGTGCCCAGAAATGAACACAATATTCTGTATATAGTCTGGGACAATATACCTCTCTTAACAAGGTTGAAAATTATATAAACTTTTTTGAATTATCATTTCACACTATTGACATAAGTGCACACAGTATACTAAAACATCCAAGTCTTTTCCAGAAATTCTATAGGCATGTCTCCCCCATTTTGCACTAGTAATATTGATTCTTAACCCATTTGTGGGAGTCTACAACTATCTTTAATAAATTTTTTCATTATAATTAACAATAATGACAATAACATTTATATAAGTGACTACTGTACACTTGCACTAGGCTACGCATTTTGGAAATATTATCTCATTTGATCTCTACCACTCTGAGAAGTAGGAGCTATTATTTCCTCATTTTACATTTGAGGAGCCTGAGGTAGACAGAAATGATTTGCTCATGGTTGTACCACTAATCTGAGGTCAGATTTGAGCTCAAGTCTTCCTAACTCTAGGCCCAGTACTCTGTCCACTGTTGAGAGAAATGATTCATTGGGCCCCTATTTTATTCCATTCAATATTAATCAATTCAGTGTGATTTCTCAGTGATTGTTAGCAAGATACTAATCTAGTAATATACATTCAATCAGTTTAGTTAACTAATATTAGTATAAAATTATATATGTTAATACATATTTTTATATATTTAGGGATAGAGTATATATATATATGTATATATATATATATATATATAGGGGGGCGGGGCAATGGGGGTTAAGTGACTTGCCTAGGCTCACACAGCTAGTAAGTGTCTGAGGCTGGGTTTGAACCCAGGTCCTCCTGAATCCAGGGCTGGTGCTTTATCCACTGTGCCACCTAGCTGCCCCCAAGGATATATTTTTTCTTATAATAGGTCCCAAACTTTCAACTACCAGCTCTAAGTTTACTGTTCACCAACCTTTATAATGTTCACTTTCCAAATCACAAGAATGCTGACTAGAGGACCTCTACCCTTTTGGGTGATAAGTACATGGCCATGCCCTGTGTGGGTGGGATGTCTTGACATTATATGGAAAGTCCCTGAACTTATTTTTATACCTCTAGACCATCCTCTCTTGCCCAGAATGAGGAGGGAACCATCCTATGACCACTTGACCAGCAGAGATGTCCCTTGCCTTATTCATCCTGTGACTACTCATGCTGATGCATCATTTTTGGCCATCCTAGAGGGTTCAAATCAAGGTCTATCAACCAATGAGACTCAATATTTTATTTTGCCTCTTCTGTGTATATAGATATGAAGCACTCCTAGGGTATCGAGTAAGGTCCTAGAGAAAGGAAGCATCTCAGATCATGAGGAAGAGCTGGGATCCTATTCACTGAAGGGGTCTGGCCCCCTTAATAAATGGTTATTGGCTCAGAGCTCTACCTCAGTGGTTTTTCTTGCAAATTGGACAATTTTGGACCCTACCGTGTACTACTTAGCTGTCTCATTTAATTAAAATTGATTTATAATGCATATTTAGATATTTTTATATCCAAATTCTGTCATAAAATAGTTGTCAAATGTTAGATTTTGCTAAAAGTATGGGCAACTATATCTAGAGCATTCCTATGATATGGCAGACTCTAGACAATCCTGATCCACAAAAAAGCAACATGACTCCAACATGACCATTTTCTTTCAAGTTTGCTTTTGTTCATCCACTTTGTTTTTTACTCTGTGGATAGCTTAACCAATATAGATCCCATTTTAAAAGTTCTGCAGTGTTCTGGGACTAGATACACAATGTTGCCTACAAATCGGAGCATTAAGCTCTCACCATCTACACATTAATCTTGCACATAAACTCTTGCTGGATTTCCCCAATGACAGTGGCAAGTATATACTTATTTCAGGCCTCTGTGGTGATCAGAGGATCACCAAAAGTATCTGTTGTTGCATCCACCAAATAATCCCACGACACTAAAAATTTGGTTCAACAACACATAATTACAAGACCAATGGCATGGTAACTCCAAAGGGAAGATCTTTCCACTTAAATAAACACATAAAACCTACAATTTGAGGGGCACCTTCCCATTTAAATGTTATGGTCCAATTTGTATATCCATGCCATCTATCTGATTTTTCCTAGCTCAAAATAGAAATATGATTATCTGTAGTATTTCATATTAGTTTGTAGTTCGGTCAAAATTCCTGGATACAAATGAAGTTTCCATATTATCTGGGATTTGCATGAATACACAGAAAACTCTGATCATGTGCATGCAGGTTGTGCTAGAGAGACCAATTTTATGAGTCATTTTTTTAGTTTCCATCTACCTGTTGATCTCTATGTAATTCTTGATACTGATCTCTATCTATAACCTATATCAATAGTATTCTTTAAGAGGCAACATGAGATTTACCTCCAGGAATTCTTCCCAGACAAATTAAAATAAAACAAGATGCATTAAACCTCAGTAAAATTGAAGGCTGTGAACTCCGATGCCTGTGATAGATGTTGAATTACTCTTATCTACCTGAAACCTCTGTTAAGGGCTAAAATTCTAGCTAGTCTGTCTAAAATATCTAATGAGTGGTCGCCAATAAATTATAAGCTTTAGCAAGAGTTAGACTTTTAAGCATTTATTAAGGAGAATAAGAATTTGGTAAAGAGAGAGAAAAAGGCCTAGATTTCTATCTATTAAAGGGAGAGCACATTTCTAGCTCCCTTCTTCACCAGAGTCCAGAGGAAAAAGAAAACGAGACTGAGCGCCAGTCTCTTCCTTCCTCCTCCCACTAGCCCGTGTCACTTCCTGACTCCTGGTCTTGCCCTCAAAGACCTTCCCTTCATGGGCAGAACTCCTCTACAGTAAGTATCCAGCAGGTGGCGTTATTCCAATCGTTACAGTCCCCCCTGTTGTTCCTCAAGAAACAAAATGTTTCCTTGACGGAACAGTAAAAAGAATATAATAACTATTGCTAACTAATAATATGTGAACGACAATATAGAAAAGGAAGAGAGGAAAGTTTTGTCCAGAGGGGTGATTTTTTTTTTGTCCTCATGAACCGACGCTTTGACATTAGTCTTGCAAAGGGAGGGCCTCTGCAGAGAATACATGTTACAGATGGTGTATATTATAACAGAAAGAGAAAAAAACAACAAAAACAACAAATCAAAACTGTTCATTTAAAGTCTCTGAAAGTCTTTTCTTAGATGTCCTCTAGGTGTAGTCATGGAATGGAAGTCTTTTCAGGGGTTGATGTGTGGATGCTGGTAATCAGCCAGGAAAATTTCCTACAAAATTGAGCTTAACACAACTTTAAAATAGCTTTGTCAATAATCAAATCAAACAATGAAAGTTCTCAAAAACATGTCTAAGGGAATTCAGAATCTTAGTTGTTACACATGAAACATATAATGAAACAAAAATTGAAACATTCTTTAAAATTATAATATTACTATAGTCCCCCCTTATGGAGGGTAATTGAGAAGACAATTGCTGTGATATTAATTTTTTAAAATAATTTTTATCTTTGTTTCATCATTTTTTGCATCATCTGCCTTGAGCTTAACACAACTTTAAAATAGCTTTGTCAATAATCAAATCAAACAATGAAAGTTCTCAAAAACATGAAAATCTCTATGAAAATAAACCCATACCATTAATTTCAAAATGTAGGTGTAATAGCATAGAAATCCTATGTAACCTCTGAACTGACATTAATACTCTGAGTGAATTCAGAACACTTTTGATTCCGATATCTAAAATCCCCAACACTCATATCAATACCTTGCTTCTTACTTCTACATTTGTGTAAAATATATATACTTCCATGGCAAAAGAAGCGGAGTCTTGAACTATGGTGATGATTGTCATTCTTATTCAGCTTAAGTTTTTCTTCTTTAACCCCTCTATATTGTCTGTCAGTCTTTTCACCATACAAATGCTTTATAAGATTACTAATTAAAGACAAAAGCAGGTTAGCAAAATTATGAACAAAACGAGCATATCTGGAATTTAAAGAGTTTTCTAAGATTGTCTCAAAAGCACAGCCAGGCTGGGGAAGGGCTGAGCCTGAAGCTGCAAATGTAGTTAGACAAAGTTGAGCATGCGCATCAGATCTCTGGACTTCCCAGGCAGGGGAAGCAATGGGCTTGGCCATGGGAGGAGTAGAGGGTGGGGTCTGGAGAGGAGGAGAGGGACCAGGGCAATTTGAATCAGACTTGATTTTGAACTCAGGCCTGGATTCCTCTTCCCCCACTTTGCCTCCAGGTGCTAGGGAATTAAAAGCTTCTAGAGGGTGGGTCATTGCCTCCAGGCATGCAAAATTAAAGCAACAATTACTGTTAGAACTGGGAAAAGCTGCAGGAATCTCTTCAGGTTTCTCTGAAAAAGCATGGTTGGGAGAGGGAGAGATATTTCCTTGTGTGAGTAAGTTGCTGGCTCTTTTAACAAAAATAAAAAGAAAAATAGAAAATCCACAAAAACAAAGCATTAACATGATCTTATCTCCCATTTGTCTGGTTAAACAGACTAAAATCAAAAATAGGATAATTAGGGAGTTTAAAAGGTCCATTCGAAAAAAAATTTAAAGGAAAACACAGCCAGTACACCAGTACTTAGCAGTTAAAGGGAGAGGGAGGGGAAATTTCTTACCCAACCAGAAGATCAGAAGAAGACTGAGGGTTAGCTTTCCTCTTCGTGGTCAGCCATCTGTTAAGGGCTAAAATTCTAGCTAGTCTGTCTAAAATATCTAATGAGTGGTCGCCAATAAATTATAAGCTTTAGCAAGAGTTAGACTTTTAAGCATTTATTAAGGAGAATAAGAATTTGGTAAAGAGAGAGAAAAAGGCCTAGATTTCTATCTATTAAAGGGAGAGCACATTTCTAGCTCCCTTCTTCACCAGAGTCCAGAGGAAAAAGAAAACGAGACTGAGCGCCAGTCTCTTCCTTCCTCCTCCCACTAGCCCGCGTCACTTCCTGACTCCTGGTCTTGCCCTCAAAGACCTTCCCTTCATGGGCAGAACTCCTCTACAGTAAGTATCCAGCAGGTGGCGTTATTCCAATCGTTACACCACTCATTCCCTTTCTTCTCAATTTGCTGATCTTGGACCAGATTAGCATGCATTTGCTTTTGTCCTCTAGTTATTTCATTTATTTACATATGCCCAAACTGGTTGAAATTTCTCAAGAGGTAAGAATCTAGACTTATTTCATATTATTACCATTTATGAACATATGCCCAAAGTGGTTGAAATTTCTCAAGAGGTAAGAATCTAGACTTATTTCATTTTATTACCATTTATGAACTCTACCTTCCAGCCAGGCTGGTCTCCCTGAATGCAGCATTCCACTTCCCAACTTCTTGCCTCTGCATAGGCTTTCTCTGATTCCTGGTCAGCACTTTCTCCTCACTTCTAACTTTGAAATCTTTTGTCTCCCTCACAGTTCAACTCAGGTGACAACTTCTCAGGAAAGCATTTCCTTATCCCTCTAATTATTAATCCTCTCTCTTTCAAATTATCAACACAACTGTGCAAATGTTGTATCTCCCACCTATCCCAGTTGAATGTAAGCTCCTGAAGAGTAGAGACTTTTCTATTTTGTATCTGAAATCCCAACACTTAGCACAGTGCCTTACCTCCATCAGTACTTAACAAATGCTTGTCGAATTGAACTGGATTTCCTATTATCCCCATGCCCAATGCCTAGCAAAGTAAGTGTTGACTTAGTACTAATGAATAACTAAATTAATTAATTAATGGATTGTCTGAGTGGATAAATTAATTCCAAATAGAAACCAATGTAAATGTAGTATCTGATTCACCACCATCAGCTCTTAGAAATCTTAGAAAATAGTGTTTAAAGATGATGTTGTTTCAGTATGATGACCATGCCTTCTCTGAACAGGGTATTTAGGTTATACCTGTCAATGCTTTTAATAGCCATTCAATCTTACTTTCTGAGAGCCAGCCCTTATTGGTGTGGTTAGGTTTGCTCTTCATTTTTGGTGGTCAGTGTGGAGTTCAATAGTGAGGAACAGATCAGGATTGATGTCCCTGCTACGACCAAAGTAGAGAAAAAATTTTCACTTTTCCTTCCATAGGAAAGCCCTGAGCATTAGGGCTTGGAACATCAATAATTATGGGAAGGAAAATTAACACCAGTGACAAGTGGACACAACAATGCATACTATATAATGGCTTTTGCCAAGTTTCATTGTCCTCCAGAGAGGAAACTGGAAGCAGTTCATCCATAAGCCTGCCTGGAGCTCCCTTTCCAACTCATCAGGGTACAACAATGTGATTTTCTGGCAAAATGATAGAAATGAGAAGAGCCTCATCTTCCCCAAATATGGGCTGAAACTATTACTTATCAATGGATTTGGGGAGCCACTATTCTATCCTCAGGAGATTTCCTGGGGATACTTTCTCTCATAAGACAAGTAAGTGGTCTAGGGGACAGAGCACTGGACTTGGAATCAGGAGAAGACATGAATTCATACTCTAATTTCAGATACTTACAAGCTGTGACCAGGGGCAAGTTACCTAACCTTTATTTGCTTCAGTTTCTCCATCTGTGAATAATAGTACCTACCAGGATTATCATAAGGATCAAATGAGATATTGGGGAGAGGGGTCAAAGTAGAAAAGAAACAGGAAAAATTATCAATCTACTTTGTGAATTAAAGTTTAGAGTATAAGCTCCTTGAAGGCAGTTACTATTTCATTCTTGTCTTTGTACCTCTAGGTCTATCACATAGTGGGTGCTTAATAAATGAGTATTGATTGACTAATAGATTGATGAGAGACCTGTCCTCTACAATTTTATCCAAGCAAAGTATTTAATCCACAGTTTGGAGAATAGGGTTCATTAGTAACATTGATTTAAATTTATGTCATTCCTTTTACATAATGCTTTTAGTACATAGGTATGAAGTTAAATCATTTACTACCTGTGCAATATGTTCTCCTTTTCTTGTGAAAATGAGCTTACTGACTGATCCACCATAAGGAGATTATGTACACAGAAGCTATTTTTCCAGTACTAGAAATGGTTTAAACTAATCACATATGTTCTCTCACTTAGTACTCCTTGTGACCAACAGTACACATTTGGGTTTTTTGGTTTCCTTGCTTGTTTTTAATAAAAAGATATTTAACCAAATAGCATATTTTTAAAATAATATTTATTTTCCCCCAATTACATGTATAAACAATGTTAACATTTTTTAAGTTTTCAGTTCCAATTCTATACCTTCTTCCCTCATTCCCCTTTCCTCTTCCTGAGATGGTAAGCAGTCTAATATAGGTTATATATGTGCAATCATGTAAAACATTTCCATATTTGTCACTTTATGCAAGAAAATTCAAACAAAAAAAGAAATAAAATGAAAAAATAGTGTACTTCTTTCTGTATTCAGACGATATTAATTCTTCCTCTGGAGGTAGGTAGCATTTTTCATTGTGAGTCCTTTGGGATTGTCTTGGATCATTGTATTTCTGAGAATAGTCAAGTCATTTACAATTCTTCATCAAAATAATATTGCTGTTACTGTGTACAATGTTTTCTCCTGGTTGTGCTCACTTTACTTTGTATCAAGTTCACATACATCTTTCCAATTTTTTTTTCTGAAATCATTCTGCTTTTCATTTCTTTTTAAAAATATTTTATTACCCCCCCAATTACAGGTAAAAACAATTTTAAACATTAATTTTTTAAAGTTTTAGTTCCAAATTCTCATTCCTTCCCACCCCCCTTCCCAAGACAGTAAGCAATCTGATATAGGTTACACATGTGCAATATGTAAAACATTTCCATATTAATCATTTTGTGAAAAAAGACAAACAAAAAAAGGAAACAAGGAAAGAAATGAAAAAAATCTGTATTCAAACAGTATCAGTTCTTTCTCTGGAGACATATCATTTCTCATCATGAGTCCTTGGATATTGTCTTGGATCTTTGGATTGTTGAGAATAACTAAGTCATTCACAATTCTTCACTGTACAATATTGCTATTACTGTATGCACTGTTTTCCTGGTTCTGCTCACTTCACTTTGAATCAGTTCATGTCCTTTTTTCCAGATTTTTCTGAAATTATCCTGCTTGTCATTTCTTATAGCACAGTAATATTCCATTACAACCACAGCTTATTCAGCCATTGCCCCATCAAAGGGCATCCCCTCAATTTCCAATTCTTAGCTACCACAAAAAGAGTTGCTATATAATTTTATGCAAATAGATCCTTTTCCCCTTTTTACCTCTTTGAAATATAGAATTAGCAGTGGTATTGCTGGATCAAAGGGAATGTATGGTTTTATAGACTTTAGGCATAGTTCCAAATGCTTTCCATAACAGTTGGATCAGTTCACAACTCTACCAATAATGCATTAGTGTCCTAGTTTTTCCACATCCCTTCCAACATCCAACATTTTCTTTTTTTTGTCATATTAGTTAAACTGATAAGTATGAGGTAGTACCTCACAGATGCTTTAATTTGCATTTCTTTAATCAATAGTGAGTTAGCAGGAGAACATCGTACACAGTATCAACAACATTATTTGTTGATCAACTGTGATAAACTTGACTCTTCTCAGCAATACAACGATCCAAGATAGTTTCAGGGGCTCATGATGGAAAATGCTCTCCAAGTCCAGAAAAAAAAGAACTGTGGAATCTGGATGCAGACTGAACCATACTATTTCTATTTTTTTTTTGGGGGGGTTTTCCTTTTTGTTCTGATTCTTCTTTCACAGCATGGCTAATGAAGAAATATGTTTAATGTGATTGTACATATATAACCTATATCAGATTGCTTGCTGTCTTGGGGAGGGGGGAGGAAGGGGAGGGAGGGAGAAAAATTTGAAACTAGAAATCTTATAAAAACAAATGTTGAAAATTATCTCTACATGTACTTGGAAAATAATAAAATAGTGAGATAGAGCATTTTTATATGACTATAGATAGTTTTAATTTCTTTGAAAACTGCCTGTTCATATGTTTAACCATTTATCAACTGGGGAATGACTTGTATTCTTATACATGCAACTCAGTTCTCTATATATTTGAGAAATGAGGCCTTTATCAGAGATACTTATAAAGCAATTCTTCTTTCCTTCTAATTCTGGTTGCATTGATTTTGTTTGTGCAAAACCTTTTTAACTTTATATAATCAAAATAATCCATGTTGCATTTCATAATGCTCTCTATATTTTGTTTGGTCACAAATTCTTCCCCTCTCCATTTATCTGACAGCTAAAATATTTCATGCTCTCCTAAATGACCTCCGGTATCACCCTTTATATCTAAATCATGTACCCAATTTGACCTCATCTTGGTATACCAAGATGGTATCCAAGCAAAGTATTTTATCCATTACACTGTGAGATGTTGGTCTATACCTAGTTTCTGCTATACTGTTTTCCAGTTTTCCCAGCAATTTTTGTCAAATAATGAGTTTTTGTCCCAAAAGCTTGGATCTTTGGATTTATCAAATACTAGATTACTATGATCATTTGTTTTTGTTTTTGTGGGGCAATAGGGGTTAAGTGACTTGCCCAGTGGGGTCACACAGCTAGTAATTGTCAAGTGTCCCAGGTCAAATTTGAACTCAGGTCCTCCTGAATCCAGGGCTGGTGCTTTATCCACTACGCCACCTAGCTGCCCCTATGATCATTTACTACAATATATTGTGTCCTAATCTATTCACTGAACCACCACTTCATTTCTTTTTTTTTCCTTTGGGAGGCAATGAGGATTAAGTGACTTGCCCAGGGTCACACAGATAGTAAGTGTCAAGTATCTGAGGCCAGATTTGGACTCAGGTCCTCCTGAATCTGGGGCCAGTGCTTTATCCACTGTGCCACCTAGCTGCCCCCACCACTTCATTTCTTAGCTAGTACCAGATTGTTTTGATGATTACCATTTTATAGTACAATTTTAAACCTGGTACATCTAGGACACCTTGCTTCATATTTTTCCATTGATTCCCTTGATATTCTTGATCTTTTGTTCTTCCAGATGAATTATTTTTACTATTTTTCTAGCTCTATAAAATATTATTTTGGTAGTTTGATGTTATGGCACTGAATAAATTAATTTAGTAGGATTGTAATTTTTGTTATATTAACTTGGCCTATGCTCAGGCAATTAATATTTTCCCAATTGTTTAGAACTGACTTTATTTGTGCAAAGTGTTTTGCAATTATGTTCATATAGTTCCTGGGTTCAACTTGGCAGGTAGACTCCCAAGTATTTTATATTGTGTTAAATGGGATTTCCATTTCTTGCTGCTGGACTTTGTTGGTAATATATAGAAGTGCTAGTGATTTATGTGGCTTTATTTTGTATCCTTTAACTTTGCTAAAGTTGTTAATTATTTCAACTAGTTTTTTAGTTGATTCTCTTGGATTCTGTAAGTATACCTTTTACCTATGTAATAGGGGACTTACCACTGATATCAATTTCTTTATCCATAATCAGCTTTTGAAGATGTAAGTAGGTTAAGAATGAATAAAGCCATAATACCAGTTTAGAACAAAATTTTAGATAACAGGACAATATGAAATAAAGTACCAAGTAAAGTATTAAAGCATGAATGAAACTAGCACAAATAATTTCACTTTTTAATTCTTTCAAACCTTCCAAGAACAAATAATCCTGATATTGCATAAATTATTCATAAATATACAGAACTATAAATCACTACTCAGAACCTTTATGAGGCAAATATGATATTCATCCTAAAACCTGGTAAGATAATGCTGAAAAAGCAAATTCCCCTAAAACCAGCTAAAGAATATAGATGCAAAAAATAGTAAACAAAATAAGATGTAATATAATAACATAAACATTTAAGTGCCTGCTATGTACCTGGAACTATGCTATGTGCTGGGAATACAAATTAAAAAAGAAAGATAGTCCCTGCCTTAGAGAGTTTATAATCTAGATACAAAATACAAAAGGAAGCTAAAAAAGAGGAAAGTTTTGCTGCCAAAGATATCTAGAATAACAGCATGATGTTGTTGGAGTCAAAACTAAGCAGAATAGTTGGTGGGAAATGAAGAATTGACTACAAATTCTGAGCCCTCTATAAAGGGACACTTTAGAAGGAGCTTTTTGCTCTGTCTTTCAGACATACAATCAGAGGATCAGGACAAGAGTGTTGATGAGATAGGAATACCAAAGCTGAAGCAATCTCCATGATGATGAGCTTAGCATAAGGGAGTATGAAGTTAGTGGAGTTGAAACCAAACAGAGCATCTAATGGAAAATGAAGAGGAATAGAATAGTGATAGATAACATTTATATAGTGTTTACTATGTGCCAAATACTGTGCTAAGCACCTATCAATTATTATCGCATATGATCCTCACAATAACCCTGGGAGGTAAGGTTGTATGCTTTTATAACACCATAATGATTGAAATAAAGGAAGACCTAAATAATGGGAGAAACTTTCAATGTTCATGGATGAGTCAAATTAATAAGTAAAAATGTCAATAGTCCTCAATTTAAAATATATGCTAGGTGCTAATCAAAATATCAAGGGTTACATAGCACGGTTGGTAAAACATTGGACCTAGAGTCAAGAAGGTATGAGTTCAAACTTGGTCTTAGACACTCACTAGCTGTGCAACCCTGTTTGCCTCAGTTTCCTCATCTGTAAAATGGGAGTAATACTAGCACTTGCTTTCCAGGGTTGATGTGAGGATCAAATGAGATAATATTTGTTAAAAATGCTTAATAGAATGCTTTGCACATAGTAGTTCTTATATAAATAGTAGGTATCCTTTTAGAACTGGATAAATCAAAGTGTAATTTATCTGGAAAATAAACAGGCAAGAACACTAAGAGGGGCATACTTTTTCTTTAAATGATAAAATTGGTGCTTTAACCCTAAACTATTACCCATTGGTTATCATCAAAACTACCTGGTACTAAAGAGATCAAGGAAATTAAATAGATGCAACAAATATCTAATTAAATCTACACAAAAATTCAATGTGATGAGGGATAGAGACTGGTTATATTAAACCTGGTTATATTAAAAATTTACAAGAGAATTCAAAATCCCCAATGAATAAATGGTTAAAAGATAAAAATGAACAATTCTTTAAAAATGTAACCCAATGTCAAAAACTATTTGATAAAGTATTTTTCCTCACTAATGCAGGGATACAAATTAGATGAACTATGAGATGCCACCTCATAAATATCAAACTGGTGAAATAATAAAAAACAATGAAATTCAGTGCTTACATAAAAACAGGTATACTCTTTCATCTCTGATGAAATTGCAAACTTGTAGAAATTTCTGATAAGTAATCTGCCAATATCCATTAAAAATTACAAAAATAGGGGCGACAAGGTGGCGCAGTGGATAAAGCACCGGCCCTGGATTCAGGAGTTCCTGAGTTCAAATCCGGCCTCAGACACTTGACACTTACTGGCTGTGTGACCCTGGGCAAGTCACTTAACCCCATTGCCCCATAAAAAAAAAATTACAAATTACAAAAATAAAAATACTCTGACCTAATAATTATTTCATTGGAAGTACCCACTGAAAGTGTGTTGAAAAACAACCAAAAAGAACAGGGCATTCAAAGGTTTTTCAGAGTCTCATTATTTGTAATTTCAAAAAAATTTAAGTAACTTATATGTCAAAAACAACAGGCAAATTATTATATAAATAGTGGCACACCCATGTAATGGAATAATATAATGAAATTGAAAGAGAACTATGAGAACTATAACATGTATTGGAGCCATTCCTGTCTCCTCCCTCTCCCACCCTCCAGTGTGTATATCTATTCTCATCCTGCTTCTGATGACCATGTAGGCTCTCCAGGGTCCTCATCCACTAGAGGTCTTCTAATTGGAACTGGAATAGTTGATGACAAGGGGTGCCATACCTGATGGAAGAGATGGTTTCCTAGCTGTTGGCCCTCTTGGATACAACCCTTGTCCAGAAGACAAAGTGTAGTTTCACTAAGGAATGGAGGAAAATCCTTCTGTGTCCTGATATAACTGGAGAAGAGACAGCAGCTCAAAAGCAAGGATTCAATTAATGGGGTCCCTGGCTGCCTTTGTGCAGTGTACTTTTTTTTTCATTCAGCATCAATCTTCTAAACATAAAAATGTCTTGAGATATTGGAGGGGACTTATTTGGTATCTTCTCTTCCCCTTCATGTTACCCTTTAACATAAAAAAAAATGTGTATATTTCTCACACACTGATACCAGATTTTTTTCCTACCAAGATTAGGTTATTTGGTTAATGTCCAGAAATTGTTATTATATTTATGTGGAGACAGAGGTTTGAATAGAATGACAAAGAATTCAGGGAAGCCTAGGCCCACTGTCACATTTATCCTTATTGTGACTTTCAGTTTCATCCAATTTTATATTTGAATGATATGAATTTCAGTGGGAATAAATGTCAAATCTGTTGGAAAGTTCAGAACACAAAATCTTTCAAGATGGATGGTCCATAACATTTCATCACTATGCCTTTCACAAGCAACAGCTGTTGGAAGGGAAGAAACTGAAAAACATTTCATTGATGCTTCTAATGAATCATTTAAAAATAAGGTTTTTTGGGTGCAGGGGAACAAGGTTAGGATATAGAGAGGTGGAGAGAGGCTACCTATTAAACAAACAAACAAACAAAAAAGCATTCTCCATAATCCTAAAAACAGTATAGCTGATAGAGTTCTGAGCTTGGATACTTATAAACTGTGTGACTCTGGGCAAGTCATTAACCTTCTCTGTTTTTCGGTTAATTTCTCTCTAAAATGAAGGGATTGGATTTGGTGTCCTCTAAGGTCTTACACTGCTCTAAATTTTTGGTCCCCTGACATTCCAAGTATTAGGAGAGCCAAGAGTGACTTTTCTATTCCATTCAATATGGCAAACTTTTGTTAAGCATGTACCACAAAGAGCAATAAAGAGGAAATAGGGTGAGATAGAACTACAAAGGAAGTCTGGGTCCAGATTATGAGGGTATTGAATATTTAATGTCCTTTAAAATGCCTTCTTTTTTTGTTTTGTTTTGTTTTTGCAGGGCAATGGAGGTTAAGTGACCTGCCCAGTGTCACACAGCTAGTAAGTGTCAAATGTCTGAGTCTGGATTTGAACTCAGGTCCTCCTAAATCCAGGGTGGGTGCTTTATCCACTGTGCCACCTAGCTGCCCCTAAAATGCCTTCTTAAAAATGGTCAAAGGATATGAACAGGAACTTTTCAGATAAAGAAATCAAAGCTATCTATTGCCATATGAAAAAATGCTCTAAATCACTATTGATCAGAGAAATGCAAATTAAAACAACTCTGAGGTAACAGCTCACACCTATCAGATTGGCTAATATAACAAAAAATGGAAAATAATAAATATTGGAGAAGCTGTGGAAATGCATTGTTGGTGGAACTGTGAACTGATCCAACCATTCTGGAGAGCAATTTGGAGCTATGTCCAAAGGGCTATGGATCTGTTCATACCCTTTGACCCAGTAATATCACTACTATGTCTGTATCCCAAAGAGATCATAGAAGAGGGGAAAAACCCAAATATACAAAAATATTTATAGCTGCTCTTCTTGTGGTGGCAGAGAATTGGAAATTGAGGGGAGGGGACTGTCAACTGGGGAATGGCTGAACAAGTTGTGGTTTATGAATGTAATGGTATATTATTATGCTGTAAGAAATGATGAGCAGGTAGATTTCAGAGAAACCTGGAAAGACTTAAATGAACTGATGCTCAGTGAAATGAGCAGAACCAGGAGAATATTGTACACAGTATCAACAACATTGTGTGATGATCAACTGTGATAGACTTAACTCTTCTCAACAATACAATGATACAAGATAATTCCAAAGGACTCATGATGGAAAATGTTCTCCACATCAGAAAAAGGAACTGTGGAATCTGGATGGAGATTGAACTATATTGTTTCTACTTTTTTTCTTTTTGTTTTTTTCTGTTTTGAAGTTTTCCCCTTTTGTTCTGATTCTTCTTTCATGGCATGACAATGCAGAAACATTTTTAATGTGAGTGTACATATATAACCTTTATCAGATTGCTTGCTGTCTTGGAGATGGGGGAGGGAGGGGAAGGAGGAAGAAAAATTTGGAACTAGAAATCTTACAGAAACAAATGCTGAGAACTATATCTTTGTCTGTAACTGGAAAATAATAAAATACTTTTATGATAAAAAATGCATTCCTAAAAATAAAGGATTTTTTTAGGTTCTTACATTTCTCTTTCTGTACTTCATTTCTGTACTTTCTGTAAATTTAATAGTTGGACTTTTTTATTCTTTTTTATATCTGAGCTGCTCCATGAAGTTTTAAAGTGGGAAGTTCTCATAATGGGAATTTAGAAAAATTATAAAGTCCTTGGGACACAATCCAGCAGAGGTTTCTTAGAGATATATAGAAATTATACGACTCTCCTTTTCTTTATGCCAATTCTGAAGCCAATTCTGACATTATCTGGAAAGGGTCACCATTAAAACAAAATTCAAAAAATTCCATAACATCTATGTGAGAAATGATAGACTAACTGCCAGTTGTATATTTCCCCCATTTCATTATTTTATTTCATTAATGAAATACAAGATTCATCTTTGTCTGGGAGGCAGTCTCACATAGTAGAAATAGAGGACTAGATACTAAATTCTGTACCTACTGCTTATTTGGGGTGTGTTGTTAGGAAAGTAACAACCTCTTTAGACCTCAATTATTTTTTTCTATAAAATTAAAAGACTATATGACATCCCAAATCCCTCAAAGATAAAAATCTTTGATCCCTATGATTTTTGTTACATCCTACTATAATCCAGTCTTAACTGAAATACCAGGGAACGCTTCTGAATTCTGAAAAGTGCGCCCCCCTCCCCCCCCCCACCCCGCCCCCCTCTGCCCTTGGGGGTGGGGCAGAGAGGATAAGGGAAGATTCTGAAAGAATGTTTTTTTTCTCTAAATTTTTACCAAAATAAACTTGCTCATTTCTATTTGTTGTTAAGTTTACCAAGAGGCAGCCCAGCAAAGTGGAATGTGTATTGGGCTTAAAGACAGGGAACCCAGCTATAAATCCTGGCTTTGCCAATCACTGTCTATGCACGACCTTAGACTAATCACTCAACCTTGATCTTCATCTGCAAAGTGGGATGATGCTTCCTAAAAGGCTGCATGGTCTAATGGATAGATATCTAGCCTTGGAATCAGAAAGACATGTTAAAATTCAGATCCTGATTTTAACTGGTTGTACAACCCTGTTACAAATCACTTGACCTCCCAGTACCTCAGACCCTCCAGAAGATTCTAAGTTGCAGATCTGAATTAGTAAAATAAGTTTAGTAAAGAGCTGCTTATATAAAAGAAATCACAGGTCCAGACTCCCCTTCAGACACACCTTTTCCTCATCCCCCTAAAAAACAAAACAAAAAAAACCCTACTTACCTTATAGAGTAATTTTGAAGATTAAATGAGAGTCTGTATAATTACTTTGTAAACCAGGAAGTGCTATTCAAATATTATATTAATAATAGCTAGCATTTATGTTCCACTTTATGGTCTATAATGTACTTTGTAAATATTACCTCATTTTATCCTTACAACAGGCCCAGGAGGTAAGTGTTATTATTATCTCTATTTTCCAGATGAGGAAATTGAGACAGAGGTTAAGAGACTTGTTCAGGGTCTTTTTGTTGTTTTTGTCTACCCATTTCTGAAGAGAACCAGTGATATCACAGGGTGATATCTGATTTTCACAGTGAATTGGATTTAAGTGAGGCCAAGTTGAACAAAGTCATCAGTTTCACTCTTTCAGAGTCATCCAAGTCCAGTGACAGGACAAAAGTCAAGATGGCTGGCGATGGCCCAGGATGCAGCAGATAACCTTGGAGTCTTTGGTGTCTGACCAGGCTTTAAGTGCTCCACAGTCCTGTTTCAACTGCCTTAATGGCCATTGGAACAAACTGTCCTCCTTCCATTTCCCCAGAAAGAGTCTTCACATGCTTGGAATAGACATACCCCTAGCTCACTGACAGATTTGAGGCTCAGTTACCCTCATCCCTGAAAAGAGGTCAGCAAGCCCTCACACCAGAGGTGCTAGCCCTGCCTGAACATCCTATATACCCTTCAAAATGATACTAGTAAAAGCTCGGGGATCAGATTTGAATTCAGGTCTCTTGAATAAGTCCAGAGTTTCTATTCACTTAGCCATCTTGCTACCTCTAAATGTATTATTATGTGATGATCAAAAATCAGAGACATAATTTCTGGGTAATTTAATCATTTTATTAATAAGGCTGCCTGGTTATTAATAAAAGCACGGTCATTTGGCCATCTCTCTTAAACCAAAGACAGTCATGGCAGTAAGGCTCACATCTTATGGACCCTTGAAATAGTAGGTGGTCCATCAAACAGCAATCAAATCATGGATAGAGCACTGGCCCTGGAGTCAGGAGGACCTGAGTTCAAATCTGGTCTCAGACACCTAATACTTACTAGCTGTGTGACCCTGGGCAAGTCACTTAACCCCAATCACAAAAACAAACAAACCAACAAAAAAAAAACACCAGCAATCAAATTTAATTGGTTAATGTAATTGGAGGTAGACTATATTAAAATGAAGGGCTATACCATACCTACCCCAGGCTTGGATTATCAATTCAAATAATTTATATCCTTTTCAATGGGTGGGCTACATGACCCCTCCCTGGACAGAGAGGCCTTCCGATCTATACAAAATGTCTACACCCAAGCTTGAGTAGAACACAATGAACTTCCCCACCCTAGATTCCTTGAAAGCTAGGCATGGGTCTGAAGAGATTAAAAGTAATCTTATTATCAAGGGCAAACTAGACCTCTAAAAGTCAGGGCTTTGGAAGAAGAGGGGAAGATCTGAATCTCCCCAAGCTATCCATTATTAACAATAATTTCTCATAATTAAGGACATCAAACACTGTTAAAACTAATTTATTAACTGATCACAATCTCTTTGTATTCCTGGTACCTAATACCAGGGGCTTGTACATAGTAGACCTTTAATAAATATTTGTTGAATTGAATGCAATTTAATTAGAAATCCACAGTTCCTAGAAAGATACTTAAATTACAAACTTCTTGAAGTGAAGGATTATGTACACCAAATCCCATCCATTCCATCTTGTCTGGTACAAAGCTTCGTCAAGAACTATTAGATGATGGAGAGGAAGATATTATATCACAAGAGTTTTATTTCTATATAAAAGGTTATTTTGCACTGATGGCATTGATGGGATGGACACATGGTCTAATGAATTATCAAGTAGTTTTATTGGCATGTGTTTTTTTAAGCTTCTTGATAAATGTATCATTTAAGAGCATTTCACAAAATAGGAGAACCCCAAGATAGCTGTTAACTAAGCACTGGTAATAGCCACCTTGAGGGCTATTAACTCACAATAAAGTTTGCCTGATCTCTTTTCAACTGGAAAAGTACTGACAGGACAGTGGGTTCCCCTCTGAGAAAATTCCTGAAGACTCATGTGAATCATTATTTTCTGACATATCTGATAACCAGATTCCCTTCTAAAAAATTATCTTATCCGTCAGTCAAGAATTTTAGTTCTTACCATGTGCCAGTAATTGGGATACAAAGAAAAACAAAAATATTCTTTTCCATGACTATGATTGGTCATTTGACCATCCTTTCCCTGGAATGACTTAGTGATCATCTGGGGAATTCCCAGTGAGGCTTGTTTCCTCCTCTTTTCCTTTTGCTAAAATGTTCACTGCTTCCTTTCTTATTCAGAAGGACCCAATTAGCAGACAATGTCCCCATACTTGTGTACCCAAATGTTGTTCATATAAGTTAAAATAAACAATAAAGGGGTAGGGGGGAACAAGAAAAAATTCCAATTTCTGGTCATTAGTGTAAATACAGTTCTCTGTACATTATAGGAAATTAGTCACTTTTTAGAAAGAGCTTTTAATTGCTTAATCTAAGTAATGTGGACAATGGCATACGTGTTTTATTTTAGGGTCTATCTGGCCCACTCAGAAAATGTAATGGACCTAATTTTCATTTAGTATAGGTCTGTGCAGTTCCTAAAACATCTAAATGGCTATTAATTTAATCAGGTAATTTAACTATAGCTCTAGAAAAGGCCACCAGCTAGTTGTCACGCCATGATTATGAGGATGACATTTCTATCCCATGATGCCAGAGGCAGACTTTGATACATCATTTTCTTTTTGAAGGTTAAACTCAGATAACCTGCCTTTGGCATTTAATTAGCTACATATTAAACACTCTTTTAATAATAAAATGATTAAAAATTTTATTGCTTCTCAAATGAGGCCCTTTTAGATAGATTTAATGACTTGGTTAGAGCTCTGTAGTTTGTGAACCAAACCTTACTTAGGCCAGTGTGTAGTAATGATATGCTTTACAGCTTGCAAAATCTGTATTTTATTCAAATGACTGCCATAATCATTTTGGATAAAACTTATAATGCTTTCTTCTGTATTTTTAAGTCTAACTGTTAAATGTCATTGAAAAGTAACCAGGAACTCATTGATTTCAGAGTTTTCTGAAATGATTGAGTTCAGGTGTAACATAGGAAAGATGGAGTCAGTTTAATGTACTGTATCTTATATACTAATTGTTTACCCTTTGAAGAATCATTTTTCACCAGTGAATACCTTGATGGGGGGAAGAATGGTGGAATTGTGTTAATCTGGCAAGTGTGGAGAGGTGTGAGTGGACTACAAATCCTGACCCATATTTTCCAGTTAATATTAGCTACGCAATAAAAACTGACATCCGCAGAGCCATTGTTCTCCCTTTAGCATGGATGAAAGTGATGAAATGTCTACAAAATAGAGCTGATGATAAGACATCCCTACACAAGAATTTGAAGTAACCATAATATGAGTGTAGACTGTGAATACGTATCTTTGTGGACTTAAAAAAAAAATCTCTAGAAGCTCAGTAAAAATATCTGCAGTTAATTCTCAATTATGGGAAGTAATGGGGAAAAAAAGGAATTGAATGAATCATTCAAATTTACAGGTAATCCCCAAACTTCATTTTTATAAGTTCTAACCATCTGATCTACCAAACCTCTCACCCAAACTGTTACCTCATAGCATAATTAACTCCAACTCAGTCCTCTCTCCTCTTTACCTTCCTCATAATATCTTTGGCAAAGGTTCTAATAAGCAGTGAAATAGCCCAAAAGCAGATAACAAAGAAGAAAAGCAGAGAACCTAGATAATCTATGAGAATAAAAGTAGGCAAGAACTAACAATAATGATCTTTTCTTACACTGCCCCCCCAATCATGCCTGTTGTAAGGATTTCTGCATAAGATAGGAAATTAGACTTCTAAGTCCCTTTTTAATTTTAAAAGAGTTTGACATTAAGAGTTATTATTTCAATATTATAATTATAAGAGTCCATGGCTCTATGAACTTTCCAATTCCAGTAGAAAAGGATGTGCAGTTGGGCACATGAATTTGAAACATTACTATTTAATAGCAAAGTGATCCTGGGCAAATCACTAGGTCTTGGTTTTCTCTGAATTAGATCATCTCTAAGGTTCCTTGAAAACTCTAAATCTAGGACCTTGTTTTCTATTTGTAAGATCATTAAGCTTCGTTAGCAAGATCCAACACTTTATTAACCAAAAGGAGTGATAAATTGAGGCAAGTATTGGGATTCAAACCTAAAGCTCATATCACTGGTCATCTGAGTAACTGATACAAAAGCAAATCCTTTACATGAATTATCCAGATAATTGTTTCAATTCTCTACTTCTGTGTCCATGGCTGAAATTGTATAGGAAAGTATAGATGAGTAGTATTTCATGTACTTGAATGCCACTGCCTCACCCATTTCTGAAACCATGAAAATCTTTCCTATATTACCTTCCCACTAGCCCCTTCTTTTCCTTTTCCTTCCTCTTTGCTGACAATCTTAAAGCCCCAGATTGTAGAGGAGAAAGGGGAAGAGTATTGACACTTAACAAGAAAGAAGGAAAGGATAATTACAGTTCCTTTTCCCTCAATCTTAAGCCTATACCACTACCACTTTACATGGAAATAATGTCATTTGCCTTATTGAAAACTCAGCAAAAAAAAAAAAAAAAGATGAACTGAACTAAACAGCAACCTACTCTAAGGAAGTCAGGGACTTCAAGTTTGAAAATAGGACTCCAAGTTAATGTCCATTCACCTTACCCGGCATTTATGTTCACTGGAAAGTTGAACCAAATATCTGTGCACTCCCAGCAAAAAAAATGTAAAATAGAATAAAATCCACCTTGGTTTGAAATATCCAATTTAAATAAAGACAAAGGTATATTCTTAAGATCAAAACAGTGATATAATCGTCCCCAATTTTTGTGTTTGTAGATACCATCAATTTATGAATCAAGGAGAATGTGAATGTGTACAGGACCTGGAGCAGGATTTCTGGGATTTTATGTAAGTTATCTAGAGATGATTCATAAAATAATGTTCCTCACTGATAAGATCTACATATGGAGGATAGATATCATAGAACAGTCAGAGAAAGAAAAAAAAAGAATTTTACTCTTATGACCTCATTTCCTATAGATAAGAAGCTTTAGAATAAAACATTTAGTAACCTCAGTATCAAATGTTACTGGATTCATTTTTCCCTGGGGGTCTGTCAAGTGAATTGAATTTACTCTGACTTTCTGAATTTACTCTAACTCTGAATGATACCTAAATGTCATTCAATCATTCAACAAGAATCTGTTTACTATATTCCAGGCGCTGTACTAACTGCTGAGAATACAGATACAAGTGAAAATAAAGACAGTCTCTGCTCTCAAGGAGCTTACATTGTAATGGGGAAGACAACAAAGAAAAGAGGATTGAAAAGCAGGAGAATGGAGCAAGTACTCTCTGAAGTATGATGAAGAAATGCAGAGGGTTACTATAGGGTGGGAAATAAAGAGATGTTTGGCCTAGACGCCTTCCTTAAATGGAGGTTCTGGGAGGAACCTCTCCATACTATGATCAGAAGGAAGGAGCCCAGTGGCAGAGAGTGAGACCTGAGGTGTGGCTGCCAGAACTGAAGTGATCTTCCAGGATGAAGAAGTTTTTGGAGCAAGATGGACAGACCCAGAGGAGTGCTTGACAACATTGAAAAGAAAGCCTTGGCATGCCTATATCTCTCCACAAAAATAGAAACTGAGCATAATCATAAGAGCATGAGACTAGAAGTAAAAAGGACCTGGGTACCAGTCTTGAATTTACCACTTATTTACTATGTAATCTTGGCTATATCATTTAATCCTCTGGGTGTCATCTACAAAGTGGAGATCATACCTGCCAACCTCACAGGGCTACTGTAAAATTGCTTTACTAATTGAAAATTACAGGGGCAGCTAGGGTGGCACAATGGATAGACACCGGCCCTGGATTCAGGAAGACCTGAGTTCAAATCCGGCCTCAGACACTTGACACTAGCTCTATGACCCTGGGCAAGTCACTTAACCCTCATTGCCCAGCAAAAAAAAAAAAAAATACTATACAAATGCATTATTCTCAATAGAGCCCTGTGAATCTACTTTAATAAGGCAACATTTACATAACACCAAATAATTGGCAAAGAGTGAAAAGTTCAGTTAATCCCCACTTGTTTTTTTGGCACAACCAACCATGTCAGGTGCTGTGCAGAGGCAACCTAAACAGGAGCAAGCCAAGAGTCTGGAGAGACTTCTCCCTGAAGCTGCACCTAATGGAGGAATGCCTTGCACCCAGAAGGTGTTTTAATATTTTTTGTATTGAACTGAAAGGCAACTGAACTGTTTCTGAATGATCCCGACCATAACTCTTTGGCTAGCCCCAAGGCCTAAATAGTGACTAAGTCTATAGAATCCTCACCTACATTGCCAGGGAGAAAGACTGACTGAATCACTGAGAGGGAAAGATGGTTTCAAAACTTTGGATAGATGTTGTTGTGCAGAGGAAGTCATTTCCATAGTTGAGTCAATCTTTCAGCTTTCTTGTCTAATCTTCATCCATTCTAAATTGTCCAGAGATCAGCTGGGGTCAGGAGTCCAAGTCTGTCCTCAGACACTATGTCTAGCTATGTGATCTTAGGCAAGTCACTTAATCTCTGTCTGCCTCAGTTCCCTCAACTGTAAAATAAGGCCTACCTCACAGGACCGTTGTGAGGATCAAATGGGATATTTGGAAAGGGCTTAGCGCAGTGTATGGCATATAGCACACACTTAATAAATATTTGTTCCCTTTTCCCAAGAATTCCCAAGGATCCTGCATTGGAGTTAGAAGACTTGAATTCAAATCCCAGCTCCTCCAGTGAACACCTCTTGGAATCTCAATTATCTATTTGGAAAATGGGACACTAATAGGCCATTTCAAGGATCATATGTGGTCATTTGTATAAAGCACTCTAAATCCTTGTAAATGTCAGTTATTATTATGGTGATGATTGACAATATTTATCAATTGCTAATTAATAATGTTTATTAACTCCTATATAAGAAAGTGATAACATATATGTTGATTTATTCTTTTTTTTTTTTGAGTGGTAGGGGAAGGCAACAAGGGTTAAGTGACTTGCCTGGGGTCACACAGCTACTAAACATCAGAAATTAGATTTGAACTCAGGTCCTCCTGAATTCAGGGCCAGTGCCTTTATCCACTGTGCCACCTAGCTGCCCTATTTCAATTTATTCTTTTTTCATTTTTTGCTGGGCAATGAGGGGTTAAGAGACTTGCCATGGGTCACACAGCCTAGTAAGTGTCAAGTGTCTGAGGCTGGATTTGAACTCAGGTATCCTGAATCCAGGGCCAGTGCTTTATCCACTGCGCCACCTAGCCGCCCCTCTATTTATTCTTTTTTTTTTAATATTTTTTTTTTTTTAGTGAGGCAATTGGGTTAAGTGACTTGCCCAAGGTCACCCAGCTAGTAAGTGTTAAGTGTCTGAGGTCGGATTTGAACTCAGGTACTCCTGATTCCAGGGCCGGTGCTCTATCCACTGCGCCACCTAGCTGCCCCTCCTCTATTTATTCTTAAAGCAAATTCAATTTAGTATACATTTACTTAGTGCCCATCAAATGGAAAGCAGCAAGCTAAGTCCTCGAATTGAATTAAAAGCAGCCTAGAAGAAAGGGCCCCATCACTTTGCTCTGTATCTCAGTTTCCTCATTTCTAAAATGGGGAGGAGGGTTTAGATTAAATAGTCTCTGAGGTCCCTTCTAAGCCTTGCCCTCTGATCCTGTTATTGACATTTCAAATACAAGTGAGCATCTTCTTCTATGTATCATCTAATATGCAAGCCAGTAATGTCCCCTAAAGTCACCCCATCATAACCATCACCAGCATTAATCAACATTACTACCAGCCACTACCACAAATGGTGAATTCTCAATAGGACACTGAGAAATTCTGAAAGAGTAATGATTTATTTCATTTGAGGAATAAATCTGAGGCAGGACTGGAATAGAAAACAGACAAATACATAAATATCTAGCACTGTTGCCAGGAAGTTTTTTTTTTCAATATGCAACAATTTTCCTCCCCAAGTCCACCCACCCCCGCAAAAAACAAAAATCAAGGATAAAATAAAAAAGAGCCTTGTACAGTCACTGGGAGATGAAGTGCAAAGTAGTGTTAGGGAGGAGAAAGAGAGAATGTGAAGTTGCATATGGGAGAAGGAAACATTTTGCTGTATCAGTGATGGGCCTTGAATTGCTCCACTGTAAATTCTCAGCACTAAACAGCTTTTGTCAAATGGAATTGGACTCCATTGGCCCTTGTTGTTTTTGCTTTGCTATTTGGAGGATTGTCATGGGCCTCGTGAATCAGTCATTGCAGTTGAATAAGTGGTTTGTGAATTGAGGGGAAAAAAATGGCAAATAATTCATTATAAGAAAGGAAGCTCATTACTGGGCTGGCTCCTCATTTCTCTTGATTGCTTATTTCTCACCAACAGGGTTCAATGTAACCTCTCTTGCCAGGAGGTAGTCCAAAGGGCCAAGTGGCATTGATCCAGGTACACTTTGTTTAGGAGAGAATTCAGTCTAGAGAAAAAGCTTCCAGAGTTCGAAATCCTACAGTTATATTTGTGCCAGGGTTCTAAAAGCATTATGTAAAGATCATATATTACTGTTACTATTGCAAATAATAAATATTATTACTGATACTTTTACTATATCCTGCCAACAGAGAGGATTTCTTGTTACCCTTAATGAAAATTCAATTCAACAAACACTCCTCCCATCGAACTCTACTTGCCCACAAGCTGTTAATGGGCTTTTAAAAGGCAAATCTTTTCACAAGTACTTGGAAAGGAAAGAAAAGGCCTTATTTATCCACAGTCACTCCCTGGGAGGAAATTAGGAACATTCATTTTTCTGAGCAACTAGAGTATCTTTAATTCACTGCAATGGTATATTAATAAACCCCTCTAAGCACCCCCATGCATTTTCAGGCAATGACTTGGGTGCAGGCACAGTAGGAGCCAAATGTATGTTTAATGGCATTGCTTACATAGATATGCCCCTGTCTCTGGTTTTCTATTAAGGTTTCTGAAAATTCAAGTAGTCGTTTCTTAGGAACAATTTCCTATTGTTCTGATGATTGTTTCAATTTAGTAGAAAGCTGAAAAGCTCTGTGTAAACAAATGGCAATCATTTTTTTAAGAAACTAGGATATAAAGAATGGGGTGTTTTTTTTATCCTTTTATCCTTTATCCTTTGAAATTAAGTCCCAAAGAATCTACCCCTAACTGGATAGACTCAAGTCTTCTCTGGGACTATTTTTTCCTTTCTGGGGAAAGGGAGCCTCCAAAAAAAAGACTTCTAACAGTAGTTTTTCTATAATCTCTTTGTCTAGGTTCTAATAAGCAAAGGGGAGAATATCACCCCTGACTCCAGTAACATACATCGTTTCTAGGAAAGGATGTTGGTTGAATAAAGTAAAAAGCTCTCAGTAAGGGAAAAAAAGTGGTAGCCATTAGGTGAATAAGAGAATTCAGATCCCAGGTGACAGGAGACCATACACAAAGAAAACCTGACAGTCTACTTTTTGTAGCTGAACAGATAAACCAGTAAAAAAAAGAAAGTCTGCAATAAGGACTCTATGAGTGGAGGGAAACCACTAATGATACTTTTTACTAGAATAAACGGATGGAATTAATTACAATTAAATTGTACCCCAGTTCACATATCCAAGTGTCAGGGAAGACCACTAAGATCCATGAGGTATTCCCTTCACAGCATCATTTTTTTCATTGTGGGTCTCATATTTCTATCTGGTAAGAGAGCATTAGAGACCTGCCTCTAATGTACCTATGGAATGAATGAATGAATGAATGAATGAATGAATGAATGAATGAATGAATGAAAATAATTTATTAAGCATTTAATATATATTAAACTCTAAGGATAAAAATAAAAAAACAAACAAACACTCCCTGCTCTCCGGCAGAACATACTCCAATTAAGAGAGACAACATACACTGGAAAGCTCAGTTGCAGGATAGATGGAAAGTCCCAGAAATCCTAAAGATGCCAATAGCAAGGTGGATGACAAGGCCAGAGGAGTTCAGACTGCACCCTAAGCAAAATGTTACTAAGAAGTAAGTCTCCATTTTCCATCTTTGGTTGTTTTTGACTCTACAGAACAACATGTATTCTCCCTTATCAGGCAGGAGCAGAATGAGGAAACCACAAGAGAAAGGACCTCAAGACTCAAGAGTATCAGAAATGGGAGTTACCTTGGTCATATAGGTTTTCTAGATAGCACTAGGGAAAGAAGAGTCTCACTAAGCTTAGAGAGCTTTTCCACTTCCCAAGAGTTGGATTTTCCTAAACCATGGGGCATAGCTTTGGGAAGACTCTTTCACTGCCCTTTCCCCCCTCTTTTTTCTCCTCCCTTCTCTCTCATCAAGAGATGGGAAATTGGTAAACCTTGGGCATCAACTCAGGATATAAACAATGACAGTACAGGAGCAAAAGAAAAGACCCAGATCCAGTTTCAACCATGCATTTAGAGAATTTTATGTAAATGAACCAACTGGTGGTGATAGTGATGGTGGTGGTGGTGGCAGTGTGCTAGTGGTAGTCATCTCTTTCTTGAATCTTTTCTTACATTCTTGGGACAGTTGGTTATAGCAGTAGTAACTACCAGTTGTTGACAAGAAAATATTATTAACATTTTTGCTTTACTTTGTGACCTTTTTGGGGGGGGAGGGCAGGTAGGGGGGAGTTGGTTCCTTTTCTTGTATTCCCTTTTCTTTTTATTCTGAAATTAAACACTTAAAACGCACATTACAACATACAGAATTCAAAAACACTGTAGGTGCAATTATGAATCTCCATACTTCATACTGCTTACTGTTTTAAAATTTTTTAATGTTATTATTTATTTTTCATGTTTTTTTCTTTTTAAATTTTGAGTTCCAAATTCTTTCCCTCCCTTCCATCTCTCTCCCACTCACTGAGAAGGCAAGCAAAATGATATCATTTATACATGTGAACTCATGCAAAACATATTTCCATATTAGTTATATCACAAAAAAGCAAGAAAAATAAAGCTAGAAAACTATACTTAAAACAAAAATTATTAAAAATGAAGATAAATAATATAAATATAAAGTGGTATTATCATAATTACACAGGGTATACCATTAATTTATTGAGGTTTTTTGGGTTGTTTTTTTGGCAGGGCAATGAGGGTTAAGTGACTTGCCCAGGGTCACACAGCTAATAAGTGTCAAGTGTCTGAGCCCAGATTTGAACTCATGTCCTCCTGAATCCAGAGCCAGTGCTTTATCCACTTCACCACCCAGCTGCTTTCTAGACCATTAATTTAAAGCTAAAGGCACCATATAAACATATTAAATAAAAAACCCAACTTGAAATAGCTTCTCATTTAATCCTTTAAAATGATGATCTGCAGCTTGTTTTCTTTAATCCTTTTCCTGCCCTTGTTCTAAACAGAGAGTTTGGGGACAGCTAGATGGTGTAGTGGATAAAGCACTGGCCCTAGATTTAGGAGGACCTGAGTTCAAATCCAGCCTTAGACACTTAACACTCACTAGCTATGTGATCCTAGGCAAGTCACTTAACCACAATTGCCTTACCAAAAAAACAACAAAAATAAAACATTTTTTAAAAATAATCAAAGAGTTCTTAATCTGAGGTGTGTTCGCTTTTATTTTCAGTACTTTCATAGCTAGCTATTCAGGAATATGCTGATAAATGTTTAAGATCAGGCTCTCCAAAATAAATAAATAAAAATAATTGTACATACAATGATTTAAACTTTATTCTTCATTGACATTTTATCCATAATTTAAGTTTAAAAAAATGAATAAAATAATAAATCAAGCCTTGTTTGTGGCATTTGCCATTCTCTGAGGTATAAATGTTCACAAAGTAATGTTAACAATTGGACTGACACATCCTGATTGTATTTAAATATAATGAAGTTACTTTTTAATTTCAAGTATTTTATTTTTAGAGCAGCTAGGTGGCACAGTGGATAACAGACTCAGAAAGACTCATGTTCCGGAGTTCAAATCTACCCACAGACACTTGCTAGCTGTGTGATCCTCAGCAAGTCATTTAATGCTGTTTGCCTCAATTTCTTCATCTGTTAAAGGGGCTGGAGAAGGAAATGGCAAACCACTCCAGTAACTCTGCCAAGAAAAGCCTAAATGAGGTCACAAAGAGTTGGACATGACTGAAAAACAATTATGTTTGATGTTTTTAAAAACAGTATTCTGGGGGGCGGAGCCAAGATGGTGGAGAAAAGACATTAAGCCCACAGGGCTCCTGATACAATAACCCCCAAAATAGCAATAAAAGAACCCTTGGGGCAGAAAAACACACAAAAATACGGGCTGAGAGTTTTCTCCAGCTATAGATAGGTTTCAGGGGGCCATGCTGGGCCACAAATAAAGCCTAACCCCGCAATCGGGCCGACACACCAAACACCTGCCAGAGGAATTTGCCCCAGTGCCTCTGAATCGGCTGCAGCACCGGTGTCTTCTGGAACCGAGCACGTGGTCGGACTGAATGGCTGGTCCAGGGGTGGGTAAGTGCAGGGGTACCAGTGGACTGGGGGGGAGGATTTGACTGTCCCACCCCAGCGGTCAACCAGGATGAAATCCTGAGCAGTGGGAGACCCAGGTGGGGGAGGGGAGCAGGGGAGCAGGGGAACAGTCTCATCAGAATCTGAGAACCACACCACAGAAAGCTTTGCTGGTTGGTTTCTTAGTAAATAGGCCTGAGGTTATCTCCGGACCTGAGAACAGGCCAGGTGAGATTAATGCCTGCCCCTCCTCAACCCAAAACACCTGGGACCCTCTGAAACTGAGAACAGGAGTGGAGTCGAGAGTTTAAAATCAAATGAAAGCGAAGCCAGGCAGGCTAAGAAGAAGCCCAACCATCCCCCGGGCCACACTGTAGTTGGAACAGTGTGTCCTGGAAGCAGTGCCACACTTTAAGAAGGAGTTAAGAGACAAGAAATAGTAAGCCAGGATGAGCAGGCAGAGAAAGCAGAAGACCATTGAAAACTTCTTTGGGGGTGAGGTAGACCACAATACAACCTCAGAAGAAGAAGATAATAACAGGGTCAAAGCTCCAACATCCAAAGCTTCCAAGAAAAATATGAACTGGTCTCAGGCCATGGAAGCTCTCAAAAGGGACTTTGAAGAGAAAGTAGGAGAAATAGAAAGAAGACGTAGAGAAAAGGAGGAAAGAATGGAGAGGGAAATGAGAGAGATGCAGGAGAGTCATGAGAAAAAAGTCAACAGTTTGAAAAGCCAAATGGAAAAGGAGATTAAAAAACTGTCTGATGAAAATAACTGCCTAAGAATTAGGATTGAACAAATGGAAGCTAGTGACTTTATGAGAAACCAAGACACAGTAAAGCAAATCCAATTGAATGAAAAAAGAGAGGGCAGTATGAAATACCTCCTTGGAAAAACAGCTGACCTAGAAAATAAATCTAGGAGAGATAATTTGAAAATCATTGGACTACCTGAAAACCATGACCAAAACAAAAGCTTAGACACCATCCTCCAAGAGATTGTGAGGGAAAACTGCCCTGATATTCTAGAAGCAGAAGCTAAAATAGAAATTGAAAGAATCCACCGATCACCTCCTAAAGGAGATCCCAAAAGGAAAACCTCCAGGAATATTATAGCCAAATTCCAGGACTCCCAGGTCAAGGAGAAAATACTGCAAGCAGCTAGAAAAAAGGAATTCAAATACTGTGGTGCTCCAATAAGGATAAAGCAAGATCTAGCAGCTTCTACATTAAAGGACGAAGGGCATGGAATATGATATTCCAGAGGGCAAAGGAACTGGGACTTCAGCCAAAAATCACATACCCAGCAAAACTGAGTATATTTTTTCAGAGGCAAAAATGGGATTTCTATGAGAAAGAGGTCTTTCAAGCATTTGTGATGAAAAGACCTGAACTGAATAGAAAATTTGACTTTCAAATACAAGATCCTGGAGAAGCATAAAAAGGTAAACAGGAAAAAGACTTCATGAGGGATATTAAAAGATCAAACTGTTTACATTCCTACATGGGAAGATAATACTTTGAAATCATAAGAACTATCTCAGTAAGAAATTCAGGGGCAGCTGGGTGGTGCAGTGGATGGAGCGCCAGCCCTGGACTCAGGAGAACCTGGGTTCAGGTGTGACCTTGGACACACCTGACACATTGATGGACACCTTGACAATTGATGGCTGTGTGACCCTGGGCAAGTTGCTTGGCCCCAGTTGCCTCACCAAAAAACAAAACAAAACAAAACAAAAATTCTTCACAAGAAATTCACAGAAGATAGGGCTGAACCAAATATGAAGGGATGATATCTGTTAAGCATTTATGTTTTGTTCTTTTTAGGGCAGACAGGGAGGGGTGTTTTATGTCTGGGGCTGGATTTGGGCTTGGGGGGCCTCCTGGGTCCAGGGCTGGTGCTTTGTCCACTGTGCCACCTAGCTAATCCATCATTAAAATAGGGTTGAGGTATAGGAGGAATAAACTGGGGGAGGGAGAAGGGGAGAGATGGTCTGGAGAGAGGTAGTTCACATGAAGGAAACAAGAAGAAAGCTTATGGAGGAGAGTAGAAGAGGGGGAAGGAGTTGGGGAGTGAGTGAACCTTAATATCATCAGAATTGGCCCAAAGAAGGACTAACATACATAATCAAGTAGGTATAGTAATATACTTTTGCCCTGGTGGGGAGGGAGAAAAGAGGGGGGAGAAGGGAGGAAGGAAAGGGCAGACTGGGGGAGAGAGCAGTAAAAAGCAAAACACTTTCAAGGAAGATTAAGATGTTCTGCATTACTGCACCAGTATGACATATTGAATTTCTTGATCTCATAGGGAGGGTTGAGGAGAGAGGGAGGGAAAAAAAAATTTAGAACACAGAATTAGCTCAGGGACTGTGATTTCATTGGAATGGGCTCATGGAGGGAATAGCTTTCATACCCAATTGGGAGAAGCAATCTATTTAACCCTGCAGGAAAATAGGAGGGGAAGAGGACAAGGAAGGAAGGGTGAAAAAAAGGGAGTGCAGAGCGAGGGAGAGGATACTCAGAAGTAAGGCACCTCTGAGGAGGAATAGGTAAAAAGAAGATAGAGTAAATGCCATGGGAAGGGAGTGGGATGGAGGGAAATAGTCATGATGATTGATTATAATGGCAAAATGTATGCTACCTACTTTGCTGGGCTTTTGTGAAGAAGATTCTCTGTCAAGCTTAAGGTACTATATAGAGGTTGGGATGAAGAGGATGCTATCGGGAAAACCTGGAGAGACCTACATGTGCTGAAGCAGAGTGAAATGTACTATATACAAAATAACAGCAATAGTGGGGGATGATCTGCTGGGAAGCATGTGGTTGTTTTCAGCAAGGCAATGATCCAATGTAACCCTGAGGGACTTATGAAGATTGCAGCCCATCTGCAGAGAAAGAACTGATAGTATCTGAAAACAGATGGAAACACATTTAAAAATTTTTTTTCATTTCCTCTTTGACAATTCCTTAATCTGAAGTTTTGCTTTTTTTGACTGTTTTCTCTCACAACTAGCTAATATGGGAAATTTTCCATGACTACGCAGGTATAACTTATTTTGAATTGATTGAGTTCTTGTGGGTGGGGGAAGAGAAGTTGGAACACAAAGTTTTTTAAAAACTGATGTTAAAATTTTTTTTTATATACATTTTGGAAAATAAAATTCTATTCAGAATAAAAAAAAACAAACAAAAAATAAAACAGTATTCTTAGAAGGGGTCTATGGGCTTTGTTAGATTCCATGACACAAAAACCAAAAGAAAGTGTGTATTGGGACACTTCTGCATCTAAGCACCCCTGTCTGTGAAAAAGAGTTGGTTAATTCATATTTTAATCCCTTTGGTGGATAGGAGAAGGAAACACTCTTCTTCTTTTTGCAGGGCAATGAGGGTTAAGTGACTTGCCTAGGGTCACACAGCTAGTAAGTGTCAATTGTCTAAATCCACATTTGAACTCAGGTCCTCCAGAATCCAAGGCCAGTGCTTTATCCACTGCACCACCTAGCTGCCCCACAGGGAACCATAATGGTTTATGACAAAAGTTCCAATTAAAAATGTAAATTGCTGTATTTTTGCTATTTCATAATTGCATTTATTTTAATGCATTTATAAATTTTTTATTCATTGGTACTCAAGTTATAGAAGCATTCTGTCATTCTTGCTGATATGAACAACAAATTATTTAACTACTCAGTACCACAGGTAACTTTCCAAAACTATAAGTTGCAGAACAGGTACCAACCCACAACAGTAAAAGGAGTTTGGTCTTTGAGAATTATGCCAATAAACTCACAAATCCATTATAAAAATAAAAATAAAAAATTAATAAATTAATATGTATTGCATAGCTTTTCTTCAAGTCTCTATGGGGTAACTCTTCCAAGAAAAGCCCAAATGAGGTCACAAAGAGCTGGACATGACTAAACAACAATTATATTTTATGCATTTCAAAAAAGAGTATTTGTAGAAGGGGTCCATGGGCTTTGTTAGATTCTATGATACAAAAACCAGAAGAGAATAGAAGTCTATTAATAATTCAGTAAACAAGTACATATAAGGGGAGGCAACTGCTGATCAAGGCTTGAATCTCTGCCTTTTGATGGCTGCTTCTAACAGTAATAACTACTATTTATATAACACTTTAAGTTTTACAGAACTCTTGCCATATGTTATCTCCTTTGATCCTCACAATAGTCTTGTAAAGTAGGTGCTATTATTATTCTCATTTTGTAGAGGAAACTGAAACTGAGAAGCTAAATGACTTGCCCATGGTCGCATACCCAGTTAAGTATCTGAGACAAAAGTTGAACTCAAGTCTTCCTCCCTCCAAGTCTAGCACTCCATGGAGCTCTTTCTGAAGAAACTGTGCCTCTCACAATGGACTGAACCATTCAGCATATTCCTCCCATGCTCCTTTGATACCTGGGTACATACATTGAGGTCTTCTTTTTAGGTTTTAAAAACCTTTGTGGGGGCAGCTAGATGGTGCAGTGGATAGAGCACCGGCCCTGGATTCAGGAGTACCTGAGTTCAAATCCGGCCTCAGACACTTAACACTTACTAGCTGTGTGACCCTGGGCAAGTCACTTAACCCCCATTGCCTTACTAAAAAAAAAAAGAAAAAAACCCCAACCTTTATAACCTGATCCCTTCTTACATTTCCAGTCTTATACTTTTCACACCCCAACATAGTCTGTGATCTAATTACACTGCCCTCCCTAATGATCCCCCCACTAAGAACTCCTTGGGATCACCCAGTTGGAAATGGTTGGAATCACTCAACTCTTGGCATTTTTATTTCCCATCCCACATACCTGGAAACCTTTTTGCTTTTCTCTATCTCCTGGCTTCCTTTAAATCTCAACTAAAGACCCACCTTCTTCAAGAAACTTTCCTCTCTCCCCGCTTTAATGGTAATAATGCCTTCTTCCTGTTACTATTCTCCAACTGATCTGGTTTATCTTGTTTATATGTAGTTGTTTATATATTGTCTCCTCTATAGCCAAGTGCTTGGCATGTGGTATACATTTAATAAATGCTTGTTGGCTTACTTTTACCATGTTCACAGGAAAAAAACAGTTGACTAGCATTAAATATAAGGAACAATGAAAATTCTGAAAATAGTATTCAGGTCATTTTCATGCTACAACAGTCTTTGTTGACTCTCCTCACTATAAAGATAGAGTCAGTAAAACAACCATTCTTTCAATCATTTGAGGCACAAAATTACTCTGTCATATCTTGGAAAACTTTTGAAACTTATTGTTTTCTTTCACTTCACAATCATGTCCGTAATAACTTTATTATTAATCTAACAAAATGTCATTCAGCTCTGTTTTCTGAGCCTGATTTAACATGTAGTAACATGACCAAAAAACAACTCTATCATGTTTCTAAAAAAATCAAATCTATTTTTCAATCTAACTTGACTGGCAGATGTGAATTTAAAATAGCCTAGACAAACTTCTAAGTCTACTCATTTATCAAGACCCATCAGCTTTGCCTCTTAGATTACAAAGATGTAATACAGCATGTCGAGTGAAAATGAAAAGTTAATTTGTGTCTCTGTTGTCAGTCATGGATAATAGATAGGCAAGGACTTTGAAGTCATGTAGCCTCATTCCAATCCTTGCAAAACCTGACACAGAATGGGCTCTACAATCTCATTCATACATGGAAGCCCTCTCTAGACAGCCCTTTGTCTAGAAGCCCTTCCTAGACCCCTCTGTCTTGCTGTAGGTGGTGAGGGAAAAGAGAGTGGCCAAATGCTGATACACACACATGCATACATGCACACACATATGCACACATACACGCACAGGCACACATGTACACACAACCTCTGACCCATCAATCAATAAACCTCTGAGAGTGGCCATGCCTGTGAAACTATCAACTTCAGAAATACCCAAAGAACATCTTGAGGGAAAAGATACAACTTGGGCATCAAAGTGAACAGACACCATGGGTATTTCTTTTTTCAGAAACACAAGAAAGAGGTCAAAGAAGGCAGGAAGAGCCTGCTCTAGATCTGATACTACTTCTTTATTAGGAGATTTTGGTATGATTATCATTTCATGAAGTAAGCAGCAAAATAAAGGAGATAAAGGCAGAGAGCAAGTGGAAAAGCTGCCTGGAAGGAGAACAGTTGGAGGGGATTCTTTCTGTGCTGGTGGTTTACTGAATCCATGGCCTTATGCCACAAGGAAGAGCCAAGTGACCCCCTTACTTACTTACTATTAGAGTTAGTGTGAGCTTTTCTAGTACTTTGTTCTTACTTTGAATATCATCAGGCTAGTAGCTTCCAGAATCATTTAGTGGTTAAACATATGCATGGTACACACACACACACACACACACACTATTCTTCCTGCTAGCGAATCTCTCCCCCATTAGAATGAGAGCTCCTTGAGAGTAAGGTCTTCTTACTTTGCTATTTGTATCCCTTTGTTTTTGTTATTGTTATTTAGTTGTTTTTCATGACCCCTTTCTGAGGTTTCCTTGGCTTGCCATTACCTTCTCCAGTTTATTTTATAGATAAAGAAAGGGAGGCAAACAGGCTTAAGGTAAGTGTCTGAGGCTGAATTTGAACTGTGGTATTCCTGATTCCAGGCCCAGCACTTTATCCCACAGCATCATCTAGTTTCCCATTTGTATCCCTAGGACTTAGCAAAGTGTTTTGCCCATAATAAGCACTTAATAAATGTTTATTCATTCATTCTAATGCATTCTATAAATTTTGACAGGTTTGCATAAACATTGATTTTCATACATAGTTTACTTACTAGCCTGTAAACTACATAAAGGCAAAAACTATTCTTTCTATAATTAATAATAATAGACATATTATAACCATAACATAATCATACAATATAATTATACCATATAACATCATATCATATAATACTATCCTTATATCATATAATTATATCATATGTGTAATAGATTATACTTACATTGTTGTTTATTATTATTATTAACTACCATTTATATAGTACTTACTATGTGTCAGGCACTGTGCTAAATGTTTTGCAATTATTATCTCATTTGATCCTTATAACAATCCTTCAAGATAGGTGCTATTATTATCTCCATTTTACAGATGAGGAAACTGAGGCAGAGATTAAGTGACAAGAGTCACACAACTAGTAAGTATCTGAGGCCAAATTTGAACTCAGGTGTTCCTGACTCCAGGCCCTGGACTCTCTCAGTACCACAATTCCATATATGCAGTGGGAGCTTAAGAAATATTTGTTTATTAAATATTTGCTAGTATTAAAAAAAATTCAATGATTCCTAATTACCTACAAGATAAGGTCCTAACTCCTTAATTTTCCCTTAAAAGCCTTCATAATGTGACCCCTACCTAAATCTCCATCCTTAACTCCCACCACTCTTTTGCTTCAATCAAAATGGTCGATTCGGGGCAGAGCCAAAATGGCTGAGGAAAGGCAGTGAGCGCTCAAACTCATGACACGATTGCTCCAAAAAACATTGAAATAATGCCATAGGACAATGTCTGGAGCAGCAAAACCCACAGAAGAATGTGCTAAAATCATCTTCTAAACAAGAACAACTTGAAAAGTTGGAAGGAGGGAGCTTCTGTACTGAGACAAGAGTGGGGCCCAACCCCACAGATACCCTGACACAGATCCAGTCCCAGGAAGGCCTTGCCAGAGAAAGAGACCCCCAGAGCCTCTGAATCAGCTGAACTGCCAGTATCATCTAGAACTAAGCTCACAGTCTGGTGAGATGACTGACCCCTTGGCAAGGGGGAGACTATAGGCGTCTATGCTGGTGCTGAGGCAGAACTTGGGTTTTTGACCCCTGCTGGGAACCAGGAGGTAGGCTTGAGTAGCAGAGGCCCAGGTAGGGGAGGGGTACAGGCTCGTCAAAGCTGACAACCACAACACACAAAGCTGGTTGATTAGCAAGTTGGTCTGGGGTCATCTACAGAGCAGGCAACAGGCCAGGTGAGTGAAGAACCTGATCCTCCTTAAATCATACCACCTGGGACCTTCTGAAGCTTGGGATAGTGCAGGCTGGAAACAGTGTCCCACTTTAAGAAGCCAAAAGTCAAGTAAAAGAAAGCTAAGATGAGTAGACAGAGAAAGGTGAGGACCATAGAAAATTTCTTTAGTGACAACGAAGATCAAGGTGCACGCTCAGAGAAGATGTCAACATCAGGGCCCCTATATCTAAAACTTACAAGAAAAATATGAATTGGTCTCAGGCCATAGAGGGGCTCAAAAAGGACTTTGAAGATAAAGTTGGAGAGGTAAAGGAAAAAATGGAAAGAGAAATGAGGGTGATGCAGGAAAGACATGAGAAAAAAAGTCAACAGCTTGAAAAGCCAAATTGTCCAAATGAAAAAGGAGGTACAAAAGCTCTCTGACAAAAATAATTGCCTAAGAATTAAAATTGAACAAATGGAAGCTAGTGACTTTATGAGAAACCAAGTGTGTAATATAAAATTCTAAATGTGGTTTCTAATCTGTCCCCCCAGTTTTGGGGGGAAACTGGCTAAAATCACTGATAAACAAGTTTAGGTTTTTTAAGGGTTTATTAAAAGATAGTAAAAGAAAGAGAAATATTGAGAACAGATTTCTTATAGCATGGAAATCCTAGCTTTCCTAAACTCCCACCTGAAGTCCTCCACCAAGCCAATGTCTCCAACCAAGAGAGGAAGAACTCCTCCACCAGTGTCAACTTCCTCCTTCCTGTTCTCCTCCCAGAAATGGGAGGTTCTTCAAGCTGATTGGCTAGCGTCATTCAAATTCATTGGTTCACTGGACCCGAAGGTGGTCTCGATGTAAAATTCAAAGTTTTAAGCTTCTGAGAACAATACCCTCTTAAGGACCAGCCAGATGTGCTTACAATCTAGTTGGCAGTCAGTTACTATCACTTAATTCAATCAGTTTAGATTAATCTCCAGGTGGGCCTTTGAGTATCTGCTAAATCCCCTTATCTACCACATTCCATTATCTTGACACACAAGACGCAATAAAGCAAATACAAATGAATAAAAAATAGAGGGCAATGTGAAATATCTTCTTGGAGAAACTGCTGACCTGGAAATAGGTCCAGGAGAGATCATTTGAAAATTACTGATTTACCTGAAAACCATGATCAAGGAAAGAACTTAGACATCATCTTCCAAGAAATTGTCAGGGGAAATTGCCCTGATATTCTAGAAGCAGAAGGTAAAATAGAAATTGAAAGAATCCACTGATCACCTCCTGAAAGAGATTCCAAAAGGAAAATTCCTAGAAATATTATAGTCAAATTCCAGAGCTCCCAGGTCAAGGAGAAAATATTGCAAGCTGCCAAAAAAAAAAAAAAAAGAAAGAAAGAATTCAAGTACTGTGGAGCCCCAGTCAGTATAGCATAAGATCTAGCAGCTTCTATATTAAAGGACCAGAGGGCATGGAACATGATATTCCAGAGGGCAAAGGAATTGGGATTACAACCAAGAATCATGTATCCAGCAAAACTGAGGAAAAGAAAAAAAAGAGAAAAGAAATGGGACTTCAATGAAAAAGAGGACTTTCAGGTAGTCATGATGAAAAGACCTGAACTGAATGGCAAATTTGACTTTCAAATACAAACCCTAGAGAACCATAAACAATTGGAGTTGGGGGACATACCTGGGGTCATGCAGTGGGTGACTGTCTTGTGTCTGAGGCCGGGTTTTGGCTGGGATTCCCCTGGGTCCAGAGTGGATGCTTTGTCCACTGTATCACCTAGCTGCCCTGTAATGACATCTTTAGGGTTAAATTGAGGGATGAGGGGGAAGGACAGAGGTAGTATGGAGTAACATCCTACATGAAAGAAACAGAAAAGGGCTTATGGAGTGGGGGAAGACATTGAGGAGGAGCAGGGCAGTAAATGAATTTTACACTCATCAGAAAAGGCCCAACGACCTTAAACTCATCAGAGTTGCCTCAAGGAGGGATTAACACACACACACACAATTGGGTGGAGTAATCTATTTAATCTGGGCAGTAAATGGACCCAACACTTACCAGAATTGACTCAAAGACCTCAATCTCATCAGAATTGTCTCAAGGAGGGAATAACATACACACTCAATTGGGTGGAGTAATCTATCTAACCCTGCAGGAAAATTGGAGGGGAGGGGGATAAAGAGAGAGGGGCAAAAGAAGGGAGGGCAGATTGGGGGAGGGGACAGACAGAAGCAAATCCCTTTTGAAGAGGGATAGGGTGAAAGAAGATGGATAATAGAGTAAATATTATGGGGAAGGGAATAGGATGGAGGGAAATAGTTAACAATAGTAATCATGAAAAAGAAAAAAGGGGGGGATTGTACAAAAAATATTTATAGCAACTCTTTGTGGTGGCTAAGAATTGGGAATCAAGAGAATGTCCATCAATTGGGGAATGACTGAAGAAGCTGTGGTATATGATTGTAGTGGAATGGTATTGTGCTATAGGAAATGACAAACAGGATGGTACCAGAAAAACCTGGAAAGTCTCATATGAATTGATATATAGTGAAGTGAGCAGAACTGGGAGGACATTGTGCATAGTGACAGCAGTATTGTTCAATGAGCAATTGTGAATGACTTAACTACTCTCCACAATGCAATGATCCAAGACAATCCCAAGGGGACTAATGATGAAGTATACTATCCACCCCCATAGAAAGAACTGATAAAAAGAGCACTTGTAGATTGTACATATATAACCTGGTTCCTTTCTTCTGGAGCAGGGAGGAAAGGGAGGGAGGGAAAAAAATTTGGAACTCTAAATCTTATGAAAATGAATGTTGAAAACTACCCTTACATGTCACTGGAAAAAACAAATGTTTGTTGCAAAAAAACAACAGTTGATGCATTGTTTCCTAAACAAAATGTTTCTTGAAGTGTATTCCCAATTGCATCTTTCTTTACCCTTTGTGTGTCAGTATTCAGACTCAGCTAGGCATCGATAAATTTAAGTGGGAAGGGCTTCCTTGGTCAAAAGAACCCTACAAATCACTTGACCCTTACCCCTGAAAACTTATCAGGAAAATAACCATCTAATTCGTTTCCCTTTTCATTTACCTCGCTTTGCTTAGTCATCTCTTCTTGGTACCACAGTTCTCATGGCATCAGCTCAGACATGGGGACTAAGCTATGCATGTTTTCTGTCCTCTTGTATCTTATACTTATCTTCCCTTCAGTGTTTCATTAATCCAACCAGACTTCTCAGCAATACAGTCTAATAAATTTAAATTTGGTTGCCACCTCGAGGTGGTTTTTTCCTCCCCTATGTAGCTGAGCCAATAGCTTACAGTGGAATTTTAATCAACTCACACTCAGCTGCCCTCTCCTTTCTGTGGTGGTCATAGGCCAGGTTAACCCTTCATCTTTCAATGCCCTGTGTTAGGCTTCTGGCATAGCCTATGCCCTCTCCCCTGGTCTGTTCTTTCTTCAAGGTCAAGCTCCTGTGTGAGACTTCCTCAAATGGATATAACTTCAGTGAGAAATTCCTCCTCTAAACTCAAGTAGTGTATATTATCTCTACCACTAATTTGCCACTGAGCAAATATATATAAATTCTATATTATTATTTATTATAATTATATATTATTATATAATTATAAATTATATATTATTATTAAATATATAAATTCTATATTATTATTTATCTTTTTTGTGTACATTTTCTGTGGTGATAAAAAAGGTTTTCCTCTTATTATCTACAGTGCCACAATTGAGTGTTCAATAAAATGTAAGTAGATGATGGTGGTGATGCACCCACATTAGTGCTGAGAAGCAAAATCATCCCATTGTCTCCTGGTCTCCCTTCGTCTTCATTCCTGGAAGCATTAGCTAGTGTCACCTCTTCTATCATAGCCATAAAAGTTTGCATTGGGTTCTTCATAGAATAACTACTTATACTAAAGTGATTAAAGTGGGCATTTTGGCTACTCATAAGGATCAAATTGTCCATATGTCATTCAGTCCCAGGTTTCAGGAAACATAGATATCTGGAGCCTAAAGAATCAGTCAATGTTTTCAATTGGGCTGTGTCAGCTAAAGCAAATCTAGGATAAGTAAATATGGGCTTTGTCCTAGCATGGGGAATTTTGAGGACGCAGAAATATATTACTTTGGTAGAATAGGAAGTAAAGAGAGCAGGAGTCCAGACACTGGTGAAAGAGTTGAAAAGAGGAGGTTACGATTTGGGACAGCTGGGGGGACAATGGATTTAAGCAATTTCATCCCCTCCTGCCATCCCATAAAGAAATCACCAACCCCTCCTTTCTTATCCCCTTCTTCTCTCTATCATTTTCTAATAGACCAGCTTCTCTCCTGCCCCATCTCCATAAGCAGTGATACTTCCACCAGTAAAGGTGAGTAATCCCAGGGTTAATATCCCTCCCTCATGCCAAGGCTTTGCTGAGGCCTCTCTCATAGAAAGCTCTTTCTAGAGCATGGGACTCCAGATCCCATGAATTGAGCCAGATGAACTCTGAGTTCATTCCAAACTCTAAGTCATTATTCTCACTGATTCTCTTACCAGCTACTTCATACATTATTGTTTCATTGAGAATTACAAATTTATTTTGAGGCCTATCTGGTCCTATTTGACCCAGTTGGTGCTGCATAGTCCTGGGATCAAAATACAACCTTGTTGTCAATATGAAGAGTCACTCTGACCATTTTGCCTGAATTAACTGATTCACTGATTTGATATATTTGAGTTCCTCCCTTCCCCAACTGAATCAATTTTATCAATGAGCTATTTTGGCACTTTACTGTTGTCAACAAAAATATGATGCGATCCTATGGACAAAAATTAATATCTGATTAAATGAATCCATTTTCCAGTCATTTCAATGTTATTGAGAAGCAATCTTAGTTAAAATTGGCTTATTTGTTACTAAATCTTTAACAATAAAGAATCCATAAATCATAACAAGGAAAGATTTTAAAAACAACAACAAACCATTGCCTTTGGAGAGGTTTAATCATTCCACCTTAAGCAGGAAGTGTTCTTACAATCATTTCCCAAAATAATAATAGAGTTTATACACTGGAGTGTGTGTGTGTGTGTGTGTGTGTGTGTGTGTGTGTGTGTGTGTGTGTGTGTTTGTTGCTGGGGGTGGGGGGGGGTTCCTTAGGAATCATCTGCTCAGGCCTATTCATTTTATAGATTAAAAAAAAAACAGATTTAGAGAAATTTGACCAAGCTCACACAGTGACAGAACCTACAACTGAGATTCGATCTCTTGGCTTTCAGTTCTTTAAAACACACCATGCCATACTACCTTATTGATGATGATTCTCGATAGTAATAAAAATACAAGGGGCATCATTGTGTCTCATTCAGAATACCTGCGGAGCTCTGCCTTAGGAACCATGGCAGAGTTCTGGTCATATACAGAATACATTTTGAGAATGATATATATGTTAGTGAGTGATATAAAATAAAGTATTGGGTAAATTTAGGGAGTGGAGGAGGGAAAGAGAAAAAGAAGAGAGAGAGAAGAGAAAGGAGAGAGAAAAAAAGAAAGGAGAGAGAGAAAGAGAAAGGGGAGAGAGAGAAAGAGGGAGGGGACATTGGTATTAGCCTATTATTTATCCCTTTGCTCTCTTTTCAAGGAGAGAATTATGCAAAATGTATATTCTTTCTGGGATTTTTCCCTCAATCCTTCCTCTTCTTTTCTCAGGTATGGCTGGCTGCCATTTGAATGAAAATGTAATGCTTCATGGCCCTTTTCACCCACCCGTTATGCAAAGTTAGTTTTCTACCTCTTAGAATTTAGTGCATCTCTTGTGAAGCTTGACAGGTACATGGAAGGTAGGCAGAGGGAGTCTGGAAGAAGGTAAGAGGTCTAAGAAAGCAGCCATATAATTTACAGTCCTAAAACCCATAAAAGCATATAGAGCAGGTAAGGTCAAGAATGCTATCACAGGGGCATGAGCCAGACCTCCAAAAGCTACACGGCCCTATTTCATCATCCCTTAGACTGTGTCACACTGGACAGACTGCACATTTTGGAGCCAGGTATAAACACCTATGAAAGAACAAGAAACTAAAAATTTCCATAGTTTCAAATCCCCAGACCTAAAAATTTATAAATTCCAGTAAGAAGCAATCCTGATATTTCTGGGTCACCAAACTAACTTAGCATAGTACCTAGCACATATGAAGTGCATAATAATTTCTGGTTAACTAGTTGGATAATTTCTGTGTAGATTAGTAATGGACAATTGGTCAGATATGATTATATCCTAATAGAGGATATAGCCCCAAATAAGTGAGAGGCCAAGATGTTCAGTTTTGTTTGTCATTTATCTATATATTTCTATAAATTTTCTTTCATCTATGTTAGTAGTTAAAACAACATTTCTGACTTCTACCAGGCTAGATTATTTAATGTGGTAATCATACCTGTCAGTTTGAACTACGATTCAAAAGTATTAAAAACAAAACTAAGGGGGCGGCTAGGTGGCGCAGTGGATAAAGCACCGGCCCTGAATTCAGGAGTACCTGAGTTCAAATCCGGCCTCAGACACTTGACACTTACTAGCTGTGTGACCCTGGGCAAGTCACTTAACCCCCATTGCCCTGCAAAAAAAAAAAAAAAAAAAACAACTAAACCCCCAAAATGATGGTTCCCACCATTCTTTGAGCAAACAACTCTGAAAAACTGACCCTTCTTTGGCTGAATTTCCCCTAAGGATCTTGAGTTGTTTGGCACTTTTTTTTCAATTCTTTTTTGATACTTTATACCCATGTTCTCTCTTCTTACATTGTATGGAATAACTCTTAGAGAAGAACCACAGATTACTCTTCACTTGGTACTTCTCCCACATATTTGTATTTTCCTCTTTTAACTATGCCATCTTGGGAGGATGACATGACCAAACGTTGATTCTCAGGTTCCCATACTGCTCTCATCTAGAAACAGTGGATCACAATAATACCTGATTATTGATATCTTCATGGCAAAATTTATCTGGATCATTGAAAGAAATAAAATGTGAAAGGCTTAATTTAATCCTCTTACTGAATATATTTCTTTATAGTAAGTTATCTTTTTTTAGGGAATTGATACAACTCATATTACAACCAAAATATTACAAGAACAAAACATGGATGCTTATTTTAAAAAAGTTACATTAACATATCTTTCCTTTTGTTAAGCACTGTATCACTTGCAGTAGTTCATAAATAATGCATGATAATAAAGATTTCTGTTAAAATATAGACATTCTATGCATGAATTCTATGAATTAATATCTTCCTGGTCTTCATCTTGGTCCTTGCATTGATTCTGTTTGTTGATGATGGGGTGGGGGAAGAAGCCAGTGCTAACCAGTGTCCCTTCTTTGCAGTTTACATTTGAAAAGCAAATTTCCATTAGGATGTTTCTGACCAATACTGCAGTATAATATGCTATTCAGGAGTTGACACAAGTCAACCGTGGAGGGGAAAAAAAAAAATAACGCATATTTTTTGCTTGTTTCCTCCCTCATCAACAGAGAATGTGACAATGTTCCTAGCAAACCTTCTACCCAGTGTACAAAAACCTGGCACTTAGGCATTTTTGAGTGATAATTCAATAGGATTAAGTTACAATCATGTGACAGCTGAACCTCACTAATGAGGTACGTTTCAGTAAACTGTTGACAGAACTGTCTGGAAGGCTTCTTTAATTTACCAACATGTAACAACATGGGAAAAGCATTAGTCAACTAGATGAAGATGAATAAGCAGTGAGGTCTGGGGGTATTTTACATGAATACATGACAACCTGAAAGTGTTTCTGTCGCTTGCTCTATTTAGCCCAAGGCAGGCAAAAAATAACTGGTACCTGTTAGTGTGATTGACTTACCAAAGCAATGAAAGAGATTATGTTGAAGAGGGCTGGGTGGAAAACATGTCAAAGAAATTCCTTTTTTCTTCCTACTTAACAGGAAACTTTTTCCTTGAAAAGACCTGTGATGGCTACAATAAAGTTGAAAGTGTGTTTCAAATCACTTCAGATGACTAGACTGGCACATTCATTTCTTGGGTTCTTCGAGATTGTCCTGATGGATAAAACATACATATATATTTCCACTCAGATGTTGATTGGGGATAATATAACCTAACCGCCACTGAACCAAATAAATTATTCCAAGCTAGGGAAAGAATTAAAATGGAAAGGTTGCAAGGTAGTGACTAAGGGGCAAGGAAACTTCTTCAATAAAGCATTAAGGCCTCAACTCTTTTATGAAAAGCAGCTCTATGAGTATCCTGGCCAATAAGAGGATAAGAGGGCCATGAAGACATTAGTTCCATTTATAAGGTGTTCTGAGACTAATATGTCTCCAGTGTCTGGAAAGCAATAGAGCTAATGGACTAAGGCAAAGGGTATAAGCAGAATCTAAGTGGATGGATATAGTAACCTTTAGAGGGAGCTCAAGATTGGTAAAATTGGTATTTTGGTACCAGCCTCTGCCTATTTAGATAGTTATTCTCCCAACCAAATCACGATAAAATTACATTTCAAGCCAATAAATCCATTCACAAGAGATCAAGAGACAAAAGAGGCAGGGATAAGGAAGAAGGGGAGGGAAGGTTGAAGCAAGGAAGAAAATATTTTAAGAGGAAAATACTGCATCTGGAGGAATACGAATTACCCTAATCCTGTGGAAATTTTCAAAGCATTTATAACGGAAAGGAGTCAGACCATTCATGATTCAGGTAACCCTTGCTTGCAGACCATAATGGAGTAGACTAGTGGCCTAGAAAATACAAAACAGCAACTAATTAAAAAATTATTTCTTTCTGTCTCTGTAATGCACAATGCAACTTATTGGGATTTTTTTTTTTTGCAGTGGTTTTACCTCCCTTAATTATGTTTTGTTTGTTTTTTGTGGGGCAATGAGGGTTAAGTGACTTGGCCAGGGTCACACAGCTTGTAAGTGTCAAGTGTCTGAGGCCAGATTTGAACTCAGGTGCTCCTGAATCCAGGGCCAGTGCTTTATACACTGCACCACCTTGCTGCCCCCTTAATTATGTTTTAAAATGGCTAATGTCAAAATTTGCTTGTATTCCTTGAACTAAAAATGACTCCTTATTTGGGAAAATGAACCTGCTTGGGGAAGAGGAGAATATAGAAGTAGCAATTTATTCTAACATATATCATCCTTACAATAGATAACCTAGAACTGCTATTAGAACAACTCAAAGTCAATAACTACGATAGGTATTTATGTTTTTGTCCATAATATAAGTTTAAACTCTGGGCCCCCATGCAAAAAGTCTCCTCCTTTGTCTATAACCGTCAAATCTTTGTTATTGAAAAGCAAACATTAGAAAAGAACTGCCTTCCTTTTCTGGCTGTATAAAAATACCTAAAGAAAGGCTGTGGTGTATAACCCATGTCTCAGAACATTAGTTCTGAGCTCACAGGGATTCACAGGGATTGCGTTCAGTCTTTGTGGTCCTTCAATAACAGCACTTTTTATGGCTGAGCTCCCACCTGGGATTCTAGTCTTAGAGAATTCTGAATTTTGGTTGAGTATTTCTAAGGGTAGTGCTCTGTGTTCCTCTGATAATCAGTAAGGTTTATTGATACAATTGGATAGATTTATTAAAAGTATGAATAAAGAAAAAAATTAAATCTGCAAACTGCTACACTGAGCTCCCTAATTCTCAATTGTCCATGGGTAACCATCTTCAAGTTCAGCTCTCCATCCATAGTCTTTCTCTCTCTCCACTGGGTGGTAGTTACTTTTGCAGGCCAGACACTGCTACATCAATCATTCATACAAACCAGATGGCACTTGGGTAGTAACTGGTCCAAAGAAAAGCTTCAAGTCCACGAAATCAAGAAGGCTAGTGCTAGGACCTTGGAGCTTCCAAAGACAAAATGTTTCTTGCCTCTAGCCCCAAAAGAGCTGCAGGTGAGGCAGAGAGAAAGCCTATTATGTCCTACAGTTACATTTCTCCTCCTCTCGATTGACAAATTGACATACTTTAGCATCATAAGATTGTATTTTTTTGTGATAAAAGAGACCATAAAGGTCATCTAGTCCAACTTCTTCATTTTAACCATGAGGAAAACAAAGCCCAGAGAAGCTAACTTTCTTAGGTAGTGAGTGGCAAAGATGAAGTTTGAAGATTAAAGGGCATGGTCTCTAACAAACCTGGATATACATCACAGGGTTTCTTCTCTTTGACACATCCAAAATGTAGAAACTTGTAAAACACAATACATTGGTGGATGTGCTATCCAAAAGCAAAAGGTATGTGTGTGGGGAGAGGGGTGGGGGAGGTGGATAGAGAAAGAAAAGATGTAGAGGAATAGTATGTCAAGGGAAGACTGACTTGATAAGAACAAAGTTCCTATAGAAAAAAAGTGGGTTACCATCAACTGAGAAATGACTGAAAAAAATGTAGTTTGAGAATATAATGAAATATGATTTCTTAAGAATGTAAGGGGGATAGCCAGGTGGTGTAGTGGATAAAGCACTGGCCCTTGATTCAGGAAGACCTGAGTTCAAATACAGCCTCAGACATTTGACACTTACTAGCTGTGTGACCCGGGGCAAGTCACTTAACCCTCATTGCCCCACAAAAATAAATAAATAAATAAATGTTTAAAAAAGAATGTAAGGAGACGGGGCAGCTAGGTGGTGCAGTGGATAAAGCACTGGCCCTGGATTCAGGAGGATATGAGTTCAGATCTGGCCTCAGACACTTGACACTAGCTGTGTGACCCTGGGCAAGTCACTTAACCCTCACTGCCCCACAAAAACCAAACCAAACCAAAACAAAACAAAACAGAAACAGAATGTAAGGAGACATTAAAACCTTATGAAATGATGAATATAAAGAATTCAGTGAAACTTGGAAAGACTCATATGAACTGATTAGAATGAAGTAAGCAAAACAAGGACAATTATTCATTCACATGATCACCATAATAATGTAAAGAAAAACAACATTGAAAGATTCAAGAATTTCAACCAATTAAGTGTCCAGCCATGGCTTTTAGAGGGCTGATGATAAAACATGCCTCCCATAGTTCTCTTGGCAGAGAACCAGTAGATTATGGTTGTAGAATGCAGCATAGACTTTCAGAGAGAGTCAACATGTTGATTTGTTTTTCTTCATTGAATCTATTTATTACAAGGGAGAGTCCCATGGTTAGGTAGAAAATGTCATTAGAAAGTGACTGTGACATAAGAAAAGCAACCAGGCATCAATAAGACGTTAAACAGAATGGGGGATTATTTCATAAAGAATGCCTAGTTTCAAGGAGCAAAATTGAAATCATTGTGTGATATTGACAAGAAATATATTTTCTTGATATTTCAAAGCTAAAGTTTGGAATGAGGAAGAGTTCTTCCAATGGGACATATCTCTAATTATACTTTAGGCAATTTTAACTTTGATTTAAAATTATTATTATTTTTATTTTAATTTACTAAGAAGATATTGTTGTTTGTCCTTCATTTTCTTTTTTTTTTCTTTCTTTTTTTTTTTGCGGGGCAGTGGGGGTTAAGTGACTTGCCCAGGGTCACACAGCTAGTAAGTGTCAAGTGTCTGAGGCCGGATTTGAACTCAGGTACTCCTGAATCCAGGGCCAGTGCTTTATCCACTGCACCACCTAGCTGCCCCCTGTCCTTCATTTTCAAAGAGGATCTTATGGGGTAAATTGATTTGTGTGTGAATTGGATTTAAGTGAGGAAGAGTAGCACAGTCTTCAACCTCACTATCTCTTCCAGTGTCATTGAAATCCAGTAGCATGACAAAAATCAGTACAACTATCAATGGCCCAGGATGCAGTGGATGACCTTGGCTTCTTCTATGCAGCTCTAAGTGATCCACAGAGTCTGTTTCAACCACCTTCATGACCACTGGAACAAATTGTTCTCATCTGCCCATTCCACTGGGGAAGTCTACATATGCTTAGGGTAGATGCCTCCCTAACTCACCAACAGCTGATTGAAGCTGATTGGTTACTCTCAATTTGGATTAGCCCATCTGCCAAAATGGTTTACCTGGCCTCTGTATACGCTATGGCGTCTTGGAGCTACATGTAACAGTTGAATGTCATGTGGACACCAAAGGTGAATGGGCAGCCCTGAAAAGGGCTTAGCAATACCTCATGCCAAAGGAACAAGTCCTTCTTTAACATATCATATGCACCAACAAGATGTGTAAGTGGTATAAATCACTATGGTGTAAGGGCATCCTCTTTGTGTCCATAGAGCATTGCTGATTCTGGCCCCATCGTCATATGCTCACCCAGGCTTCCTGAATATATCTAAGTCCCAAGCAATCTGTTTCACTCTAAAGTTCCCTGGGAGATGTACTCCATTTAACATCTGCTACCTTCCTGTTTTCAACTTATTTGAACAAGATGGCCCTCCCAAGATAACTTCAGTACTTCTAAATTCACCACCATGCTGCTAACTCTAACCTCCCTTTCTTGTTCCCTTTTACGTGATGTATCCCCCTTTAGATTGTGAGTTCATTGAGGTCAGGGGCTGTCTTTGTTTTTATTAATTATATCTCCAGGAAAGACTTGCATGAACTGATGCAAAGTCAAATGAGCAGAACCAGGAGAACATTGTACATAGTAACAGTAATATTGTACAATGATCGACTGTGAATGACTTAGCTATTCTAAGCAATACAATGATCCAAGACAATTCTGAAGGATTTATGATGAAAATGCTACACATGCCCAGAGAAAGAACTGATGGAGTCTGAATGCAGATCAAAACATAGGGTTTTTTTTTACTTTCTTTACTTCTCTTGGGGGTTTCTTGGGAGTGGGGGGTGAGGTCTGTGTTTTCTTTCACAACATGACTAATGTGGAAATATGTTACGCATGACTACACATGTAAAACCTATATCAAACTGCTTGCTTTCTCAATGGGAGGGGGAGGGAGGGAGAAAATTTGGAACTCAAAACTTTAAAAAAAAAAAAGAATGTTAAAAATTGTTTTTATATGTAACTGGGGAAAACACAAAACATTAAATCCTATTTTAAAATTTCTATGTCTAGGACATAGCACAGTTCCTGGAATGTCGTAGGCACTTAATAATTATTTATTTGATGGGGTTTGATTGCCCTGTGGTAAACTTCTCAGTAGAGGCACACCAAACCAGACAGTTCTCAAAGACAATCAAGTCTGGACTTGGCACTTAATAGGTATACTGGACTTTTGAAGAAATATTCAGTAGTATTCTAGACTTGGAGTCAGGAAGTTCTGAGTTTGAATCTTGCTTCAGACATTTACCAGGTGACCTGAGGCATGTTTTATAACCTCTCAGCCTCAGTTTCCTCATGTCTATGTGAGATAATAGGGCGGATAGAGTGCTGAGCCTGGAGTTAGGAAGACCTGAGTTCAAATCAAGCCTCAGATACTCACTAGCTGTGTGACCCTGGGCAAGACACTTAACCCTGCTTGCCTGTTTCTTCATCTATAAAATGAGCTAGAAAAGGAAATGGCAAACCATTCCATTATCTTTGCCAAGAAAATTCCAAATGAAGTCACAAAGAGTCAGACAATTGAACCTAAATGAAATGACTGAACAACAACACTAACAACATGTGGAATCACAAGAGCACCTACCTTACAAGGTTATTGGGAGGATTAAATAAGATAACTTATATGAAATGGGTTTGTTTTTGTTTTTGTTTTGTGGGGTGGCTAGGTGGCGCAGTGGATAAAGCACCAGCCCTGGAGTCAGGAGTACCTGAGTTCAAATCCAGCTTCCGACACTTAACACTTACTAGCTGTGTGACCCTGGGCAAGTCACTTAACCCCAATTGCCTCACTGAAAAAACAAAAATATCCACTATGCCACCTAGCTTCCCTTATGAAATGTTTTGTGAAGTTTAAAGTGCTATCTGTAATTATTATTGCATACCCTTCATTTATTAATATCTTTCATTGATCACATCTATCCAGTAATCCCATAACAAAGACAAAAAAAAAGATGAAAAAAAGTTCAGCACAATCAATCCATCGACCAAATCTGACAATATGTATTTGCAATATTCCATACCCAGAGCACTCTAACCCTGAAAAGAAGGGAAGGAAAACGTGTTATTTATTCTATTGGAATGTTTCTTTCATGGCCTTCTACAACTGTACAAAATCAATTGTTAAGATACACTCGCTATACAGCAAGGAGATAATTAGTAATTGATAGCTTTAAGATACTAAAATATAAAGACTTACTTGAAAAGGTGCTACTTTATTTGAACAGTTTCAGACTATTTTTTCTCCCAACAATTGCCAAGTCATAGTTCCAAAAATTTAGGTCATATCTCTATTTACCATTGATTCAAATAGCCTTAGGTCAGATTATTTCTTTGAGATATAAGAGAAGTATATATATGAAGTAATGAATAAAGACTGATGAATCAGCCAATGGTGGATCTAATCAGGTCATGTTAGAGCTGAAAATGACAAACTCAGGTAAAACGTACTCTTTGTGATCTAATCAATGAACTCTGACAACTAATGAACCAAGTGATGGTGTTGATTTGGTTGTACTCCTCTGCATCTGTATTTGCAAATCTGTATTTCTACTCCAGCCCAGTTTCAATCTGCAGATCCTGTAGCCTGGAATGTGATTTTTAGCAATGTACTAATTTGAACTAAATTTCATTGCAACTAATGTGGTTGTCTTGCAAAGTTACCCATAACTTGGATTTTCACTGATTTTCCTCACAATTAGTCGAATTCAAGAAGGAAAGAAAACAATGAAGGAAGGAAGAAAAAAAGAGAAAGAAAGAAGAAAGGGAGAAAGGGAGGGAAGAAGGGAGGAAGGGAGGAAAGAAAGAAGGGAGAGAGGGAGGGAGGAAGACTGAAAGGAAAGAAACATGACTTTATTATACTAGACAAGTTTATATTTGTGAAGTTTTAAATGGCTTTATGCTGCAAGGTTTTATTTTGTTTTATTTGTTACATCTCCTTAAACCATGGAATGTGGTTTAGATTTAAACCAAATCATTGTTTTTCTGTTTATTTTATATCTTCCATGATATCATTTAAAGCACATCATAAGAGGGCAAGTTGATTTCAGGTTCTAGAAGGCCAGCATTTCTCCTTCCTTCCTCCCTACTGCCTACATATTTAATAAGCCAAATTTCCATTTCACAGGCTACCAAAACCACCTTCCCACATTAGACTACACACTTTATTATGTATCATCGCCATTCCTAAATAAACATTTTGTCCTTAAAAAGCCAATTTTTTTTTTTTAGTGAGGCAATTGGGGTTAAGTGACTTGCCCAGGGTCACACAGATAGTGTTAAGTGTCTGAGGCCAGATTTGAACTCAGGTACTCCTGACTCCAGGGCCAGTGCTCTATCCACTGCACCATCTAGCTGCCCCAAAAAGCCAAATTTTAAATTGAATTCATAAAAGGTAGCTCCTAGATAGGGAAACTGCTCAATGGGTTGACTGAGAAAGTCTCCAAGATAAAGAACAGTTTAACTTGGTGCTTTGCAATGCAATGTGAATGCTCCAAAGATAGTTGCCTTCCCCTCATATTAGGTCTGCTAAGCCAAAGGGACCATATACACCCAGTTGTGACAAATGGCTCATTTACTTGTTCAGCCAGGCCCAGTAATTAGTGTTTTCTAATATCACCAGAGCAGAAGAAAACAAAACAAAAATAACACGAAAAAATGCCCCTCTCCCCTCAAGAGAAGAAAAATACTGCTACTATAAATTCCTGATAAAGAAATGAAATAGGTTCAAGCTTAATCATATGAGCAGTAAATCAGATATCAAATTTAAAACAACGAACTACAAAGAGCCTCCTCTCAGTCACTTAGCATTGATAAATTAGTAATGGAATATTAAATTATTCATATCTTTTTTTCCTTAGGACTATAATGATATACTGTACACAGCACTGATAATTTACTTAGGCTGAGTCCATTCATTTAATTATGCTGCTAAACTTGGTAGGCCAATTGGTCATCATGAGAGTTTCCAGGCAAGCTAATCACAAATATATAGAACATGTCCCTTATTGTCCCCAGCGGCTAAGTGCTAAAATGCTATTTAGTGCTCAGAAGGTTAATGTCCTGCTTATGTAAATTGTCCAATTTAACATTCAGCAGCAGTCTCATAAATTCTGGCTCCAAGATTTCATTAAACGTATGTTCAAACTAGTTGACCTTAAAGGTTAACAAGCACAAGTTAAACAGGACAATTATTTAACTCACTTCTTATCAAGAGACTGAAGCGAGCTAGCCATTTAATAGTTTTGCATACTTCACAATTAGAATTCTTATAAGGTCTCAGAGAAAGCTGCAGGTCATGAATTTTCATAAGGGTGTCAGATAATAACTATTTATCTGCACTTGTTTTCCTTTCTTATAAACTTAAACTTTGATCTTAACATTCAATTAGAAGTGATTCCACAGAGAAAGACTAGGTGACTCAAGGAGCCCTAGTTCACTGCTCATTTGGATCTAAATGAAACTTTAAAACATGGTGTCCGTATTGTCTCTAATAGAAATGAATTCTGAAGTTATAGACATATTACCATGAGCACAAAACTCAGCTGCAGCATTGGGCCAGACATCCAGTTCAAACATGGCTAACTTGATTTGGAATAGGAAACTAAACATTTGAATTTTCCTTAAAATTTTCCCATTGGATAAAATACATTCTCCCCTATTTAAAAAATGTGCATTTTAGCATACTTTTTTTTAAAAGGAAAGGAAGGACAGAAAGAAGGAAGGAAGGAAAAAAGGAAAGAAAGGAAGAAAAGAAAAAAGGAAGAAATAAAGGAGGGAAGAAAGGAAGAAAAGAGAGAAAAAGAAAAAGAAAAAGAAAGAGTAAAAGAAAAAGTAAAGAAAGGTATAAGGTAGTAAGTGAAAACCTCGATTGATTGTGATGATCAATCGAGGTCTCAAGAACTGATAAAGAAACAGATCTCCCTTCCTCTCCATGGAAAAATAGAAGAGTCTATAGAGGCAGAATGCTGTGTATGTTGTTAGACAATGTCTTTGTAACCATTGTTTCTGTTTAATTATTTTTCTTTGTTATAGGAGAGGGTAGGAGAGGAGAGAGAGGGTTAAGGAGAGGAAGCATATTCAGAAATAATTGTGATAAAAAATTAATGGCATCAGTAAAACTTGTTTTAAAAAACTGAAGATAGGTTGGCTAAAACTCATTTTCTATCCTCTTCTCTATTTTCCTCATACTCTCTCCTTGAGCATTATGAAATATAAGCAGCAGCTTCTGGCATTGACTGCCACAGTCACTGCTACCCATGGCCCTGGTGATGCATTGAGACAAGCCCCAGTGCTGACATTTCATATCCCAACCTCACAACTTTTAAGTGCAATGGGATCAAGCAGTGGCTTCAGGGATACATTAAAGCTGTAACTATATAGCAGAAATCTCCCTAGAAGACAGGAATTGTACACCAGGAAAATCATAAGAAACCTTCTTTCCTTTCAGGCTCAATGGTTCAGGCTGTATGTTATTTAGAAGATAAAACAGCAAAAAAGAGCCAACAGGTTTATACTAATAAATCACAAACCATATTTCTGTGTTGCTTTTCTTCAGGAATTGAGATAAAAATATTAATTTCAAAACTATAGGTAAGGAACTATGAGAAACATGGGAGGATTTATATGAACTGAGAGAATAAAATAAGCAGTTGGTACAACAATGTAAATGAAAATATCACTAAAAGTAGTCAAACTGAATAATTGAAAAACAACAACAGTAGCAAGAATGAAGAACAAGGAATAAAATGTATTTCTCTTATATTGGCTGGGAGATGAGGAACTCCTTGGATAGAATGCTGTCCACATAGTTATAGCAATCAAAGTGTCTGTTGTTTGTACTCAATGTTTTCTTTTTTTTTTTCTTTTTTGCTGGTGAAATGTTGGACTTGGAGTTAGGAATATCTGAGTTCAAATTCTAACTCAGAAACACATTAGCCATATGACCCTTAGCAAGTCACTTAATACATCACAAGGTTGTTGTGAGGATAAAATGATTTAACATAGGTAAAGCACAGAGCAAACTTTAAAACATTCATACTAATGCTAGTGATGATTATTAAGGAAATGATCAATAAACAATAGGTTGATTGCTAAAAATGACTGAGTCTAAAATGACTATGATAATGTTTTTTATGATATAACAGCAAAGGCATCAATAATTTTGAAATATATATAGATATATTTATGGTAATTATAATTAGTAGCTGTCTTTGATTTGGTTGTATGTCTAAAAAGTAGCTAAGTCAAATCATGAACAAAAAAAGCGTGAATATTATCTCCCCTTAGCCTAACTTCCAATCCTGCTTCTTGTCCCCTAGAGGTAACTTATTGTAAGGCTGTGTTGAAAGAAAAAGAAAAAAGAAAAAAATATTTTCTAGCGTGAAAAATGGTGACAGTGTTTTATACCATCTTGTGTGGCTCTTCTTCCAAACTTCATCTTTTCCATATTGGCTTCAAATCCTGCCTGAGAGGGAACATAAATAAAGCTGAATGGCTAATGGACTAAAAACACTTATGATCAGGTTTTCATAACTAACGTTATTGATAGCTTCTCTTGCACATGCCCTCACACATAGTGCAATTTTCATTTCTAAAGTAAGATTTAGAATCCTATTTGCAATAAAAAAAGGCTAGCAAATGCAAATAAAGAATGGGAGAGTGAGGAATCATGTGAGGTATTCTTCAAGAAAAAGAAAATGCCTCTTTTCCAGAGCTAAAAGTCTAGAGAGAGGCTTTTATTGTGGGGCCACTGATGACCCATTTCTGAGATAGATGTAGATACTCTTTCCTTGTTCTCTTAATCAGAGTTTTAAAGACCAGTTATCAATACCCTGAAATAAAAATCAGCATTCCATCCTACTTAGGTTACATTAACATTTGTTTTTGCCAGTCTAAATAGATTTATGTGTCTGTGTGGCCAATTAAAAAACAAAAAGCATGAATAACACACTGAAAACATAACCTAAGAAGAAACTGACAAGATAGAAAGCATTCCAGTGCTTACCATATCTCTCTTGACATGATTCTCCTGGGTATGTACCTGTATATATTTTTTCTTTAAAGATTATATTCCACCCAAGACAGCAGAAAAAAATTATTAAAAATCTGGAATTTCAATTGGACTTTAAAATTTTAAAACATAATATTTTCTTGCAAATAAACTTCAGACCATACTTTTACCACTGTCATTATCATAGTCATTACAACTTAGACCTCCCTCAGGGACTGTTACTACAGTTTGGCCAGTAGAGGTGGGGGTGGGGGGAGGAACACAGATTATGGAAAAGGGGTAAAGGGAATAAATAAGGTAGCTTGGGGGAGGTGTAATTGGTAGTTCTTTATTTTAACCCTTTTTATCTTGTTGAGAGAAAAATGAATCCTATTTTATATGAAAAGTAGTTACTAATGAAACAGAACTGGCAATAGAATGTGGTTTAGACTTTAAACCTTTGGCAATTTCACAGATATTATCATTCCTTTAATGAATGGCAGGATGGTATAGTGGATAGAGAGGACTGTTAGCCTTGGAGTCAGGAAGCCTGGGTTCAAGCCCTACCTAAAACAAATAATAGCTATTTGTTCATGAACAAGTTCCTTAAGGGCTCAGTGTCCTGGACAACTTTAAAAGACTGTAAGTTACCAGTACTAGCTGATTTATCTCACTGGAAGAATAAGTTCTCTACACTGATGAAATCAGAGACCCAAATCAAAAAACAAAACATTTTTTTATTAGTTCCTTTGAGATTCTTGATCTTTTGTTCTTTCAAATGAATTTTATTACTTTTTTCTACCACAGTAAAATAATTTTAACTACAAAGTACCTATGAAGATGCTATCTGCATCCAGAGAGAGAACTGATAAATAGCAGTATATATAGAATGATTTTACATATATACACACATACATATTTGTGTCTAATGGTTGTCATCTCTAGGGTGGGTGGGTGGGAGGTGGGAAGGAAAGAAAAAAGAAAATAAAAAGTTACATGATGACTTTATTATATACTTAAAAGGAATTGTAAGTTGTACATAATAGATTTGTAGTTTCATGTGCAATCATCTTTTTTTCTATTCTACTATGTTATTGAAATGTTTTTTAAAAATAAGTTCAGAATAAAATAAATAATTAAAAAAAAAACAACAGCAACCCTTCAAGTAAAGTGAGAGCTCCCTCCCTCAAATTATAAACAGAATTGGTATTCTAGAAGCTTATAAAGGTCTTTGCTGGCAACTTTGGTGGCTACATCAAAGAAGAAAAAGAGAAAAAGCAAGGTAAATGTTATTCAGAGGGGGAAAAATATGGCCAGGAAATGATATAGGGAAAATATATTTTTCTTTATTTTATTCTGAAAGGAACAAACCACAAAATAAAGCATCATTCTAGTCTTCTAGTAAAGTGGATAGAGATTTTCAGAATCAAGAACACCACATCACATTCTGCTTCTGATACATACTAGCTGTGACCTTGGCCAAGTCATTTAATCTCTGGGTCCCCAGCAACTGTCTTAAAAACTACTATAATATGTTGCAAAGCAGATGGTGACCTGTAGTGGTGGAGGGAGTATTATCACCAAGACTCCTCTACCAAGTTGTTTGGGGGGAACTTGCGACCTGGTTTGGGGGCTAGCTCACCCAAAGAATTAGAGGCTCCTCATGAATCTTGTAAAATAAAAAGAGATTTATTAGGAGAGAGGAATATATGACCAGGGAACAGATCACCACGGTGACTGTCCCACTGGAGTAAGAGAAGACCTGGTCTTTTGTATCTTTACAAAACAAAAGGGAAGAGAATTACAAGGTAAGGGGAAATGCAAAAAGTTGAGGCCATATAACTAAGAGTTTCATAACGGAGTATCAGTAGGATATGTAGCATCCATCCATAGCCTACATATCCTCTCGCAGACCTTAAAATTGCTTCAGTTTACTGGGGTCATACCTGAGGTGGGAGAGAGAGCTGTTTTCCCCTTGGCCTTGGGGGTTGGGATCTTTAGGTTTCTTGGTGTCCCACTGTATACCCACAACAAAGTTAATCTTGGCACTATGTAAGAATGACACTAGTCCATCTCTGAGTAAGGCACTGAGCAGTAACTATGTAGCTACTGTTTTCTCCCATGGGCTGGCTGCATCAGAGAATCTGCTTTCTTCTTTTCTAGAAGGTCCCTAAATTCCTAAAGTTGATACCTCTTGAACTTGTAGTTACCCCCAAGAAAAAGACCCAGAAAAAGATTCTTTAGCTAGAAAGAATGATTCTAGGATCACATGGATTCAGGCATTTAGAAACCTGGAGTTGGGATTCACAAACATTCACCAGGAAATATCCTCTCAGGCACTTCAAGCAAAATTACATCCGTCATGCACTTCCTTCACAGATCACCATCATCTTATCCTCCCACATCACCACATACATTCTGAAAGAAGATGGTAGGAAAATAAAGAGGGTAGAAGAGATGGGAGAGGAAAGAGAGGGAGAGGGAAAGAAAGAGAGAGGGGTGGGAAAGAAAAGCAAAGAGAGGAGAGGGAGAGAGAGAGAGAGAGAGAGAGAGAGAGAGAGAGAGAGAGAGAGAGAGAGAGAGAGAGAGAGAGAAGCGAAGCGAAGAGAAGAGGGAGAGAGCTGGTCTCACAATTCACTTTTTATAGACCAGAACAGTGGTGGGCCAACTATTGCCTAAAGGCCAAATTCTGCCTACCTCCTGTTTTTATTAGGCTGTGACAATGGTTTTGATATGTTTATGTATAAAAACAGGCATTCTGCCAGATCTGACCCTCAGGCAGTAGTTTGCCCACCCTTGGTTCAGAAAGTGAGACTGCTCTAATGAAAAGTCTGCTCTCCAGATTTCCAGTTAGTCATCTTAGAGGCAGTCCCCATCATAGGAGTTGTCTATGTCCTTTTAACCAGGGCTCCTATACGGATGGGGAAGTACGCTCTCAGATTCCTCCATAAATATAGATCCATGCCTTGTAATCTCATCAGACTGATTAAGGAACTCATCAAAGTGATAACTCCCTCCCTGCCTTTACATGTACAAAGGCAAGGTCCAGTGCTTTAAGAAATGTGAAAAGGGATAAATCTCTTTAAACTGGGAGGGAAGAGAGGGCATCAAGGAAATCATCATGAAGCTATATAGCACCTGAGGTAGGCCATGCATATTTTTTAACTGTGCAGTGAACTCAGAAAGCAAGATTCTCACTGAGAATAAAATGTTTTTCTAAGAGGGACAGTACACCAAAGAGTCTTAAAAGCTGTGGCCATCTTTTAGGCAGAACAAAATGAGCCAAAAGATCATTCATTTAGAGCTGAAAGGGATCTCAGAAGCCATCTAATCCAACCCCTTTAATTTTACAGTGAGGGAAACTGAGGTCCATAGGGGTTAAGTGAAATATACAAGGTCACGCAAGTAGCAGGCCTCACAGATTGGGTCTGGACTGGTACTGACCAGCCCACTCTCAAGACATTCCTGAATCAGAGTAGCAACTGCCCCAACAAAGCATTTTAACTGCACCATGGACAACTAGAACTGAAGAGAACTCAGATACTATGTCCTAGGAGTTTTTAGGGCATCTGTGAACTTGTGTGTATTTATACATATTTGCTTAATATATAACGTTTTGTTGTGAATATGTGTATTTATATATGTGTATTTATATATAAACACCATTTCTGTATAATTAACTTCTTTTGTTTTCTTACATATTTTGTTTTATGCTTATAAAAAATGGTAGTCTGAGACTACCATTTGTGGGGAAAAAACAGGAACCACGATCATTTCAAAACATCTTGATGGACTAATGATGTAGAAAATCTTCAACCACCTGTTGGTCAGGGAGTCAGAGGGAGTTTGAAATAAGGTGGTATTGTGGGTTCTTTTTTTAATGTTGTTTGGAGGTTTTAATTAAATGTTAAATGTTAATATGATTCACACTTTCATTGGAATGAATCAATTTTAAATGAGAAGCAGGGAAAAATTGAAAACAAATTAGAAAAACAAGTAGGTCATGTGCTGTGGTTTTGCTGTGATGCCATATCTTTTCCATTTATATATATATATATCACTACTCAGAGACGAAGCCTTTCATAGCGGCTGGTGGGGCTGACACATCTTTGCCTTGTCCTAGACTGCCTCCAGCTTCTTGTTATTATTACTTGTCTGTATCTCAGCCTTTTTTTTCCATTGGTATCTTAGACAAAAATCATCAGGCAGAATGGTGCCTTATAGTGAAGCTATGGTCTGCACCTAGCATGTAAAAGCAGCAGTGTTTACTCTATAAACGAACCCAACACATGTTTACAGGATAACATAATCAGCCTTTGGGGCTGAGCTAGTCACCCTCCTGAGCTTGGAAAGGAAACAAGTTAGCTTGGACCAACAGCTTTCCTTATCATTTTCCTAGAGTCCCGAATCCTCCTCTTATTAAGACTAAGCTCAGGAAAGTGAAGGGGCAACAGCAGTGGACTGAATTTTCATGGCGTAGATTGCTATGTCTGGGAAACATGTATTCAACTTCAGGCTAACTTAAGAAGTCCAAGCAAATGATCTTGACACAATGGAAAGACAAGAACAGACTTTCTGTTGCACTTACTTTTAATGGCTTCACTGATGTGTTCTTACATAACACTTTTAACGGAGAAGAGGTAAGCAATGGGCCCCCCTTTGCTCCCACCCACTCACCTATAGAGATCCAACTGTCCTTTACTCCCCTGCAATAGTTGGTTGGTGGTTGTCTTTCATTCTCAAAGAGGACCAAAAAAATGACATCACTATGTTGGAGTCAAGGTCAGATCGACAGAAGCTCAGAACATGCTATTCCAGGTCAGGCACAAAGTCTATATGAACACTTGCAGTGGAGATGTTTCCAAAGTTTGTGCATCATGAGTTTCTTTTGAGCTACTTCGATTCCGCTTCACTCATCCAGCACAGCACCTTCTTTGATGATCTTTTCTTACATTCTCTTTAGTAAGCTCATCCATTCCCAGCTACTTGCCAGTACCACTCCAGTAGCAAGAAAAACCCAAATAGGATCACGAAGAGTCTGAAACAACTAAACCACTCTGGGCCAGGAGCTGTGCTAAGCACTGGGATACAAAGAAAGGGAAAAGATGGTTCCTATTCTCAACGTTCTAATAGAGGAGACAGCATGGAAACAGCTATGTACAAACAAGTTAGAGGATAAGTTCAAGATGATAGAGGGGGAAGGCACTAGAATCAAGGAAGATTGGGAAAGGTTTCCTGTAAAAGGCAAAAATTTAACTGGGATTTGAGGAAAGCCAAATAAACTAGGAGACAGAAATGAAGAGTAAAAATATTTCAGGGTCAGAGTACAGCCAATGAAAATATCAGGAGATAAATGTCAATGAAAAATCTTATTTGAGGAATGGGAAAGAAATATGTCACTGGATTACAGAATATGTGAAAACTGTTCCAGGGATTCTTGGTGGGCTTGGGTTCAAATACAATTTTTTCTTGAAGCTTTGTTTGTAGCTGTTTTTACATTGTCTTGTTCTGAGTTTGTGTCTCCGTCTTCCCTGCCTCTGTAGTAGCTTTTTATGTTCAAAACTCTCTTTTTGTTGTTGTTTGCTTATTTTCCAGTCTATTTCTTGGCTTTGAGCTTTTTTTGGGGGGGGGGGAATGAGGGTTAAGTGACTTGCCAAGGGTCAAGTGTCAAGTGTCTGCAGCTGGATATGAACTCAGGTTCTCCTGAATCCAGGGCCAGTGCTTTATTCACTGCACCACCTAGCTGCCCCCAGGTGGCTTTGAACTTTAAGTTAAGATTGGGATCTGCTCACACAGGGGTTGTGGAAACAATATTGAAAGCTTCAGGCTTTTTTGTGGTGGTGTTTTCAGAGCTAGTTCTGGGGATCCATAAGTTTTTGCTTCTTTCATGGTGGTGTGATTCTGGGGGAGATAGAGTCACTGTTCTCCTGGTTTGCACTCTAGTCTTTACCCAGGAAGCACTCCAGTCCCATGCAGCCACAAATGCTAGCATTCTCTTTTTCCTGTAACTACAACCAGGGCTCCTAGTGCTCTTCTTGGGCTTGGAATTGTGACTCAGAACTCTGTAAGGGCAATAGAATTGCCACTTAGTACCAGCTGTACTCAGTTCCAGCAAAGAGTCCCTGTAATCTTTTTCTGATCAATTGTCTGACCCCTCACCCTCACCTCACCATTTCTGGGCTGAGAGCTCTCAAAGCTGCTGCTGTGGCTGTGGCTACTTGGCTGTATTATTTCTTGTTCATTCATCTTATTTACTTTGGGTAGATTGACATTTGTATTAGAAATACAATAAAATCAGATTCTGGGGAAAATCTTTGTGTTAGGTTCCTCCTGAGAGCCTTCTGTCACCTGGTACCAGGTCAGATTCCTCTCTACACATTCCTCTGTTATTTAGAGTGTGATCATCTTCTGAGGGTGCACCTTGATCTTTCTTGTTGCTAAAGAAACTTTCTATTATTCTCAACTTTCTTTGCTCATCTTGCTATTTTTTACTTGACTGTGGGGCCCTAATTCCAAGCTACACTGTACCAAGCTTCAGAGGGACCCAGGTGTTTCAGTTTGAAGGAGGAAAGGTTTTTCTCTCACCTGGCCTGTTCTCTGGTCTGAAGGTAACCTCAAGCTTATTTGCTAGTTAACCAGCCAGCTGATGTGGTTCTTAGCTTTGAGGAACCTGTGCTCCTCCCCCATCTGGGCCTCCCTCTGTTTAGGATTACTTCCTGGTTCCCTGCTGGGGTGAGATAGCTGAATTCCTCCTTAGGTTCCACAGACACCCCTGCACTTTCACCCCTGGTCAGCTGTTCGGCCCTCTCACCCGACAGTAAGCTTAGTTGTAGAAGACACTGGTGCTGCAGCTGATTTGGAGGCTCTGGGGTAAGTTCCTCTTGTGCCTCGTGTCTGGATTCTTTGTTACCAGATTGTGGGGTTGGACTCTTCTTGCAGCCCAGTATGGCCCCCTTTAATCTGTAAAATAATCTCAGGCATCTTTTTGTGGGTTTTGCCACTCCAGGGCTTGATTTATTGCTGTTTTGGGGGGTAATTGAGTCAGGAGCTCTGCGTGTTTAATGTCTTTCCTCTGCCATCTTGGCTCCACCCTTCCTCTCTATTTAGAGTGTGATCATAACCAAAAGCTATCTCCTCCATTTTGGATGTGCTGGCCTTACAGTGGCTGATCTGACCTGCAGGTGTTAATTATTTGGCACAAGTCTGCTTTTGGTATTTAAACTTTGCATAATTTTTTTTGTATGTTTGTTTTGCAGGGCAATGAGGATTAAGTGACTTGCTCAGGGTCACACAGCTAGTAAGTGTCAACTGTCTGAGACAGGATTTGAATTGAACCTGGGACTGGTGCTTTATCCACTGTGCCACCTAGCTGCCTCCTTTGCATAATTTTCTTTGGAATTTCCCCTTGATATAAGGGAAATTGCCTTTTTTGAGTAACAAATATGAAGGAAGCTAAATTTAATCCCTGAAAATACCCTACAGAAATAAATTCATAGTCCTTGTTAATTTTTTGGGGGGGGGCAGGGCAATGAGGGTTAAGTGACTTGCCCAGGGTCACACAGTTAGTAAGTGTCAAGTGTTTGAGGCTGGATTTGAACTCAGGTCCTCCGGAATCCTGGGCCAGTGCTTTATCCACTATGCCAACTAGCTGCCCCTGGTCCTTGTTCATTTTTTTTTTTTAATTAACCCAAATCAACCAAGATTTATTAATGAGACACTGGGGTCAAAGTAAATATCTGGGAAGTCTCAGTAACTCTTTCCTCTGTGTGAAGATAAGTTTTCACTGAGGAAATACCTTTGCTCTGTAGGGAAATGAGTAAATCTTCATTTTTGGTACATACTTTCTTCTTCTTCCTTCTCAATAACAGGCTGACTTTACATAATTGCTATCATTCCATTGACCTTCTTAATTTGATTTTTTTCAAAGTATAATGGATACCAGCATATATAAGTATATATAAGTCAATAGTTTATTTTATTCCATTTTAACTTTGGTGAATATTTGTCTTCCCCAATTAGTAGTGGCATAGTAGTTAGAGCACTTGATCTGGAGCCAGGAAGAACTATTTTTGAATCCTGCCACTGATATTGGGCTTGATATATGACTATGGAAAAGTCTCTAAAGTCAACCAGTAAGCATTTACTAGTAAGTAAATGTGCTGAGCATTATGGGGAGCTAGGCAATGGGAGTCTGTTCTCACAGGAGGTGTGGGCAGTGTGCTCTGCCTGATGCCAAAGCACATGATGGATTTTTCGGAACCTACCTCTGGAATTGCAAGATAATGTTTAATGGAAAGGCCCTGATCCCCAATTCAGAGAAGGTTTCCAGGTCATTTTCTAGCTGCCTGGTTTTTTTTTTTTTTTGGTGTGGCAATGAGGGTTAAGTGACTTGCCCAGGGTCACACAGCTAGTAAGTACCAAGTGTCTGAGGCCAGATTTGAACTCAGGTTCTCCTGAATCTAAAGCCAGTGCCTTATCCACTACACCACCTAGCTACCCCCTCTGGGTGCCTTTTGATTGGCTGTTGAGCCAACAAAAGGAATGTATACAAAAGATCCTTCAGGGGTCATTTAGGTTCACTTTTTTCCTTTTCTCTTGTCCAGTGAGCAGGTCAAGGTATAATTGGGCCTCCTACTGGGGGACATGGAGCCAGCATGAAGCCATCAGGTTGCTGAAAGGTAGGAGCTGTGCCAGATCCCACCCAGAAGCTGTGCTAAATTCTGGGCATAAAATTGGCAAGAAACATTCACAAGATTCTATTCTAATGGGGTGGCTCTCTCTCTCTTTCTCTCTCCCCTATTAACATATGTATATATTGTACATATTTATTATGTATGGATAATGTATGGATAATGTATCATCACATAGTTTTAAGCTTTAATAACTTAACTAGTAACATACTTATATATACTTATAAGTTACTTATATATATATAAGTATATATAAGTATATTTAAGTACTTATATATATAAGTATAAATATATATATAAATACTTATATATATAAGTATACATAAGTATATATACACATATGTAAGTATATGTAAGTATATAAGTATATATGTATATCAGTATATATCAGTATATTTAAGTACTTATATATAAGTATACATAAGTATACATAAGTATATAAGTATATATAAGTATGTATAAGTATAAGTGTATATATAAGTACTTATATATAAGTATATATAAGGTAAGAATCTTCACATACAGGTGCTCAAAAGACATGATAGCAATTAATTTTCTTACATTTTTTTATGTATAACACTCATGGTGTTTTTTTTTAACAACAACAACATAGTCTCCTTTTAAAGAACAGTTGCTAGATTGTATTTTAATTCTTTAACTTCCTATTTCCCTACCTGATTTCTCTTAATGATGAATCAGTAAGTACTTACTTTCAATAGAAGAGATATAACAGAATGATAAGGCGGCATGGTCTCTGACCTCAATATCACAATCTAATTATGAGGATAAATATGAAAATAGTATCAAAAAGGAGAGAATATAATTAAGTGCTAAATACTTTGTGATAAATAAATTATTTAAACTATCTGGGCCTCAGTTTGCCCATATATAAAATGAGAAGGATTGAAATTGATGACTTTAAAGTTACTCCTAGCTTTAAATCTATGATGCCAGGAAAATTGCTGGTCAATCATAGTTTGCACACTATATTTAGTCTCCTTTAAAGTCTAAAAAACCCCCTTTAAAAAAAAAAAAAGCAGTGGGGCAGCTAGGTGGCGCAGTGGTTAAAGCACCGGCCCTGAATTCAGGAGTACCTGAGTTCAAATCCGGTCTCAGACACTTGACACTTAATAGCTGTGTGACCCTGGGCAAGTCACTTAACCCCCATTGCCCTGCAAAATAAATAAATAAATAAAAACAAAAAACAAAACAAAACGCACCGTTAGATCTGTTTGCATAAAACTGTGTATGTGTTTTGGTCTGGACTTGTGGTTTCATTGGTTTAGTAAACTCTTCAATCAATCAGTTTACAAGTACACCTACCTGTTCTAGGTGTTAGAGATACAAGGATAAAAAGAAACAGTTCTTGGCCTCAAGGAGCTCACATTCTAAGGGAGACTTGGAATGGGCAACAACATTAGCACATATAAGAACGTACAAAATAATTTCTAGGCAGAGGTGCTAGTTGCTAGGGATATCAGGAAAGGCTTCATTTAGGGGTGGCATTTGAGTTAAGCACTGAAGGAAGCTGGGAATTCTAGGAGGCAGAAGTAAGGGCATATTGTATTCCATGCCGGTACAAAGACACAAGGATGGAACTCTTGGTAAGGAAACTTCCTCTTCATTATGCAAATTTGCCACTGCTCTGTCACTTATACTTTTAGAGATTTGCCTGTGTTAAAGGTAGGATGAATTGCAAATTATTGTGTAACCACTTGGTGGAGCTGTCTGGCTGGGTTTGGAAGTTTGAGATAGAAAGCAAAAATGAAGGGAAGACATACTCATTCCCTTCTCTGGCCCCCAACTTTAGCACACAGGCATCTCTACTTTCCCTGAACTATACTTTCTACTCCCTACCAAGTAAACTGACTACCTATCATTCCTCCATGGAGAATACCCAAGGGTGGAGAACAAGCCATTCCCTTCACCAGAGAGTGAACAGTTAATCACTTTAGCCTGAGGATATAAACATTTCATATTCAATTTAAATCTGCTTTGGGGGTGGGTGAGTTTATCAAAATCATATATTCTTTCTCGAATTTTAAGCACAAGAGATTTCAGTTGGAGGAACTCTCACTTCAATAGCCAGACAATAAAGTTACCTTTTCAATTTTATGCAACACAAGCCTGGCCTTTATTCTTATTCCCTTTTCTCTTTTCCCTTCCCCTAACCAAGTTCACAGTTAAGGAATATATACCTCACAGAGAAGTTATCATTTTCTATCAAGTGTAAGCTAGCTTTGTGCTTAGTACAATGCCTGGAACATAGTAGGTACTTAATAAATGTTTATTGATTGATTTTAAAATAATACGCAATCAGTAACTATGAATAACTTAAAGAACAAAAGAAAATCTTAGAATAAATGCCTGCCATTTTCAGACAGATGGAAAGGATAGTTAAAACTTTCACAGAGCTCCTGGAACAACAAATCAACCATGTCCCTATTTAGGGGTTTGACCAAGGGATGATCAAGAGATGAAGTGGACAACTGCCTATAACATCCAGTCTTTCTTCTTCAGACTCCCATCGCAAGACATTTGATGGGTATTTCTTTTTACCTTATAAATACTATATTTATAAATACTATATTATAAATACTATATTTATAAAAAGATTAGTTTTTTGTGCTGGCCTTAAAAGAGTCAGTATTTTGTTTTTGGCATATATGCTTCCTGGTTCATTTGCATCAGGAAATATCACAGAAACAAGAGGGAGGGGTCTCATTGTTTCTGTCCCCATAGAATTCTGGACAGGTTTTATTAGTCCCTGAAATGGGATTAAAGAATATAAATTGATGAATCTGGATTTAACAGAAGTTGAAAGGAATTTTCTAGCCACAATTCGGATAATTGGCTAGGGCCAAAGACCTTGAATGGAACCAGGAGGAGAACCCTTCAAACCCTATTCAAAAGAATAGATTTAATATTGAATGACTTGGGCTGTTACTGGTTACCTAAAAAGATGTAGAGTCTCACAGGCCTCAGAAATGCAATAATAGAATTGAGCTCTCCATTGCCAGGCTTCCTAGTGACTATGTCCCTGGAAAATAGAAGAAAAAAGTAGCAGATGTCCTTGAATAGGCTGAAGACAAGCAGATGGTATACCATGAGATGGATACTGACAACCAACAGAAAGCAAAGATAGAAGGCCAAGAACAATGATGGTCTTATTGGTAGTATTTGGGGCAGCTAGGTGACACTGTGGCTAGATAGCTGTCCTGTAATCAAGAATAGCTGAGTTCAAATCCAGCCTCAGATACTTATTATGTGGCAACAGTTTCTGTTGCCACAATTTCTCCTCAGTGAAATGGGGCTAATAATAACATCTACCTCCCCCCCCCTCACCCCGGGGTTGTTGTGAAGAAAAATGAGGTGTTTGTAAAGCACTTTGCAAATCCTAAAGCACTATATAACCAGCAGGTTATTTCTCCAGTGGCACATAGTAGGTGGTTAATACATGCTTGTTGACTAGGCTTAATGTTTTTTTGGGTTTTTTTGCAGGGCAATGGGGGTTAACTAATAAGTGTCTGAGGCTGGGTTTGAACTCGAGTCCTCCTGAATCCAAGGCTAGTGCCTTATCCACTGCACCACCTAGCTACCCCCTAGGCTTAATGTTAATACTTATTGCTTTATAGTTTTTACCAGATGATTAGATTTCTTTTCCAGAGTGTGTAGGGTGTTCAGGGAGGATTAGTATTTCTAGTGTGAGGACTTGTTGAGCCTTTTGATGACTGCTCATTCAACTTTAGTGTCCACCTGTCGCCCAATACTCACCTATGGCTCCAAGAAGCTGTGACATTCACAGAGGCCAAGGCCCTGTAAACTATCTTAGCAGATGGGCTAAACCAGGATGAGGGTAACCAACAGGCCTCAAACCTGTTAGTGAGTTAAGGGAATGCCTACTGCTTAGAGCTTGGTCAGGCATCAAAAATGCCAATGTTATCTACTACATCCTGGGCCATCACTAGTCATCTTGACTTTAGTCCTGACTGGACTTTAATGACTCAGAAAAAGAGAATGAAACTGATGTCTTTGTGCAACTCTGCCTCACTTAAATCCAATTTGCTGTGCAAGTCAAGTCATTACCCATGATGTCATTGGTCCTCTTCAAAAATGAAGAACTGGTGGCTCAGTGGATAAAGTACTGACCCTGGATTCAGGAGGACCTGAGTTCAAATTCAGCCTCAGGCACTTGACACGTGACCCTGGGCAAGTCACTTAACCCTCATTGCCTGCCCCCCCCAAAAAAAAATCCTTGTTATCAAAAATTAAGAACCACAAAAGGGTACTGAGAGATTAAGTGGCTTCCCCCAAAGTTACATTAGCAATATTTTATCAGAGATGGGGATTTTCACCTAGGTCTTCCTGACTCCAGTATATATATCTTATAGAACCCATGCTAAGTAATATGAAATGAGAAAAATGGAGATGGCCCTGGATGTTTTAAGGCAATTGAGGTTATGCGACTTTCCCAGGGTCACACAGCTAGCAAGTATCTGAGGTAAGATTTGAACTCAGGTACTCCCAACTTCAGGGCCACTGCACCCCAGCTACCCCATGTGAGGTTGGAAAGGCTTATTGAACTACCATAAAAAAAAGTGATGATGGTGGTGAATCAATCACGGGCAGCTAAGGAAGCATGTTCTCCCTTAGCACAGAGGAGAGTTTGGCTGGATCAAGTTACTCCTCTTTTCTCTTTTGTTTGCTTGATCTTTTTGAAGAACTGGGCAAATCTTGTCATTCTTGATGAATTCTGTCTAAGAGACTTTTAAGTCCCAGAGTGAGGTGAGTTTCTAAATGGAAAGGTTTTATGCAAGGTGGAATATGTCTCCTTGATGCATGATAGTACCTATCTCACTAATGTAGGCTCTGAGACCAGGAGTCCAAGAGTAATTTGTTCAAATGAAATAAAGCCTATTAGTCTTGCCAGCATTCATCTGCTCCTTTGCTTAACTAGATGATGTCATCTATATCTTTCTTGTTTACAGGGGTATCTTCCCTTTCAAAAAGGCAATAAAACCTAGGAACTGCTGTTAGTTCAAAGGGCACAGTCTGGCCAGGGATAATGAGGTAACTACCTGGGTTTTAATTATAAAGGAAGCAAGTAAGACCAGAGCCCCACGAAAGCGGTAATGATGAAGACAGAAAAGCTGCTTTCTTAAGGAGTGTTCTAGGAGGACTGAGAGGCTTGCTCTATCATGAATGAAGGCTCAGGGATTCAGGACTAGCCTTACAAAAGGACTAAGACATTTTCTCTCTTCTAAGTTTTACACTTTCCTTCAGAGTACAAAATTACCTTGTCTGTGAGAAAATGACTTTCTGGTGACTTGAGCCTTAATGGATCTCAAAAGCCTTTAGGTGACACACATGAAAGATTATTACAAGCAATTTCTTCTGTCCTAAGGGTTAATATCCAGAGGAGACACAGGACACCGTATAGTGTGTCAAAATCCCATAAGCCCTTGTTTCTTTTAAGAAAGGTTATTTGCTGAATTCTGAGCCATATTATCTAGACAGAATTTGGTTTTCATTTTAATTTCAACATTTTAAAAATTATGTCTCACCTTGAAAAAAAAAGAGGTATACTGTTTTTTTTTAGGCAGATACTTTGAAATGAATAGGTCCATGTCCTTCATTAAGGCTTAAGAGTGCCTGGCTTTAGGGGCAGCTAGGTGGTGCAGTGGATAGAGCACCGGCCCTAGTGTCAGGAGGACCTGAGTTCAAATCGGACCTCAGACACTTGACACTTACTAGCTGTGTGACCCTGGGCAAGTCACTTAACCCCAATTGCTTCACACACACAAAAACAACAGTGCCTGGCTTTAGAAGGGGGTAGTGGAAGTACTCTCAGGACAGAAAGCTGTTGAGTTCATCTATTTTCTAGAGTCATAGATTTTAGAACTTAACCTTATTTTTCAGTCTAATGCTCTCATTTTGCAAATTAAGAAACTGAGGATCAGAAGCCTTGAATATCTTTTATAAAGTCAGAGAGCTAATTTGCAACAGAACTAGGAATGGATTCCAGGTCTCCCAACACACAGATTAGTGTTCTTTTCATGTCAATCTAAATGACAGTAATATCTCACTTCTTTAAAGAACTGTATTACTTCAATGACACAGATCACACCCCCCCTTATGTCTCACTATTGGGTCTTTGAGAACTACTATAGTCAAAAACACTCATAATCTTGTTTAGCTTGTATATATCTGTTTGCATGTTTTCTCGTGTGTTAAATTGTAAACTCCTAGAGGGCAGGGACTATCTTTTTTTTTTTTTTGGTATCTCCAGCACTTAGTACAGTACCTGGTAAATAACAGGCACTTGATAAATGTTTATTGATTGATGATTGATTTATCCTGTGACCAACCCCCAAAATAGGATTCTCTGAATTTATTTAGGCTAGTTCTCAGATGACAAAGATACAGGCTATCACAGTGTTTTCCAGCTTTGTAGAACCTGCCTGAAATTGTCCACCTCTAGATGAGGAGGCTCTCCTCTGAGAACCCAGAGAATCTTTCATACTATTATGTCTTCAAGGAAGGAGTTTAAAGGAAGAGATGGCAACAATATGCAAGGAATTAGAAATACCAACAAGTGGGAAGCAGGGTGGATATATAATGGGAAAAGCCCTGGATTTAGAGTCAGAGAATCTGGGTTTAGCTTTCAGATTTGTCATTTACTTCTGTATGACCTTGGGAAGGTCATTTAACCCCTCTCTGAACTTCAAATTCTCATTTATAACATAAGAGAATTGGGCTAGATGACCCTTAAAATCCCTTTGACCTCTAAGACCTGTGGGTAGTAAAGTCTTTCATTCCCCCTCCCACTTCTAGTTTATATTGAATAAATGTTCTACCTTGTTCTCCCCCACCCCCACCCCACCCCCAGTTTTTACTTCCTACTCTTGCTGAAGAATCTTAGCTTAGGTTCATTTTTTTAAAGCTTACCTTACTATTCTCATCTGCCAAATGGCTATTGTATTGTTATATTGAACTTCATAGTGAAATAAGACCTTCTAAGTGCACTGAGCCTTTTTGATGAATATTACTACAGAAGTGATATTGCTATTCATAAGTTTCAAACTTCTATTGAACAAAACTCTGGATTCTAAATCAACCTTTTTCTAAAACACAATTTTGACTTTTATTGATTACCTTTCTTTTCTTAAGTTGTTCAGTTATTGCCCTCTCTTTTATTTATGGTATTACTAGTATTTGGATTATGCTATTTCAGTAACTTGCTTAAAGGTTTTCAAGTCGGATTTCTAAATAAAAAATAATATCTCATCCCACTCTTATCAGTTATCACTACAATTTCAATTTCTTTGGACTTTAGAATCCCTAATGAGAAGACTCCATATTCTTAAGTTTATAAGTGTTACAAAGACATATTAGTATTGTGGTTTATTTTTTATTCTTGCATGGTTTAAAATTAAGTTCAGGAAACCATTTATTAGGTGCTAACCCATTGTTTTCAGGCCACTCAAATAGCTAGTCCTTACTCTTAAGGAGCTTACATTATGATGGAGAGATCAACATATACACAGATGAGTAAAGACAAGAGTATTAGAGAAGGGAGAGAACACCATTTCTTGGGAGAAAGGGGTATGGACCAAGGAAGATTTCATGGAGCAAATGGTACTTGAACTGAGCCTAGAATAATGATGAATATTCTGATGATCTTTGATAAGAAGTGTGTTAATGACAGAAAAGAAACCCTTTGTGAAAACCTTTGTGGATGTGGGAGTTTGAAGAATATCTAATGTTCCAGTTTGCCTATGATGCAACGTTGTGAAGGGGGATCAACAAGAAATTAATAGAAATAAAACCTAGAGCCATATTGTGGAGAGATTTAAATGACCAGATGGAGAGTCTATACTTTATCCCAGAAGGAATAGTAAGCCAAAAAAATGTTTTAGAGCAGGGGAATGATATGGGGAAACCAACACCTTAGTAAGAATATTTTGGTTGGTGTGTGACAGATAAATTGAAGAAGAGATAGAAGAAGAGGAAAGTAATTTGGAAGTTATTTCAGTAGTCCGGTTGAATGGTAGGGAGGATCTATACTAGGCTATTTGCCTTGTGAGTGCAGTGAAGGTGATAGATATGGAAGATATCGGGGAGATAGATTGTGTGATGATTAGAGGTATGAGACATTCTGGATAATCTAATCATTTTACTAATGTGGCCAGAAGGATATTAATAAAAGGAGGTCTATGGTATCTCTCAGACCAAAGAACCTTTCCTGATGCTCAGGTCTTCGTTCACATACTCTTTCCACTGTAGGAGGTTGTTCACACAGCAATCAAATCTAATTGGCTAACATTATTCAAATCTAATTGGTTGACATGATTGGAGGTGGGTTATATTAAAATGAAATCCAAGGATAACTTCAGAGAAAAGAATGTAAGGACCCCACCCCCACCCCATGCAGATCAGGGCAAAATCCTTTCATCTAGGTGTAGTTTAATTTCATCAGTAACTTCCTTGGGCTATTTAGACAAAAGGATGTGTCTCCAGACAAGACTCCTTTTGTCAGCTTATGTCTGGTTTGACCCAGATGAATCTTACTTTGAAGGACTTAGACCTTGAGTGGGAGAAGAAAGGACTAAGAAAGAAGGGGAGATCACTGGGTCCCCTAAGATATCTATTATTAATAATTATTTCTGGAGCAGCTAGGTGGCACAGTGGGTAGAACGCTGGCCCTGGATTCAAGAGGACCTGAGTTCAAATCTGGCCTCAGACACTTAACACTTACTAGCTATGTGACCCTGGGCAATTCACTTAATCCCAATTGCCTCACCAAAAAGCCAAAATTAAAAAAAAAATTATTTCTCACAATTGACTGAGATTAGGAATGGATTAGATATGTCAATTGATGGGGAAGGAAGAGGCAAGCATGATTCTAAGTTTATGAACTTAGATAACTGGGAGGTGGGTCCTCAATAGAAATAGGGAAATATGGAGAAGAAGGAGAGGCTTGCTAGTGGAAGATGATAAGTTTCGAATATAGGCATATAAAATGTGAGATATCTGAAACATCTAAGTGGATGGAAAGGCAGCTGATGTCATAGGACTGGAGTTCAGGAAACAGATGTTGGATTTGTAGATCTGGGACCTGTCTTCATAGAGTTGACAATTAAACCATAGAAACATGAGATTAGCAAGGGAGAGTGTAGAGAGTGAAAAGAAGAAAAATAAAAACAGCCTTGAAAAATACCTAAAGGGATGAGAAGATTCAGCAAAGGAGACAGAACAATCAGAGAGTATGTAGGAGAACCTGGAAAAAGCTGGATCACAATAGCCAAGAGAAAAGAGAATTTGGCTTCATGTTTGAGGGCCAGTGGGGGGATGGGGTAAACTGTCAAAAGTTGCAGAGGACAAGGAGGATGAAGACTGAAAAAGAGCCATCATATTTGATGGGGTTGTATGCAGCAGGAAGGCAATCGCTAGACAGGGAAAAATACAGATGGCTGGCATAATCAATAGGGAAAGCCTTGAATTAGATGATAGGATTAAGGGTACAAATATAGGGGTTTGTCTTGGCAAGCATGAACAGTCTATGTGAACATTTAGGGTGAAGATGTCTCTAAATGCGCACATCTCACTTTTCTTTTGAGCTACTGCAATTCTCCTTTACTCAAAGAGCACAGTGCCTTCTTTGATACAGGCATGCCATGCTGTACCAGTGTCTCCCATGTCTCAATCAATTCCAAAGTTCTTCAGACAGACTTTGCGAAGGTCCTTTTCTTGCTTCTTCTGACCACCATGTGAGCATTTGTCTTGATGAGATCTCCTTAGAATAGTCTTCTAGGCAAGTTTGGTATTAGAAAAGCATGGCCAACCCATCTGAGTTATGATTTCTGTGGTAGAGTTTGAATGCTTGGCAAATTGGCTTGAGAATAGACCTCAGTGTTTGGTACCTTATCTTGACAGACTACATATATATTTTTATTGACTTATATAGACCATATATGTGCATTTTATAGAGTCATATAGACTATAGACTTAGAGCCTATAGAGTTTTTTTCATCACTGTTTTTTTTTTGTTTTTTGGGGTTTTTTTTTGTGAGGCAACTGGGGTTAAGTGACTTGCCCAGGGTTACACAGCTAGTAAGTGTCAAGCGTCTGAGGCTGCATTTGAACTCAGGTCCTCCTAAATCCAGGGCCGGTGCTCTATCCACTGTGCCTCATGATTTATTATTCTTGATGAGAACTAGAAAGCTTATTGCAAAGGATCTAATATGATATTGTACACCCAGTAGACACTCAGGATTAATTAATGTTGCTTAAACTGCATGTTTGGTACCACATGACATTTAGGAATAAGAACTCAAGGACAGGCACAACCTTTATTTATATAAGTCAAGAAGAATCCAGAAAGAAATTATTAGTTATTTAATGTGTTTGTATACATGAGTCATTGTCTTGACAACTAGTTCAGAAACTCCTTCTGGGCAGATGTCCTTACAACAGGATTTTAATAAAAGCTTGTTGAATAAATAAAATATAATTTATTGTATAAAGGCCAAGTTTCACTGTCTTTCAACTGTTTCTCCTCAACAACCTTCCTTTTTTCAGTCCCATTCCCAAATTTCACACCACCACCAAAGAAAGTCATTTATTTCATCTAGGCAGCTATGTGGATAGAACACGAGACTTGGAGTTAGAAAGAACTGAATTCAATGCCCAACACACTTTAACAAGATGTGTGATGCCAAACAGGTCACTTAACTTGTCTGCCTCAGCTCCCTCACCTGTAAAATGGGTTTTCTCATTAAAAGCATCTACCTTAGAGAGACACTGTCAGAATCAATTAAGATAATCATTGTAACAAGCTTGCAAACCTATACAAATGCTACATATTATTATGAAAGTATGAGGGGCACATTCTATAAGCAAGGCATTACAGAGCTTACATTTTAATAATGAAGAAAATATGCAAATAACTTTATACCTACAAGATAGTTTAAATAGGAAGTAATCCCAAAGGAAAGACACTAGGAGACTTCTTCATTCCCTCTCAAAAACATTACCTCTTTTCCTCTGTTGATTAACTCCCATTCTATCTTATTTGTTGCCTCCCCCACTAGCCTGTGAACTCCTTGAGAGTAGGGCCAGGCTCTTTGTTTGTTTACAGAATAAAGACAGAACTTGCCCTCATGGTGCTTACAATCTAACGGGGGAAGACAACACACAAAGGAAAGATGAAAAGTAGTAGGGAGAAGGTTTAGTTTAGTCAAAAAAGGCCCAAATAATAAATTTTAATTGCTTTATAAATTATAATGAATAAGTGTTAGTTGACTTAATGTTAGTTGGCTGACTGGGGGAAGGGAAAAGACCTTCTGAACTTGGATAAAATAGAGTAGAGGAATTGGTGAGAAGGTAAGAGAGGGTATAATGAGGAAAGGGAGGGTATAATTTGGTGGAATGTGTTCATCTTGGGTATAGGGACAAGAACAAGGGGAGGCAGAGGACATAATACTCACCCCGCCCCTTGTTTAGCCCCCTAAAAAGGGGTGCATCGAGGTGGCGCAGTGAACAGAGCACTGGCCCTGAAGGTGGAAGGACTTGAGTTCATATCTCACCTCAGACACTTAATAGACAGTCACGTGACCCTAAGTGAGTCACTTACCCCTATTTGCCTTAGATATCCCGGGGCATCTCCAGATGTCCTGAAATATATCTAAGGGCTCTGGAGGCCAGAGTGAGATTGGTGACTTTTCACAGCCCTCCCTCACTTAAATCTAATTCAGTGTAACCGGTCCTCTTCGAGAAGGAAGGACAAACAGAAGCCTCCTGGAGCCAGAAACCTTTATGTTAAACTAAAAACCAGTGCTGAATGGACACTGGGCGCGCAGCCGCACTTCTCCTCTTTCCTTACAGCAGCCTCCGGAACCTAAGTCCTGGAGCCTGAGTAGCCACAGAGTACGGAAATAGAAATCAGGCACTCACTTCCGCCGAGGGAAAGGAATTCATCAAGGAACTTCCGCTCGGCCAAAAAATGGCGGCTACCCTTTCGGACTCACGTGTTGGTGTCGGGAAGAAGCAGAAAAAGTTACAGAAGAAGAAAAGGATGAAGATGATGGAGGCGGCTTTGTCGTCGGAGTCTGAGCCAGAGGAAGACAGCCCCAGCGGCGGCCGCGGTAACGGGCTGGAGGCCTGGAGGGCGGAGGGGACGGGGCTCAGCGGGCACGAGACTTCTCCGGGTACCGGCGTAAAGGGCCCGAAAAGAAACTGTGTCCGGGAGGCCCCGGGAGGTGGGTGGGAAAGAGGTAGTTGTGGCTGCGTGACTGGGACGCGGGCAGGGAGAGGGAGGAGGGAAGGCGGAAGGGGGAGGGAAAGGAGTGTAAAAAGAAATTGGTGGTGGGAGGTTTCGTGTGAGGGCCTCGAGATAACCCCAAACGGTTATTTCAGCAGCCAGGGTAGTTAGGCTGCCTCTGTGGACAAAGTGCGGGACCCGGCATGGGGAAGATCCGAGTTCAAACCCCAGGCGCTTGGGTGACGCCGGGCGAGTCGCTTAACCCCTCACTCTCAGCTTTCTTGTCTGTCAAATGGGGATTGATCGTAAAAGCTCCCGTGCTTGGAATGCACTCTTCACTTAGTCTCATCTCAGAGTTGCTCATTTTTAAGGTATAGCAGGCATTATCTTCTGCTTGAAGTCTTTATTGATTTCTCCCCCAACTGCCTGTTCCCTTCTTCCTAGACTATTTTGTATTTAATTGTTTTGTACGTACGTACACATTTATATACTAGTGGGGATGGGAACATATAAAACTAACATATACATTGTTTTCAATGTTCTCATCTCCATCTCCACGAGAAAGTAATCCAGTAGATATTTCATTCTTTGGTGATGCTAGCACTTTGCTTGCACAGTGCGGGGAATACTTAATAAATACTTGTTGATTGATAGTATGTTTAAGTTCATTGAAAACCTTTAAACACTGTATAAACGTTAGTAGTGGTTGCTCACCTGGACAGCTCCTTCCTTGTCGCAGAAGCTTTGGGGGAAGATAATTAAGGATGATTAGAAAGAATCGATCCTAATTTTAGTAGCTTATATGCAGGGAAGGATGAAAGGAGAGGCAGGGAAAAGGTTTTGGGGACCAGATAAATTTTTGTACACATTTTTCTCATAGTGTTCTCTTATTTGCTCATTTATACACTTAAAGTTTAAGTGTGATTTTTCTGTTATGTGTTTTACGTGTTAATATGTGAAAATAGAAAGATGCTTTTTATTACCCCCCCCCTTTTTTTTTTTTACAGATGAGGAAACCAAGGCTGAAAGGTTAAGTGATTTAACCAGGGTCACATAGTAAGTGTTTGGGATAGGATTTGAACCTGGGCCTTTCTGATTCCAAGTTTGGCATTCTATTCCATTAGTTGCCCCTACTAGGGATTATAAAGAATAAAGAAACTTAAGTCTTCTGTGGGGAAATTCACTTCAACCCAGAAAGTATTTATCAAAAACCTAATGTGTACAAATGTATGTAGGGAGAAAGATCCAAACTTTAGGTGATTGAATACATGAAAAGGCATTTATTGTTTGCTTCATACCAGCACTGTGCCAGTACACACTGGGAATACAGATACAAAGAGCACAGTCCTTTTCCTCAAGGAGTTTACTTTCTAATTATACAGTACAATTAAGCAAAAAGAAGTGGTAACTATAAAGAGGCACTTTAGCCTGGAAAGTTAATCCTTTAGGGCAGTATATTGACAAGCCCGGTCTTGCTGGAATGGCAGAGTTGATTTCATCATCTTGGAAGGCGGCAAGTGAGTGGCAGGAAGAGGGCATGAAAGAGGTATGTGAACAAGGTAGCTGCTCAAGAGTATTTGGGGGACAAAACCATAGACCTCTCAAACTCAACATGTGCAAAGTAGAATTATGCTCTTGACATGCAGTCAGTTTCCATATTTTGTTATTATCTCCACATCTCTTAGAGGTATCTACTTTTTACTAACACAGCCACTGTTCTTTAGGCCTTTCTCACTTCTTTCCTGTACTATTGCAATAGCCTCCTAATTGATCTTAATGTCCCACTCCAATCTGTCTTCCATCTATCTGCCAAACTGATTTTCCTAAAGCACAAGTTGGATCCTGTTACTCCCCTCTTTAAGCTACAGTGGCTCTCAATTTACTCCAGAATTAAAGATTAGAATGTCTTCCTCTGAATGGAAAACATTTATTAAACAACTTTTGTATGCAAAACACTTTGCTAAACTTTAGAAATGCAAAATTAGATGATCCCTTCTCTCTAGGAGCCTATATTTAAATCCAGAGAGAGCATGTGCAGGAAGTTTCAACTTCAGGCCCCTCAGTCCTTAGTGTATACCAGCAAGTCAGATGATAAAACATCTTCATTCAATAAAAACATATTTATTTAGCTTTTGAAACTTTTCACAACCTGAACCCATCCTACCTTTCTAGCCTTGTTAGATATTGCTGCCTTCTTCACACTGTACCACCCTGCCAAATTGACCTCGTTGCTGTTCCTGACCAGCTGCCATCTTTGTACAGGTTGCCTGTTTCCTGGTGCCGATAATGTACTCCCTCCTTATTTGGTCTCTTGGAATCCTTGACCTCCTTCAAGACTTGTCTCAATTGATAACTTCTCCATTAGACCTTTCCTGGTCTCATTGTTTTCCCTACTCCCCCCACCCCATAGCTAGTGCCTTCCCCTTCCTAAAACTATACAAAGTATGTATTTTGTATCTTTTATATGTGTTTATATATGAGTGTGCATATTATCTACCTCCCTTAGAATGTAAGTTTTCCATTGCTAGACAGTGATGGAGATCAGTGACAAAAAGAAAGGACCCATATACACCAGAAAATTTCTTGTAGTAACTTTTTATGCTTTGTGGCAAAGAACTAAAAACAAAGTAGGTGCCTATTGATTAGGGAATGACTAAACTGTGGTATGTGAATGTAATAGAATATTACTCTTTTGTAAGAAATGATAAATACGAATACAGGTGCAAAGTGAATTAGGCAGAACCAGTAAAACTTTATAAATAATTACTCTTAACATAAATGGAAAGAACAATAAAGCATTCATAACTGAATGACCCCCAAAGCAGAGATGAGAAGGCACTTTCTCCTGCCTCTTTGTAGTGATGGGAGGAGGATGGGGATGGAATGCTACATGTGATGTCAGACCTCATCAATATATTGGTTAGTTTTGCTGAACTTTTTCTTTTTTCTTTTCTTTATCATAAGGAGTGATTCTCAGAGGGTGGATGGGGGAGGGAAATGTAGATGATATAAAAAAATTATCAGTAACATTTCGAAAGAAGAATGTAATCAGATAGTGGGCAAGGAACTTTCACTTTTGTCTTCGTATCCACAGACACTGATAGTACCTGACATAGTGATAAATAAGTACTTATTGATTGACTGAATACTTCTATTATTAGCTGTGAAAAATCAATCATTAAGTACTTATTAAGCACTATGACCCTGAGTTCTTGAAGCTGATCTCTCCAGTGGAATTAAAGTTCTGGCAAATCCAACCAAGCTGGAGAGTTTCCAAGTACAGGCCCAGTGATGGACTGTATTTCTGTTTTTCTAGGACCAGCCTAGCTAACTTTGAAGAAGCTTATCATCAGGTTGACTGGAGAGTGATAAATTTTTCAGCCACACCAGAATATCGAAGACCATCTCCTAAGCTGTATTGAGCTTGCAATTTGTGTTGCTAGAGGGAGTACTACATTGACAAAACTTCGAATACCTGAAATGTTGAAGTAAGAAGAGGTGGCAGAGGTGAGGCTTCTCCCCCTCCCACCACCCTCTCCTCTGGACAAAATTCACAACTAAGACATGTTTGAGGTCTTTAGAAAATTTGGGAAAACCATGGATCTATTTGAGAATCAAAACCCCAACTCATTAAGAATTACATCAAGCACCATTGTCCTAAAATGCCTTCTTATGGTTTATCTTTCAGCCTTTTCTAACCCTGTTCTACTACTTGAAAGCCCCTGTGGTTGTCTCATTAGCATGACAAACTAGATTTTATTTTATTTTATTTTTTGCTTTCCTACCCGTCCATTCTGTCCTGGCCCCAACTTTTGAGTTGAGATTCTTTCTTGCCATGTTTCAGCAAATGGCATGTAACTCTTCTTTAGTTAGTTGTTTTTGTTTTGTTTTTTTTAAAGATTTACAAATGTAAACTATAGCAAAGAGAATATAAGTTATAAAGATAAGCAATCCTGGTCTCATACCGATTATAAGAAACTAGTCCTTGTTTTTCCTTAAGTTCCATTTCTTCACTTCTAGAACTTTTCTGTGGTCAGGCAGTTCATTCTGGCTTAGATTTTAATTCAGTTTGTTTTGTTTCTGATGGATTCACTTTGGCAAAGTTATTGTTTCCCCCTCTAGCTCTGAGTGTCTGTTACCTTCAGTATGCTATCCTGATATCTTTGTGACTACCCCCTAGTGTTCCCATGGAAAAAATAATTGACATGTATATCCAGTCTGTTACCAAGTCCTGTACATTCTATCTTTATCTTTCTTTATTCTGTCTCATGCATATGTCTTGCCACATCTCCATGGGAAGATGACATAGGCTACTTCCTTGGTCTTCATAGAATACTAGAATTCTTAGGTGTCCAGACAGCAAAGGTAATAGTAAACAGTATGGTTCAATGGACGAACACCTAGGTTCAAATCCTACTTTTGATACTGTGAGAAAATAAGGGGATTTGGCAGATACTCAAAGGCCCACCTGGAGATGAATCTAAACTGATTGAATTAAGTGAGAGTAATTGACATAGCTGCCATCTTGGTATAGGCCCTCATCACCTCATGCTTGGATTTTTGCATTAGCTTTCTGGTTGGTCTTCCTGCATCAAGTCTCTTCCTTACTCTACTACCTTCCTCATTGCTAAAGTGATCTTTCTAAAATTCCAGTCTATCCATGTCACTTGTCTACTCAGTAAACTCCAGCGCCTCTCTCTTACCTCCAGGATCAAATAGAAAATGCATTTAAAGCCCTTTACAACTGTGCCCTTCCTGGTTCCTGCACTTTGTTCTCTTTCATGTCCTCTTCAGTTTTGTTACTGGTCTTCATGCTGATGTTCCATTTCCTGACTCTGACTCGGTCCCTTTTCATTGGCTGTCCTCCATTCCTGGAATGCTTTCCCTCCTCTTCTTCTATTCCTTGCTTCCTTCCTTTAAGACTCAGCTTAAAGTCCTGCCTTCTGTATGAAGCTTTTCCTGATCCCCTTTAATTCTGTTACCTTCCCTAAGCTGAGATTACTATATATAACTAATATGTACATGTTTGTCTGTGTGTTATCTCCCCTATGAGAATGTGAACTTTTTGAGGATGGGGCTTGGTTTGCCTTTCTTTTTATTCCCAGTGTTTCGCACACTGCCTGGCACAGTGCTTAATGTTTGTTGGTTTATTGACTTGACCAGGAAGCTAGGTTTCTATGATCCCTTCCTAGACTGAGCTGTTATTTTATTGATTTATTTGTTTGTTTTTGCAGGGCAGTGAGGGTTAAGCTCAGGGTCATACAACTAGTAAGTGTCAAGTGTCTGAGGCAGGATTTTTTTGTTTGTTTAGAATTTTATTTTCCAAAATATATGTAAAAACAAATTTTGACATCAATTTTTTAAAACTTTGTGTTCCAACTTCTCTTCCTCCCTCCCTTCCCACCCCCCCACCCCCAAGAACTCAAGGAATTCAATATAAGTTATACATGAGTAGTCATGGAAAACATCCCCACATTAGCTAGGTTGTGAGAGAAAACAGTTAAAAAACAAAACTTCAGATTAAGAAATTGTCAGAGAGAAAAAAAAATTTTTTAAATGTGTTTCAATCTGTTTTCAGATACCATCAGTTCTTTCTAAGTCCTTCAGGGTTATATTGCATCATTGCCTTGCTGAAAATAACCACATGCTTCCCAGCAGATTATTTTACACTATTGCTGTTATTTTGTATACAGTACATTTCACTGTGCTTCAGTTCATGTAGGTCTTTCCAGTCTTTTCTGATAGCATCTTGTTCATGATAACTTTTATATAGTACCTTAAACTTGACAAAGAATTTTCTTCACAATAGCCCAGCAAAGTATGTACCATACATTTTGCCATTATAGTCTATCATCATAACTATTTCCCTCCATCCTATTCCCTTCCCATGATATTTATTCTATTTTCTATCTTCTTTTACCCTCTTCCTCCTCAAAAGTGTTTTACTTCTGACTGCCCCCTCCCCCCACTCTGCCCTCCCTTCATTCACCCTTCCTTATCCTCTTCCCCTCCTACTTTTCCTGTAGGGTTAAATAGATTACTCCTCCCAATTGGGTGTGAATGTTATTCCCTCCTTGAGCCGACTCTGATATGATTTAGGTCTTTGAGCTAATTCTGTGTTCTAAATTTTTCTTTCTACCTCCTTCCTCAACCCTCCCTGAGGCAGGATTTGAACTCAGGTCCTCCTGAGTCCAAGGCCAGTGCTTTATCCACTGCACCACCTAGCTGCCCCCAAGCTGTTATTTTAGTTATGTCCTTGTTTTACTTCCTTTGGTATTTAGTTGACTTGTCCTTGGATAACTGGATACTTGTTTGTTTCTGGTCAGCTGATGACTCCAGTGATGTCTGATTTCATGTTTGTTTCATTTTTCAGACAGGACATAATAACATTTTCTTTCACATGGCCTGGCAGTGTAACATTTAGTAATGTGTAACAATAAAAATTTCCTAAAGAAATGATTGTCATTAACTTCTAATGCCGCTAAAAATACTAGACACTCTTCAGGATTTTCACAAAAATTCTAGCATCTTTGCCTGCTCTTGTAATTAAAACGTGCTTTTCTTTAAATAATAGAGTTGGAGAAAACCTATCTTTGGTTTTCTATTTAATTCTTTCATAAGATATCTCTGAAAGAGTTTATTACAGTATACAAAGTGAAAAATAATGTATGAAAAGACAATTGAGGATAAAAGTAGAACAAAAACTATGTAAGAAGAGCATGGGGAATAACTTAACAGGCCCTTGAGATGAATGAATTGATATTGTCGGACACTGAATTTGCTTTTTAAATTTCTTGGCCAAGGCAAAAAGGGACTCCTTTTAAGTTGCATAATGTTTGTCAGCCTGCAAAGACAAACTGTTTTCCAGAACCAAATATGAATAAATGGTGAAGACCGAGTGAACAGCATCTGCCAGTAGTTTTACAAAAGACATGGGAAAAGCTACTTGGATATATAATCTTGTATTCAATTTCTGTGAAAACTGAAGGTATGACATTAGATGAATAAAGACCGTCAGTAAGCTCAGAAACAGGAGGTTACAAAGGTATGTCTCTCTTCCGGTTTGAATTTAGAAGCAAGGACTTAGAGCCACTAAGTGCTGTGCTTTTTTGGAAGGTTATACTTAGGCTGGAGAACATTAGCTAAGTGGATTTTTATTTAAAAAGTTGGTGACTATAGTCATAGCTGCTGCTTCCAGGAAGGCCTGTGGCTATAGAGGAAAGCTGCCTGGCTCCCTCTACAATGGGGAGGTGTGCTGTGGAAGAGACAAGAGTGGAGGGGGAGATCCTGGGGAAGGACTTGATCTGGTGGATCATGGGGAGCCACTAGGTCTTCTGGAAATCCTAGGCCAAGGAGAGGCTCGGGCCCTCCCCTCCGCCATCTCCCATTCTGCCTATCAGAAGGGGAGCTGAATCAGTGTGAGGGAGGGAGAGAGAAAGTGCTGGAGAAGACACCCAGAGATGGAGCTAGCTCCCGCCTGTGGTATGTGGGTGAAGTGGCTCCATGTGCCATGGGTCCTGTCTGTCTCTGTGCTGTTATGGGTGCTCGATGGGCACCACCCCTATGCTGGGCTGTGGGGGTGACACATGGCACACGTCCTCTTGACCCTCTTCCATACAGGGGAAAGGAAAAAAGGCTAGAGGAGCTTTGGGATTACCCTGGGGGCTGGTGGGGTGGGACATGAGCCCTGGAGAAGGCAGGGGGAGGCAGGAGGATCCAGAGGCTGGGGCTGTCCCCACCTCCCCACCCCCTTGCCCTGGGTCCTGCCTCAGCTCTGGGGCTGAGCTGGGGTGGGGCGGGGAGGGGGCAGGAGGGGCAAGACTAGATGACTATATTGCTGGGACTGATTCTTCCCCAGGATGGCTCTGGATCCACAGGGGCCCTTCCTCTGGTCACTACTCACAAGTGCTCACTGGCTATTGGAGACAGGATCTCCTTGATGCGCACAATGAGCTTCTCATGCTTCAGGGGGTCCCTGAGGGACCCATTGCAGCTTGGCCATACAGAAGTCCAGGGTACTAAGTGTGGGGGTTTCCCCATTGCCAGGCACAGGCAAGGAAGCAAAGCTGGCCGTGAGCACCTGGCGGATGGGCTTGCAGCTGCTGCTGCAGAGCCAGGGTCCGGCACTCCTCCCTGGTCACCTCCTGCTCTGGTGTGATGCTGGAGGACTGCGTTCTGCTCCTCGAAAGCCATGTTCATCTTCCTCAGGCGCTGGAGCTCTGCTTCCTTGGCTTTGTTCTGGTCCAAGAATTCCTCAGTAAAGATGGGGACATTGAAGGTAGAGCAGCCATCAAAGTCCCTGCCCTTGTATCCATTCAGGAGAGTGTTCAGGGCTGAAGCACCTGGGTCCTCTTTCTTGGCTTTCTTCTCCTGGAATTTCTGTGCGCACATCTTGTAGGCCTCGGACTGCTGGTATTCACAGAGCTCCTTCATGTACTGCTGCTTCTTCTGCTCTGTCTCATCCAGGTAGCACTGCTTGTCTGTGACTTGTAGCTTGCTCCACTCAGCCCCCAGCATCTTGATGATCTCAGGGAAGGGCAGGTCTGGGTGCAAGGTGCAGATCTGCTCCTGCTGTTCATTTAGGAATCAAACATAACCTGTGACAGGTGCTTTTAGCCCATTGGGAAGAATCTTTTTCCTCTTTTTGCCCTTAGGCTAACCTCACTTCTTCACAGGCTCCTCTTCGGAGGGCCCTTTCTCCATGCCACTGGCCCTAGAGCCCTCCACTTTCTCCTGCTGCTGCTGTCCAGGAACCTCCTTCCCATTGCTTGGCCTCCTGAGCAAACTTTATTGGATCTTCGGGTTCAGACTCTCAACCGCCCTTGGCTCCGACTAGAGAACATTAGATTGGGAGTTAGGAATGCTTAGATTCTAGGTCTAGCTCTGCCCTAACTCATGCTATGACTGTGGGCTATTTGCTTTACTATTAGGGTTCTCTTTGCTCATCTGTAAAGTGAAGTGATGAAATGATTTTATAAATTCTGTAAAAAAAAAAAAATTCCATAAGTCTTCAAAAGAAAGTGATTGAGAAAATAAAGTTCAAGGATGTTGTTCTTCCCCCCCCCAACCCCCCCAACTTATATCCAGCTTTATTCTTATACTAACAAGGACAAAATTTGGTGAGTTTAGAGGAATTGGTAGTGGGCACGTCTGTTGGAATGCTTCCACCTGTGTTATTTTTCAATGGATGTCCTTTCTTAGGTACTTAGACTTGTTTTCTTCAGATACTAATCTTTCTCTAGATGCTAGTCTTGAGTGGAATCAAAGTTACTGTGTTATTATTAGCTTAAGAGCCAGACTCATGTTTTTGCTTAGCTAGAAGCCATGGCTGTGAAAAGATAGAGCTAGCATCTTCCTTAGAAAATTTTTTTCTTTTAAAATATGTATATAAATGTCTGTCAAAGACTGCCATATGTCAGAGACTGTTTTAGTCTGAAAAAAATTAGGTGGGGTTGGGGCATGTGCTACCAGTTGATCACTTTTTCCATTGAAGAATCTTAGTATGGCTCCTGTGGAATTTCTGATTTTAAATAAGACTGTATCTTGATGGGATAGAACACTAGACATGGAGTTAGAAAGACCTGAGTTCAAATTTTATTCAGGCACTTACTCTGTGACTCTGGACAAGTCACTTAACTTGTATCTGATTCTGTTTGCTCATCTGTAAAATAGGGATTTTAGCACCTACTTTGAAGTGTTGTTATGAGGATGAAATTAGATAATTTTTACATAGCAATTGTAAACATTAAAATGTTATATAAATGCTGTTGTTATAACAAAGCTGAAATAACTTCATCCTCAATTAGATGAATAGACTTGTTCCACAGGTTTATTTGTGATTGACCATTTGCATCTTAGAGAATGTCTACCATATACCACTGTTTTAATTTTAATTTGAGAGCTAATGAGATGCTCTTTTTGAAATAGTCAATTGGTCGTGACTGCTTCTTTAAATCTGTGACCAGTCAGAGACAATAAAACTACATCATCAAGGCACAGAGGAGAATGTCTCAGTAAATGATAGTAATGACTGGTATAGAAAATTAAGATTTTCAAGCACTTTACATATATTATTTAATATGATCATCATAATAGTCTATGAGATTTTCCTGTTTGCTGTAGCAGAAAGACATTGAAATTCATAAATATCTGTACCATGTTGCTTGGATACCATCAACATGACATAGCTTTATTATACCATTTAAGTTTGGGATTGAATATCTTGTTCCATCTCAGCTCTTATTTTGGAATTACATTTTTCTAGAAATCTGAATATATATTAATAGATTAACTTGAGATTGTAGAGTTTAGTCCATATATGTTTCCTACATACTGAATGGATCGTAACCTCTATTGTAACCCACACATGAAGAAGAACACTACTGCATGCTGGGCAGGTAGTCTTCATCCAGCCTTTGCTTGAACTCAAGTGAATGGGATCCTTCCACCTCCCAAGGTGGCCTGTTCCTATTTGGATAGCTCTAATTTTTTTTTTTTTTTTAGTGAGGCAATTGGGGTTAAGTGACTTGCCCAGGGTCACACAGCTAGTAAGTGGTAAGTGTTAAGTGTCTGCAGCCGGATTTGAACTCAGGTACTCCTGACTCCAGGGCCAGTGCTCTATCCACTGCGCCATCTAGCTGCCCCAGCTCTAATTTTTAGGAAGCTTTTCCTTACAAATCCAAATTTGCCTCTTTGTAACTTCCTTTCATTACTCCTAATTCTTCCCTTTTGGGACATACAGAACAAAAGTAATTCATATTAAAATTATTTGAAGATATTTTTGTAAGTCTTTTTCCAGGCTTTCCTTATGTACTGTGATCTCAAAGCTCTTGATTGCTCTCTGCTGGACATTATCTAGCTTTTTTTTTTTTTTTTTTGGTTGTAGTTCTTAAAACATGGCATCCACAACTGAACACAATACTTCAAATGTGAGCTAACCACAGCACAGGATGCAAAAGATCCATCACCTCCTTAGTACCTCTTAGTGCAGCCTAAAACCTTCCCTATCACACCATTATTTCGTTTTCAGATCAACTGATGTGCAGCCATGCTTCCTCTGTCTTGGAGTTGTGAAGTTTGTATTTTTATCCCCAGTGAAATACTTTACATATCCCATTAAAATTAGATTCAGCCCAGTGTTCTGGTCTTTCAATATCTTTTAATCTTGTCTCAGTTTAAAGCTGATGGACTCTTAAACTCAACCTCTTCATTTTGAAGATGAGAAAATTTGAAGGCCATTGCCCCAAGTTCTGGGCAACAATTTCAAGATATAAACTCTAGTCCTCTCACACCAAACCTAATGCACCTTCTACTGCATCCAGTGTATCTAGCCATGCTTTGCAGCTTTGTGTCATCTGAAGATTTGATATGCATGCCATTTATTCATTTATCCAGGTAATTGATGAAAATGTTTAATAGCACAGGACCAAACACATTCCTAGGGCACTGTACTAGATTCTTCCTTTCAGTTTGACTTTGAAACATTTAAATTCTTTTGGTCCAGGCCTGTCTCAGGTTAAATTCTAGACCATAGATTATTTTGAGTGCCTTTTTCACTTTTAAGTGTTTGATCAAGTATTTTAGTGACTAGAGCTCCTGGTTCTCAAGCACGAGGGGGGGGGGGGTTCCCGGAAGCTACAGAATTTGGAGAGATAGTCATAGGGTTGTCATAAATTGTCAGAGATTTATGCCTCTGTAATTTAAAGGGACAGTAGGGCGAGTCTTAATCTTTAGATTTCAATCAACTTATCAGGAAATTGTAGAGATCTTGTATGTCAACAAGTTATGCCATGTACCCGTGGTTTCTTTTTCTTTCTTTCTTTTTTTTTTTTTTTGTGGGGCAATGGGGGTTAAGTGACTTGCCCAGGGTCACACAGCTAGTAAGTGTTAAGTGTCTGAGGCCAGATTTGAACTTAGGTCCTCCTGAATCCAGGGCTGGTGCTCTATCCACTCCACCACCTAGCTGCCCCTAACTGTGGTTTCTTTAATTAATTTGGGAAGTCCCACGACTGATTATAAGTGTTAAGTCCTAGAAATCTGCCTGATGCTGAGAAGTTAGGTGACTTGGACATGATCTTATGTCTTGTAAGTTCAAGAGGCAACTTTTGCACTCATGTCTTTCTGACTCCCTTTGTAGCAGTCTATTTAGTATGTTATACTGACTTCATAGCCTCTCCCCTTCTTACCATAACAGTCTTTTACCATTTACTCCCCTCTATACACAGTGATGTAGCTTATAATGGCCTACTTGCTCTTCCTGCAACATAGCCATGCTTTTGTATTGGCTATCTGTGCCTAAAATTTTCTGTACCTCTTCCTGTTTAGTTTTCTGGCCTCTTTCAGCTCAAATTCTGCTCAGTTCAAGTTCTATCTCTTGAAGGAGGCTTTTCCTCACTCCTCCTGTCCCTCAGTAACTAGTGCCACCTTCTCTGAAATGACCTCCTGTCTATTCTGTACATATCTTGTATGGACCTAGTTATTTATATGTTGTTTCTGTCATTAGAACATGAACTCCTTGAAGGTAGGTATTTGTTTTCGTTTTCTTTGTATGTATGGTGCTTAGCACAGTGCCTAGCACATAAATAAGTACTCAATCAATGCTTGTTAACTGACTGTCCCTCATGGAGAGATGCTTTTTCTGTATCTCTTTATCTCAATAATATAACAGTTTTAATTGTATGTATAGAGAGATTAAGGGTTCAGAGTAAGTTAAAGAAGAGATGATCATTTTCAGCTGTAGCTCTAGGCTATCTGTCCCATAGGTAGAGAAATAAGCTGTAAGTACTGATTTGTTAGAAGATTAATTCTGACCTCTTGGTTATAAATTCTTAAACGCTGTCATATAAAGATTGCAATGATGACTTTGACCAAATATTCTGTTTTTTAATTCATCAGTTATTACTGGAGAGCTGTTTAGCCATGCAATTTTGAGCATGACATCAAAACCCTGAGGCACAGTTTCTTCAGTTGTAAAATTAAAGGAGGCAGGCAAATTTGAAAACTTTGGTTTTATAATGGTAAATTGACCCACATGGTGTATTTAAGGTTTATTGTAATTTCTGCTACAATAAAATTTGGTTAAAATCAGTCAACTCAAGAGTTATTGATTAGAAAAGCAAATATGAAAAGGATAACAATTAATTAAGATATGTTAGTTAAATATAAAATTTCATTATTAAGAGAATATTTCTGAGTTATGAAGTAACATATCTCAAATGTAAGGACTTGATATTTTCTACAGGTTTAGGCACAATATAAATAACTTTGAGTACACTGTTGGGGCAGCCAGGTGGCGCAGTGGATAGAGCACTGGCCCTGGATTCAGGAGGACCTGAATTCAAATCCAGCCTCAGACACTTAACACTTACTAGCTGTGTAACCCGGGGCAAGTCACCTAACCCCAATTGCCTCACCAAAAAAAAAAAAAAAAAAGATTACACTATTATTGGAAGGCACTAGGATGGAGGGAAATAGTTATGATGATTGACTACAATGACAAAACATATGGTACCTACTCTGATGGGCTACTGTGAAGAAAATTCTTTATCAAGTTTAAGGTACTATATAAAAGTTATGATGAACAGGATGCTATCAGAAAAACCTGGAAAGACCCACATGAACTGAGGCAGAGAGAAATGTACTGTATACAAAATAACAGCAATAGTGTAAAATGATCTGCTGGGGAGCACACGGTTATTTTCAGCAAGGCAGTGATCCAATATAACTCTGAAGGACTTAAGAAAATTGCAGTACACCTACAGAGGAAGAACTGATGGTATCTGAAAACAGACTGAAACACATTTTTTTTTGGACAACTCCTTAATCTGAAGTTTTGTTTTTATCTGTTTTCTCTCACAACCTAGCTAATGAAGAGATGTTTTCCATGACTACTCATGTATAACTTAGATTGAATTGCTTGAGTTCTTGGGTTGGGGGGTGGGAAGGGAGGGAGGAAGAGAAGTTGGAACAAAGTTTTAAAAAATTGATGTCAAAATTTGCTTTTACATGTGATTTGGAAAATAAAATTCTAAACAATGGGGGGGAAAAGTACGCTGTTAAGGGGAAAAAAATTCCACTGCTACTAAAGCCAGGTGAACTAAAATAGTAGATATATAATGTCATGCTATGATCGTCCCTAACTGTAACTATAACCTATGCGGGAAAATTGAGCAACAGTAATTCCCTGTGCTTTGGATAATTAAAAGACAGAATTGTTCTGGTACACACATGAAAAATGACCATATTCTAGTGACAGCACTTGATAATCATTCCGTTAACTGTGTGCTGTCAGACATTTCTTCATTTTTGATAAACTTCAAAGCTGTATTTAGGATGGAAAATTCTAGCAGATAAATGTGCTTTTCATTTAACTGTAGCCTACGAATCCTTCATTTTTTGTGTTGCTTAAAATAGCAAGAAGGAGACATGCCCAAGAAATGAAGTATATCACCATCCTACTTGAAAGATTTAGGGGTTTATAGGACAGGCTCCAGGAAACAGACTACTTATGCTATATCTCCTGTAGCTTTGCTCAAACAACATATGTAATGACATCTGAATTTAACGCTGTTATCCCATGGTAGCACTTCAGTTATATTTCTGGTAATTCCATGGAATCTGGATGACTTCATGCCTTTCAAAAGAAAAAGTTGAAATTTAAAGCAGTCATTAACTTTAAACATCTTGAATTTAGTAGTAATTGGTGGAAGAGACCATGTGACAAGAACAGAACAGTTTGCTATTGTGATGGTAGTAAGATACCATAGAATCATAGTTAACACCATAGATAACTTGCAAAATGTTAATTAGAATACATAGGATGGGGTGGTTTTTGATGAGGTTTGTTTTTTATTCTGATTAATTATCTTGATTATTTGAATCCTTTGTTTAACTGAGGTTTTTTTTTAAACTGTTGTTGAAATACTTTTTTTTTAAAGGTTTGATGCAGTGAAATAATAGAATCTTTAATGAATTAGCTTTGCAATGCTTCAGTATTGTCATGAACACCAGTGAAACATCCACGTACAGAATATGGAATGGTTGATGTAGAATATGTAGCATTAAAGTAGCACTATATAATTTTGTCACTTGGTTGCTGCTTCCTGTCCCGAAGACAGAATGTTAAAGTAGGTAGTGTTCTTAACATTTCCCCACGTTCCATTCTGCGCCCCTCTCCAACCTTCTGGGAACCCTTTTCCTTTCATGCCTTATTGGAGCTCTAGTTATCCAAAGCAATTATTAAGAGCATTTCCCTTGCAGACAGAGAAAAATGAAAGGAAAAAAAAAAACCTGAAGAGCTAAATGGGCAGAACCAAGAGAATGTTGTATAAAGTAACAGCAGTATTGTTTTAAGAACAACTTTGAGTGACTGTCATTTTGACTATTACAAGTACCCAAATTAACTACAAAGGATATATGAAGGAAGACACTATCTGCATCCAGAGAAAGAATTTATAGTTAGACATATGTGTAGAATGGTTTTAAATATATGTGTGTATGTGTATTTGTGTCTAATTGTAGCCATCTCTAGGGTGGGGAAGGAGAAACAAAAAAAAGGGGAAAAGAAAAGAAAGTTACATGATAACTTTATTATGTATTCAAAAGGAATAGCAAGTTGTACAAAATAGATTTACAGTATTGTGTATAATCATCTTTTTTTTTCTACCCAGGTATATTACAGAAATGCTTGTTTTATTTCTTAAGTTCAGAATAGAATAAATAAAATTAGGTTTTTAAAAAAGGAACTTAAAGTGAATTGGTTATCTCTAACTTACAGGTCTTAAGGGGGAAAAACTTAGCTTTCTGCCAGCAACCTCATGTATATCTCATATGTCAAACTTAAAAAGGATCTGAGGGATCAGCCTAGAAAGCAGTGGTGGGATGCAGTATCCAGAATCGTCAACTATCAGTTCCAGCTCCAGTTGAGTGCTGGACTTGGAGTCAGGATGAACTGAGTTTGAATCTCAGCTCAGACAATTACTAGTTGTCACCCTGAACAAGTCTCTAACCTCTCTCAGACCTCAGTTTCCTTATCTGTATGGTCTTTTGCAGTACTAGAGGGTCATAGAAGTTCAGAGTTTGAGTCCTCAGAGGCCATCTTCAGTCTCATAGTAATCCCCTGAAGAAAATCAGACAGCCTTGCTTAAAACAAGTGCCTTAAAATTTGCAAAGCCTTTTACAAATATCTTATTTGAAGGATCAAATCACAACAACCCTTGGAGGTAAATGCTCTTATCTCCATTTTTGAGATGAGGAAACTGAGGCAAACAGGTTAATGACTTGCTCACTGTCACAAAACTGGTTAATGTAGGAGGAAGGAAAATTTGTACTTAGAATTTCCTGACCCCCCTCTATCTGCTGAGTTTCCCAGCCTCCTGGAAGTGCTTAACCCCTAAGGCTGCCTATTCCAGTTTGGGATATTTCTAATTGTGAGCATGTTTTTCTTTATATTAAACCTAAATTTGCCTCTGAAACTTGTCTTTCAGTCATTCAACAAGCTCTTATTAATGGCTCCTCTTCCCCAGGTATTGTGGTAGGTGTTGGGGGTACAAAGACAAGAAAGAAATCCTTCCTAACTTGAAGGAAATCACATTGGGGGTGGGGTTTACAACATAAATACTGAAAACAAAATGCAAAATTCTGAAGCAAGGGCACCAGCAGCTGCAGGGGGGAGAGGAGGAGGGCAGTCAATTGATAAGCATTTACTGTGTACCGAGTACAATCCTAGGCTAATGGAAATCAGAATAAATGCTCTGCACAAAGGAGAACTAGAGCTGATCCTTGAAGGAAGCTAAGTATTCTCAGAGGAGAAGGTGAACAAAGAGTGCATTTCAGGGCTGATAGGACAGTTTGGACCACAGGACAGAGACTGGAGATAGACAATGGCAAACAGGCCAGTTTGTAGTTTATTCTTGAGGCAAGAAGGAGCCACTGGAACTTTTCGGTCAGAGGAGTGACATAGACATATCTCTTTTTAGGAATATAAATTTGGGAGCTTTGTGGGCCATGTTTTAGAGACAAATTATAGCCATTCTAGTTCTGCTCTCTGGGCAAGTTAATTCTGTGATAGTCCTTCAAATACTTGAATACCACTATCATCTACACTTAGTTTCTTTTCTAGACTAAGCATCCCTAAACACTCTTCATATGATATAATCCTATAGCCTTTCGCTATTCTTATTGTCCTGCTACACACTTTTCAGTTTATTAGCTTCCTTAAAATGTGGTGCCAAGAACTGGGCAATATGTTTTAGGTTTCCTGTGCGGGGATAGAATGTAAGCAGGCTGTTGCCTTATTCATTCTGGGACACTCTTTCTTTCTTTCTTTCTCTTTGTCTTTCTCTCTCTTTCTTCTTCTTCTTCTTTTCTTCTTCTTCTTTTCTTCTTCTTCTTCTTCTTCTTCTTCTTCTTCTTCTTCTTCTTCTTCATCATCATCATCAGGGTTAAGTGACTTGCCCAGGGTCACACAGCTAGTAAGTGTCAAGTGTCTGAGGCCAGATTTGAATTCAGATCCTTCTGACTCCAGGGCTGGTGCTCTATCCACTGCGCCACCTAGCTGCTCCCCACTAATTTTTCTCTTAATGCCTAAGAGGACATTAATTTTCTTGACTGCCATTTCACATTGTTGACTCATTGAACTTATATTATCCCAATCTTTTTGTAGGAATTCTCATGCCTACTCCAATTTGTGAACTTGTTTTTTTAAACCCAAGTATAAGATTTTATATTTATCTTCATTAAATTTAATATTAAGACACTTTAGTCCACTGTCTTACTTAGCCTCCCAGAATGTTTTAAAGTGACATTATCCAAAGGGTTAGCCATCCCCTCCTGGTTTTGTGTCATTCCTGAATTTGATAAAGGTGCCCCTGGTTAGTGTCAGTCAACCAGTGCTCTGTCTTGTCCCCTTCTGTTCTTTCCTTGTAGTCTCTCACTTGGTGACTTGATTAGCTCCCATAGACTTAATTATCATCGTAGTGCAGTTGACTCCTATATCACTATGTCTTTCTCTAAACTCTCCTGTGTTCCAGTTGCTTGTCTCAAGTTGCTTTTTCAATATTTTCACTTGGATGTCCCAAAGATATCTCACACTTAACACATCCAAAACAACCCATTATTTCTGTCTAGGATGCTAGCATTCTTTCAGGCACCAAGGTTCTAATCAGTTGACTCTTCCAGCCTGTCTTTTATATTCATCCCCTTTCCTCTACTTACTATAGCACCCTAATTTACACCTTCATTATTTCTCAGCTTGACTATTGTAGTAGCCTCCTAATTGGTCTCCCTGTGAGACTTTGATAAAGATAGCTGCCCAAGTGTTTTGCTTAAAGTGCTGGTGTGACCAAGCCACTCCCTCACTCAGTAAACTGAGAGGCTCTTTTTTGCCTTAACTATCAAATGTAAATTCTTCCGTTTGACTTCTAAAGCCCTTCACAACTGGGCTCCATCTGTTTTTCTAATCATATTATATACATTATTCCCCTTCCTGGACTCTGTGTTCTGACAAAACTGACTGTCTAGTTCTTGGTCATGTAGGATACTTCATTTTCTTTCACTGGGCCTTTGTACTGTCTCCCATGCCTAGAATATACACCTTTACCTTTGCATCCTAGAATCCTTTATATCCTTCAAAGTTCTGCTCATGTACCACCTTCTCCATGAAGCCTTTCCTGATCCCTTTAGCTGCTATCAATCTTGCCACCAAAACTTTACCATATATTTATTATATACCTGTCATGCCAATAGTGTGTTAGCTTCTTTGAGTCAGGGACTGTCTTTATTTTTTGTATTTGTATTCCCATTGATCTTAGACATTGTATATTAGATATAGTAGATACTTAAGTGCTTATTGATAGGTTAATTGCTACTACTTTTTTTCCATTGATAAATTTGTTCAACAGCACGGTTCCAGGCACTTGGTCACTTGAGACCTTCTTTCAAGTTGGTCATCAACCATTTCTAAACTTAGTTAACTATATACAATGGTCTAGCCCACATCTCTCCATATTTTAACAAGAATACTTGTTAATGCTTTGGTAATATCCAGGCAAACTTGGTTTTTTATCATTCTTCTGATATCCCAATTTAGTTACCCCGTCACAAGAGGAAATGAGTGTCAGTTCTTTTTTTTTGTTTGTTTTTCCCCAAATCAAAGCATTGTTGGCTCTTTGTGATCACTGCTTCTTTTCCTAAATGTTCATTAACCATGTGATTAATGCATCCTAGCATCTCACCAGAGGTTTAACTTAAGCACAACTGGTTCCTATACTCCCTCTTCTTTATTTAATTTGGAAAAGAAGACCTGGAAACCCGTTAATCCTTTTCAAGTCCTGTAGTACCTCTCTTATTCTCTGTGATCTTTTCTGGGTTTAGGTCAGGGACAGACAATAGTCATTTGTTTTAAATGAATTACATCTTTTATTAATTTAACTTCAACAAATACAAACATCAAAATGAAAAGAATGAAAAAGGATTGTATGAACTGATGATGAGTGAGATGAGCAGAACCAGGAGAACATTGTACACAATTTCAACAACATTATGTGTTGATCAACTGTGATAGACTTAAGGATTCATGATGGAAAATGCTCCAAATCCAGAAGAAAAAAAAAGAACTGTGGAATCTAGATGCAGATCGAACCATACTAATTCTATTGTTGTTGTTGTTTTTCTTTTTTGAGATTTTTCCGTTTTGCTCTGGTTTTTCTCTTATAACATGACTAAGGCAGAAATATGTTTAATGTGATTGTATGTACATAACTGATATCAGATTACTTTGCTGTGTTGGGGAAGAGGGAGGGTGGGAGAAAAATTTAAAACTAAAAAACAAATGTTGAAAACTCTCCGAATGTAACTGGGAAATAATAAAATATTTATATGGGGAAAAAAGAAAAAGGATTGCATGTGAACCCACCAACTTTTTTTAAAAATTTAATTAATTTATTTATTTTTGGTGAGGCATTTGGGGTTAAGTGATTTGCCCAGGGTCACACAGCTAGTAAGTGTTAAGTGTCTGAGGCCGGATTTGAACTCAGGTACTCCTGAATCCAGGGCCTGTTCTTTATCCACTGCACCATCTAGCTGCACCAACCCACCAACTTTTGTCAAAATTTCTCTGTTTATATCTCCTTGAGAACTGTTTAGTTTGGGTTTTTTTTTTTTGTTTGGTTTTTTTTAAGTGAGGCAATTGGGGTTAAGTGACTTGCCCAGGGTCACACAGCTAGTAAGTATTAAGTGTTTGAGGCTGGATTTGAACTCAGGTACTTCTGACTCCAGGGCTGGTGCTCCATCTACTGTGCCACCTAGCTGCCCCTAGTTTTTTCTAAAGTCAAGATTGGTTACTGCCTTGGTTAAAGGTCTAATTCTTTCAAAGTTGTGTTCCTTTACATTATTGTGGTCATCCTGTAAATTTTTCTTCTGGTTTTGCTAACCTCACTCTGCATTGGTTTACAAGTCTTCCAAGTTTTATATTTGTTGTTTCTTAAGGTACAATAATATTCCGTTACATTCAATTGCTATAGTTTATTTAGCCATTTTCTAGTTAATGGCACTCATCCCCTCCTCCCCCCTCCCCATTTCATATAGGCCCTTTCCCTTTTGTTTTGACCTCTTTGTGACATATGCCTAATAGTAACACCGGGTTAAAGGGTATGTACAGCTTAATATCTGTGTTCTTTCAAGGATCACTAACTGGCTTAACAATCAGATTTAGAACCAAAAATGAACTTTACATATGGGACAATTGAAGCGCTGGCTCTAGTTAACACACCCAACACACATAGGTGTGTTAAATTATAGCATTTAGATCTGAATCTATGTAGCTTCTCCACTGTACTACAGCGGCTGTCATGTGGATGAAGGGTTACACTTGTTATATCTGGCCCCAGAGGGCAGCACAGGGAGCAAACAGTAAAAAGTTAGAGTCAGATTATTGGCTCATGTAAAGAAAAATTCCTATTTTTGGACTGCATTGGGAAGTGAATTAACTAAAGGTCTTAACTAGAGGTCATAGGGTAGTGTTGTGAAAATTTCTAAGTCGAAGTGTTAGATGAAGAAAAAAACAAAGTCTCCAAGCCAAAAGAATATAGGTTTATTGAGAGATCCTGTCTCATGATAAAGCTGGTCTCAGTCCTAGGACCCAAAGACCCTGAGCCTCAGGATCCATGAATATTTATACACAATGACTCCTCCCACAAATTAACATAATCTAAGGGGTACAAATACAGTAAGTATGGAATGGGAAGAAAGAAACCATCAGTCATATATTCTACTTAAAATAGCCCTGTTACTAAGTAATAGGCTCATAAACATAAGCCATCTATTGGACATCTTTGCCATCTTGGACATAGCCTCTTTGGCCTTTGTTTCTCAGCTATTAAGACTTTGCACCATATTGGTTAAGCTTAGCTCTCCAACTTCTCTCCCACTCTGATTGATCACTTATAGCTCAGAAGTTACTATTTTGGGTATCTGACCTTTAAGCTGCTTGGTGGGTATGCCTAACCACAATTGGAAGTCAAATAGTTGAATCTTTGATTAAGCTTATAGAGTAGACAAGTTAGCATTTGCCTTAGCTCCTTTCAATATCTCTCTTTTAAGCTAGTAAAGAATATCACAATTTGTAGTCTATAAACTGCTTAGTATTACTGTTGAATCACTTGTATCTTATGGTTGTAGAAAAAAACCACAGTAGATACTGTTTATTACTTAATAAGGATATTATAGAAGAGATTCCTGATTAGGTATGGATTGAACTCAGTGACCTCAAAGGTCTTTTCAAACACTTGAATTTTTTGAAACCTGCTTCTTAGTGTATAGTAAATGGTCTTTACATTTAATTTTTCTAGTTTAGTTTTATACAAAGCTTTGTTTAAATAGAACACAACTGGTAAAACTGGTTTTTTTAAAAAGTATGTAAACTACCAAGATATTTAATCTTAGTTTAGATATTAGATTTATCTGTCTCTTTGGAATGTCATTGAAGATGGGCCATGACACAATTTCAGAGAAAAGTAGAATGAAATTTCATGTTGCTTTCTGAATTGTTTTCTTTACAGAAGAGACCTCAGTGTCTTCCCCTCTGAGTTTGTCTGGGACTATTTCTCTCCTTTCCCTTGCCATTCATTACAGAAAGAGTGGGGTGATAATTGGCTTTTTCCTCTTTCCACACTTTCTCGCCATTAAACAAAGAAATAACGACAAAACAAACAAAAAACCCCCCACACAAACTCTTTTCAGTTTTATTTTCCTTATTGTCAGTATTTCCTTAGTCTGGGAGTAACAAATGTGATACAAATAGTTTTTCAAAATGTGAGCTTAAGTACAAGATAAACATTTTCTTTTCTAGTTTATAATCTCCCTTTTCTCATCCTCCTCTTCTTCCCCAGCCCCCAATTTGGAAATAGGTTTAGTTTTTTATATGGGGAATTTCCTTGTGTCTTCCAGGAAAGGATGGCAGGAGTTTGCTACTTATATCTGAATAACACATTTTAAAAATATTATTTAAGAAACAATAATTTAGTCATATACAATAACTATTGTCTGTATAGTATACAGGGTATATTGTAACAAAATGATAGTTTAGTTATTGTATGTATTTAGAGTATGGGGCAATGGAATTGGAAAATGAACTTTTGAAAATACTGAAATATTTCAAGAATCTATTATAAGATTGTAAGCCTTCTGTGTCTGTAAATTATGAGTTGCTATGGTAGAAAAATCAATCATACTAGTTTTCAGCTATCTGGTAGTGAGCTCTCCAAATGACTCTTAGATGACTGACATGTTTCTCTGTTCCTAGGCCTGTACTCAAAACCTTTCTAACTTTGTACCTTCATGACTGCTGTAGGCTAGGATTTTAGTTTAGAAATGTTGGGAAGCTAGGTGGCACAGTGGATGGATATTGTGTGGGGCTTGGAGTCAGGAAGACCTGAGTTCAAATTAGGTCTCAAACACTCACTAGCTATGTTTCCCATGGAAAGTCACTTAATTTTTGTTTGCCTCAGTATCCATATCTGTAAAATGGGAATAATAATTGTACCTACTTACTAGGGTTGTGAGGAGCAAATGAAATAATTATAAAGTGCTTAGCACAGTGTCTGGCACATGGTAAGTGCTATATAAATGTTCTCTATCATTATTATTGTTATCATTAATTTGATCTATTGAGTGACTATAAGGTTTTAGGTATAATTGTGCAAACATATATAAGAGAGTGTGCTATGCACAGTGTCTCAAACATTGCCCCAAAGGTAAATAGCCTTGATTTGGAAGAAGAAAAGGGGGGGGCAAAATTAGGGGGAAGAAGGAGAAAGATGAAAGAGGGGCAATTAAGCATGAGGTGACATACTGTCTTGAGTATTAAGCAGCTTTTGTGGTATAGCTGGAAAAGAGTCCGTTTGTGAACTGATCAGGATGAAACACTAGGTGTCAGTGTTGTAGTGTTAACACTGCCAGATGATGTTAGGGATTGTTTTACTTTCAGGCACCAGAATATACTTTAAATGATGGACATGATCTCTAATGGATCACTTGACTTTGCTACTTAAAAAGGGAAAAAGCCTTTTTATTGTTTGATTATTTCTTGCCTTGAAAACATCCTCCCTAACTGTGGGAAATAAATATTAGGAAATTAGTTAGTCTTTTGTTTATACTTAAGCTGCAGATAGTGTCCTTTAGTTTACTACATTCATAAGTAATGTTTGAATTTCATGTGTATCTTTGAATTAAGAGTCATTGTAGAAAGGTATCTCACCAGTATGCTTCCTCCTAGATAATTAATTTTAGGGCCATACACCCCAGGAAGCAAACCAAAAAAGGCCCTTATTTCATTTGAAAAAGTCAGGTTGAAGCTGTTCAGTGGCTTCTCACCCTTGTTTTTTCTCCTAACTTGATGCTGATCTTACCAGTTGATAGTCTGATTGCCTATAGATAACTAATTCTGATATGATTCCCATATCAGTAAACCAGTTCTTTCTTATCTAGCACCTTCCAACTCTCTTTTGGTAGATTGCAGTCTGCCTAGATAATAAGCAGAGATTTGTATATTCCCCACGTATGTTAGCTGATGTCACGTATAGTATCTTGTTCAGCATTCCCCTTGACAATCATGTTCCTCTGTAGAGGGTGAAGTCCTCAGCATATACCTGTTTAAGGGTGATAGATGTTGATTGCATCAAGTCTCAAAATATCTCAGGGTTTTTTCAGTGAGATCCACAATCATGCAAAGGAGATTAGTCCCATGATCTCTATGGGGGTAAAACAATGCTTTTTTTCCAGGATATGACATGTGATTTTAGAATCAGTCCATTGAGTTATACCTTTGGGAAAGGTGCTATACTTAACTGGTCCCTAAATTGAATGGTAGGAAGGGAGGGAGCATGCTGGATTGAACTTGGGAAATTGTACATTCTTTAAGTGATGCCCTACTACTGTAGGGTGGGAGAGGAAAAAGCCATCCATCTTTTTAACAGTAATGTTGCTTTGGTGATATTGTATAGCTGTAAATGTTAGAATGACACCAACATGAAAAGATTAGAGTTGCAGTGGAGAGATGCACAATGGCACAAGTCAACTACAGTGCAATTTCAGTGATGACCCATGTGCAAAAAGGTGGTATTAAGTGATATAGGTGAGGGGAAAAATTGGAAACGTCTGTCAGCTGGTCAGGTCATTTGATTGAGGGTTTACAGATGAACAGTTCATATTACACATGGTATCCTCAGAATGTAAAAAGATCTAGAGGAATGTTGGTTAGATCCTCTGGAAAATTTGTAGTAGTACATTAGTAAGAATTATACAGAAGGTTTCTCCCTGTACCTTTGGAGGGAATGGATGGAATAAAAGATTCATTGCAGTTTTGAAGTGTGAATTGTAAGATTTATTAGTATTTCTAAGAGAGAGCTAAAACTTCTTGTTTTCATTATTTTGGGAGCTGCATGATGCTGAAAAGTTCCTACCTAAAAGTTATAAATGCATATCTTTTATTCCAGAACTTAAAAATAAAACTCTAGTTAGTGGGATTTACTATAATTTTAGTTACTCTCTAGTAATGTGCATATTTAGCCATTAGTGTGTTTGTAATCACTAAGAATACATTTATATAGTTTTGATATAAATGACTTTAATTTTGTGAATTAGGTATCACAGATACTGTATCACCATCTTATTATAGATGAAAATATGGATCGGAGAGCTGCTCCTGATTTTGTGTAAAGCCCATATTTAGAATCCTAGAAAGACCTGAAATCGACTTTAGAAATCATCTCATTTGGCTCTTCCTCTCTGTCTGCCTTCTGTTCCCATTTTACAGATGAAGGAACTGAGTCCCAGAAAGATTAAGTAATTTGCCCAAAGTCAAACAGCTAGTAAGTGTCAGAGCTTAGAGCTAGGTCTTTTGCCTCAAATCGTGTTCCTTCTGCTTCTTCCAAACAGATATGCAATACCATTTTTTGTATCTTCTTTAATAAGTTGGCTATAATTTGGCACAGGGTAGTTTTCTTGTGGAAAGTAAAGCATAACTGAAAGGTTTTATAAAACCAAAAGTTAACTAATATTCCTGTATGATGTTTGGATTAAAAGCACAGAGAAACCTTTATTGAAGTTCGATTTTTAGGTGTCCTTTCTGTTTTAGGGGGGGGAAAATTATTGTGTTGGGTATGAGATGTTGAACGAAGACTGTATAAAAGTGCCAAGAGCTCACTAGTGACATAGGTTTGGAAAGAGCCCTGGCTTACCTTTCATTCAGCCAGTCTCCTTTTCAGCTCCAAGATGATGACCAAAATAGTAATGAGTGTTACCAGATTTTAGTTTTAGTCTGTTGCAGATTTCATTTCAGACTAAAATCCTTAGGCAAATAGAAGCAAAAGTAGAATGTTCTCCAGATGAGAGCAATTTCTGCCTCATCTGATCTCAGAGTACTTTATGATCACTGTAAGTGGTCACCACACATTTGTATTTGTTTTCCGTGTATCTACCTACCAAGCTGAAAGCTCCTTAAGGGCAGGAACTAAAGAGGGTTTTTTTTCTTTTCTTTCTTTTTCTTTACTTCAAGCCCTTGATGTTTGTCAGATGAATGAATGAATGAATTTTCTTAACATTTACAGAGTAAAAAATAAGTTTGAGAGTCTAATGTCTGAAGTACCTCCATTTTGACAGACGTGATGAGAATAGTATATTACAGATCAGCAGATTCAGGCATACCTGGCAAATGGGTTTCCTCTAAAATATTTCCTTTCTCTGATAGGAAATACAGTATCCTCATCTAACAAATTTAGTATCTCAATTTTTTCAATTGTGCTTTATCATTTTCAGCTATTACTAGACAGCTTCAAGGGTTATAGCTAAGAGATTCCTGATCTTGAACTCAGACTATCCACTTCCATTGTATAGTCTTTCATAATAAACTACATTCCCTGAGTCTTCTTCACATAGAATATCAGTGTTTAGTGTGTTTTTTTCTCTCTTAAGGTTCTGTAGGAAGTTGGGGAGTTGCCAAAGACCATTTTTCTTCTGATGAAGCAATTGAAGGCGATAATGAAGATGATACCATAGCTTATGACAAAGAAAATGAAAGTGCAGCAGAATCTAATGTTGGGACTAATGCAGGCTGGGCAGATGCCATGGCTAAAATTCTTAACAAAAAAATTCCTAAAAGTAAATCTACTATTCTCATCAAAAACAAAGAGCTGGAGAAGGAAAAAGAGAAAGAAAAACAAGAGAGACTGGAGAAAAGAAAACAGGTATGTCTTGTAGATTAAATTATGTCTCCTTCATTTCTTATCAGTATTAAATTATTTTGTGCAATGTTTGTCTAATTAACATTATAGATTTTTACCCCTATTTGGTGAACACTGTTTTGAACATAACTAAATTACCCTGTTGATCATGTTGTTTTTTCTTACTTTCGAGATTCAGAAAATTAAACTCCAAGGAAACTTCACATTTATCAGTTTTAAGTTTATAAACATATAAATGACCCAGTTTAGAGCTAAAATTTGAGTTCCTGGCAATACATAAGTTATTCATTGAACTGTGCATATGTTTCCTGAACTTGATTCTGAAATGGCCCTTTGAATATACTATGCATTCTAAGGAATAGCAGGTTGGTTGCTTTCTTGAATTGAAAATGTATTTTGTAAGATTAATATGTGAGGTCCCACAAATCAGAGGTGGCTTTCAATTTTGTAAACTTGACTTTGTTCACTGATAGATAAACTAAAACAGAGTCTGCCTTTCATTACATCAATGCCAGCAGAAGTTTAAAAAATGTAGTTCTTTGATCAGAGGCCAAAACCAGGTCATAAACTCATGAATTTATATTCTGGTGGCTATTACAGATACACCATAGTTTTATGAAAGTTTTTTTAAAAATCTCTTTCATACTTGATGATAAAAGTTGACTATGTAAAATATTGAATTTTCCAAAAGATGCTACTAACTTTCTGTTGGGGAAAGACAGCTTTGCACAGTTGGATTGGCATTTTGTAAAGAGTCCCCTTATGGCAATGTAAAAGGCTATCACAAAGAAAGCTGTGTATTTTAAAGAGAAAAGAAAATTTAGAGAGTTCACAGGGTCACTGAGGACCTCTATGCCATGATAAAGTATCAGGCCCTTTTCCATTTTATGTTTGGAATATTGATTGATATATTTAAGATTGTATGGTGGCAGAAATTTTCCATTTTACCTATAGAGGCTACTGTGAATTTGTTCTTTGTTAGACATGACTGGGCTTTTTCTTAAATAAATTTTGCTTTTACATTCTTGCTGATGGAATTAAAATCTGAATGTCTTCTTGCCAGTCAAGTAGAAGAGCATTGTGGTGGTTTCCTTGTTTTGTTTTTATCTGAAACCATCATTACCTCAAATTCCACTGAGGGTGAGAACAGCTTGAATGTTTTCAATGTTAAAGAGATAAGAGACAACCCTTCTTTTGTGATACATTTTGTATTAAATTAAAAGGTTTGTTTATTCTCATCGTAGAAATAGAAGAATTGATCTTCAAAATTGGAGAAGCCTCAAAGTGCTTTCTATTTTTGTCTTAGTTTAATTTATGAAGGGTAGCTTAATTTTAAATGTAAAATATCTTCAGTTTCCTTAATTTTTATCCATTTGAAAAACAGTGCAAAGTGAAATACATTCTATTTTTGACCGATCCAGGTCCTTGTTTCCTTCATCAAGAGAAATTATTGGAATTTAGTTGTGTCACAGAATGATATATATTAAGATGGATACTATGAGATTGGGGTCGGGGGTGGGGAATTGTGTGTTGCATCCGAGAGAGGTCAGGCAGAGAGGGTAATATATACTTGCCAAAGATGTTTGCCACTTTGATGCTGTAATGAAAATCTAGTGTAGAATTTTTAGTTGAAAAGAATTTTTCTGTGGTTTGTGAGGTGTTCCTGCTGCTTCTATTTTGAATAACCTTATGCTGGTTGCATCAGATGGAACACTGCAGATTTTCCTGAAAGAGATGTATTCAAAACTAAATGAATGAAGAAATTTTATTGACCAGATAATGACATATATTTGGATGAGCAACCTATAGAGCTTGTCCATGTGTGTGTGTGTGTGTGTGTGTGTGTGTGTGTGTGTGTGTGTGTGTGTGTGTATGTGTATCTGGGACAGACAGTGCAGAATGACAACAAGGTGGGGCTAGAGTTGAATAGGAAGAGACAGGATTGCTTATGGGAAATTGCAAAGTCCTTTAGTGAACCCAGGTTTCTTTAGGAACAAAATCCCATGTTTTTAATTCCAGCACTCTAGCTATACTGCTATATGAAAATAAGATATAGAATATAATATGTTATAAGGAATTTTTAAATGAATATCACATAGGACAATGGAGAGGTAAGCAGGCTAAAACATATAACCACTGATGATATCATCAGGGAAATGTATGATAGGAACAGAAGATTGACTTTTTTCATTTTGTGAGGGCAAGAGAGGACAGTTGGACAACCAGAAGTTCCCAAAGGCACCCTTGTGATGTCAGAAGGAATGAGTAAAGGTCTCTGGAACTTTGAAAGACTTTCTTGTGGTAAGCTTATAGGAGGACACAGAAGTCTCATAGGATGAGCAAGTGTGGATGTGTTGTGAATCTACATTGTTGATATGAACTTTGAAGTCAAAGAAATAACAGATCCACTTTAGTTTTTCAGAGTTGTGAAGTTCTTATGATTCTGAATTTTGATGAATGTCTAGGCTGAGATTTTTATCCATTCTGTTATGAACCTTTTGGGCATTCTGGTGAAAACTATGGACTCCTCAGAATAATGTTTTTAAAGGCATATGATAAAATACATAGAATTACAAAGGAAATCAATGATACTTAAATACAGTTATAAAAGTATTGGGATTAAATAAAAGCTAACTTGTGGACACAGGTTAAGTACCCCTGCCCTAAGTCCTTTCTATATATATATATATATATATATATACTCATAATGATGTTGTTTTTTTGTTTGTTTTTTAGGGGAATTTATTTTATTTTATTTTAATTTTTTTCCAATTACATGTAAAGGTATTTGAGTTCCAAATTTTTTCTCCCACCCTCCCTTTACTCCCCGCTCCTGAGGCCAGTAAGCACTCTGATATAGGTTATACGTTACAATCATGTTAAACATATTTCCACATTAGTAATGTTGTAAGAGAAGGATTCGTGACCAGATACGCATCCACAGCTCTCGAGACACTCTCTCTAACATCTCTGGACACTCCATGTTGACAGCAGTGAGGAATCTCATGGCAGTCAGGCTCCCTTTTTCTAATATGACATAAAGGTAATCTTTGGGATTCTTAATGGGAACCTGGTAAAACTTCCTTAGGAGCTGGAGTTACATCAAAATGTAATTGCCCTTTCGTGGTACCAAGGCAGGTGCTTTGTTCCCACTGTCCTTCATGATCCCTTCGATGAAGGTTGGGCACAGTTGAAGGTCTATGTTCCAGATGTTCCGATATTGACACAGGATCTCAAAGCCCAGCCAGGAATAGGGGGACAGCACATTGTAGAACAGCTCCAGCTTCCTAGGCAAGCTCACCATGGCCTTGGTTCTGGGCAGAAGTGGGAGCATAATGATGTTTTAAAAGTTTGATGAAGTGTATGACCCTTTGATCCTCCAATAGGCATATCTGTCCTGTTCTCACATCATCCAGAGGGCTGCTGAGTTGATGGTAGGGTACTTGCTTCACACCCTGATCTGCCTTGCATGGCTGAATATACTGGCAACCCTCCAGGCCCCTGCTGTCCAAGGAAACAAAGGCCCTGACAGAAATTCACTTGGGGTCTTTGTGTGACACAGCTGAGTGCTAACCACAGGCCCTATAAGCCGAACCCCTAAAAATGCAGTTTTTTAAAATCCCAACAACAAACTAAGCCAAAGTAATTTATTACCTTTGTCCCTTTTCGGAGTATCATATCAGAGTATGCTATGCTTTCAAAAATGTCTAATGTTCTTTCACATAACAATATTTATAACACAGCTTGATAAGAAGCGGGAGTGGGAAATGATGTGCAGAGTGAAGCCAGATGTTGTCAAAGACAAAGAAATAGAGAGAAATCTTCAGAGAATTGCTACGAGGTAAGAAAATGTTTTTGTGCTTTTAAAAATAGATATATAAAAACTAGGCCAGGTAACCTGTTTCTAATTAGATTTAATATAATGAGTGACTACCAAGAGCCAAATGATTTATACATAAGTCTATTTATTTGGTACTGGATTTCACCAAAGATTTCTTAAGTCTTATGAAAATATTAGAGTTTAGACAAGAATATACAATTTGCTTAGTGCCCTCACACAAATGATCCTTTACCTTTTATCATGTTTTGTATTGCTCTTGAAATGGTTCTCCAAATTCATACTGCTCAGCTATTTTCTGTGGGTTATGTTCATAGCAAGCACATAAGACACTGATTTTATTGTGGGTATAATGACAATTATTTTAATACCAATGATAATCACATTTCTCACAGGCTCTTTAAAACTGGCTGGCACCTTAGAAGAGTTCATCGCTCTCAGACTCTTCATTTTATAGCTAAAGAAAGCTGAGGCCCAGAAAGTGTCAGCAACTTATTTAAGTTTAGTTGGAGAGCCAGGGTTCTACTCCTCACATTGTGTGTAGAACACATATATTGGTGCTTGTTCTAAGTGCAGCCAGAAAATTTGAAGTTATAACTAAGTAGAACGGCAGTCACAAGTTCTTCTTGGACAGACAACTGAATTGGAAAAGTTGGTTTTATCATGCATCCAGAAATTGAAAAGAAATATCATTTAATGGAGTAATTACCTGGTCACTTTAAGGTGAGAGTTCAGCACTTTTTATTTTACAAAATTACAAAGACTTTTCTTAAAACACGGGTTCTTGAAAGGGAATGAATTATTATTAGTGGCATTTTATAGATGAGAAAATGGAGGTATATATCTAATAAGTGACAGAGCTGTGAATTAAACCATAGTCTACTGACTCAGTCCAGTTTTCAGTGATACACTACATTTCCTTTCTTATGCACTGCTTATAAGGAGTACAAAGAGGCAACCATAAATATAGTTGTAACTTATACATCAATAGTTGAGTAGAGAAATTCTATGAAGAATTTTATAATATCCTCCAAATTTAAGTTATCATTAATTTGATATTTGGTAACTTCATTGTAAAAATAGGGACATGGGAAGATGATATAAAATAGTACTAAAATACAGTTTTTAGAATAAAAATATAATGAGAGGCCAAAGGCTCGTGACTACCTAGAAGGATGATTATATTTTACTTCGTGAATATTTTCTTGAAGAATATTCAGAGAAGCTAAGCAACAAAATTATTTAAAAAAATAAAAATAACAAGAGACATCTGGTTCCATAGGTAGTGGTAATTCCAGAATTAGCTGTTTCCGTGCAGTCAAACTACCCACTAGTTAAAGCAGAGTTCAAAATCAATAACAAAACAGGAAGAAAAAAGGTAAAGATGACATATTAACTCATAAAATTTGATTACATTGTATCCAGTCTGATTAAACCAGCTGACAACTGAGGCTTGAGAAATGGGCAAAAAAGAAATAGAGAAATAGAGAAATTTTATAATACCATACAGAAACCACAATAAGGAGGCTGTTTTCAAAAACTTTTTCAGTCAGCAAACACATTTCTTGGACAGAGATACATGGCTAGTCAACTCAGATTTAGAAAGTAACTTTTTTTCCCCAAAACCATTTCAGAGAGACTGACAGATTGTATCTTATGCTAAAAGAGGTAAAAAAGTGGTCGAAGGGACGAAGACATCATCACAAGTTTCTGTAGATGAAACTGAAAAGAGGGTTGAAATGAGGATAAGAAAGAGACAGTAATTGGAAGAGATTTGCCAGCATTTCTGTCTCATCAGTGATAATAGTACAACCGCTACATTTTTATTCTACTATCTCAGTATCTGATACAGTAAGACAGAAAGACATGTTTATGACACCTAATATGGCTGGAAAGGGACAACTATGTACCAAAGAAATCTGTTCTTCAGAAGACCCCTTTTTGAGGACATGGTTTTTTCTATTTCTTAAGCCCAATTTTTTAAGAGTGAAAAAGATGACAGAAATTGTGCCTCCTCCTTACTGCCCCACCCCCAAAGTGGTAAAGAAGACATCAGAACCTACTGACCAAGCTTTATGCCTCCTCTGTCATCTTTATAAAATCTTTTGAAGTGATCTATACGTACATTTAGGATATCCTCAGTAAAAGCATAAGAAGGGAGTAGAAAGGCTTTCATAGACACAGATCCACAGCTAAGAGGTACAGAGAATATGAGGTCTTACTGTGTTTATTTGATTTTTATTTTTAAAAAATTGATTTGGTAGAAACAAGTGCATCTTTAAAGCATCTCCTCAAGCAAAGTATCTCCCTTGCATTTGTTTAAATGATAAATGATTGTGTGACAGCTGCTGTAGTGAAATTTGTAGCCACTTAGTATAGATGAAGACTATGTGTAGTCTAGATTATGATATGTGGTTGAATGGGTAACCATTAGTATGTGTATTAAGTTCTAATAGTTGTAAGAGAGAATTGAATAGCATCAGGAGGAAAAGCTTAGGTTGCATTATGTTGGGGGAAATGCCTACCATTTCCATGAATCCCATTCTTGTCTTTATAATTCTTACTAGTTATCCTTATAGATTATGTTTATGACAAGGGAAAGGGGCAGCAGGGGAGGAGAAGAAAATCATTTTTGTAGTATCTACTATGTGTCAAACACTGCTAAGTACTTACAGCTAGTAAATTCCTGACCCTAATTTGAATGCAGGTCTTCCTGGCTCCAGGGCTAGAGCTCTAGCCATAGAACCACCTAGCTACCTCTACTACACACTTGGGCTGCCTGCTACTGCAGAAGTCCCATTTTTAACGTTTGTATTTCCTTTGCTAATTCTCTAAGAATCATGTCAAATCTGCAAATGATTTGGAATTGCAGTGATTGGAAAACCAAAAGGCATGTGGTAAATGTAAATAGTTTACAGCATGATACCAACAGTGGTTTGTACATGAAAACTGAGGCAAAATACTTTATTGAGTAGATATGACTGGAAAAGGGAGTGGACCAGTTGTATAGAATGGATGGATGGATGGCTCGATGGATAGATAGATAGTAAGTCAAGAGTGAAATAATATAAAATAAGCAGTGCATCCTTTAGGACATTAGAATCAACCTTTGAAGGATTTATATGATGACACGGATGATAATGGCAGGAAATAGTAAGGGGATGTGAAGGGACAGTGATTTGTGCTAGAGTGGAGCTAAAACCCATAATGATGTGATCCTTTCTTTTTCATCTGTCCATTCATTCATGGATCCACTGAAGTTTTTTTTTTTTAGGAAAAAATCCCCTTCCTTTTTCCAAAAACATGTCTTATTTGTAAAAAGTGTTTAAATTTTTTTTTTTTACCATCAGTCAGCCAACAAGCTTTTATTAAACAACTATTTGTGAGACTAGAGAAATAGCAATCACAAAGGCAGCTACAACATGCATGTTATAAATATTAACAAAATACTCAGGCAATATGAAAATAAAGGGAAGATTTTATCAGTTGGAAGAAATCAGGAAAGACCTCACAAAGAAAGTGCTGCTGAAGCTAAACTTTGAAGGAAACAAGGGGTTCTGAGAGGTGGAGGTGAGTAAGGAATGCCCTTGAGGCATGGAAGATTCTTTGTGCAAAAGGCATGAAGCTGAGAAGATGAGAATTACAATGTTGTGTGTAGGTAGAAAGAAGGCTAGAGGATTACCTAGTCTGTAACTTAAATGAATGGAATAATACATAATTATTCTGTTTTGCTCCTGAGTCTCTGAATTTCTCCCTTTGCCCAGCAGCCTTCTCACCTTTGAAGATTTCTGTGACCCCTTCCTCCAGTTGATAAATTCCTCATAAAACCTCCACGTTGAGAAAGTGGCCAGGCCAGCTATTTCCATTTACAAAAGGGAGACCACAAGGACATATGTGGTATATACAGAACAAATATTAAAAGAATAAATACAAATAAATGTAAAGTAGTTAAATACAAAGTGTAGTATGAGGGAGAGGCACGAGCAAGAGGAATTGGGTGGATCAGAAAAAGCTTCACATGGAAGATGACAGAGCTTGTGTCTTGAAGGAAGAAACTGTTGAGGGAGGGAGTTCATTCCAAGAATTAGAGATAATAGGGAGCCTATAAGAAATTTTTTAGTAGGAGAGAATGGCATGGTCAAACCTTTGCTTTATGAAAAATCACTTTGGAAGTTGTATGGAATATAGATTGGAGAAGGGGGCAACATGAGACAGCAAGACTAATTAGGAGCCTATTACAATAGTACAGGTGAGGGGCAGCTAGGTAGCGCAGTGGATAGAGCACCAGCCCTAGATTCAGGAGGAACTGAGTTCAAATCTGACCTCAGACACAAGTCACTTAACCCCAGTTGCCTCACACCAAAAAACAAAAACAAAAACAAACCAATAGTACAGGTGAGAGGTGATGAGAGTCCAAACTAGAGTAGTAGCTAGTTGGATAGAGATAAGGGAGTGAATGCAAGAGTTATTATGGATGTTGAATTGATTACATATAAATAGTAACTGAGGTGATCCATTGCAACAGTGGCAGTTCATTTCCTTTGGAGCCAGATTGGTCCAGCCCAAAGAATCCTTAGAAATGGTTTCTAAAAGGGCACATTCACCTCAGAAAAAGAAAGAAACAAACCTAATGAGGAAAAACCTTTTTAACAAGTACCTTAAACTATAAACCAGATTTGTTTCTTTGAAATTGTAAAGACTCGTGTTTTTGAAACAGTTTACTCTGGGAAGCTCTTAAGTTGTGAATTTTATATTATATAACTTCCAAAGGATGAAAGTTGGGATGACCTAAAGGACAATGCAGAAATCCATGGTTTACTTAAATAAACCACAGCATATATCTAATAAAGACCTTTTCTCAACAGGTTGTGTATAGGAAACTAACGAGGAAATGTATTTTACCCCATGGCTTGGGCCCACCTATCCTCAACCCCTCAGGTGATGGTGGCTCATACAGACTAGATTCAGTTCTGGGGACCTGACCCCAAAGGGTTTAATTTTTCTTGCCTGTTAATGCCTCATCAGGATTTCTCCAGGAAAATCTCTAAAGAAAAGCTTAGATGTATGACTCATGTGTGGGTGACAGTTTCTTTTCTCATTAAAGGTACACAGTGTACAATAGGCCTATTGGGAATGGACCAATTTTTATTTCCTTAGCCAGAGAAAATATATAAGACAAAATGGACTCAAAGGGGAACATAAACACATATAGAAATATAAACCACTTAAATAGTCTGTTGTGTCCAGATCTCTAGAAAGTAAAGACCCTTGTAGGGCTGCTGAATAGATCTTTCTCATTCACCTCTTAACAACATTATCTGAGCAATCTATATTAAATTTTGTAGAGAGTTGTCAGATTTGGACTGATCTGGACTGATTTCCTACCCACACATGGAAGCCCTTCAGCTACAGGATTCTCCTTTTGGTGATACTTTTTTCTGCCAGAAAGTGCACTGTTCTAAAAGTTTTTTTTTTTTCCTTCAGCTGTCTAGTGCCCAGCTTTTGAACCCAAGACTACCCATTAGATAAACCTCTAAGGCTAGAAAGGTCCATTTCTCAGTGTCTCTAGTCAGTAACATGACTTTACAAAAGGAAACAGAAAGGCAGCTGGAACTCAAGGCTTAGTTTTCTGTTGGTAATTTTATTTACCCATGGCCATGTGTTTTTCCTTTAAGTCACCTTTAGTGTTGGGATGGGGAGATAAATTGCTTACTCTTCCATCCCAAAAACTAGTCTAAAAGAATGTGGAAAGAGTCCCAAATAGAAAGGTTGAGCTATTTAGAGACAACAGAGGGAGGTGGTTCCTCAGACAGGATTTCAGTTGCCAGTCATCTTCAGGGGAGACCTAGTTACTGGGGACCAATGAGGAATTCCCATTATCCTCCTAGCAAGGGGCTAGGAGCATGTCAAGTTTGTCATATATATTATTTATGTAAATTGATATGCATACATTATTTATAAAACAGTTATTTACCTGTATTTTTAAAAAACTGCCTGTTAAAAAAAAGGGGGAAGAGGAAGGATTTTAAAAACTAAGTTATGTGTACTAGAATATATCTAGGCATATCTAAATGTAATAACATAGAAAATATACATTATACATGTCATATCTGTGTATGTATATATGTTATATCTGTTTGATATATGTATACAATTTAATTATATATTTTTTTAAAAGGAAGTTAAGTGAGAGATATCCCCTTCTGACAAAGGTCCAAGCTCTGTAATCATAGTAAGTGGATTGGAGACTCATCAAATTGAGCGTGGGTTCTCCTGAGCAAGCCTGCTGTAGAATATTGGAATAGGAAGTTGGTCTTTTGGACGTGTGGTATAAGCAAGTAAACAGACAGCCCTGTTTGCCCTAAAATATACAGAGACCTAGAGAAAGGCCTCAAGTACAAAGGAAAAAAATATCCCAAGAATCACATAGGATGACATGGGGTTTATGAGTGACATTGGTACTGGTAATATTCACATCTAGAAAGTCAAGACCCATTAAAATATTCTATAACTCTTCAATTACTATTGATAATGAATAGCCTAATATTAATATAAAGGTTAAATTTCCACATACTGTTTATACTTTGAAAACCATATAATTCATCTTAATAGTGATTTCATTTTTAATAACATCAGATTTTGACTTTGAAAAAATAGTAGTGTGATGTTTAAAATCTTAATTGTGGTCGCCAAAAATTAAAAGGCTTCAGTACCAGTCTTTGGGCATTAAACATTTATTAGAACATACAGATATTTACAAAGAGTTCAGAAGGTTATGAAAAAGAAGTCCTACCTAGCCTAGTTCTTCCTGAAGTCCTCCTCCACAAGCCTGCTTTAATCAGGAACTCCTCAACGAGCCTGTCTTAATCAGGAACTCCTTAGCAAGCTGTTTGTGGAAGCTTTTTTATAGATCTGGAACAGAGGTGGTCCTTACACACTGCTTCAAGGTGATTGGTTGGCGTCATCCAAATCCATTGGCTTTGAAGGTGGTCTCAAGTTGAGTTCACAGTCTAGTTTCTGAGAACAATACCTTCTTAAGGGATAGCCAGGTGTGATTACAATCCAATTAACTTGAAGTAGGCTTAATCAGCAGTCAATTACTCTCACTTGATTCAATCAGTCTTGATTAATCTCCAAGTGGGTCTTTGAGTATCTGCTAAATCCCATTATTTCATCACAGTAGGTAGATTTTTTTTTTTTTAGTGCACCCGGTACAGTTTTCTTGTTGTAATTGCTTTTTATTATTACTTAATTAGAATTGGGGGGGGGGGATTGCCTAATCTACAGGGGTGTGGTGCAGTTATTCAATGCTGTTCGGAAGCACCAGAAGAATGTTGATGAAAAAATGAAAGAAGTTGGAGGCTCTGTGAGAAAACGTGCAAAGTTGATGTCAACTGTGACCAAGAAAGATTTCATTAGTGTTCTCAGAGGAGTGGATGAAAGCAAAGACAGCAGGAATCCCACAGGCCAGAATTCCAAAGACAAACAGGTAAGAAGAGCTTGCTCTCTAAGCTGAATGCTTTTGTACTAATGAATAAGATTTACCCTCTGTCTTTGTGGCACTCTAAATAAGTACATGTGGGCTAGAGACATTAGTGCAGTAATAAATATGAGAATTTCAATAACAATGGAAAATGTCACCTTATCATTAATAATGCTGTAATGGTTACTATCCTCCCAGTCATGCTTAGCAGACATTAGAGAAGAATACGAAATGTATACATTATAACATCACATTTTTAAAGCCTTTCCTTGCTCTTTATGCCTATCAGTGCCTATCAGTGTAAAATCATGGTGCATATGCTAGCAATTATTACTGATAAGCAAAACCTGTACAGAATGACATTGCTCATTCTTTTGCATTTTTTTGGATTTCTAGTCCCATACATTGGCTTTTTTAGGGGATTATCTGTCTACTGTCCGTCAGAAGTAAGCATAGAGGAGTAGCCAGTAATAATATTCTGGTTTCAGATCCATGAATTACAGGACAATTTGGTTTCTCGTTGCTCTTTATTTTAAAAGCAAAATAACAACATTGTAGACTCACACGAGTTTTCTTATTTGGGTGCATAGAAGCAAATTCACAGTAGAGCCTCGCTTTTAGTATCTTATGAAATAACTTGGTATTCAGCTTAGAAAAATAAAAGGAGTTGAGTTCTTGGAGATCATGATGATAAGTCATCCTCTATTGTTTGTCAGTTAGTTTATCGTTTAAGGTATTTTCATAGATGTTTGGCAGAGGGAAGAGTATTAGAAGTTTCTATTCATTTGCCTTAAAAATCACAAACTCGGTTCTGCAGGCTTGTTGGAACAAAAGTATAATGCATATAATTTTGATTATTATAAAAACATTTTACCCCCTGTAGTGTGCTTTATAAGTTACATAAAATGAGTGTTTTGGATACATGTTCCTATCCCTGAAGTTGTACTTTTAAGAAGTACATTTTAAATACATATTTGCATTTATATTCTGTCTTTGATGTGTTTGGTAGTAGTGGAACAGTTCTTTTGTCATTAATCCACTACTGTGAGCTAAGTGCTTTCTAAAGCCAACAAGAAGTACTTTAATCAGTCAAGACACTGTCATGTGTTTTTTGTTTATATTTTGATCAAGCATGCTGAAACACTCTGTGGCACAAAGAACATTTAGGAATTTCACGCAAGCACAGTGTTGAAGTGTTTTTAAAGTTCTTTGATTAAATTACCATTTGGCTTAATTTTGGCATGCATTTCTCAACTTTTAAAAGTCTGTCAATTTTTTTAATTTCAAAAGAACAAAAATTGTTTGTTTATGTAGTAGAGGTGCCCTCTAGTACTGTTATTGTAAAGTGACTGTCAACAGTAATTATAAACATCATTTTGGGGAATTTATACTTTTCGTTAATCAAACTCATAAGGGACTGAAGATTTGCCAGTGATATTTTTATTGAAAGAAGTAAAAACAAAACAAAACATTTGGAGTTGTACAGAAAGGAGAGAATGAGGAGATGGTATTTCTAAGTATTTGACTTTTCTACTTTCCCTTATTTCAGAATAACTTAAAAGAAACTTTTGTTCCTGCTTTGATATTCAGGTGTGTTTTTTGTTTTTATAGGATACAAAATATAGATTTTCCTCTGGCAAGTATTTTTGTGTTCTACTATACTAGACTTTTGAACTTACTTCCCATTATACCTATTCCATATTTTCTCTTTAAATTGTCACGAGTATATTACGATATTATATGGTATGGTATGGTATGGTATGGTATGGTATGGTATGGTATGGTATGGTATGGTATGGTATGGTATGGTATGGTATGGTATGGCACGGCATGGCATGGCATGGTATGGTTTTATATCAAGAATCAGGACGAAATTGAGATCAAAGGTATATTGACCTTCTGCTCAGGGTCATCTGTTTTCAGTTTCTCCCCATTCCTCAAATACTTTTATTCCAATTTAATATTCATAAAATAGAAACCAAATTCACTTTCACTGGTTTTACTTGTGTTTTCTATATCTCTTTTTAAAAAATAGGACAGTGTTTTTGTGACAGTATCACAGTATTCATTGAAAGAGTTACTTTCCTCATCAAGAATTCTCTATACCAATGTAGTCACTGGTGCTCATCTCCCTCCAATTTCATCTACTCCCCTTGTCCCCATTTAAAAAAAAAAAGTTTAATGCAGTTGTCTTGAAGAATGAGCTTCAGGAGTTGATGTTTAAAATAGTAGGCTTGTGGGGGCAGCTAGGTGGCGCAGTGGATAAAGCACCGGCCCTGGATTCAGGAGTACCTGAGTTCAAATCTGGCCTCAGACACTTGATACTTACTGGTTGAGTGACCCTGGGCAAGTCACTTAACCTCCCATTGCTCTGCCCCCCCCCCCCAAAAAAAATAGTAGGCTTGTTTAGCACTATAGGTCATAGGATCATAAATTTATAACTGGAAGGGACTTGAGAGGTCATAGCTTCTCTTATTTTATAGAAAAGGAAACTGAAACTCAGACATTAAATGATTTGACCAGGGTCACAAAGCTATTACATGGCCAAGATGGAATTTGAACCCAGGTCTGTGTGACACCAAATCTAGCTGTCTGTCCATCATACCAATAAGTTAAGACCCAATTGAAGTTATAGATCAAGAACTCATCATGGGCAAAATTGACCTGATTTTTCCAGCAACACTCAGAACCTATTTAGTAATAGAAACATTGAGTAGTAGGGGTTATCCAGGGATGGGAATTTGGCCCTTGAGCCTGGCAAAAAGTGTGTGAGTAGAGGAATGGGGAGTGGGAGGGAGAATATCAAGGTCAAAGAACTTTAGGTAGTAGGCAGTAAATGTTCAAATGGATGACCACTTTATCTGGGGTCAAAGGTGATAATGTAAGCAAGTGAAGCTGTTTGGGAATAGGGAGATGGGTTGGAAGAAAAGAGATAGACCTTGAGATTGAAAGGCAAACAGTAAGAGGTTTGTTCCGAGAGTGGAATTAGGGGTTAGAAATTATAGACCAGGGGGCAGCTAGGTGGCTCAGTGGATAAAGTACTTGGCCCTGGATTCAGGAGGACCTGAGTTCAAATTCAACCTCAAATACTTGACACTTACTAGCTGTGTGACCCTGGGCAAGTCATTTAACCCTCATTGCCCCCAGCCCCCCCCCCCCAAAAAAAAAATCTTAAAAAAGAAAAAGAAATTATAGACCAGATGAGGGCAACTTTTAGGGAAAAAAAGGATGCATAAATATAAGGAAAGGGGTCTCTTTAACTCTAGTGCAGGCAAGAGAATGAACCAACATTATGAATCCTCTCTGGAGCCTTCTCTTTCCTGTATTTACTTTGTAAACCTCATTAAGGTTTTTTGGCTCACCTTGCCATTGGAAGCATAATACCTCAATGCCTTCATCTCCTTGCTGCCATTATTTATAAAGAAATGCTCCACTGAGAGACTCTTGTTAGTTATGACAAGACTGTAACTCCCATGAGATTTGGGTTGGGGGTATGGTGCAGGCTGATTAAATAGTAAAGAATATCTTATTGAGAGTGATCTGGGACCACTTCCTCTATCATTATATAAATGTAAACTGCTCTTGTTCCTTTATTGTATTCAAAACACTTTGCTTATTGTAACCCTGCATGGTACATAGTACATAGTATACAAAGTATTATCTTCCCCCCTTTTATACAGATAAACTACCTGAGGCATACAGAGGTTGGGTGAAGTGAACTGTGAAAGGCTGGGTTTCAAGCCCAGTTTCCCATGCTCTTTCCATTATACTACACTGCCTGCTCTCTGGGGCATTTCTAGATAAGAGGTGATAAGACTACACAATTTTCTAGATTTGTTCTAACACAGTAGCTAATTACCTATTGTATTATATTGTATTGGGGGGGTGGGGTTGGGCAGGGCAGTGAGGGTTAAGTGACTTGCCCAGGGTCACACAGCTAGTAAGTGTCAAGTGTCTGAGGCCAGATTTGAACTCAGGTATTCCTGAATCCAGGGCCAGTGCTTTATCCACTGCACCACCTAACTGCCCCCTATTGTATTATATTGTAATAGAAACCTATTGTAATTATTTTTGATAATAACTATACCCAGGTAGTTTTCATATTAAATTCATTTATGTTATGAGGAGATTATTCTGTGCTGTTTCACTGAGGGAGAATACTTTGAAATGTGTTGATCATCACACAGATAACCTTTCATGCAGTCCTGGTCAGAGTACTTCAGTCTTTGTGAAATATCTGAGAAGTATGGTACCCAGATACTACTGGCAGTAGAAAAACTGGTGTATTCACTTCTGGCAGTCCTCTGATTTGTTAATATAAAAACCCCTAGATAAGGGTTATAGTTCATGCCTTTCCCTTGTCTCCCTGGGCTGCCCATATTCCATGGAGCACCAGGCAAGAAGAGTGACATGGCTGCTCACTATGCTTAGATGAGCTGGGGCTTACTATCTTCAGTTTTTGCATGAGATACAGGTCTTATCATTGCCCTGACATACATGGATATCACCATCTACCCTGCTGCTTTGCCCCCAGACCTGTAAGCAGTCTCATCTGAGCTTCCATGGTACCTGAAGGACCCCATGGCTTTGCCTCCACTAGTGCATCCTGAGGATTTCTGGATCTTTCAATCGACCCTGCAGTTGAACTCTGTTATGTGTTATCTCCTCCTCTGGGAGCAGAACTGTCTGACTTTTTCTACTTCTATCTCCAGCACATAGTAGAATGCTTAGCACATAGAAAGTGTTTAACAAAAGCTTTGATATTCATTCATTAACTCTGCATTAGTTCATATGAGTCATCCCATACTTCTCCATAGTCATCATAGTAATCATTTCTTATAGCAGTAACATTGCAATACATTAACATACCACAGTTTGTTTAGCCATTCCAAGATCTAAGGTCATCTACTATTTACTTTGTTTCCAGGTCTTTGCTGCTACAAAAAATGCTACTATAAATATTTCCATGTATATGGGGCCTTTTTTCCTATTCTTAATATGTATAACATTTGAATCTATGGACTAAAGGGTAGAGACATTTTTGTTCGTTTCTTTGCATAATACCAAATTGCCTTTCAAAATATTTGGACCAGTTTACACATTGTTTTGCATATTTTCTGGGTATGAGGTATAACCACATAGTTGTGGTGATCTGCATTTCTCTTACTATTGGTGATTTTGAGGAGTCTTTCATATGGTTATTAATAGTTGAGAACTTTTTTCATATTTGTGAGGGAATGGCCAAAATTGATTTTGCTACTTATCACACATATCTACTCTCTATGAGTGTGTTCCTGGGCTTTAGGTAATTTATATTTGTGTTATATATTTGGTTTTGGTCTCTTCAGTTTTATTTTATTACACATGCTACAACAACAAAAGGAAGTTTCTATGAAATATTTGCTTATTTCATTTGAAATCAGAGACCCTTTGCAAGTTTTTGGGATCGAGATGGGAGTAATTACTTTTCTGGGAATGCGCCAAAAACTTTTTTACTTCATAAAATTAGCTGTTTATCAAGGTATTTCTTAATCCTCCTGAGACTGGGATAATAATATGTTCTGAGTTTGTATGGGGGTTAGGGGTGGGTGTGTTTCTTTTCCATACTTCTGTATGAAGATATTTTTGCAGTGTTACAACTTCATATCATTAGAAAACCCTCTTTAGTGGCAGAAAAACATAGAGTATTAACTTTTAAAAAGTAATATTTTATTAAAAGTGTACTGTTTTTGTAAAGGAAGTATCTGGTATGTTTTGTTATTCAGAGGCAGTTGGAAAAAGTATTAAGTTTGATATTGGAACAAGTTGTAGCTCCTAAAGTGAGTCATGATCCTTAAACCTCTTAAGTCTGTTTCTATAATATCTCTTTGCGATAATGGAATATCAATGTGTTATCTCCCTAGAAATGTTTTGAGGATAAAAGTTTCTTGAAAAAAATTTTTTTTTTTTAGTGAGGCAATTGGCGTTATGTGACTTGCCCAGGGTCACACAGCTAGTAAGTATTTAAGTGTCTGAGGCTGGATTTGAACTCAGGTACTCCTGATTCCTGACTCTATCCCCTGCGCCACCTAGCTGCCCCTCTTGAAACTTTTTTAAGTGCCCATAAGAATTTTTAAGGTAGTGTTGTAATGGTTTTGATGGTATTAACAATAGTTTCATGTGAACTTTTGTGAATTATCATGAAAAGAGATGGTGGATCAAGATTATAATAAGAAAAGGGGCTGCTTGGTGGCACAGTGGATAAAGCATAAAGCACTGGCCCTGGATTCAGGAGTACCTGAGTTCAAATCCGGCCTCAGACACTTAAATACTTACTAGCTGTGTGACCCTGGGCAAGTCACATAACCCCAATTGCCTCACTAAAAAAAAAAAGTTATAAAAGTTTTATATATATATATATATATATTCTTATTATAACTTATATATATATAAGTTATAATAAGAATATTAATGAAAGTACCATTTGGAAGAGTAGTAGCTGTCCATTAGAATATGGATTATCCCTTTTAACTTTCAGATATTGGTAAGTTACTTATCAAGAGGAATAAGGTCTTAAATCTTTGATCCAATGACTTGATAATGACTAATGAACATTTACATCATTTTCTCATGCACAAAATTGCAAGCAAGGTATTAGATAAGAAATAACTTCTTGTTGGTGTCTATAGTTATATATCAAGCTAATCTTCAAGAAAAAGTCTTGGTAGTTTTTTTTATTTTGTTCCCTTTGATATCCACTCATAAATAAGTATTTTGAGAGCATTTGGGTATGGTAGAGAGTGTAAAATACCATCCATCTATTGAAATAATCGAAAAAATTTACATAAAAGATTGTCAGTTTTTAAACATCACTAAATCGATGGGTATAGATTTAGAGTTTATAAACTGTTTTGGAAACAAACTAAGGGTTAAAAAGTTAATTAGGCAGTGAGAAACACTGAAATTACCCCAAATCTTAAGATATCAGTTTGACTTTCACTTGAATTAATGGAAAAAATGGTTTATTATATTAATCTTGACAGGTTTTTTCCATTTTTCATTTGTTGCCCTCCTAGTATTATCCCTTAGATGTTCTTGGGATTATCTGGGTTAATTGGGATCTTGATTACAAAAACTCGGAGTTGGAAGGGACCCCCGTATATTATATAATCTAGACCAGGGATTCATTGAGACCAGTGAGCAAAAAATGACTTTTATGGTTTTTTGTTTGTTTGTTGTTTGTTTTTTTAAAAAAGAAAACTATTGGATTTTAAAAAATGTGAAAATCATTCCTTGACAGGCCACATTTGGCTCTGGTGCTGTAATTTGCTGACCCCTGATTGAGACTGATGAGTATCTTTCTTTTTTTTTTTTTTTTTTTTTTGGTGAGGCCATGGGGGTTAAGTGACTTGCCCAGGGTCACACAGCTAGTAAGTGTCAAGTGTCTGAGGTCGGATTTGAACTCAGGCACTCCTGAATCCAGGGCCGGTGCTTTATCCACTGCGCCACCTAGCTGCCCCCGATGAGTATCTTTCTTAACAGCAATCTCATCTTCAGCATGTCAAGCCTCAATTTGAAGATCTGTAGTGAAGGAGAACTGCATCCTGAAGAAGCCCATTCTACTCAGGACAAACTCTCACCATCATTCCCTGCAATGAGTTGTTACTCATAATCTTCTAGCATATTTACTCTTGATATTTTATAAATGAATTTATATTTGAAACCATTGTTGATCTTGGCTGAGAAATTTGTCTGTCAAGGCCAAGGAGTTTCTAGGCTTTTGGCCTTCTTTTTGTGGTTATTTCTTTGCTTCATTTACACTTCCGTAGGAAATGGTAATAGTTTACGACCCTTTTATCCACTTTTTCCATTGTACTTGCATCTACAGGTAACCACAAAATATTTAAGAACCAAAGAAATTACTCCAGCATATTGAAATTACCCAATATATGTTATTATTGATAATAAACATAGATATGTATGTACATACATATCCATATATACACACTTTTTAAAAATTTAAAATATTCTGTACAATATTTTGAGTGACCCATGTTACCATCAGCCAAATTCAGACTCAAAATATTCAGTTGGTTGATTCCTCTTTACATGTTGAGGAGCAATTCTCTTGGTTCTCTCTTCAGTAAACACAGAAAAGTCTTTCCAAAAATACATTATATTATAAGCTTCTCAAAGGTTTTTCCTAAAGTTCTCTTTATAAAGCTGCTTTAGACAGTATAGTGCAGCAATTTACAGAAATATAGTAACTGGACCAAACTACAACTTTGACTTAGATTCTAGTCTAGATATCCCAGGACCCTATGTTTTCAAATCCTAGGAATACCAATGCTTTCAGACTACCAGCCTTCTTAGCAGCCTAACCCCTGCAGTCAGTCAACAGTAAGAGAAAGAGGTCCACCATCCCTGCCTCCACCCACAACTGTTCCTGACTCTTTGGTAAACCTACAAGCTCCAGGCTGCCATCCCTACTTCTAGCATGGCTTGGAAGCCAATATTCAGGGAAGTGACCCTTGTGGAGATGTAGCCTAACAACTGTTTCTGCAGGTGTTGCATCTTCAGCTTTTAGATCAGCCATACCTTCTAGAGACCAGAAAAGAAAAGTTCATGCCATCAAAACCCTTGACATCAAATAGTTCAGTATCGAAATGGGTCAGTTTTTTTTTTCAAATGGAAATAACGACTATAGAAAATGCATTACTCTGCTTTGGCACTGTACTCAGTGGACAGCTAGACCTTTTTGCATGTCTTGAAGCTGAAACCTCCTGTGTGTTTTACCTCCTCCTATTAGAATATGAGCTCCTTGAGGAGGCTCTCTTTCCTTTCCACCTTATCACTAGAGCTGAGCACAGTGATTTGTATATAGTAAACACTTAGTAATTGCATTTTCATTCATTCCTTTTGTTGAGCTTCTAATTTTTTTTTTGGTGAGGCAATTGGGGTTAAGTGACTTGCCCAGGGTCACACAGCTAGTAAGTGTTAAGTGTCTGAGGCTGGATTTGAACTCAGGTATTCCTGACTCCAGGGCTGGTGCTCTATTTGCTGTGCCACCTAGCTGCCCCCTATTTTTCATTATACAAGTCATTGTGTACAGAACTAAGAGTTCTGCATATTTTGCTGCATCAGTTCTTATAAATTGTCCCGTATTTCTCTGAATTTTTCATTCAATACATTATTTCTTATTTCACAAGAATATTCCTTTATGTTTGTATAACCATAATATTTTACCCATTACCTAATGGATATCTACTTTGTTTATAATCCTTTGCCTCCACAGAGTTGTTGTAAATATTTTAATATATATTGAATCTTTGGGGTTTTTTTATTTGCTTAGAGCACATGCCCAATAGAGGGATCGCTACATCAAAGCATATGGACAATTTTAGTTAATTTTTTGAACAATTCCAAACGGATATCCAGAATGATTGAACCACTTGACAGCTGTACCAACAATATATTAGGGTACCTTTCTTTACACAGCCCCTTCAGACTTTTAATAAATGGATTTTTAAAATAAACAAATTGGTCATGGAGGGAAATGAACAGTATAACTAGAATCTAGTCTGGGACTCTGGCTCAAAATCTGACACTCTTTTCATTATACTATACTTTGTAGCTGAATACTATTTAGAGAGATTTATGCATGGTTGGTTTGGGAAGGGTAGGAGAGAAAAGATAATTCATATAGCACCAACTGCGTGCCAGGCAGTTTGCTAACCACTTTACAAATATCTTTTTTGGTCCTTAATAACCCTGGGAAGTAGGTACTTTTATTATCCCCATTTTATAGTTGAGAAAACTGACAGAGTGACTTGGCCAGGGTCACATAACTAGTGAGTGTCAAAAGTAGGATTTGAACTCAGATTTTCCTGACTCTAAGCCTGGTACTGTATCTACAGTGCCACTTAGTGCCTCATGGAGGCAGTGATGAGACAGACTACTTCTTAGGTATGTGGTACTAGAGAGGATTTCTCTTTAAGTTGGACTTTTTAGCCTCTGTCATCTTCCCAAGTTTGAGATATTGTGATTCTTATTTTGTGACAGTAAGGGAAATATGTTAACTTTTTGGCATTTTCAGAGTTAAATTTTCATTATCTGGCAAAATATACTTGTCCAGAATATGCCCTTCCTTGGTAATTATAAATAAATGAAGTTGTGGCATATGTTAGAAACTGTTCATTAGGTCTTGTTATTACCATTTTAAGGAACTGAAAAGTGTACATTGTGTTTCTTTATTTTTCCTAATGTGTGAGTATTTTTAATTTTGTATTGGTCAACTAAATGATATTTTCATGTCTAAATTTGCCTTATTTGCCTTTACTTTAGAGATCTAAATTATCTGATTTGAAAGCAAGCTAACACCAGTACTTTTAATTGCAGGATTTTCTGGGGATATACATTAAGATTTTTAAAACCAGTCCTGTCACACAAGGACTAATCATCAGAGGCAGGATATGAACCCTCTTCCTATGATTCCAGAGCCAGTTCACTTTATATTTTGTTTTTCTTTTTAATTTTTTTTTAATCAGCCAAGATCCAACTGTTTACCCTCCTAGCCCTCCTCTTTCTCTTCCCCAAATTGAGAACAGGAGGAAGTGTCTCATTCTGCATTCTTGAATCCTTTACTTATCTCTCTCAGGAGGTAAGGAGGGTGTTTCATCATGAGTCCTCTGGAATAATCATTACATTGATCATAGTTCAGTACAATAATATTCCATCACATTGATATACCATAACATCCATTCCCCAGTTTAAGGGCAATCCCTCAAATTCCCATCTTTTGGCATCTCAAAAAGAGCTATAAATATTTTTGTATATCTTTAAGTTTGTTTTGCTTAGTACTCATCCTCTCCTTGATCTACTCTTACTCTAATTCTCCCTCCTCCCCTTTTCTGTTCTATTTTACTGTTAAGTAAAATGGGTTTTGTACATTTGCGCACATGCACACATTATGTTTTTTCTTTTGACCATTGCAGATGAGAGTGAGGTTTCAGTTGTCAGCCACTTCCCCTCACCCCCTCTGCCTTGTTTGTATAAATATTTACTTGTTCACTCTGATTGACAATTTTCACTAACCTCCCTTTCTTTTCCCCCTCTAGCATATTTCTCTTCCTTTTTCTTTCCATTCTTTCCTTAAGATCATTGAGACTTAACAGAATTGAACTCCCTCTGTGAAATCTGATGTTGATAGGAGTCAGAGAGGACACATGTATCATTTCCTCATATTTGAATATAAGCAAGTTATCCTTGTTTAGTCCTTTTCATTCATTTATCTTTTTATGTTTCTTTTCACTTTTGTGTTTGAACTTCAGAATTTCTCCATAGCTCTGGTCTGTTCATCAGGAATGCTTCTATTTTATTAAAAGTCCATTTTCTCCCCTGTAGGATTAAACTTAATTTTTCTGACTAAGTTATTCTTGGCTATAAAGCCATGTCCTTTGCCTTTTAGAATATTACATTCCAAGTTCTCTGCTGCTTAGTAATAGTAGCTGCTAAATCATGTGTGATCCTGACTATGGCTCCTCAGTTCTTGAATTCTCTCTTTCTGGCTGCTTGAAGTATTTTTTATTTTGCCTGGAAATTCTGGATTTTGATTATGATGTTCATGAGAATTTTCATTTTGGAGTTTTCATTCAGAGGTTCTTTTCAGGAGGTAACTAGTGGGTTCTTTCTGTTTCCATTTTGCCCTCTGGTTCTAAGAGATCTTGGCAGTTTTCTGTTAAGATTTCTTGAATTAGGATATCTAGGATTTTATTTTGGTCATAGTGTACAGATAGTCCAATGATTCTTTTTTTATTCTTGATCTATTTTTCCAAGTCACTTTTTGCTATGAGATATTTGACATTTTCTTTAATTTTTTTTTCATTCTATTGACTTTGTTTTAATATTTCTTGTTGCCTTATGGAGTATAGGGTTTCTGTTTGGTGCATTTTAAATTTCAGAGACTTTATTGCTTGGGTAGGGTTTTGAACCTCTCATGCCAAGCTGTTAATTCACTTTCCAATCCTTCCATAACTCTCATTTCTTTTCCATTTTTTACCTCAAGCACTCTTACTTCATTTATGAAAACATTTTTGAACATTTTTTTTAAGCTCTTGCTTCATATCTTCCAGGAATTCTAGTTGAGTTTTGTTCCCAAGCTATGTTTTTCTCTGAGGGATTGCTTGTATGATTTTTGAAGTCATTCTCTTCTGCATTTGTGTCTTGAGACTTGCTTCCACCATAATAGCTTGTTATGATGGGTTTGGGTTTTTTTGCCCATTTTTCTAGTACATTTACTGACTTTGTACTTGATGTTAGAGCTAGGCGCTGTGAACTTAGGTAGGAAAGTTCTGGGATGATCGTGTTCCTGTTTTCTTGTGGTATTGAATATTATGTTATTCCTGGATCTCAGGGATAGGCTGGGGACTTGCAAACTTTATTAGTATTCTCATAGGGATCCGATTCAGGGCACAGTCTGATTGCTCTTCCCCTGGTATGAGCTCTGCAAGTTCCTGACTTGGGTTTGGATCTGTGTACTCATCAAATTCTGATAGACTTCACCTCTTATCAGCCAGATGGAAAACTGTTGATTCGAAGTGGCAGAATGGCAGGCTCCGCTTTGGTTTGGATTTCCTGCCTTGGCTATTCCTCTGCTGGTTTGGCTGGATGCTGGAAGTTAGATCCTGCTCTAGACTTGGGGTCTGAGCCACACCACTGCTACTGCTGGCTTCTGAACTTCATCCTTTTTTCAGTACACTGCCCAGGACCTCCCCACCTCAGAAAGGCAATGCTATATGTTTGCTTTTCTTCTCCAGAATCTTCTCAGGATTGACTAGTAGGCAGCGAAGCTGCCAGTTGCTACCTATCACCATTGCAGTTTCTCAGTATAAGTCTGCAGGTGCGCGCTATATGTGTCTCAGACCTCCTTTTATGTTTCCGGCCTTTCCCAGTTCTCCTTGGGTCAGTTGCTTATGTCTCTACCCTGTTCTCAGTTTTTGCAGACCTCTCTGTCTCTCTGTGCCAACCTGAGTCAGACAGAGGGCTCACTATGACTTTTTCTGGATTTCTTCATCAGAATTTGATCTGGTACATTTCATTGATTTGTTTGGGAGAGTTTTTGACTAAAGCTCAGCTGCTGCATTGCTTCCTTCTACTCTCATCTTGGCTCTTCCCACTTTCCATATCATGCTCCCTCCCCCACCCCCACCCCCACCCCCACCCCCAAATTGTTAATGAAGAAACAGTACCTGGAGTCCCTGTCACAGTAAACAAACACCATTGAGAAGAGCTAAAAACATGAAAACTATGACTGATCAAAGAAAAAAAAAAGTTCGTTAAAGAAATATGATCATACTGTGCATGAAGTTTCCTGAGAACATCACTATCATGTCGCAGTATCCATTCATTTTTAAGGAAACTCCTACCTTAACACCTTAACACTGTGAAAACCTGCATAGACATTCTCCAAGTCATTTAGTATATAAGGCTCTTGCTTAGCTCTGTTCATCATTAACCCCATCCTTTGCCTAGGACTTCCCTAGCTCTTGTTCCCTCTACCTCTGAGCCTGTCCACTGAGACTTTGCTCCACTAATTTCAGTCCTATTCTTCACAGATACCCCTATCTTCTCAGGACTGCGCTAATTTGGGGGTTCATCTCAATCCGTTTGGGTCAGAACTCCCAATTTCTGACTTCGTTCCAATCATGTCTCTCGTCCTTTATTTCTTCATTGCCTTGGTTATATTCCCTGCTGGCTCACTTAGATGCCTGAACCATATCTCTTCCCACTTATACCCAATGTATTTCCTCCTTTTAAAATTGCTTTTGTGTATTAACTGTCCTTTGTAATGCTTCATCTAAGGAGGTGGGGTTTTTGTCAACCTGATTAACCACAAGTTGGGACATGACTGTATATTTGATTTTCTATGCTTTTAATGATGTCCAGTTTCTTTTAGAATCAGTCAGCCGAAACTTATGGTATTACATTACACTTAAGTATGGTCTTGTCTAAAGGTATAGGATAGAGAAAATACAGCATGTTACAGTTCTGTGATGCTAAACTAACTGATAAGTCTTTATTTCTTATAATAGCCTAAGAATGGGGATCCCTCATATTTGTCCCTGTATAGGCCCTCAGCATAAACAAAATTTATTAACTGGGAGGTATTTGGATGCTGCCCCAAAGTACCTATGTATGTGGCCATAAGATTAATGTAGTATTTTCATCATAACTTCCATTCACTTAAAGGCTTGAACTTGATGATTCCCAGTTTATTCAGGTGGTATGAACTGTGACTATTAGGGTAGGGACTAAGGGAATTCAAGGGAAACGAAGACTATCCGTGAAGATAGTTCTTCCTACCTATCCTTACATGTCATTAAACAAAAGAACCCCTCAAGGAGGCTGATGGGGGATGTGTTATCAGCATAACATCAAATTCTGTATCACATTTAAGATTTACAAAGCATTTGTGGCATTGAAAGTTTTATTTGGCATTGTATTTTGTCCCGATTGCTATTTCATTTGACTTGGGAAAGGTATCTTGATCATTTCAACCTGTAGTTATTCTTATTAAGAGAATATTATCAGTAATGGATTGAAGTGATGGCCTTCCCTTTGGGAAGTTGGGCCTGTGAAATTCAGTAACTTATTTTAGGACCCACACAATGACAACCTGTATTGTGACCCTCTGAAGAAGGGGGGGAAAGGGCAATGGTAGAAATCAATTATTATTCTTTTCTGTATCCACAATAAAAGAAACGTGTTTTCAACAGTACTGAATTCTGAACAAGGTAGAGTTAGTTTCTTTAAATGTAATATTATATTAAGAGGTTAAGGTCACAGAATTTTAGAATTGGAAGGGGCTTCTTCTAGTCCAACTTCCTCACATTCTAGATGAAGAAACCAAGCCCCAGAGAGTCAGTGACTTAGATAGAAGAATGCCATGGCCATGAGTTTATAACCCTGGTCTCCTGATTTGTAGTCCCATCTAATTACTACTTCACCATCTTAAGTCTATCTATACTTCTATTTTTAAGGTACTGCTAAAATTAATATAATTTGGAGGTGTGTTTTTCATCCTGGCCTGGACCTCCTCCAACCTTTTCCCCTTCCCCCTGGTATCATCTACTGAAGTCTTTTGTAGCTTTCTTGGTGCCTTAGTGAACTTAAAATAGAATCTGGGAAGTTATACAAACAGTAAACAAAAAATGAAGCCAGAATGGGCTTGTTGCCCAGAAAGCCAGCTAAGTGCAACAGGAGGGCAAAAATTAAAAGTAGATAGAGGGGAGGAAAGGACAGGAAAAATGATCTAAGACAACTGGAAAACCACCACAGAGAACTCTTTGATAGAAAATTTTTGTTTAAGATCTTCATGTGGTATCACAGAAACAAGTAACCCCCCACCCCCACCCCAATATGCATTCTCACATAATTCAGATCCACATCCCCTATACATTTTAAACTAATGGGATTTCATATTATGTTGCTCACTTATATACATTGATGTTCATATTATTGAATATAGCTGTAGTTCATGCCTATTTTTTATGAGTGTGTGGTTAATAAAGGGGATACCATATTATCAAGGGGAGTTTTCAGAATGGACTTCAGATTCTGATGTCAAATTTGATAGTAGCTGTAAAGCACTTGGTAAAATCTTATAATGGGTACTAAAGCTGATTTAGCAAGTATTAAGAACCAGTTTTCTTATTTAGAGCATACTGGATTATACCTTAAAAAATGAAAGGCATTTGTGGAGTGAAAATATAATGAAATTAACTTGTTCTAATTGCTAAATATAGTAGTGGATTTATTGCTTCTTTTCCAGTATTTAATTTTATTTCTTCATTCATAGTAGAAATGAATTTCTTGTTTCATGAAAGCTTAATAAATTAAGCCCAAATTTGCGTTTTAAGTTTGCTTTGCCAAAATCTATGTGCACAAACAAAAACCTTTTATACTACGAAGTAGAAAGAATATTGTTTTGGGTGTCACTGATGAACAGTTTTTTTAGAAGGTCAGGCTTCATCTTTTCAATAGATATAAGCTGCTTATATTATTCTAATTAAATATATGAAGCCAAGACTGGGGTTGCGGGGGGGCGGTATTATTTTGTGGTCCTGTAGCATCTGACTTTCATTGAAGTCCTGCCTGGGTTTGTGTTTCAGTTGGTGTTACAGCAATCATATTGGTTGCTTGAGGTCAGTGAGCATGAGTGTAGGGTGTTGTTTTGTTTTGTTTTGTTTTTCCTAAGCAAAACTCAAGCATAGTTTATTGGTCCTGCTAAATTTTCACTGTAACTTTCTACACTTAGTTGTTAGAACAACTTCCCATCTGATGGGAGCAAATTACCAGTGTGGTCCAACGTCCTAGTATTGTCATTTTTCTTAGAATTCTTAGGCTGGTAGCAAATGGTTTGATAATAATAATCTTAATTCTTTTAGGTCCTACCTCTAGGAGTTTATGATTTTTAGTGTTAGAATCAGTGCCTTGAGTCTAACTTTTCCTTTAAAAATGAGAAAGGGAGGATAAAAGGAGTTCTCACCAAATTTTTAAAGTATTAAATATTAACATATAACAAGATCTTTTGGGGATTTTACCCCATCATTCTGTATGAACCTTTTATGGTATAAGATATATCATGAACTTTCCAACATTTATTAGGGGAGGAAGTATCCCCTTCCTCTTATCTAGCCATCTATCCATGTTTTATCTTTTTCTAAGCAAACTTTATTCTTTTAGGGAGATATATTCTGGAAATGTTGCTATAAGACAAATTAATTTTCCCCCCATGGAAATTGAAATAAATTGCATATGTGTTCCTTACCAAATGACTGAGTTGATTTTTATTGAAATAACTCACAGACATCACATTTAACTAAATTCTAGTGTGTTTTCTAAAATATATATTAATTGATTTCATCAAAGTGACTACAAAATAATAGGAAATACTATATAAATTTCTTATCTTTATATTTGCCATATTCTTTTTATTCTTTCTATTTTTATTATAAACACCAAATAGAATTAGTATTTACATATACTTATTAGAACACAAAAACAGTATTGTACATTAAACTGCAAAAATCTAAAATGTACATGTTGCTTTTCTTTTTAAGAATATAAGATCAACATATATGTAGCTTTCAGAGCTAACCAGCTTGTGGAGACTTCTTTCTTTCCTTTTCTTGTTCTATTAAAAAACAATGCTTTGGTGACCCTCATTTCTTTTTGGGGGAATTAGGGGGTGCTACCTTATCCTTTCCCATTCTTTACTTCCTTCTCCCTACCTCCCACATCATAAAAATAAAACTCTTAACATATGTGTAATTGAGTAAAACATTGTCCAAAAATATATATATTTCATTCGCTTCTTGAGTCTATTACTTCTTTGTCAGGAGGAAATTAGCAAGCTTCATCCCTCTCCTCTAATCATAGTTGATCATGGTATTGATCAGAGTTCTTCAGTCTTTCACAGTTGTTTTTCTTTATAATGTTGTATAAATTGTTCTGATTCTACTTCATTCTGTTATCAGTTCACACAGTTCTTTTCCAAGTTTATCTGAAACTGTTGATTTCATCCTTTCTTATTGCATAGTGGTATTACATTAATTGGTGGGCTCTGCTTTAGTTTCCAGTTCTTTTCTATTGCAAAAAGAAATTATATAAATATTTTTGTATGTATGGGTCCTTTCTTCCTTTTATTTCCTTAGAGTATAGGCCTATTATTTAATAGATTTAGGGACATTGTTCTAAATTGTTTTCTAGAATGGCCGAGTTAATTCTTAGCTCCACTAGTAATGCATTAGTGGACTTATTTTCCCACAGCCCCTCCAAAAAATTGCCATTTTCCTTTTTGCCATCTTTAACAGTCTCATGGGTATGAATTGGAAATGCAAGGGTTGTCTCTGCTTACATTTCTCCAATTCTTAGTGAATTGGTGCATTTTTTCATATTGTTATTGATAGCTTGAATTTCTTACATTGGAAACTTTTTGGTTATATCCTTTGACCATCTATCTTTCCAGTGATGGCTCTTGTTCTTATAAAATTGAACCAGTTGCTTATAAAGTCCTTAAAAGTCTAGTTAAAGATTTAAGCTTTAATAACTTAAAACTGCATTAAGTCATTTGAAACATCCTATGTATCTTGGATGTGAAACCTTAATCAGAAAATTAATGCAAAATGTTTTCCCACTTCATTGTAGTTACATGTTTCCCTTCTAATTTTAATTGCCCCCTCCCCCCAAAAAAACCCAAAACTTGTAAATAATCAAATTCGTTTATTTTGTCTCTTGTGATTTTCATTTCCTTGTTTGGCCCTGAATTCTACCCAGAATTTTTTTTCTTTTTTTTTTCCTCATTTAATTTCTTTATAATGTTACTCTTAGTCATGCAGCTATTTGGGCCTTATCTTGGTATATGGTATGTATTGGATTATACTTAAATGCTGTTAGACTGATTTCCATTTTTACTCATCATATTTTGTCAAATAGTCATTACCTCAATAGCCTTGGTCTTTGGATTTACTGAACTTTCGGCTACTGTGTATGTTGTTTACCTAATCTATTCCACTGATCAACCTCTCTATTTGATGATTAGCTATAGTTTGAGATGTGGTAATTCTAGGTTCCTGGTTTTTTTTTTCCTAACTTTTTTTCATTATTTCCTTTGTGGTTCTTGACCTTTTTCCACTCGGGATGAATTTTGTTGTTTTCCTTTGGTAATTTGATTGATAAAAATACTAAGTAAATTAATTTGTTGGTATTGTCATTTTTATTATATTGGTATGGCCTACCCATAAGTGATTATTATTTTTCTCATTATTTAGGTCTGTATTTTCTGTAAGAGTGGTTTGTAATTGTTCCTCTATGCTTTAGTAGGTAGACCCCTAGGTACTTTACAAATTTTGCAGTTATTTTGTTTGTATGTTTGTTTATTTATTTATTTGTGTGTGTGTGTGTGTGTGTGTGTGTGTGTTATAGACCTCTTTGGCCATTTTGTTGACCCCTTTTCAGAATGATGTTCTTCTTTTTTTTTTTTAAGTGAGGCAATTGGGGTTAAGTGACTTGCCCAGGGTCACACAGCTAGTAAGTGTTAAGTGTCTGAGGCCAGAATTGAACTCAGGTACTCCTGATTCCAGGGCCGGTGCTCTATCCACAGCACCACCTGGCTGCCCCTTTGCAGTTATTTTGAATGGATTTTCTTGTTGCCAGGTTTCATTGGTAACATAACAAAAATGCTGATGATTTAACTCTTTTTTTCCCCTGGAACTTTGCTTATTGTTTCAATTAATTTTAATTGAGTTTTCATAGTTTGACAGATATACCATCAAGTGATCTGCATAATAAAGTGATAGTTTTGTTTCTTCTTTGCTTTGTTTTTCTCCTCAGTTGTGCTACATAGCTGCCCAAAAGCCTTTTTTCTTAAAGCAACTATATGTTGATTTTATTCCTAATAAAATCTTATTATGTTGAACCAACTCTCCATATATTGTTGTAACCTATTCTTGAACATTTTATCTAATTTTTTGTATCAATGTTCATTAGGAATATGAGTACAGGATTTTCTTTTTCTATCTCTGGTTTAGGTATTAAGACTATATCTAGAAAGAGTGTGGAAGGGTCCCTTTTCCAGTTTTTTGTAATATTGCAGTTAATTGCTCTTTAAAAGTTTGATAAATTTTACCTGTAAATCCCTACTCTCCTCCACTCCTTCCCCCTCCATTGGGAGTTCATTTAGTGCTTATTCAATTTCTTTTTCTGATACTGGGTTATTCAAATAATATATATATATATATATATTTTTTTAGTGAGGCAATTGGGGTTAAGTGACTTGCCCAGGGTCACACAGCTAGTCAAGTGTTAAGTGTCTGAGGCCGGATTTGAACTCAGGTACTCCCGACTCCAGGGCCGGTGCTCTATCCACTGCGCCACCTAGCTGCCCCTAATAATATATTTCTTGAATGTATTCATCCACTTTATGATTGTTAGTAGCTTTGTTACCATATAATTGGAATTTTCTTTATTTCTTATATTATTTATTCATGTCATTTTTGATATAGTTTGGTTTTCCTTTTTTTGACTGAGACTTTTATTCTTTTATTAATTTAAGAAACTACTAGGTTTATTTATCAATTCAGTTTTGATAAAATATTTGATTCTAGAATTTCTACTTTGGTGTTAAGTTGCTTTTCCTTTTTTTTTTTTTTTACTTTTTAGTTACATATCCAATTCATTTATTTATTCTTTTATTGATGGAAGTGTTTAGATTGTAATGCTTAACTATTATCCATATTATATTTCATCTTACTAGTTTCAGCCTGCCATCTAGATCCTTTAGTTCTGTCATCTAGTGTATTAGCTGTTATCTTCCAGCTTTTCCTCATCTACCAATTTGATATGCATGCCATCTATGCCTACATCTGAGTTGTTGATAAAAATCTTGAACAGAACAAGGTAATGGATCACTCCTTGGGGCACTGTACTAAAGATCTACCTCTAGGTTATTATCAGTCCATTAATTACCACTCTGAGTTTAGTTCTCCAACTAACCTTATTACCATGCAGTCTATATTTTTCTATCTCATCCATGAAGATCTTGTGAGAGACTTCGTTATTTGCCTATTGAAATCCAAAAATGCTACATTCAGCATATTTCTCTGACTTATTAGTTTAGTAATCTTGGTGTTTTTATTTTTTTGTTTTTTTTTTTGCTGGGGGGTGGGAGGAAGCAAGTAAGTTATCTTGACATGATTTGTTGTTAATGAACTTATTCAGATTCTTACACTTTATCTCTTTCATGAAATACATCAGAAAATGGAATGGGTAACATACACTCTAGATTTAGGGAGAGTACATTTATAAAGATATGGAAGAAGGATAAATAGGAATTTTCCAGTGAAATAAGCCAAGGAGGTATGGAAAACTCAAGAATAACATTCTGAAGATACAAAAGGAAATAATTCCAGTAACAGGATTCTTGAACAAGTAAAAAATATCTTAAAATACAATCTGAGTTAACATTTCAGAATTGAATAAGGACTTTATCATCCTATTCCTCCTGGACCACTCCCCCACTCCTGGAATTAAATCAAGAAATCTCTTCCCTTCCATTGATATCTTACTCCTTTCTCTAGAGAGATGGGTACATCTTAGCTGCCTATGAGCTCAAGGTGACAGTGACTTGAACAAGATTAAATTAGTCTTTGTTATCATCCTTAATCCATTTCCCAAAGAAAAGATTGTAAGCTTTTTTGAGGGCAGGGATTGTCTTTTGCTTCTTTTTTATTCTGAACACTTGGCTGAGTATCTGGCACGTAATAGGTGCTTAATAAATGTTTATTGATTGATTATCCTCAACTTGTCATCACCAGCTTTCTTTTTTTAAAAAATATTTTTAATACTTTTTTTTTTAAGTGAGGCAATTGGGGGTTAAGTGACTTGCCCAGGGTCACATAGCTAGTAAGTGTCAAGTGTCTGGGGCCGAATTTGAACTCAGGTCCTCCTGAATCCAGAGCCAGTGCTCTATCCACTGCACCACCTAGCTGCCCCTTTAATATTTTTTTTTATTTTGAGTTTTGAATTTTCTCCCTTCCGCCCCTCCCTCACCCATTGAAAAAGCAAGAAATATTATATCAATTACACATGTGAAATCATGCACAATATGGTTCCATATTAGCCATGTTGCAACAAAACAAAAATAAAACAAGAAAAATAAAAGAAAATTTTTTAAAATATGCTTCTGTCTGTATCCAACTCCATTAGTTTTTTATCTGGAGGTGGATAGCATTTTTCATTGTTAAGTCCTTTGGAATTGTCTTGTGAATAGTTGCTGTCTGGAAAGTGCCTAAAATTCTAGCTAGGCTGTCTAAAATTCTAATGAGTGGTCACCAATAAATTAGAAGCTTTAACAAGAGTTTAGACTTATAAGCATTTATTAAGGAGCATAAGGCAAGAGGGAGAGGGAGAGGAGAGAGGAGAGAAGAGAGAGGGAGAGAAAGACCCTTCTTCATCCCACAAGCCTCTTTGGAACACGAAAACAGTCCGTACACACACACACACACACACAGAGCTCCAAGCTGATTGGCTGGTAGCTTTGATCGACAGTGCCCATGAGCAAACATCACTTCCTGATGCCAAGGAACTGACCTTCCAAGCCACATGGCTTGTCCTCAGACACCTTCTCCTCATGGTGGAGCTTTCCTATAGTATCTCTCTAGCAGCGGGGCATCACTCCAGTTCTCACACTTGCATCATAGTAGCTAAGTCTCTCATTTTTGATCATCATATAATATTCCTGTACTGTGTAAAATGTTCTCCTGATTCTGCTTACTTTATTTTGCATTAATTCATATAAATCTTCCCAGGCTTTTTTGAAACTGTCTTGCTCATCAGTTCTTTTCATTTCTTATATCACACTAATATTCCATCACAATCATACACTACAGCTTGTTCAGCCATTCTCCCACTGATTAGCATTTCCTTGATTTCCAATTCTTTGACACTACAAAAAGAGCTACTATAGATATTTTTGTACATGTAGGTATTTTTCCTTTTTCTTTGATCTCTCTGGGATAGAGACCCGGTGGTAGTGTTGCTAGGTCAAAGAGTATGCAGTTTTATAGCCCTTTGGGCATAGTTCCAAATTGTTCTCCAGAATGGTTGGATCAGTTCACAACTCCACCAACAGTGTTCCAATTTTTCCACATCTCCAATATTTGTCATTTTTTCTTTTCTGTCATTTTAGTGAAATTGATACATGTGAGGTGGTACCTCAGAATTTTTTAAATTTGTATTTCTTTGTAGGGATTCAGAGCATTTTTTCATATCACTAGATAGCTTTGATTTCTTCTGAAAACTGTTCATATCCTTTGAACATTTATCAGTTGGGAAATAACTCATATTTTTATAAATTTGATTCAGTTCTCTATATATTTGAGAAATGAGACCTATCAGAGAAACTTTCTATTTAAAAATAAAAAAAACAACAACAAACTTTTTTTTTGGCCAGTATCCCATCACCAGCTTTCTAAGGTGCTTTTTCTAGGAGCCTGAAAAGGACATTAGAGGAAAATATTAATTTCTTATATTCTAACAAAAACTAGGGGGCAGCTAGGTAGCTTAGTGGATAAAGCACCAGGCCTGAATTCAGGAGAAACTGAGTTCAAATCTGGCCTCAGACACTTGACACTTACTAGCTGTGGGACTGTGGACAAGTCACTTAACCCTTGTTGCCCCACCAAAAAAGGAAAAAAGAAAGAAAAGAAGGTTGGTTGGTTTTGTGGTTTTTTTTTTTTTAAATATGTCTCCACGCAGTCTAGAATCAAACTCAAATAGAAACAAATCCCTGGGGGGCCACATCTTGACTTAGAAAACCACAAATTAATGTTATCTTTGTTGTTTTGTGTATTTATTTATTTTCCTAAATGTTCCCCAATTACATTTTATTCTGATTCAGGCCATAATCAGTAATTTTGCAGGCCACTTGCCACCTGCAGCATGTTTGATACCTCTGGTCTAGAACATTGGGCTGAAATAAGATGAATAATAATAAGATGAAATTTAATGGATAACTGAATTTGAGGTTTCATTGGCATATAGAATTTCTGAGTAAGGAAACTTCTATCAATGCAGCACTGAGATGTTAAATGCCTTGCTCAAGGTTATGCAGCCAGTATATATCAGAGCTAGAACTGGACTCTAAGTCTTTGTGGCTTCAAGGCTAGTTCTCTATCTGCTAAAGTTGCCTCTGAAATTTAATAAGGATAGTGTTAGGCTTGAGTGGAAAAAAAAATAGCTTCCTAAGCATAAGATGAAGGGAGCATGTTTAGATTAAAAAAAAATCCAGTCTTTTATCTTAAAAAGAATATACCTTAAAATGCAGTCTGCATGTTCAGTGTGAGTTAATATAGTGATACAGTAATCCAAAAAAAAAAAAAATTAAAATGTGTGTGTGAGGGACGAGGGGGGGACTGACTAAAATCACTGATAAATGAGTTTAGAAATTTTTTTAAGGATTTATTGAAAGATAGTAAAAGAGAAAGATTGAGAAGAGATTTCTTATAACTGGCAATCCTAGCCTTCCTAATCTCCCACTTCTCAAGTTCCCTGCCACCATGCCGATGTCTCACAGCCAAAAAGGAAGTACAGTCCCACCAGCATCCACTTCCTCCTTTGTGTCCTCCTCCCAGAAATGGGAGGCTTCTCAAGTTGGTTGGCTGGTAGCCTTGATAGACAGTACTGACGAGCAAACGTCACTTCCTGACGAGCAAACGTCACTTCCTGACGCCAAGGACCTTGACCACATGGCTTGCCCTCAGAGGCCTTCTCCTTATGGTGAAGCTTTTCTACAGTAAGTCTCCAGCAGGTGGCATTCTAATCATTACAGTTACATGAAGAGAAGTATAGCTTACAGGAATAAGGATTTATTTTTTATTAGTTCACTAGCTAGGTAGTACAGTAGATAGAGTACTTGGTCTGGAATTAGCAAGATGTGAGTTCAAATCTGGCCCCAGACACTAGTCCTGTGATCCTAGGTAAGTCACTTAACCTTAGGTCTATTTCCTCAACTCTGAAATTGTGTTCCCTAAGTTCACAGGGTCATTGTGAGGATCAAATGAGAGTAATATTCTCACAGTTCCTGTTATGTAGCAGACACTAAATAAATGATTGTTTTCTTCTTTCCTTTCTGCTTTGCTATGGTCAAATCTCATCTGGATTATGGTGTTTAGTTCTGGAAATTGGAAAATATCCAGAGAAAGACAACCAGAATGATTAAGGACCTTGATTCTTGCTAGATTTAAAGTCAGAGGACTTAGATTCAAATCCCAGGTCTTCCATTTACTATTGGTATAATGTTGGGCAAGTTACTTAACTTTTATAGGCGTCTGTTTTCTCCTCTGTAAAATGAAGGTATTAGACTAGGTTGTTCCCTTAGATTTCTTCCATATATAAACCTGTTGTCCATATGAGGTGGTTGAATGAACTGAGATTGCTTAGCATGAAGAAGAAGATACTCAGGAAAGGTATTTTTAAAAGCTATGTATAACTTGTTCTGTAGGAGAAATTAATTTGGTTCCAGATGGTAGAACTAGGAGTCATTTACTTAGACCTTGTTGAGAAGACAAACTTAGGCTTGAGCTTATGAAAATTTTCTAACAATGGGAACTATCCTAAAGATGAATGAACTGCCTAGGAGGGTAGTGGTTTACCTCTCACTGGAGATCTTTAAACAAAGATTGAATAACCATTTGTTGAATTCAGGGATTTTCTGGAGGAGTTTAGGTTGGAATAGGTGTCTACTAGGGTCTCTTTCTACCTGAAGTTTTGCAGTAATATGTTCCTGATGCATATTTATTTGTATACTTCCCAGCTTTCTATATCGAGACACCATGTGATTGAAATTGATATTATAGTTGCTGGAAGTCACATTGTATTGCCTGTCAGTGTACATATATTGTATACCTCAACATGAAAAAAATAAATAGTAATTATGGGGATTTTCTTTAGAAATAGTTTATCAGTCAAATGATGGCATTGGTTTCACTACTTTTTAGTCACTGTACAGTACATTTTCCTCATACTCAGGCTCAAAATCTCAGAATTATAAGATTCTATTCTTATAAGAGACCTTAGCATGTACCTAGTGTATCTCATCACCAAAAAAAGAATCTCAACTACAATATAACATTCTCTCTTTGAAAAATGTATGATGAAAAAAAGAAAAGAAAAGAAAAAAAGAAAAACCTATGATGGAGAACTCACTGTTTTCTGTGGTAGCAGCCCATTCCTTTTTCAAGACTGCTCTAATTAGTAGGAAGATTTTTCCTAATGTCAGGCCTAAATTAGCCTCCTTGCAGTTCTACATCTTGCCTCTATTAGCATCTTCTGGGCATGAACAGACCAAGTCTAGTTCCTCTTTCATGTGACAGCCCTGCTCATCAAGGACTTGATAGCAGCTATCACTTTCACTCTGAATCTTCTCCTAACTATATACATTCCTACTTTCCTTAACCGATCTTTATAAACATAGACTCAAGGATCTTTATCCTCTTGATTGCCCTACTGTAAGAGTTCTTTAGCTTCTTAATGATCTTTCTGAACTATGGTACCTAAAACTAGACACAGTCTTCCAGATGTCCCTCTGCTTTTTGCACCTTACTTGGATTTCTTTCATCTTCCTTCCTGGCACCTGAGCCCATGGACCTACTGGCACTTGACTTTGAAAGTTTCATCGTTTGCTGTGGATTTAATAATTGGTCTGCTAATGTGTTAGAGATGTATCTTTTAATGAAGTGCCTTTAAATATTGAATACAAGGACTTTTTGTTGTTAAAATGATATGAGACCTGGAATATGATCTGAATGTTAGCAGGATTCTGTCTTGTCAGGTCACCTGAAAGGAAGGCAGTGAGTCATAGGCTTCCTTATAGGATGTATACTGAGAGTGGGCCTTGCAGACCCTCAAGTCCACCCTCTCATTTTAACTTCCAAGGAACTTGACTCTCATGTTGTTCCCCACATAAGCAGGGAGCAGAGCTGTCCCTACAACTCAGATCCTTGGGCTCTCATTCAAATGTTCTTTGCCACAGCAGTAGGTAGAATGTGAAGTTTTTGCTATATTATTCTTCATTTACATGGCACGAGCCTCTTCATCTTATATGGGCACAGCAGCCTTTATGTTTCTATGTTTGTTGAATTATGTAACATCTCTTGGAATTTAAATGCCTAGTTCTCTGTTTTTTTTCTTCTAGTATTCACACTTAATACAATTCAAGGTGTCATCATAGCATTTGACACTACTATTCACAAGACTCAATTCCTAGAAATATGGAAATACAATAAAACATGGATTTATACATTTAGATTTAGAATGAGTGTGGGTAGTGGTGTTTTTGTTTTGTTTTTATGGTAAGTATAAGTTGAAGGAAACTTCTAAGTTGGTATTTGGGGGAAATGATTCAGATCTTTGTTTTTTTCAATGTCTGGGGCTTCAAATCCAGAAGGAAACTTATTCCAGTGCTGCTAGACACTTGTTCTGAAACTGGTTTTTAGAAAATTGCATGGGAGTGTTGTGAAAAGGTAAGAGACTTGCTCACTGATTCAGCATCTCAGGGGCAGCTATTGAATCCAGACCTTCCTGATTGCTGAGGCTTGCCCTCTTATCACTGCTTCTCAAGCCATGCTCTAATCATGGCAATGCCCATCAGCCACTTAGAGTTTTCATATTTGGTTTGGGAAAACTGGTATTTGGAAAATCATACCTTTTAACTAGCCCTTCTATTTCACTAGCATGAGTCTTTGACATAAGAAGGGTATGGAAAAAGAGAGAGTTTGGTCTTTTTTCTCATTTACCATTGTCTTCATTGGGGGGGGGTCAGATTAGTAGTGCTACTACATTCATTAATATAAAACTGAACAAAATTTTAGCTCATGTGGATGAGTCCCAGTCATTGCCCAAAAAAAGGTCTCGTACTAAAGTTACACTAATTAAGAGGGCTATATATTTTTTTATTTATCAATGTATTTGCGTGCCTAGAAAATTTTTTCACCTTCTTTGTACCTGATAGAGAATGTAGCCTTTATAGCTTTGTAAAAACTTCCTTTCTTTTTTACCAAGTTCTTGATAAATTGTATTTCATAAATAACACCACAAGGTGGTACTATTGTATCATGAAATGGCCCGCCTGATTTCTTGGCCTCTGTAATAAGGTATCATTTGAATGCTTAGAGACAAGGTGAGGAATTGCCCTTATTTAGTATATTATCGCTGTTCATCTCAGATTGATGTAGTTTCCAAGTTTGAAATACACTGATATTGATGTGCTGAATGGTTTAAAAATAAAAGGTTGACCTCAAATTCCTTTGGAAAAAGCTTTGTTTCATATAGTTCTGTGATTAGCCTAGGTAGTAAGGTTATAATTTACAAAAGGAGATTTATTTAATTCACAAATCAAAAAAATTTATATGTGTAAAATGTTTAATATGGGGCCAGATCAAAAAGACTTTATTAACTCCATGTTTTTGTTCAAATAATGTGCCAGAATTTTTTTTTCCTAATGAATTAGCACCTGGGGGTTAATAAATGTTATCATGAGTCTATTTTGATTGCCAAAAAAGACTTTAATAAAGGAAGCCATGACTAGGTCTGACTCTTTAGTTCATGAAAAATAAAGTGTTTTGTTTCCATCTGTCTTTTATTGGATTATTAAAAATAAGTTTTACTAGCATATAGGTTTTTTTATTCTTTTGCATGTGTGACCATAGGATACAAATAAAGCAAATTTCAACAATTTGTTTTTGTTACACTTCTATTGTAATTTGGGTTTTATTGTATTTTCAGTTCTGTTTCTTTTTTTTCCTTTTTCCAGGATAAAGGGAAATCAGAGCAGGGCTCAAGCTGGAACATATTGCGTGATGACTTTATGATGGGAGCAACAATGAAAGACTGGGATAAGGAAAGTGATGGACCAGATAACACTGAATGAAGCTCCAGAAATGACTGACAGATGACACCATAGAGAAATTGGAATTCTTGTTATTTTTCTGGATTAAAGTGTTTATTATCTAAATGAGTTTTATAATATGGAGGTGGTAATACAGATGCTGTTTAAAGAGAAAACAACAGACTGCCTTTATTTTTACCAACTTCAAAATTGTCCTCTTTTACTTAATTTTTTCTTAGCTTACATCAAAATCTAAAACTATTTTCTAAAAGTTATAATTTTTAGTGTTGCCCCAAAACATTGTTTAGATATTCAAAACAAAACATTGCCTCAGTATATTTTGCCAATTTCATTACAAGTTTAAATATTAGTTGTGAGTGTTAATCTGTTCTTGTATTTCCAAATTATTAATATCCCTAGAAATGTCATTGCCTGCTGGTAATGAAGATGACCTATATTTAATTTTAATAAATTTTTGCTACATAAAGTCTGTGATTTTACATGTTAGTATGTGTGTACTTATTTTGAGTAGATGTCTTTTGTATTCAGCATCATTTTTCTTTTAGAGAGACTGAGGAAAACTATAGGTAATAAAGCAAGGTTAGAACTGTAGTTCTGGCTTTGAGTGATTCAATTTGAGAGCCATGGAAATTTAATTTTAAAAAAATTACAGACCTGCAAGTCAGGGATTCTTTCTCACATTATTCTCTAGGTTTATTTTAAACATGAAATCAGTTTGGAGACAGGACAGCCATTGTTTCAGTTTGTTAAAAAAAAAATGACATAATATCTTGAAGAGTAGGTGATGGGATATTTTTGCAGGGGGCAGTATGCAATTCCTTTTTTCTTAATCTGTTTGGGTTTGGGGGAAGGAAGGATATATTTGACTTAAAAGAGAATGTTCTAAAACTAGAAATGTTGACGTAATGCACTATACGTAGTAACTGCAAAGATTAGTGATTTAGATGATATTGACTATCGAGTATTTATCAATGGTGGAAGAAAAGTTAGGATTCGATCTATGTAGTTTAAAAATATCAAATTGATTTATAGGTCAATTTACATATAGGTCGAACCAGGGCTAAAGTAGGATGATGCTGATATTAAATTATTAAAATTAAAAGTTCATAGCTTTCATTCCTCTTAAACTGTAGAATACAAGAGTATAAGTTGCACTAATTACTCTTTCATACTATTTTTCTTAACTTTTGTGGAAGATTGTACTTTGTGAGTGGTTTAGTTGGAAGTTTGTGAAGGTTTTGTTTATCATCACAACCAGCTTTTTAAAAAGATTCAAAATTCCTTAATGAAATATTCAACAACTTGGGTCAGGTTTTTAAGGTCCATTCTATTCTCTATCATTGCCCACTAAGAATAGTTCCTTTGTTATCCATAAAACTTGCATCGGGTATGTAGTATAGCATAATCTTTCCAAAAAACCTCAATGTTAATAGCAGAAATGTTTATATTTTCAAGCTCATTTGAGTGTTAAAGATATTAGGTATCTAAAGACACATTAGCACATGTCTTGATATTTATTATCATAAAGTAACATACACACCCAGAATATCCAGAGGCTAAACTAGCAAAGCTCAAGATGCATTAATCCTCACTTCTGATCACTTAACATATCATTAAATTGTGGAAATAGTATCTTGTTAGTATAACATAAGCAAATACAGTGTCACTATTAATATATTTAGAATTCAGTAAGTAAAATTATGAAGTCCTAATATAGGTTAACATGGCATAGTTGATTTGTGTGTCACATTCCTTATCTCACCCAGAGCTTTTTGTTTTTATTTTTTTAGTCCTTTTAAATTCTTGAAGTACATGGTTTCTCTTACTACTGAACTCTTAAAATAAGCAAGTATTCTGTTGAAAATCATATTAACATTCCAGAAGCTGGTGAGCTTTAATTTCTTGTTCAGCAAAAAGTTGTTTTGAAAGAACATATTCCTATTTAAGGACCCATGTTTCCCTTTTTCAAAGTGACACTAGCTGTGCAACTCTCAAACAAGGAAGAAATTTACTATTTGGGAATTGTATTCCTTCAAATTTGAAGCAGATCTTACTCTTTAGAAATCTCCTCTTGGTGTTAGTTTTGTCTTCTACTCACTTACACATAAGCTGTATCAACTAAGTAAAATAAGACACCTCCTAGGTGAAGCACACACCTAGTACTTGAATGGTCTTACCTCAAACACTGAAAGTTATTTGCATTTGTGTAGATTAATTGAAAGACTACTTGGTATGAATATGAACCTAGCAATGGATTTCATGAAAGAAATGAAAATAGAGCCAAAGGTTTTTTTAGCTATTCCTGTCTACATCCATGCCACAAAATTGTATTTACTAAGGATTCAAATTCAGCCATTAATCATGGTAGTGGGGGGAAGGGGGAATGGAATGGCTACTTTACTTTTTTCCATAGGAAATGCTTTAGTTACCTCTAATGCTTTGGATACCTTTTATAAATCCATTTTTATTCTCACATTTCAGTGGCAGATTCTTGTAAATAAATCATTTATTCATCTGAATATCAATGTTAGAACCACATTTTTTTGTACTTTAGGTCATTATGGTGGTAGAGGCTGATTTATTTTGTTCTAAAACTTGAGGAAAGGGTAATCACAATTTCCAAATTATGCTGGTTTTCTTATTCCTTTGCCTATATATTTACAAGGAAGCATTCTCAGCATTGAATGTTAGTTGATTATTGTTAACTTTGGTGGCTGGGAGTGGGGGAGTGGGGCAGGGCAGTGAGCATTTAGTGCCCAAGGCCACACAGCTAGTAAGTGTGAAGTGTCTGAGGCTGGATTTGAACTCAGGTACTCCTGAATCCAGGGCTGGTGCTTTATCCACCTAGCTACCCCCAATTATTGTTAATCTATTAAGCAATAACCTAGAGGTCCAAATAAGTAATGCCTTTTTTGACATGAAATATGTTTCTAACAAATCATTTTAACAATCAGGTGTGGCAAGTTGTCCACTCACACGTACAGGGGGCAATGTGGCATAGTGTGAAAGAGGACTAGCTTTGAAATCAGAAAGACCTGTGTTGAAGTCCTATCTCTGGCACGTAACTAGTTATGTGACCTTGGACAAGTCACAACTTTTAGGGCCTCAGGCATTTCTCTGAAACTTGAAGTTACTGATAAATTGCCTGGCTTCATCAGTAGCCACAGTTTTCATATTGGGAAATGCGGGGAATAGTAGAAAAATTAATTTATATAAATGAAATAAACAGGTCTTGGACCATCTGTAGTTTTCTATCCAAAAAAAGACAAAAAATTTGACAGAATACAGTTGCTGGAGTACTGAATTTAGTTTCAAATCTCTTGGATTACTGCTTAAGTACAATTTTAATCAAATTTTTTACTAAAAGTATGTTAGGAAAAGCTTCGGTAACATCAAGTAGAACATTAAATAAATCAGTAGGCCCATTGTTAGGAGAATTTGAAGGTACGTCTATTCATAAAGACAACTAACATAGCCATGGCTGTAGACTCGACTGCCATCCCTAACCACCCACTTTACAATAGTATGGCTGGCCGGGGGAAGATTGGGCTAAATCTTATAGATGATCAAAATGCATCGGTCAACCTAAATATGTGTGTGTTTTGAATAGTTTGACATTTTTATACATGTATTTTCCTCCCTGTATAAATTTCCTTTTTGTAAAACTTCTTTCTAAATATTGGTACCAATAAATTTGTTGAAATTTAGTCATGTTCTGAGTGAAATGCACTTGGATTCTTTTCTCTAAGACTTTGCTAAATTTGGATCCCTGACCATCCTCTTGACTGAGCCACTCTTTGTGGAGATATAAGAACCAGTTTGCTTTGCTTGTAGTTCTTCTCTACACAGAAGACTGGCAGTCTGACTTAGGTAAGAGATTTAGAAATAAAAGCTTCAGTGATATACTCTTCCTTCAAATTATTTGCAAAAATTAATGGGAAATATGCATGTAATATGTATACATAAGTGACTTGCCCAGGGTCACACAGTAAGTTTCAAGTGTCTGAGGTCACATTTGAACTCAGGTCCTCCTGAATCCAGGGCTGGTGCTTTATTCACTTGAGCCACCTAGCTGCCCTTTGTCCTTGCATTTGGCAGCACTAGCATGCTGACATTTCCTTACCGAATCCTCTTAGTGGTACATGCAAATTAGCACAGTAAAGCCTTCACTGGGCTTTAAAAGCAGCATCACATATTTTATTCACCTTTATCCAGACTGCCCTTAAATATGTAAATTACTCATCACACATCTAATTGGCTCTCTCCATTCTGTTCTTTGCAAGTCACTTTATAAGTCCCACACTTTGTTTTGTGTTCCAGATCATGGCTCTTATGGTCTTTAATAGTCTCTTGTTTGAAGTTGTATGTAAATGTTCCATGGCACAGTTCAGATGTGGATCTATTCTTTTCATCCTGAAAGGGATTTTAAAAATAATTTGTTATACTTAAATGAATAAAAACCTCAGTAACATTATGGTACATGAAATTAACATCTTCAAAGGCAATATGTCATAGTAGATAGACATTTGGTCCCAAAGTCAGGAAGAACTGGGTTCAGAAACCCTACCTTTAACATATACTGGCAAGTATGATGCTGGGTGCCCTAAGCAACTCACTTTTTTTTGTTTGTTTTTTTTGCAGGGCAATGGGGGTTAAGTGACTTGCCCAGGGTCACACAGCCAGTAAGTGTTAAGTGTCTGAGGCCGGATTTGAACTCAGGTACTCCTGACTCCAGGGCCGGTGCTCTATCCACTGCGCCATCTAGCTGCCCCCTGCAACTCACTTTTAAGTTGCAGAACAGTTATTTATTGGTGGAGGAATTTTCTTCACCAAGAGTTCTCTACACTGATGCAAAAAGAAAATTATTTTCACAAGATTATAGACTTAGAATTGGAAAAGACCTTAGAGATCATCTAACTCAGTTTACAGATGAGAAAACTGAAGTCCAGAGACATTAGGTCACTTGCCCAAGGTCACAGAGTTACTTAGTGGCAGAGCAGGGAGGCCAGTCCAGGCCCTCTGACCCAGAATTTAATGTTCTCTTCATTACATCATACTGCTTATATACAGACCAAAATGAACTCTTAATTTCTTTTTTCGGTCATTAACCACAATTTAAATTGCTTCTTTAAAAAAAAAAATCCACTGATCCAAATCTTAATTTCTACTGCAATTTGTTCTGTCAAAGAGTGCATGAAATAAATAGGCCATCTCCTGGAACTTGGAAGGATTTTTTGTTGTTTAAAGGGACCTTTTTGTTGGAATCATATTTGTTATAGTGGGATTTGCCCTATACTTGAACCAGGGTTACAGGGATACAGCAGATTGTCAAGGACTAGAATGAATAAATATGGCCCGTAGCAACTTTTTTCACATATTAGCCTCACTTTGGGGAATATTCTTAATTGAGGATATAGAATTTACTTTCTCTATTTTACTTAAATGGTCAGTATGATTGACACATGCCCCTATATTGCATGTCAGTTATAGGTGGAGGGAATATTTTAGGGCCTGCAGATATTATGAGAGACTATTTGAGGTGAATTGGCAGTAAGACTAAATTTTGAAACTGAAGAGAGAACCATTCTGTGCCTACAAAAAGCTCTCTCATTCCCTCCCCAAGAAAACAGAAGTCTGAATTATGGCCAGCTGGGTAGATGAATCTTACTGACTATTCAAGGCAGAGGTAGGCCCTGTGAGTTTTACTCTTGATCTTAAAATCTGTTATACTTTGCTGTAAATGAGTGAGCTTTTCTGAAGTCAAAATTCTGATAGGCATGGAGTCTCCAGACAGCTTTGGAAATAGTATGTTCTGATGTTTTTTAAGCAAATGATACTTTAACTAAAGTAAGGAGTGACATTAAAGATTAAGAATTATATATTTATTTTAGCAAAATATAAATTTACCTTTTTTTAACTAGAGAGTTTATTCCATGGAAACCCACAAAAACTCATTCCATTTAATTGCTCTATCCATCAGTCTTCTGTCAATGTATTATGAATTGCAATTTCTAGTACTGTATCTCTGCTTTTTTCCCCTTCATTTTTTATGTAAATCATTACTGCTAGCATCTTGAAAATTGAAAGATTTCTCCTGTCAGCTGTTCGATTAGGTGAAGCATTCAGGTATGACTTCATAACAGCTCTGAGGTACAGTACCTCTGAAGAAACTCTTTAAATTTGGATGTTTTTCTTTCACATTTTTTGTTTGAGCTTTTTCCTCCTGGCCACACCCCAAGGTGGTCCTTGAACCAAGGGCCAAGAAATAAGACTGCCTACAATTTCAAATACTTTTTCATGCTCAGATATGGACTCTCTAAGTCAGAACACAAAGGAGTGCTTTCATTGTGCTCTGCCTTTGTTGAAGCTCTTTTATCCAATCCATTCATCTTTATCCACTTCTTCCCACCTTAATTTCTCCTAATATAGTAACTAAATAAGCACCGTGAATGTACAGTTACCTTATCTTTGGCATGTCTTTGTTTTTTTCTTGAATTTGATTTTTATCCCACATTGTCAAAGTGAATGAATAAGTTATGGAAACACTAAGTTTTAAGTCTCTAGAATACATTAAAAACTATTTTGGTTATATATGCAGTTCTGATTTTGGACTGAAATATTTTAGATGCAGAGTAGGGTGATGGGAAGAGCACTGGACTTGGAAGAAGGAGACCTGAGGTTCCAACATTTTACTAAAATGTTACCAAGAAGCATATCACTTAATCTTTCTGAAGCAATTTCCATACCTGTAAAATGAGTACACTATTTGTAGTGTCTCCCTCACAAGGTTAATATAGTAGATAATATGTTGTGTCCTTGTCAAAAAAATGTAATGAAAAATAGAAACTTTTTAAAAAATGTAGCAAAACAAGTGAATTTTTGCACCAGTATTAAAATGGTGAACTTTATCAGTTGTATTAACATTTAAAATCTCTTCTACAGGGGCAGCTAGGTGGTGCAGTGGATAAAGCACCAGCCCTGGAGTCAGGAGTACCTGAGTTCAAATCCGGCCTCAGACACTTAACACTTACTAGCTGTGTGACCCTGGGCAAGTCACTTAACCCCAATTGCCTTACCGAAAAAAAAAATCTCTTCTACAATTTCTATTGAAAGGAAAGAAGGTGTTTAAATTTTTTTCTTTTTGCTAATTAAAAAAAAATATTCCCTGAGTTTGGGATTCATTGTTCCCATGTTGTTCAGCACTTAACTAAAATCATAGAAAGTTAGCACTAGAAGAACCCTAGAAGTTTATTTAAACATAACCTTTCTTCTACATCTCCCAGAAGCACTATTCCAGACTTAAAATTTTTTCTCTTTATTCCAACAGAAGAAGTAAATGATGTCCAGAAACAGTGCAAAATGAGAGCTACCATGAAATAGATAATAGACCCTATGACTTCTGGACTACCTTCCTAGCCACTGCATCCCCATGTCATCACCAAATTTGAACCAAAGAACAGTTATTTAGGTCTTCTGAGTGGCTGGCTCAGTTGTGGGCCTCAAGTTGTCCAACAGCTCCACTCTGTTCGTCACACTTCTATAGCATACAGGGAATACAAATGTGGGTTGCATTTTGGGGGCAAGAGAAACCCCAGAAAACAAAAAGCACAATGAGCAATATTAACTTAGCCAGCTTAAAGTGATGAGGTGTTAACCACATTTGTATAAATAACATTTTCTCCAACCTCTGGATCATTACACTGCATTTCTAATGTAATCGGTTCATAAATATCAAAGCGGGAACACCACATTTGTATGGGGTCAGGACCAACTGGAGTTCTGAATGGAGAGACAGCTGAGAGCTGTGTCCCAATGCGTGGGTGGCCTCTGCAGCTGTTGATCCATCCTTGAGCTGCTTGGGGGTTGCCTCTTTGCTCTTGCAGAACCAGAATTTGGCCTTATGTCAATTCATCGCCCAGTGTGGAATTGATAGAAGCAATGGATTGACCTCAACTCTCAAAACTGCAGTGAAACAGCCAGACACAGCAGTGGCTGAAACATTGAACAGTACCAAACACAATCTCAGGAACTTTTCTAAATGTTGATGTTTGATTTTGTTTGGCCCGTTAATGTGTTGCAGATATAAAACTGCATCTTCCTAGGATTCAGGGGGAGTGTTGTCTGTGATTTGTAAATAAAGAAACCACCACACCAGTATTCTTTAAGAAAGACAGAGGTTGATTTTATGTATTTAGTTGTGGAATAAATGATAGATTCTGTACTTACATCTGGCATTGGTAGCAACGTTAGCGATGTTTATTACTTTTTGTCATCTTAGAACATGATGCTTGTATACATTAAGTTTCCCCAGGGATTTCTGCCATAGATAATTATAAATGAAACCTATATACTTTTTAAATTGTTCAAAAACAAAATGGAGAGTTAACCAATGTATCTTGAAATTGTCTCCCATGTGTTTTTACCCCCTCCTTCAGATAGTCATTTTTGGAAATTCCACATCGCTACTGAACAGTGCTTATAAGGCACCTCCTCTCACTGTTTTGTGTGTGTGTGTGTGTGTGTGTGTGTGTGTGTGTGTGTGTGTTTAGGTATTTGTTATTTTTAAATTTTATTTATTTTTTCAAAATACGTGGATGGTTGGGTAATAAGAGAAGGAAGAAATTTCTGACAGGGAAGAAGAGACCACTCAGTCAACCTGAAAAGGCAAGTCTAAAGCTTAGAAGGGAAAAAAATACCAGGACTCCTAGATAAGTCATTGATTCAAATAACAGAAGAGACAATTTAAAGCTGCATTTGATTTTTTTTTTCTACATCTGTGAGGAAGGCAACCTCCTGACCTTTACTTTTGGAACTTCAACATTAAAATTAGACTTTTTCCTCACCCTTGGACACCTAACGCCTCACATAGGAGGTGCCATAACAAACACTGGCTCATAGATACATACTAGTTGTATGCTTTGCATAATCAGTTGTAATTAAAATAGGAAAGGCAAGTTCATTCATTTAACAGCTATTTAGGTGTACTATGAAATAATTAAGGTGATTAAGAGATTGGTCCCTGTAGGTCATGGAGTGCACAATCTATAAGAGGATATGACCCACACACATACTATACAATGGTATGGTATAATAACTATAATGCAGAATATGCTGTCATAAAAAGATCGTGCTTTGGAGAATAAACTATAGAATCGATATTTTATATGAGCCTTAAAGGATGGGATTTTGAAAGATGTGGGTTGAGGACAGCACTCTAGATATAAAGAATGGCATTAGCAAAGTGAGGGAGCCAGGAAAATGATCTTGCCTTCAATGTCCTTATCTTTCTTCAAGAATCAGTTTAGGTACCATCCCCTATGAAACCTTTACTAATTATTCTTCCCACTCCCAGTTAGTATGCTCTCCTCTCCCTCAAATTACCTCATTTTCCATATATGTACTCCCCAATAACAATTTAGGCGCAAGAACTGTTTTGGTTTTACCTTTATGAGCCCATAATCTAGGTTTATGCCTGGAACACAGATGCTTGATAAGCATTTGAATTTAATTGATATGCATAAAGATTGGTTTGTAATCCAGTTTGACTGAAGCATGATGCCACCTGTGGGTAGGTTGTAGTGTCTGATATAGTAGAAAGGTAGGGAATGGGCTGTCAGCTTGTGGATGACCTTGGATATCTGGCTAAAGAATTTTTGACCCAGTAGGCAACAAGGGGCTTTTGAAGGGTTTTAAGCAGATTGGCCTAATCAAATCTGTTCATTAGGAATTCTGTCAGTGATAGAGGGACTGAAGGTGTGTAGACTTGCATTTCAGAAGGTAGTAATGAAGGCCTGTACTTGGTTTATAGCAATGGAAGTAGAAGAAGGGAAGAGGTAAGGAATGGGAAAGAGGCATAATTGATGGGACTTGGTAACATTTATATTTGACTCTTCTCTGACCTTCCAAGTCAAAAGTTTTGATCATGTGTGACTGGGAGAATCAGGTGGTACTGGGCAGAAATAAGGGGGAAATGATCTGTTTAGGGAGAAAGATATGCTCCGTTTGGGACATGTTCAATTTAAGATTCCACTAGAATACCCTGAGGAGATCACAAGATCATCCCTTAGGGATAGGAGAAACCTTAGAGTCCATCTTATCCAAGCCCTTTCTTGAGCCTGTGAGAGTGATTGACTCAGGGTCACTCAGCTCATATCTGAGATAAGATTTAAACTCAGGTCTTCCAGATTCTCTAGTGCTCTTGAATAGAAAAAGCAGAACTACTACTTCACCAGACCTGCCCCCCCCCAAAAAAATTAGTAATGAGGACACTGTGGGAATAATAGGACACATTGAGCAGTCTCGGAAACTGGAGTTCCAAAGAACAAAAGCAGTTCTTGCCAATACCAGCCTTTCTCAAGAGCTCCATAATTGTTCAGCTCTCTAAGTGTGGTCAAATGGAAAGAATACTTGATGTGGAGTCGGAGAACCTGTGTTCAAATTCCAGCTCTATCACTTAATACTTGTGTGGCCTTGTACAAGTCACTTAACTTCTCAGTTTCCTTATTCCCTACTTCCAACCACATCCAAACTTCCTTATTAGTGTTGAGGGCACCACTATCCTCCCAATCCTCTAGTGTTGCAACCTAGGTGTCATCCTCAACCCCACACTATCTTCCCCTCCCCTGCCCCATATTTAATCATTTGCAAAGGTCGTGCAATTTCACCTTTGCAATGTCTCCTAAATGCATCTTTTTCTCATATTGCTACCACCCTGGTACAAGTCCTCATTACCTCATGCCTGCTGATGGGGTGGCCTGCATCAAGTCTCTTCCCTCTCCAATCTATCTTCCATTCAGCCACCAAAGTAATTTTCCTAATGTGCAAGACCAAGCTTATGTCCCCCCTCTCCCCTTACTCAGTGAACTCCAGTAGCTCCCTATCACCTCTGGGATCAAATACAAAATCTTCAGATGTTCAAAGCCCTATATAACTTCCCCCTTCCACATCTTACATCATATACTCCTCAATACACTGACACTGGCCTCCTTGCTGCTCCACTAACAAAATACTCCATCTCTTCACTCTAGGCATTTTCACTAGCTGTACCCCATTACTGGGAATGCTCTCCTGCCTCATCTCCTCCTGGCTTCCTTCAAGTCCCAAATAAAATCCCATTAAATACAGGAAGGCTTTCCTAACCCCTCTTAATTCTAGGGCCTTCCCTGTCTTAATTATTTCCTATTTATCTTATATATAATATGTTTGTATGTATTTGTCTGTTGTCTCTCCTATTAGATTATAAGACCCTTGAGGGCAAAATATTTTGCTTTTTTATATCCCCAGTGCTTAGCACAGTCCCTGGAATAGATTATCTTTAGATTCCCTTCAAGCTCAGAATCTATGACCCCACGAACCATAACCTCATTAAGCTTCCGAGTTGCTAGCCTGCATCAGTTGAAGGGGTTTTCACACAAGGAATTTTCCTCCCCAACGAATTCTCAGTCCTAAAGTAAAAATAACAATAGGAATAATTTTTACATTATATTTTTGTAAACTAGCAATAAGAAAAAAAACATTTTAGTTTGTGGGTCTTTTTAAAATGTTACACTGCAGAAACTATCTCTTCCTCTAGGTGGCATGATTTAAGCTGTCATTGAATCAACGGTTTACACCACCCCGCCCCCAACCCTACTAATGGACAGTCTTCAGTGGATAAGATGCAATTGCTAAAACCGGCTGTGCTTCAGCAATTCAGTTATTTACTTTGTTCAGGTACAGCTTTAGTCATTCCACTGTGAAGAGATGAAGTGCTCTTTGAAGAAAAGAATTTGTGTAATTATCTCTAGCAGCTATACCAAACATTTGGCCAGGTGTCCTGGGGCTTTTGTGTGTACTGTGTTAGAGGTAGGGTCTCCAATTTGACAATGTCACTTTTTCAATGTATTTCTTTGGTTGAGATTAAGTCACTAGCATCCTTCCTGGAAATTGCTGACCAAGCCATTTAGGAGAGATTACTGTCTTTGTATTTCACATTTGGATATAACCAAACCCATTTGGACATAACCAAAACAATCTAAAGAGAGGCCACAAATTGTAGAAATCCCAACCACATCATTTTTTTAAGTTAACAGGAAACACAAGCCCTTTCAATTTTGTGAAGTAACTTCCCAGGTGTCCCTGGTTTTGTGAAGCAGTTACTGTTTATTAAAAAGGAAAGATCAACATGTGAAAAGACAGCATTATGGGGAGCTGAAAGCACCAAATGACAAACAGAAATGTTCTGTTCTTTTTCTGTACCGGCACTAAAATGGGAAGGGGGAAGAGTCTGATTTAGCTTTTCAGAATCTTAATCGGTTGCTCATTTTCTAAAAATTTAAAAGTGAATTTACCAGAATGGGAATAGAAGAGTCAGCAGGAAGAAGAGCCTTCTCTCCAGCTGTGGCATGGTATTGCTCTCAGCCCCTCTCTCCCCATTTTCTATTCCCACTTTGCAAGCTCTTTTGATAAGCCTCACTCTGGCTTCAAACACCTCTGCCCTCTACAAGAGGTTTATACTCATGCATATCGAGAATTTTGTTCAGGGATCTTCCAGGCCTGTGTCTTTGTATTGATCCAGATTTATATTCATTTTAAATAGTGTAAGAAAAAAAAAGGTCTAAAAGTGTAGTCATGGTAGTAGTCGTTGGAGTTTTTTCAACACAAGGAGTTGGGGGAGAAGGGGGGGGAATTACCTCTGAGTTTTCTGTCTTACTATAATTCTTTATCCTCTATCTTGAGATGATTAGGAAGGTGTTGTCTAAGTGCAGTATCTCTGTCAGCAAGATTATGTGAAAGTAATTGGAAAATAAATGTTTTACATTCACCACCCAAAGCAAAAAAGTAAATACAAAATACAAAAGTGAGAAATGATAGGTATAGATCCTTTCCAATCAATAAATAGCAGATTTAGAGTCTCTAGGTAACAAGAATTTAAATACTTTAAAAAAGATACGTAGTAAACTTTAAAAAAAAAGTAAAATCCCTTTATTGCACTGTTATACTTATAAATTATTTTAATTTCAATTCACCAAACATTTAGTACATACTATATAATGAAGAAACTGGAGCTGGAGATAACTAAGAGCAAAAACAACCACCACCCAGCTCTGCTTTCAAACAGCTTGTTTTGTTGAGAAACAGCATGTACATAGAAACTGTAAACGAAATATAAGACACTTTAGGATTAAAATATAATCCACAATTAAGATTGTTTAATTTTATTTTGAGAAGATAAAGACATCTTAAAGGAGAAACTGGATTCATAAGATGCAAAAAACCCCAACAACAACTTGTAAATTGAATGAACAAAAATCCAAGAAAAGGAATTTGAGAAAAGCTAATAATTATTCAGTAAAATTCTTGACAATACATTTTCCTCTAATAAGGAAATAATAGTCTACAATATTATCTATGACAGTTTAGGTTAAGGGGACAGATAGAGCAGGGAAAAGCAAACAGTGATCAGTATTAACACAATCTGAGGGCCCATGGAAGAAAGCACTGTCAAATTTAAGTTTAATAGTGACTGGGGGCGCAGCTAGGTGGTGCAGTGGATAGAGCACTGGCCCTGGAGTCAGGAGGACCTGAGTTCAAATCCGGCCTCAGACACTTAACACTTACTAGCTGTGTGACCCTGGGCAAGTCACTTAACCCCCATTGCCTCACTGAAAAAAAAAATAGTGACTGGGGAGGCAGTGGAAGTTTGTACCTCCTCCTAGAAAACCTAGAATATATCCTTTACTGAGAAGTACTTTGATGAGTGAGGACCTAGAAACTGGTATAGCAGAATGATGAGCAGTGTGGGAGTATCATTGGCACCCAAACAAGTAGAAAGTCAGGGCAGATGATTTATAGTCAAAGAACCTGAGTTCAGATCTTTCCTCTAAAATGGAGCAGGTCACCTGGAATTTTTTCAGGTTTTGGTTACTTTGTGTAATATGATGGAGCCAGCACTAAATGGTATCTACATTTCCATCTAAAATATTATGATATATTTAGCAGGATTCCAGTTGCTAACTTCTTTCCTCCTGCTAACCTGAAGGCTCCCCATGTTCTTTGGGGAATCTGGCACTGCCCCCAATATAATGAATCATCAATATTACATTTTCTCTCTTCTCAGAATGGTTAGTTTTCTCTTTTATGTAAAAACTGCTCTGAACTTTTATTTTTATTTTTAGCTTTTAGAATTAATATTACCGATTAATTTTAATTTCCGATTATAAAGCAGAAAAAAGGCAAGATGCTAAATGATGTCACCCCAGTATGTGAGATGGCAACTATGTTAATGGAATATGTTACACAATCTATAAACCCTAATGAATTGTGTGGCAGATGAAATGCACCAAACATGTCCACATATTATTATCTCTGGTAAAAGGGTATAACCAAAGGCTAGGTTTACACATTTCAAAAGTCATGCTTGTATTGTGGAAATAGCTGATTTGCTTTTCTCTGCATCATTTACTTCTCCCATTCCTTTGACTTTGTTTTGCATTTCTCTCTTCTCTTCAATGGAGGCCCCACACTTAGTCTTGTTCCTTTTCCCTACAACCAAACCCCAGATACTTGTATTGCTAAATGTGTCATTGCCCTTCAGAAGTGAGGGAGAGGGAGATGGGGTTGACCATAGTGCTCTGCTAACCACTTTCCTAAAAAAGAAGTTAACTTTCTTGCCTTAACATAACTCATGTGTCATGGTGCCAAGTACTTTGCTACAGGTTTTGTTTTATGTACTTTGCCTAATTTACTAGAAGACTGAGGGTAGAGAACTTCTGGCCCACAAGCCTGATTTGACTCTCAGTGGGAGTGTTCTGTGAACTGTGAGGTTCCCCTTCGGGGCACTGTTATGACCATCCCATTTGCCGTGAACCTCTCAAAGTTTAAGAAATAGAGCACTTTAAGACCTCCGAAGAATTGTTAATAAGCTAATCATAATTTTAAAGGATAGCAATAACTTGCTGAGATTCTCCCAACTCAATTGAATAGCAAGGGACAGTTCCCTGTAAAACCTCCCTTTTCCTTTAGCTCCTATCTTCCTTGACTCTTTCCTGCTTACCTTTCCTCAAACCCCATCGTCTCCCCCATTAGACTGGGAGCTTCTTGAGATGAATATCTATTTGCCTTTCTTTGTATTCCCACTATGTAGCTCATAGTAGGCACTTAATAAATTCTTGTTGATTTGATTCTACTCTGACTACATTTTAATTGGCTGCAATATGAAACTAAAATATATTCTGTAGTATTTGTTGATTTATGAAATATAGTTTTGTGTTATATACACTTGGTATGTATAGTTATTTGTACTATAATCTTGTTTTTAAAAGGTGAGAAAAATGTCATTTTTCTAAGATAAAGTCATTTTTTTCACTTGTGTAGTTCTTAATTTTTTTTTTTTGCTATATAATTAGTGACCTTAGATAGGAAAAAAGAAAAAAAAAGACTTCATCCATACATTTAGACTGTATATACAAAGAGAAAAAAACCCACAAAGGCCATTTCCTTTTATGAATTTTACATTCTGCAAGCCGAAAAGTTGTTCTATGGATAACAATAAGTAGGAAGTAAATTGTATAGTGATATTTTAATTGCTCTTCAACTGTCCTTTCTAAGGATCTACCTTTCTCCTCCCTAGGAATCTGAACAGCATGTAGTAGTGTCTCAAATGCTTTCTAATTAAGAAACTGACAAGCAGCTTCGAAGAGTAAGTAGATAGGATCAAATGAGATAATATTCCCAAAGTGCTTTGAAAACTTTAAAGCACTATGTAAATGTAAAAACTAGTATTATCTGGATCATCTGTAAGCAAGAATTTAAGACTGCCTAGTCCTTAGCATAGTGCTTGGCACATAGTAGGCCCTTTGTAAATGTTTATTGATCTATCGCTGTATTCTCACATTAAAGGATTATCTCTATCCCTTTCCATTTATCAGGTGCAAAGATTTATAGTAAAATTTAATTAGTTCAGTAGTTTCATAATTTTTTTTCCTTCCCTTTAAAATCACTATGGGAATCTTTCAGAATGATTACAAATGATTATTCTTTTGTTAGCATAGATAGGGCCCACCAGCTCACCCTCCCTGATCAATAAGGTTAACACTGAAGGATAGCAATGAGTAGTTGTTTTGACATCAAACATTTGGTTAGGCCTGTTGTAGGAATTCCAGAAGACCTAAATGAATGGTACTATTTAATGAGCAGGCAAAGGCTAGTGACTGAAACAGCTGCACTCTCTTGCACTCTGATCTGGAAAACAAAGAATTCAGTTTCGAGTTAGGTTACAAGAGACAAATCTTTACTGCTTTGCAGGAGTTTAATAGCACACTTGCATCCACTCTAAACATTTCCCAATCCTTTCTTCCTATGGCCACAGCTAGATAAATGGATGGTTATGGGATCTCTACATGGGTACTCACAAACAAACCACAAGCAACGTTGAAGGGAGGAGGTGACTTTGGAAGCCAGTGCTATAGATAGGACATTTATTAAGTGTTTACTATGTGCCAGGTACTATACTGAACAATGGGGATACCCATACAAACAAGCAAGACAGTCCTTTCCATCCAGGAACTTATATTTTAATGGGGGAAGGATACTGGAAGTGAAGGGGAAGGAAACTAAATCGGATATGGTGAGGAGAGAGCTGGAAAATGGCATGGAGACCTGGGCTCCAGCAAGGTACGGCGCAAATTGCCTATCAGGGTCAGAGGACTGAGAGGCTGAGATTGGATGGGATAAAGATGGTGGCCAGGGTAGGCACTTAATGAAACAAATGCCAGAGAGAATACTCTATTTATTTTTTAATGTTAACTTTTTCAACACATGAAATAAATGAACCGCATAGTACCCCATTTTTACCATTTAATTTCACTGAGTGGCCAATTTCAGGAAAGGCACCACTGGGTACTTGGATCTTTTTAGTAGGTGTTTTACTATTGGTGATAATAAGCAGGTATTCACAAGTGAAAGTGAATGTCATTGGTTTCCTCATTTTATTCAGAAAATGGAAAAGTCTGTATCCTATGATTGTTACCTGCAGTCCTAGGCAACAAGGAAAATTATAGAGGACAAAGTGGCCTCAGAGCCATAAATTTAGATATAATTTTCTTCAGACAACATATGTGGTATTTTCACCCTGAGACTGAGAAATAGAGTGATTTTAATCGGAAAGATAGAGATCTCTCAAACAGAAGTTCTGAACCAGCAGATGAGAATCTTCCTGTAGATTCTGAAGCCTTTCTTGCATAGGAAGACCCCAAGAAAGTTGCTACACTTCCTTCACACTACCCTTTCCAGTTTATTGGGATTCCCAATAGGGAGTGGATGAAAACCAGAAGTAGCACCCCCACCCCTGTTTTGCTGAGGGACTTTACTGTCAGCCCCACCCTGACCCCAGCTCAGAGACTTCACTGTCAGCACCACCATCCTTCCCAACTCCACCCTGGTGACCTCAAGGCTTTGGGGAAATTAAAAGGAGTTCCTCACAAAAAGGTTAGGATCTCCATTAAAAAGGATGTCTGGGGCGGCTAGGTGGCACAGTGGATAGAGCACCGGCCCTGGAGTCAGGAGTACCTGAGTTCAAATCTGACCTCAGACACTTAACACTTACTAGCTGTGTGACCCTGGGCAAGTCACTTAACCCCAATTGCCTCACTAAAAAAAAAAAAAAAAGGATGTCTAAGCTATGTATGTCTCTCTTTCAAAGCACCATCAGATCACAATTGTCTGGGGGTTGGATACCTGGTTTATTTGCAAGAGTTTACCACTAAGGGTGTTTTTATTTGATAGTACAGGGTTCTTTGAATTGACCCTAACTTCAGTAGAACACTTATCTGCTTTGTTTTTCCTAGTAATGGTGATGGTGACAGATTTGTGCTCATCAGTCCACACAATCAGTTAGTCTTCCTTCCCCCCCCCCCCCCGCCCCCACCTTGGGCAATGGGGGTTGAATGACTTGCCCAGGGTCACACAGATAGTAAGTGTGGAGTGTCTGAGGCCAGATTTGAACTCAGGTCCTCCTGAATCCAGGTTTAGTGCTTTATTCACTGTACTACCTAGCTGCCCCTAGTCTTCTTTTTGATAAGTATATTGGTGATGCTTGGCAAGCTTTCTTTTTTGGAAAGAAGTCCATTGGCTCAAAGAGGGTTGAGCTTGCAACCTCACTGACATTATGTAGTAATCAGCCAGACTAATAAATCTTCTGAAGAGATGATGTTCAAATTTACTGCTCAAGTTTATCAGTCTGGTGCTTTTATTCCTAAATCTGCCCCAGTTTTAGGAATTTTCAGAATTATACTCTTCTGGAGTGTCAGGCAGCCCAATGTACAAAAATCCAAACCCATTTAGCTATGAAACCCTGGGCAGACCACTTAATTTCTCAGTGCTCTAGTCTAGACAACTCTCTAAAACAGGTTGCAGAGAAGTTGATGACCCACATGGATGAAGTTTCCTCACTAGGGAACTCTCAGCACCAGTGAAGTCACAGGCCCAGTCCTTAATACCTTCCCTCCATTTTTTGTGTCTTCAAGAACGTAAGCTCCTTGAGGACAAGGACCCTCCCCCATTTGTATGGTGAATACCTTCCTCAGTCCCTGGCTCATAATCACAGCTGACATGAATGTAGAGCTTTAAGGCTGTCACTGTGAATTACATATATCACTGGAGAATCTGCTCATTGATCTGCCCATATGAAGCCTTTCTTGCATAGGAGCACTCCAAGAAAGTTGCTGTACTTCACCACTGCACACCTCCCCCTCCAGTTTACTGGGCTTCCCAATACGGAGTGGATGACAGTCAAATGTAGCATCCTTACCCCTGTTTTGCTGAAGGACTTTATTGTCAGCCCTACCCTGTCCTTCACAACAAGCTGGTGCAATCCGTGCTATTTATCCCCCCATTTTACAAATAGTAACAGAACCTGAGAGAGGTTAAGTGACTTGCCTAGAGTCATACTGCTAGTGCTAGAGGAGTATTCAAATTCGAGTCTTTCAGACTCCAGCTTCAGTGCTCTGTCCATATGCTAGGCATTTAATACATGCTTGTCAATTGATTGTGTGGTCACAAAGCATTAATGCCAATGCCAAAATGGACCCCCTTTTCCCAAAGCAACTGCTCACATTTTAATGCCTTATGACCTCAACATAGTGAAAGGATTATTGTTTCTTGGTTGCCTCTCTTGAACTGCCTACCAATTTCAGTCTCCTCTCTGTTATTTTTTTGTTTTGGTTACAGGGTGGTGGCAGGATCTCCCTCAGCTTACTGGCTACTTTGGTCACATGCCCTTCAGGCCCGATTCATATCTAGAACTTGAATTCTAAAAACTGTGAATAGTGCCCTGTGGTTCTCTGTGTTGCAAGTAAGGAAAGCATTCCCTTTCAAAGAATGGGACAGCCCAGTTCACATCAGGGATGAACCTTCCCAAGTGATGGAACTCTTCTTACCTGAATGACCCTCTGTAATTATTCTCTAACTGAAGAAGAAAACCCACAAGATTTTATATTTTATATTGCATTTCTCCAAAAGAGGAGACTGAGGCAGAAAATGACAAGATATGTGCAGGGGATTGAAGGAGCTATCCAAGTTAGAACTCAAGTCACTAGATAACTGTTCATAGAAAACAAACAAACAAAAACAAAACCAACAACTGAAGGACGAACTCCTTGGCCAGAGGAGGAGGTGAAGAATGAGCCAAATAGCCGATTAAGCAGCAAGTGAGGAGAATAAGGGGCATCAGTTTTAATGAATGTAGGATCTAAGATTTGAGAGAAATGAAGACAGGCCTTTCTTTGGAGGTGCTCTGGTTAGTGGAAAGGGAAAAGCTGGGAGATTTCACTGTTCCTAGACCAGAGCATGAAAGGTGAAGTGTCTCTTTGTATGTACATATATGTGTTTATGAGCAAATATTTATATACACCAATATGTGTATCTGTTTATATACACATATGTATACATAGAAACATATTTGCACATGAGGCCAAAGGCCAAATTTGAGGAGAAGCAATGAAACCCTAGCTTTTCAAAAAGAAGGTTTAATAATGTAGGGTAAATGCAAGCCTAACCTTCCAGAAGAACCGCCTAAAGTTACTATATAAAGTAAATGCAGTTAATCATTTTTGCAAGGGCTGCTATACTCATACACTTCTCCCCTACCTCCTTCAATCCCACGCCCCATCAGCGCCTCAGAGAGACTCAATGGCTGGGGGGTAAGAAGGGAAAAAAGAAAGAAAAAAATCGGGAGAACTTCTGACTGCAATCCCAGCACGTCACTTTGTTGGAGGCAAACACGTGGTTCGAGGAGAACTTATAAATCTCCCCTCCCCGGCAAGATCGTGATGTTATCTGCTGGCAAAAGTTTCTCTCTGAGCTGAGCTAAAGGAGGAGAGAGAGAGAGAGAGAGAGAGAGAGAGAGAGAGAGAGAGAGAGAGAGAGAGAGAGAGAGAGAGAGAGAGAGAGAGAGAGAGAGAGAGTTAGAGTTAGAGTTATGGAAAACAGAGTATAACGGTCTTCCAATCCATTCAGGAAAGAAACAGAGGGGTTGCCCGGTAGAAAAGGAGAGAAAAGAAAGCGGGAGAGATTCTTTGCCCCGGTGGCAAGTGCTGGAAAATAACGCAGGGAAGATTGATCAAGCGGGGCAAAAACGGAGAGAGGTTGGGGAAAGGGGGAGGTGGGAGTCCAAGGGAGCAAGCAAGGAACCCACCGAAAACAACCCATACGCCCCTTAGGAATAAAGCATCTCCCCAACCAGCCCTTCCAAGCCGCTGCCTTTGCGGACAGCCAGGAGGGGAAGACAGCGGCGGCGGCGGCGGCGGCGGCGGTGGCGAAGGCAGCGTTGGCGGCGGCGGCCGGGGCAGTGGCTTGTTTGTAGCTGGGTTACAGTTTGGTTTGGAGGAGCAGGAGGAGGAGGAAGAGGAGGAGGAGGAGAAGGAGGAGGAGGAGGAGGAGGAGAAGGAGGAGGAGGAGGAGGAGACGCTCGCAGGCAGCACCGGCGGCTGCAGCTACAAGAAGTAACCCGGGCGGGGTTGGTGCACGCGGCCCGGGGTGCATGCAACAGCTTGCGGCACCCGGAGCGAAGATCGTCGCCGCCTTTGCTGCCCGCTACGGACGAGGACCGAGCGGGGTGGGAAGCGGAGCGCACCCCGCCTCCCCTCGGTGTCTCGGGCTTTTCCCCAACACACACGCGCGCGCGCGCGCGCACGCACACACACACACACACACACACACACACACACACACACACACACACACACACGTGTGCGATTCTCTGCTGCTCCTCCAGCCTCGGTGTGTGTCTTCTCTCGCAGAGACATCGGCGCCCTCAGTGGAAGTGGGGACAGCTGCAGCTTACTCCCTCCCCCCACTTTTTTGATTTTGATTTTTAATCTCTCTTCCCGGTTCCCAACACCCCCAGCATCCCGGCGCACCCCTTTCTATCCGGTTGCTAGTTGCCAGCCCTGGGGCCTCTCCATCGCTTTCTCCCCACTTTGGCAGCAGGAGACGAGTTCAGGTTTGCCCCTCCGGGCTGGACACTGACACACTGAACCCCGCGTCCTTCGGTTCCATGACTTCTGCCTAAGAGACTTCTTTTTTTCTTCCCCCGTTGCCCCCGCCCCACCAAAAAAAAAAAAAAAAGAAAGAAAAAAGAAACGAAAAAAGAAAAGAAAAAGAAAGAAAAAGAAAAAGAAAAAGCCAGAATTTCCCCTCACTCACCCAACTACCCAGAGCCTATATTTATGTTGCCATCCTTTAGAAGGGACTCACATTTTCTCTTTTTTAGACAATTTGAGAGAGGTCATTTGGTCATTATATTTGGTTTGTTTGCCAAGTTACGCACTTGATCTGATTTTTTTCCCCTTAATCCCCATCTGTTCTCTATTTTGAGGACTCCCCCCTCCCCTTTTAACTCCCCCTTCCGATTCTTTAAAAAAAATGCACTACTATCTCCTAAGCGTTTTCCTGACCCTGGATCTGGTCACCGTGGCACTGAGCCTCTCTACCTGCAGCACACTCGACATGGATCAGTTCATGCGCAAGAGGATCGAGGCGATCCGGGGCCAGATCCTCAGCAAGCTGAAGCTCACCAGCCCCCCTGAAGAGTACCCCGAACCCGAGGAGGTCCCCCCGGAGGTGATCTCCATTTACAACAGCACCAGGGATTTGCTCCAGGAGAAAGCCAACCGGAGGGCAGCGGCTTGCGAGAGGGAGAGGAGCGACGAGGAGTACTATGCCAAAGAGGTTTACAAAATAGATATGCCGTACTACTCGGAAAGTAAGTGCTGCGTTTACTCTTCTCGATTCTCAGAAGTTCGGCGGTGCCCGGCGCTTTCCAGACTCCCTCTATCGTTCTCTCCTCTCTTGAGTTCCATCTAAGCTATCTTCCACTCAAACCCCACTCTACGCCCCCCCTCCCCCGACCCCCGGCCCAACCATCCTTTAGAGTTGTGGGCTCAAAGCACTTTCTTCGTACCTTTACTTTCTGCTTTTCTCCTTTCCCCTCCCTCTTCTCTTCCCTCCTTTTCCTCCCAATCTCCCTCTGCTGCGCTCTTCTTTTTCCTCTTCCCTGAAAATTCATCACACGGTCCATTGGCTAGGAGGCAGCCCTCCTCAGCAACCTACGACCCACTCCCCAGGGGCAGAGCGGACTGCAGAAATCTTGGTAGGTTTATTTTCTTTGGGCGGAAGGGTTTGTTACCACATTGGGAATTGACTGGTTAAAAAAAATGGTGGGGGGGGGGCGCAAAGACTTGCCTCTTCTCCCCATCTCCTGCCCCACCGCTGATCTGACCGTACATTTCTGAATCCGTCTCCATTGTATCAATATTTTAAAATTATATCTACTGAAAAAAAAATACATTTGGGGGAAAAACCGTATCAGTTTAAACTTTGTATTTGAACTCCTCTATCCTTAATGCATCCTTTGCCACCAGAAAATGAATGCAAGTCACCCCTCCTTCGCCCCCCACCCCCACTCCAATCCAGAATCTTGTAATTTCACTTTCTGGATTTTCATTCATAAGGAAATGGGACCTTTTTCAATACTTGAGTTTCCCCCTAAATTGAGTGCAGCCTGACCTCTCTTCCCCTGCCACTCACACTTATTCGGTCATTATTGTTTTGTTAATGGTTTTGTAGAAAACTCTCCATTTTTCTTAATAGGTTTATAACAAGTCCCCTCTTTTCAACCTTTGTTGCCTGTGCTTAACTCCCTTTTCATTTGCTCTCGGCAGTTGTTTTGATGATGCATTCCTAAATCTAAGAGGGAGTAAAAGAGCCCTCCCCGCTCCTGGACTGTGCAGGGTTACCATATCCTTAAATCCATCTGGCATACAGTAGTGACTGGAGTGAAATGATTTATTGTGGAGTTCTTGGGGGGGGGAGGGGAGAAGAAGGGAATGGGGCAGTTAGCTTGAAATGTATTCAGGGCGCTTCTTTAAAAATGCCTTCTGTGATACCTGAGAGGGTTAAATACCAGGAAGAAGCAAGGGGGTGGGGTGGGGTGGGGTGGGGGGTAACCCTTCAACATTACTGTATTCCAAATCCCAATCCCTTTCCGTTTCATTGGCTGCCCATTTCTCTCCTCCCCTTTTCCATGCCCTATATACTTGTTGGCCGCTTTTGCAAAGTCTCTGTGTCTTGCCTAAATAGATAATACAGCCATCTTGGTAACTTTATCCAAGAGTTTCTAATTGCAGGGTGGTGCATTTTTTAATATATTTATTTTTAGTTTAACAAGTCACTGCTTTGTGGCTTGTCATGTCTTGTAGGTGAAGGTCCCAGAATGACAGTCAATGCGTCTGAACCCCAGCCTTTTCGGCAGCCTTTCTTCTGCCGCTGTTGTCTCTCTTTTATTGTCAAATGACAGCATCGGGTTCGGGATACTCTGGCAAGCAGGATGATTTTATTATTGTAATTATGGCACCCTCCAACAACAGCTATGAGAAATAAGCGCCACCCTTGTTATCCCCAGGGAAAGAAGCCTTTTTACTTGGGCTGGGGCCAACGGTCTATCCGGAAAGCAATGGCATTGCAAGCTGTAGCAATACCAGGGAGACAGAGTGAGCGAATCAGGCCAGCTTTCTTTTTCCGGCACGTGCAGCAGCCCTGCTGGTACTTGGGTGGACAGACAAGCATGCTGTCTGGTGCCCAAACACGTCGTGCTTTAGGCGTTTAGCAGCAAAAGCGAAAAGAAACTGCTTTCAGTTTTTGGACACATCTCTAACCTGCAACCAACTGTTCTAGAGATCCAGGTTATCTGAGAAGAATGTGTCGATCCAGGATTCTTCCCACTTAAACCTTGGATCTACGAAGCTAAGGCTACAGCATCTCAGTTACCTATTTTCCATATTATTACCCAAACCTATTATGAGTTACCCATTCAGCTGGAGGAAACCCCTGGTTTTAGAAAGAGCCCAGTGCAAGTTATATAGGCTCAGTTTAGGCAACTACCTTCCTATAAAGGGCCAAATTAGGCATGTAACATATTATCAAAGCTTTCAGGGATATGGGTCTATTAACGGAGAAGGTAACATTAAAATCCAGGTGTCTACCAACAGGGAGCATCACAACAGTTTATAAGCAGGTCCCATAAGTAGCAGATTGGGTACTACTGTGTAAAGACTGGGTGATTTTATAGAAAGTAGGTTAACTGATTTTCCAGCATTTTCTAGTTATGCTGGATTATATGAATCCTTCCAGAGAGAGAGAGAGAGAGAGAGAGAGAGAGAGAGAGAGAGAGAGAGAGAGAGAGAGAGAGAGAGAGAGAGAGAGAGAGAGGAAGAAATGACCCCATCGTATTTTTATAAGGAGTAAATTGAAAGTGTCAGCATTGAACAAACCAGCTTTCCCCGGTTAGAACTTTGTTGCATAGTTTTTACTTCTTTCATTTCTGAAAGGAGTAGTGGAGTGGAAAGGGGAGGTGGGGAAGAAGACTGGCATTTCTTGCAGTGAATATGTTGAAGGTCAAAAGCTGTAGAGATGAAGGCATGGGAAAGATCACTGGTTCAGGTTTTTTTTTTTTAAATCACAAAGTTATTAGCATTCAGTGACTGACTTTGGCATAAGTATTACAAATATGCTCTAATTATACTGAGCCAGCTATATATCACTGCAGATTGCTGATAGCCCTTTGTAAGACATTTTATAAAGTTCAGACTAAATATTTTTAGCAATGTGGAGATTTTAAAGCAAAAATATAAGAGATATTGTATATGCCCTAAGGCATATTTTGTCTTAAATATTATCCTTGGCCAACTGTACTATATAAATACAGTAAATATGAATAGAACTGGCCACGTGCCAATCTCCTGGGATGAATTTTAGTCAAGAAGGTATGTATAGGATATAAATAATACTGTGTCAACATTTAAAGAAGGGCTCTGATTAGTTTTGAATTTATTCATATTAATCTTTTCACATGCTGTTAGTTTAAGGCTCAAAGTAGAGTTATGCTAAGGTTTACCCATAGTTTGCACAGAGGGAATAAGGGGACATCTGGTCCTTTTGACAGTCCTTTTGAGATTCAACTCATCTATTCAAAAGATATTGCAAAAGGCTTGAATGACTCAGAAAGATTGCTCCAAATACAATAGACTTCTCCATGTTTTTAAACTAACAATAAAAATATAACCCAAGGGCTTGGTGAATCAAAAGAGTCTAAAACTTTTTTTCTTTCCTCTGCTCCTTCTTCCCTTTTAATTGTAACAATCTCTTCATTTGTTATGTTGCTTTATTATGGTATGATATGGCACAATTATTCTTTTACTTCATTTCAGATTACTGATTTTCTCCAATAATCTTTTGTTAGTAATTGTGATTAATACCTTATACATTTATATTTCTTTGCAACTTTTGAAGCATTTTCACCTGTGTTTACTGATCTTATTCAACAACCCTGTAAAGCAGGATGTGCAGGTATGATTACCCCCATTTTATAGATGAATGAGAATCATAGAAGTTGTCACTTGCCCAAGTTATACAGCAAACTAGTAGCAAACTTTGGCCAGAAAGAACTCTGATCTCCCAAGTTGTCATTCTGTTTTCTTTATATTAATCCATGCTGCCTTTTAAAATGCAGTGTGCACAAAATATAGCTTAGAAATGGAATGATTAGAATGCTATCTCAGGTAAATGGGAGTTTGTGGATTATTTTTATATAGCATGTTTTATTCTTGTGATCTTTCCTTACCAAGGCCATTTTCCATTCATTCAAATTTCACTGATGATCTCTTCTTAGGGATCCTCAATCAGCATCCAGTTAGTCAATATTGGGAGGGAAAATTAGGAAATGTTTCAGATTTGACTTGCCCAGAAAACAAACAGTATATACAAATGAAGAAGGAACATGGCCAAGCTAGGCACTGAAGAGTTAGTCATCACTTGGCTAATTCTATCATGTTGAATTGGGTGGACTAAACTATACAGCCTTAAAAATCACAATGAAATTTCCTTTGTTATTGTTTCACATGAATTTTAAACATTTCCTCTTAGAAGTTCCCCTGCCTCTAATCTTTCCCAGTGACACTGTGGAATGTAGTGTGAGTGTCAATAATGTGGTAGGGTTAGAGAGGGTAGTTGAGTGTTCTGTTCATGAATACTACTTCCTACATATAAATTGACCCTTTACTGGCCAGCTGCCCAATGAAAGAAAACATTACTGACTGGACACAGAAGTATTTGGGACTTTATCTCCAAGGTGTTGACTTTTCAGGAATTTAGAATAATTGAGTTACTGGTATTCGAGTGGCAAAAGCTTCTCCTCCCCTTCATATATTGCATCATTACTCTGTGTTGTTATTGCTGTGTAGCCCAACTCAAGGTGCTTTTAGTTTAGGTCACTACTGACTCAGGATCAGGATTTCCTCCCTTTCTCCCTTTGTCTTTTCTTCCTTTCTCCTTCTGTCTTCCTCCCTCTCTCCCTCTCCCTTCCCTTTCTTTCTCCCATTCTCTCTCTCTCTCTCCCCCTCCCTCCCTCTCTCTCTCTCTGTTTCTCTTTCTGTCTCTTCCTCTCCTCCTTCACTTCATCCAAATATTAAAAGCACACTTAAAATAAACAAAATACTTTGAAACTGAAATAATGAGACATTTTTGTATTGAGGCAGCAGTAAGGCCGGCTGGCTTGGCATCCTCCCCAGCTCACAGTAGGGGCTTTGAACTCTGAGGATCTGGGTTTGAATCCTGATGACTTTCTTATTGCCCTGTCCTTAAGTTAGCCCCTTAACATTGTTTGGCCTAAATTTTCTCATCTATAAAATGAGAGAGTTAGAAGAAATGAGTTTTGAAGTTCCAACTGAATCTAAATCTTGTCATTATATGAACTACTAGGAAATCTGACTTCTATCATGGAAACAAATACAATTTACTTTCTGGGGCTAGAAAGATGACTGTGAACACTTGACTGGGTCTGGGAGTACTTATGTCTCCACAGTGACCCCTACAGTCCGTATACCATATGGCACTTTCAGGTTTTGACTTCTCAGGATTCTAACTTCTAGATCTGGTAGGGACTTGAGAGATCATCTAGTACAATCCCCTCTTTTATGGAGGACAACCCCCCCCCCCAATAAAAAAACTGAGGTCCAGAGATGCAAAGTAACTTGCCCAAGGTCACACAGGTAGTTTGGTGATGGAGGTGGAATTTGATCCCAGACTATTACCATTTTCCAATCTCCTCTGGGGACATTTGGCATGATTATTTCATTTTCCATATGAAAATACCCAAAGATACAAGACTATTTTCACAGAGGAAATTGAGATGTGCCAAGGAGAAGATCTCACATATAGTTGATGACTGACTTGGTCATTGCTTGAGGACTAAAATACATTTAGAGACTGAAGGGAAAGTAGATTAGAGAAAGCAAAGCAAAGAAACCAAATCCAAAGGAGTGTTCAGAGAGACAGAAAGATTTTGGTGTAGAAAGACCACTGATCATGACAGGTTATTTTAGGGAAAGAGAGAATCTATATTGAAATAGTGGAAAGGTTGGCATGGGGAAGGAAGATTAGAGTTATTCTTTGTAGCTCCAAAGGGCAGAATTAGGACCTGTAGTTAGAAGTTATCTGGTAAAAAGATTCCCAGCTCTGTGTAAAGGAAAACTTCCCAAGAAATTGAGCTCTCCACCAAGTGAGTGGACTGACTTAGAAGGTGGTGGATTCTTCTACCACTGGAAATGTTCGAGCAAAACTCTAGGGCTAATTGTCAGGAATTCCCACATTGGATGGGGATGTTGGACTATCTTATCACCCTTTGAGATCCTTCCAAATTAAAGTTTTTATGTATTCATTTTTTTGAGGGGGAGGGGCACATTGTGCTTTTGTTGGTATGGAGAAACTCCTGCCAATGTAGATCAGCAACAGATTTGCAATTGATAGTCACTTAAGAGAGTTCCTTAGGGCACCGAGAAGTTATTAATAGTAATAATAAATAAAAATATTGATTTATAGAGGGTCTACTATATGCCAGCACTCTGTAAGCCCTTTACAATTATTATCTCATTTGATTCCCCACAACAACTCCATTTTACAGATGTATAACTGAGGCAAACAAAAGTTGTGATTTCCCCAGGGTCACATAACTAGTAAGTGTCTGAGGCCAGATTTGAACTCAAGTCTTCTTGACTCCAGGCCTGGTGCTCTATCTCATGCACCACTTAGCTAAGGTCCTACTGTTACTTTTGAGTTAGTAAGTAGGACTTTAATTCAGTTCTCCCAGACTTTGGCCCCAGCTTTCACTATCCATGCTCCCTACTGCCTCTGTTCCCCTTCCCTACCCAATCCAGAATCCTCCAGAAGGTGAGCTTTTAAAAAGCATCTCTTTCAACTATTTCGATGCAGTATTTCAGGGACTGGTGTGATCCAGGAGAGATGGTTGTGATTTGCCAGATGTGCTTGTTCTACTTATGCCGGCCTTTTCCTCAGGAGTGTTTTCCACATTGCAGACTGGGAGTTAAGGCTCTGAACAGCTTGACAAAAGGAGGCCCTGGCAAAGATAAACAAATATTCCCATTGTCATTTTGAAACCATATGTGGTGCATTTTCAGTTTTTTAAACAAAGGTACTTTTTAGCCTGAAAATTATGTGTTGGACAGGTATTCATTCTCTCTCTTGCTCTGTCTTTCTGTCTCTTTTTTCTCTCTGTTTCTTTCTGTTTCTCTCTGTTTCCCTCTCCTCTTTCTCTCTTTCTGTCTCTGTCTCTTTCTCATTTAATAACATGTTAGGGATGCCTCAACAGGTTTGTTTAGACTGAAAAGTTTGCCTCAGCCATTTGTTTAGAGTAAGTTTGTATCCTGCCTGCAACCACAAGCTGTTTTTTACTTCTTTTTTAATCTTTGAAAGTCCAGAAGTAGATGCTGAACTACAGTATTACCAGTTTTCTTCCTGAACTGGCCCAGCTGGCTCTGTTTCCTCAGAAAAGGCCCCCTTGACCTCTTTCCCACAATTCCTCAGTTGTATTCACCCTTATTGTTATTATGAAATACCTGCATGTGTAGCAATTAAACATATACATACTTACACACAGAGTATGTCATGAACAAACCTGGAACACTTTCTAATATAAGGTTGAAAAGAATTGGTATAGTAATCCACTGGGCATTGTTTGCAATGTCAGGCCTTTTAGCTCATTTGCTCTATTGCTGTCTCTGCTTAGTAGGAACACTCAATTTTACTTCAGTTAGGTACTTCTCTGGTTAAGAATGCCTTTGACACTTGCCAGGGGAAAGGGGGATGGAACTTAGGGGTGGCAGAAAGAGGCAGGAAGGCCATGTCTGGTCCTACCTATAGTCCTGATGCCAATGAACCTGATAAGAATTTCCCTTCTACTCAAAGGAGTTGATTGGAGGGGATAGGTTTGTTGGAGAATTCCAGGAAAAAGTGACCCATGTGACCAACTGAGGACTGTCTTTCTCCTTGCTATTAATGTCTTTTCATTCCAAATCTGAAGCTTTCAGTAACCTTGGCTTGACTCATGGTCTGGGGTTTAATGTGGAGCCTAAGAGATTCAGGAATTTGGCACTCCTTCTCCTCCCTACCCTGGTTAGTTAATGGATCAAGGGAATAAACCAAGCATAGTGGAGGAGTTATTCATATTAAGTGCATATTCACTCAAAAATGTCGAGTTGTATTTTTATTCTTTAACTTCTGTTCCTAGAAATGACAATTACTTGGGTAAGTTGTTGTGCCTGTCTATCCTCTGCCTCATCCCCCCCCCCCCCCATTAAGTACAATTAACTCTTTTTCCCCCTGCCATTCAGAGAAAAATGAGAGCATGGGTTGTTGAAATCCCTGATTTTTTCTTTAGTTGGAACCTTCTTCCTCCTATGTTTTTACCACCTTTGTTAATTTAGCAAAACTGGCTGCCTTGAGTCAAGTTTCTCTCTTAGGTTTCTCACTAGTAATAGCACTGGTTCAATTGACCCACCAGCATCGATTACATCTGGGCAGGGCCTGGTTCTGGATGCTTTGGGAATCCCCACCAAAAGAGAAGGCACCATTCTTATCTACCCTCAGGGAGGTTTAACATCTATTTGAGAGAGCTAATAGTAGATGGAATGTAAAAATCTAGTAATCTGGCAACAGTAGCATCTAGAATTGTAGTGAAGCCAACCCTTTGGAGCATGTGGTAACTTATTGCCCTAGAGCAGTCTTGGCTATGTGACACACTGGGATGTCCCCAGTTATCTCCAGAAGCTTTGCAAATTCTCACATCAAAATGAATTTAAATTCACACCTTTAAATGTATACCATAAAACCTACCCTTCACTTTGATTTTATGTTGGGAAATAACAAAAAAATAAAGAAATATGCTCTGAGTTGTAGCTCCAAGGTTTTGACCTATTGCCTAAACCTTGATTGCCCAAACATTATCTATTACCTTGATCAATACCCCCCCCCAATAATTCCAAATCCTGACAGAGCATCAATTAAGACACTTGGGATGGTATGTCTCTGGCAGTTAAGGAGGCTACAATCAATGTCAGTCAACATGCATTTATTGAGTACTTCTTATATTCCTGGCAGTGCTGTGCCTTGGAAATACAAAGACAAAAACAAAAACTTAAAACAGTCCATGCTCAGAGGGACTAGCCACCTAGCTAGCCCTGGAAGATGACTTTTATTAAAATTGATGGTGGGGGTGGCTAGGTGGCACAATGGATAAAGCACCGGCCCTGGATTCAGTAGTACCTGGGTTCAAATCTGGCCTCAGACACTTGACACTTACTAGCTGTGTGACCCTGGGCAAGTCACTTAACCCTCATTGTCCCACCAAAAAAAAAATTTATGGTGACATAGTGCTTCAAGATTTGTAAAATATTTTACACATGTAATCTAGTGAAGCTATTATTACATATACATGAGCTTATTTGAGACTCACAATAATGCCATGAGGTAGGTGCTTCAGGTATTTTTATACTCATTACAGGTGGGGAAACTGAGGCCCTGGGATGTGGTTTGACTTGTGCATGGCATACTGCTGGCATGTCATAGGGGAGGTGATATCATACCAGAAGAGAAGTTGAAGCGATTCCTGTTTTGTTTTACATCTCAATGGGTGTGTTATGATTTTTTGAAATCCCTTCATTGGCACTAAAAATGTTTCCCTGTAATGGGGTGGGAAAGTGTGAAGCCTGGAGTCCTTGGGAGTTTGTATTTTTTAGTGGTAAGGAAAACATTCTTCTATACTTCAGTGGATCCAGGATCTTATTAGTGTGAATACAGTGTGGAATCCATTGGTGAATATGGAAATCCATCCTTAATCTCTCATCTTGTATCACTCTTATCCATATCCTCCAATAAATCCTCCAAAGGGAGTACAGCCAAAATATTGAGTGCCACCTTCTCTTTTTCCTAATTTCAGGTAGATGTATGAGTGGAGTAATGCATGGGCTATACATCTGTTCCCCTTTCCCTCCCTGTACAAGGACCGTTTGGTGTGGGTCAAAAGAAAACTTGATAGAGGTAGTTTGTCCAGTCATCTCTGGATACTTGACTAAGTCACATGTTAACGAAAACATAAATGGGTAGATTGAATTTCCCTTCAAATAGAGAGTGTTATGGGAATCAAGGAAAAAAGGGGAAATGATTGTGGGATTTTGTGAAGCTCCAGCCATCTGAAACCAGTTTGAAAACATATACTAACCCTCAAATGCAGATGTGCTTATGTCCATGTTCACAATGAGGACTTGTCATTGTTTTTTCAGTTTTTTCCAGTTGCCTGTCTTTTTTTTTTTAAAGATAAATTTAAAGCAGATTCAGATGTTTTATGCCTGAGGAAAAGATATAGTTTTTTCCCAAAGGAAAAACAAAGCATACAGCAAACTGTATGAAAATAATGACTAGCTTTTATTTATTTTTTAAATGCAGCATCATTTTGTTCTCATGAAAACAAACAAACAAAGAAAGGAGGCAAATGTTGTGACTTAGATCTTGGCTCTGTTTGTTTGGCTCTTTTTCTCCATATCTAACCCACACTACTCTGACAAATACCGCATCTGTCTTGACAAGCTAGTTCACAAATAACCATTCATTCATAACTTCAGGCTGTTATAAGAATTCCTATTTGTTACTTAATCTTGTGATAGGGAATGCAAACTTTGGCTTGGAAAAAGGACCCTGTCAAGTGACCGAAAGTACATCATCTTTACAAAAACCCAAGAAGGAAGTTTTTTTGAAAGAGGATCTCATGCTGTTGTGGATTAAAAATAAAAAAAAAATAAATACACTGAAAAGCATTAAACCATCTCTTGTTGCTGGAGCACAAATTGGAATGTTCTGGGAAAGATCATTTAATTGTTAAGTTTTGGATTCACTTCAGTAATTGTAATTTCAATGCTTCTTGGGTAAAGTCTGTCTATCAGTGATTGTTCTCTCTTACACCAAATGTAGCAGTAAATCTGTCATTTTTTCCATCTTGGCTTTTCCTTCTTATACAATTGTTTATTCTCCCTTTTTTGGCTGGTATCTTTATCTCAGTTTTTTCCATTGGTTTCATCTCACGACCCTACTTTGAATCCTCAGGCAAGAAAAATATTATTGATGTTTTATTTTCTCTTTGTTCTTTTGTTTGTCATTTGTAATTAAGCAGCCATTTCAGCTGGGTCAGTAAAAGACTGATCATTAATTCTGGTTGTAGATTAGATTGACTTTTGGGAAAAGAGTATGTATGGGTAAGTCATCAGAAACAGAAAGAATATTTGGGAATAGTTTGTCACCCCTTAAAAGTGCCCATGTGTGGGTCTATGTATCTTTGTGAACATCCTAAAAAGCTAATACACAGTTGTCCATTTTCCTTACTCCCCCCCCACCCTTAATATGTTCATACATACATACATTTCAAGGTCTAAGACAATTGTTTGGTGAGTTGCTTTTTTGTGTCTCTCTGCTCAAGCCTATAACTTAGGACTTGTATCTGTGAATGTCCTATTCTGCATCTGAGCCACTTTGGGGGCAGGCATCTTTGATCACACTGACTTGTGTGCTTGTTTAGTCATATGGATGTTTATCAGACTAGAATTAAACCTGAAATTACTAAGTATGTTGATTGAGCTCTGGGTGTGGGGTCAGAGCCTTTGAGGTAATCTCAGCCTTGACACTGATTCACTTTCTGAACTTGGGCATGTCTTCTTCCTTGTGGTTTTTCTGTTCTACAGAATGGGAAGGATGATGCTAGCCTAACTCTTAGGAGTGTATTTAAGGATGATCTTTTTGTCAGAGAGTATCATCATCAAGGTGATGAATAATAACTGAAAAAAAGACAGGAGCCTTTTGGATGGGGTGAGGTATATAGTGTTAGTAATTTTGTGGTACCAGCACACCTGTCCTAGATCACTCACTTGACCAATGAATCAACAGGCATTTATTAAGCCCTTACTATTGGATCAGTAAGCATTTACTAGGGCAGCTGGGTGACACAGTAGATAGAGCACCAGGCATGGAATCAGGCAGACCTTAGTTCACATTTGGCCTCAGACACTTACTAGCTGTGTAACCCTGGGCAAGTCACTTGATTCTGTTTGCCTCAGTTTCCTCATGTATAAAATGAGCTGGAGAAGGAAATGGCAAACCACTCCAGTATCTTTGCCTAGAAAACCCCAAATGGTGTCATGAAGAGGAGTCAGACATGACTGAAACTACTCAACAAAAGCAAAGCATTTTTAAGCACTTGTTATATGCTAGTTACTCTGCACTTTCTGTGGTAGCAAAAAACTAGAAGCAGCACATGTCCATTGATTAGTGAATGGCTAAAGAAATTGTAGGATGCAAATGTCTTGATAGAATATAGACCCATCTCACTTTATGTAAATGGACATTCCTCAGATCTCTACATATAGTGATTTTTACATAATGTGAATTTACTCACAAATGTGGGGGAAGGAGGGAGGGAGGGAAGCAGAAAGGGGGCTCTACCTTAGTGGAGGGAGGGGGCCAGGACCAAGGAGCAAGAGCAGGAGGAGGAACATGTGGGACAGGGCCAGCTACACTGGGGCCTGGCTAGAACCAAGAGGAAGAACACAACTCGATGATGTGAGGTTGGGGGTGGGCAGTCAAATGAGGGGAGGCAGACATGAACAGCAGAAGACAGGGAATAGGCAGGGGCAGACACTCAGGTGGGGTAGGTGGAGTGGGGCAAAGGTCTACTCTATCAGGAAGTGTCAAGTGTAGCTCCAATCCATTGGTGGTAGTCTTTACACTAGACTGTTCTTCTACTTTCACTTGGAGGTTGTTTTTTTTTTTTGGAGGGGGGAGGTAAGCCATAGAGCTGAGGGGCAAGAACAGAGAAACAGAGAGAGAGAGAGAGAGAGAGAGAGAGAGAAAGAGAGAGAAAAGTTAACATGGGTGTTTTTTTGAAATGTGGATTTCTTTCAGGATTCTTCACATAAAAGTAAAATTTGCATAATGTGAATTTATGTAAATTGAGAACTATTTGTATTACTGTGCTGTAAGAAATGACTAACATGATGAGTACAGGGAAGCATGAAAAAACTTAGATGAACTGATGCAAACTGAAGCAATCAGATCCAGGAAAACAACGTAACCTATGACTACAACAAAATAAATGTATAGAATAACCATCACAAAACATTTTTTTAAATGAATGTTGTAAAATATAAGTAATCAGGCTGTCCCTGAAGAAGAGCTCTGAGAAGACACTTCATCCTGGGCTGGTTATTCCTTAAAAGGTATGGAGACCTTCCCCCAGACTTGATTAGCTCAGGGGAGTCATCACTTCCTGGTCCCCCAGTACAAAACAGCCAGGAGCAAAAGGTTTGCCCTGATGCTTGGCTGATAGATCAGCATGGGTAACTCAGACAAGGGACTTTCACTCAGCTGAATCAGTTTGAAGTTTCCTCAGTGCCTATTCTTGTTGACTATATTCCTTGCTATGGCTAAGTAAATATCTTTTTGTTAACTTTTGAATGACCTACATGTGTCTCATTTTGTTCCAGTATTGAATATAAACCATAGAATTGGTCTGAGTCAGGCCTGGCCCAGAGCAACAGTGAATAGGACTTGAATCCTTTCTAGTAGCCAGAATACTATAAAATTGGCTGCAGCAGGAGTATTGGGCTGGATTCCAATTTAAATCCCACCTGCCCAACTTACTGTCTATTGGATAGTGGACAAGTTACTTAACTTTGCTGGATCTCAGTTTCCTCATCTGTAAAATGAAGACTTGAACTGGATGACCTCTGAGGTCATACATTTATGTTCCCATGAATTGAATTAATGAAGATTAATTAATGAACCCAGTTCATTTGGCTGCAAAGGGAGATGTTGCCCTAGAGATAAGGAGAGCTTTGACCAGTCTGTAAATGTATTTAATGGTGCATCTTCCAGGTTCTATTCACCTCCTAAAAGTAAACTAAATTTAGATAGCTGACTACTGTTTGACCTAATTGTTAGTAATTGTTAGTAATTGTAATTGTTAGTGGTTATCCTACCCACGGACCTTATGCATATTTGATGACTGGAGAAATTCTGAGTTCAGTTAATTAAAAGAGATTGTTTCTGTTCTGTAACGCAGTAGATACTGGCCTGAAGAAGGTGCTGTTTCCCAGGGAAAGGAGTTAAATCCCCCAAGAAATGCCTGATACCAGAGTTGGGGGAAAGTAGTATTAACTGAGCCAGAGTCCCGCTGACTGTTTCTTTCTCATTGGTTATTCTGTTTGAGGTTTGTATTTAAGAGAACAATTTTCAGCATCTCTCCTTCAAAGGTCAGATAGCAGTGAGAAAACTTTGTTTGACTTGTTAATCTGGTGAGGAGCAAACAGTTTATATCAGTGTAGCTTCCTGTCTTTGCTAACTGGTTATTTGAGGTTTTTCTCTGTAAGCCATTGCAAAAAGGATTTAAAAATAAACAATATGGTTCCTTATTGTTGGGAGTGTATGTGAGCAGATGTCCATTGGTAGCAGCATATGGCAACAATATGGTAGTGTGTCTGATTACAGAACAGAGAGTGACAGGCCTTCATTCATGCCCCCATAATGCTCAGATTGTTCAATCTCCCTGCACCTGAAATAAATAGCATTCTGACCGGGAAAGTACAACACAGCAGATCACAATATAGTACTGGAATCTTGTTAGCACATTTAATGGTTTCAGCATATCTTTTAACACACTTGAGAACAGAAGAGTAAAGCATCCCAGAATACTTCACCTCTGACTTATTTATGTCAGGCAGCGTGGGCAAAGGAAAGATCACTTTAGCTTAGATAAGTGTGACCTTGGACAAGTCACTTAACTTCTTGGCCCTCATTTTCCTCATAGTAAAATGAAAATTTGACTAGATGGCTCCTGAGGTCCCAGATTTAAGTTCTAGATTTAGGATCCTACAATATAGATTATATATTCTACTTTTGGTATGTGCAATAGGAACAAATCAAGCCAGAGACAAAAATCTATCAGATACTCATAAAGGTAGCCAGGATTTGTTTGAATGATGATGTGCCAGTTGTCTGATATAGTGATTATTTCAAATAAGTTTGATTTTTCTATTCATTAAATATAAAGTAGACTGTTCTGCTGGAGTGAGCCTTTGTGGCCTAGTGCATAGGGCACTATAATTGGAGCCTGGAAGACTTAGGCTCAAATCTTGCCTCTGACAAATACTGGCAATATGACCCTGGGTATGTCACTCTCTCAGTATCCTAATCAACTCTCTTAAGACTGTAAGTTATAGAAAAGGTGCTGACCTGCATTGTTAGAGGGAGTTTTCCAAATGGGAGTTCCCAATTCCAATAAAAAAACCAGGTTTATATTATCACTCTTCTTGGTTCCCAAGATCAGAGGTAAGACCAGTGGAAGTGGTAGTCAGTAGATTTCAGCTCAGTGTGAGTAAAAGTTTCTTAATAATTGGACTGATCCTAAAATAGAAATGAATCTCTTGAGGTAATGCTTATTCTCAGAGGTTTTCAAGCAAAGGAGATCTTACAGATCTTCATATATCAGGTAAGGATTTTACTAGAAATTTAATGAACTCTGTGGTTCTCTCCCAACTTTGAAATTACAAGGTCCTTTCCTGTCATTAGTGAAAGTCCTTCAATCAGGGATGAATGAAAACCTAACCACAATGGAGGCTATGTGGTGTGGTGGGGAAAAGCCCTGGATTTACTCAGAGGATCTGGGTTTGATTTCTGTCACTAGCTACTTGTGTGACCCAGGAGAGCCACTCTGCTCCTCTGTGCCTTCCTTGGTTTCCTCATCTGTAAAATGATGGGGTTGGACTAGATGACCTTTAAGATCCCCTTCCACTCCCAATCTATAATCTGGTGACTCTTCTAAAAGATAAAGCCCGGCTGAAAAAAGGAACCGAGCAAATAAGAGAATCATACTCTGTTAGAGCTGGAATGTGCCTTAAGGTGACCCAGTGCTTCATTTTGTAGTGATCTGCCTAAGGTCATAGAGTTCATAAATAGCAGAACTACTAGTTATCGATATCACCTTCTCCATCACCTTCACCACCATCATCAATGGAATATAGAATATGGAATTGGAATGAGGTGACTCTATTTCTACTAAGTAATAAATTAGGCATTATACTTCTAGTGCTTTGGCCTTTTTAAAGGCAAATGGGCAGGTCTTTGGGCTCTCAGCCATAGCTCCTGCTAAACTGAGGTTATTCCTGTTAAATTTCTAATTGGGAGAAAATGCAGGCCAGTTTACCGGGTCTGGCTGCTGTTCTTCAAAAGTAAAATATTTCATTACTTAATAACCATTAGCAACATATGGTAATGTTATTTAATTCATCACCTGGAGCTCCTAATAGCACTGGTTATAGAACATTTATGCCTTCAGGCTAGTGTGTAGTTCAGTTACTTACTTGGCCAAGAAGGTATCTTATGTTAATAGAAATGATCAGTGTTTTCTTAGGATTCTGAAATTCAAGACAGTGGATTTCCGCAGCAAATAGTTTGTATCTTTATTTGTAAATTGCTTTTCGTTTGGTGAGGTCAAAGCATCTTATACTCCAAATATTTACTCCTAAACTCTCTGCAACCTGGTTTCTGATATTAAGATTCAACTGTTTTCTCTAAAGCCATCAGTGAATCTCTTAATTACCAAATCTCATGGCCTTTTCTCAAACCTCCTTCTTGACCTACCTGGAATGCAACACTGTTGATCATCCTCTCCTGGATGCTCACTCCTCTCAGGGTTTCTGTGACATTTTTTCCCTCCTGGTTTTCCTCCTACCCATCTGACCACTCCTTATTCTCCTTTGCAAGGATCTTCATCTAGGCCATGTATACTAATTATGGGCTCCCCCAAAGCTCTGTCCTGGGCCCTGTCACTCTCTACTATTTTTCTTGGTGATCTCATCAGTTCACATCAGTTTAATGATCATTTCTATGCAGACAATTCTCAGATCTATAGTCTTAGCCTCTTCCTTAAGCCCAAGTCCCACATGACCAACTGCCCTTTGGAGATCACAAATAAATACAAATACATACTAGGTAGTTGTGGAAGGCACTAGCAGGTGCAAGAATCAGAAAAGGCTTCATTCAGAAGGTACTGACTGAGCTACATCTTGTAGGAGGAAGAGAGACTTTGTGAGGCAGAAATGAGGATGGGCATTGTAATCAGGGGGAATGGTCAGTATGAAACATGCTAAAAGGCAATGGAGTACATTTGTGAGGAACAGAAAGGCCAGTTTCACCAGAACATCGAGTGCTGGAAGGAGAGTAATTTATAATTAATAAAATGAATAAATACATGTTTGTTGGATTGAATTCTATCTCAGGGAAAATTGGGTAATTTTCCAAGATCTCTTTGTGGGTACCTTGTCTACTTGGAATTGAAAAGCATTTATTAAGTGCTTACTATGTGCCATTTGGAGATACAAATAGAAAACTGATACAGTCTTCCTTGATGAAAGCACCTTGAAGCAGCTATGCAAAAGTGGAAAATTTAGGAGAATGATACAGCTTCATGTTTATCTGGCTGGCAGGTTGGACAAGCTGAACAGGTGGTTCATTTTCTCTTTGCTGATCTCTATTAGATCTCAGTTGTGCATAGTAGGGGTGAAAGTGAGAAGAGGATGGTGTTTACTCCATGCTTCTGAGTCCAGTGAAGGCTTTTGGCTTTAGTTGGGTTCCAGAAATGGGTGAAAACATTCAGGATTCAGGGAGAAACAATCTTCTCATTTCTACCCGAATTGGTTTGCCAGATAATGGCTATAGCTGAGCACTGGTTCACTTGCATATTATACTCTGCAATTTGTCAGGCCTAACCTCACTTCTAAGGAATCACTCTGGTTTATTTCGTAGCACCCTGGCCTGTGGTTTCCTCAGAAGAGCTGGCTTCTAAAAACATTGTATATTTCTCTTAATACCAGGAAACCTCCTCTGGGACTTTGAGCCCTAATATACATTTAATAGAATTGAAAGAAAGTGCATACCATGTGCTAAAAATGAAGATATTTTATTTTCCTTTTCTTCTGTCCTGTGACAGACAATTCTGAAGCAATATCTATTTCAAATAGTTCACTTTCTTTTAAAAAAAATGTTTTTATTGTTTTTTTTGCATCCCCCAGTATCCTCTCTCCCAAATAGCAATCCCATATAGCAAATGGTATTTTTTGAAGATTAAAAAAAGAATAGAAAAAATAACCAAAACTGATCAATATATTGAAAACCTTTGAAAATATGTGCATTGTACAATCCTTGTGGAACTCCTGCCTCTACAAAGGGGTGGGATGGGTGTGTCTTCTCATATATCTTCTTAAAAGGTAGGCTTGTCCTTTTTTATTTTTCAACATTCACTTTAGTGTATGTGTGTGTGTTCTGTTTATGTTGTATAAAATCGTTCACTTTAATTTCATGTCAGGATTTAAATCCAAGAGCCAAGAGTCTGACTTGCTGTTCTCTGTACAACTCTTTGAAACTGGTTTGGGGCATAAAAAAACCCAAAACATTTTTTTCCTCTTCTTTCATTTACTTTCTCTGTACTTTTGTAGCCTATCACTTTGGGCTAAATTTCCTTTTTGTCCATTAGTACCACAGTAAACAGGTTGAACAATCAATCTATATCCTGGTTCCCTGGGCAGTATTTCTTCCTAGACACTCCTTGCTTTGGGTTATGTCTTATCATTCTGTTACAAGGGCCCTGCTTTCAACCTTGTTAAATATGAGAGCTTAGTCCACTTCTCAGCTAGTCTGGAAAATTCAGGAGTGCATCTCAGTGTGTGCAAGGGGGAAAGAAGGGGCAAGAAAAAATAGTATCTATCATTCGTTGTTTAAAGACTAGGGTTCTCATCTCTGCCTACAGGCCAGACAGAAAAAATCCACTGACCGCTTTGAAATCCTTCGTGCAGTATAGCTGAGCAGTGGGGGTCTGCATTTCTTTCGTCTCTGTTCTTAGAAATAGTAATTGAGTAAAAATGTAAGTGACTTTGTGCCAGGGGGCAGGCGTCCAGGGTCAGAGTGAATTTCTCCATGCTGAGTGTGATTTTGAACACTCGTTAAGTGGAAACGACCTGTGCCAAGCAGTTAGAGGGCCATCTCTGTCACCTTGCATGAACTGCTTCTCCATTCCAATGAGATGTTGGTAACGGTTTAGGAGACGAGGACCTATGGCTCCACTGGCTTTCCCCTCCCTCTAATCTTGGGTTGGTGATTGCCACGTGTTCTAATATTGCAGCCTGGTCTGGCAGCTGCAGCGGTTCAGGTGCTTCATACTTCTTGGTTTAAAACATGATTTACTTTCCACCTGCCCAGATTATTTTGTTTTATTATTTTTTTATTGTTATTATTATTGTTGTTATTTTGGGGAGGGTCTTCCTTATTAATTCCTGCAAACATTACCATAAAGGAGAATGTCTTTAGAGGCTGGAGAGGTTCTTCAGGGGATACAGAAGTCTAAAGGGTAAACAATTTAAGAAGTATGTGTGTGTGAGTCAATAAACATTTAAGTGCATAACCCATGTCAAGCACTGTGCTAAGTTCTGGAGATACAAAGAAAGGCAGACACTCCCTGTCCTCAAGGAGCTCATAGTCTAATAGAGGAGATAACATGCAAACATATATGTATGTACATATATGTACAAATGTATATTATACATACATACATCTATCTCCATATACTTCAACCTACGTGCCTCAGTTTCCTTATCTGTACATTGAAGGTCTGATTAATTGATTCCAAAGGCCCCTTCCATTTCTAATTCCGGTAATCCTGCAAGCCCATGAATTAGTGCATCTTCCTTGGTGGGTTTGAATTTTCAGCTCATTACTGAACAACCTTTAATGATCTCAGCTGATCTGTGGATAAATGATAGATCTGAACATGCATATAAACTTATTCAAGGTTTTCCAGTGAGGGAGAGTCTGGACTCAGTGCTGTTTTGTCCAGTTGACTATCTCTCTTCCTCCTTATCCTGAATACAGTGAAGAGTTAATCCTGTTTTCTAGTCTGCAACACCCATTTCCACATGGGTGATCAAATCATTCACAAGAACAGTCTAAAGAGTGAGTGTGCTTCCATGGTATGGAGCACTGTAATCACTTGAGATCCCAAACACAAGAGGTAGGTGCCGAGTTTTGAAGTTGGATCCGTTATGCATGGGACTAAATTCTCTTACCCAAGTACGTTTAATTGGGGCAGCTGTGGAGCAGGAAGGGAATTTTGGAAGCTAAAGAGCAGTTCCCTGTGGTTGTGTTTTGGTCGAGACTTTCCAGCCTGTTCATGGCCAGAGTCCCATGCTGAGCATTCCCGCATTCTGTGGGCTGAGAATCTAGCCTTAGAGAGAATGCAAATTCTAGTGTCACAGCCAAAAGGCATTTTCAGGTCAACAAAGTTTTTTCTTACTGCTTAGTACTATTCTCTTCCAGGGGAATTACCACAGGCAAAAATCTGACTGACTGATTTAAACGAAGACAATAATAGAAAAAAAAAATCACTGCTAAATTAAATAATTTGGGTGATTCATACAGTGCATGAGTGTCCATACACTAAAACCAACCCCACCCTCTTACCTTGAATTAGTTTTGTTCCCGTGCCTTACATGGAAAGATGTATCTGGCAGCCTAAGCAGTGAGAATTATGGGGTTTCTGACCCACTTTGTCTCCTGGGTTCAGCTCTACAGTATGACTGCCCTGAGTCAGATGCTAATTGCAGAATTTGGTCCAGTAAGCTGCTTTGAGAAATCCCCAAGTCTTCTCAGAGTTTCTTAGTTTACTGTATATATGTATGTATGTGTGTGTGTGTGTGTGTGTATATATATATATATATATATATATATATATATATACACATATACATATGTTGAAATATGAGGAGAAACAACAAAAATAAGGAGCCCTAGGAACAGCATCACTGAAATGAATTCTAGTTCACATTCTATCCCAAAGCACATATCTAACCAACCATTATATATTAAGCATGTGTTATGCACCTGGAGCCATGCTAAGCGCTGGGGAAATAAGCACAAAAGTAAAATAACTCCTGCCCTCAGAGAGCTCCCATTCCAATGGAGGCAAATCAGCTAGCATTTACTAAGTAAACCCTTACTACAAGCCAGGCATGATGCTAAGTTCTGGGAATACCAAAACAAGAAGAATAGAAAGGGAGACAGTTTTAATGGGTGTGGGGATGATTAGAAGGTACCCAGCTAGGGTGGGAGTGGGTGCATGGTGGAGAAAGTCCATAGTATGGTAGCCTTATAGAGGAATGAGACAATCCTGGCTTGGAGTCCTCCTCAAATTGAGGTTCTAGGAAGATCCATCCAATCAATCTGAGGGAGATTCAGGTAGTTGAGTATTTCTGATGTGTGGATTCGAGGGCTGGAGTGAGCTTTCAAGGATGAAGAGATTTTTGGGGCAGGGTAGAGAAAATCTGGAATGAAATGGCTTGGGTGTCCTTCTTAAATGAAGGCTCTGGGAGGAGTTATACAATTAAGAGAGGGTTCAGGACAGGAGATACTTCTAATATGTGAATTAGTATTAAGTATTACTGACTCTCAGTGCAGTTACTCTGTCCACTACACCATGATCCAAGACAGACCCACTCCAGGCATCAAGTCCTTCCCTTGTAAATCATATCAAAGCATTTCTAGTGTACTCTGAGTTTACAATAGATTTGTTATCTTTTTCCTACTAGCAGGTCCAGATGCTTCAGGAACTCAGTTTTCTCTATCTTCTCTTTAGTGGGGTGTCCTCTATGTGTAGAAAGCCATGTAATATTAAATAAGTAAATATGTAAATATTAAATAAGTCTGTCCCATTCTTCTATCCTCGACTTCAGCCAGGCCCAATGAGAACCTGATGTGATCAAAAGGGGACTTGTCTGGGTTCTAATCCTAGTCCTTAGGCCTAATCACTGTGTGATTTTGGGTAAATTACTTCAATCCTCTGGGCCACATAGAAAGAGGGGATGGGCTAAAGTCCTTTCCAGCTCTAACATTCTGTGTTTCTACTTTGTAAACCAGGATAGAGAATCATTCTCCAGATGTCACCAACAAATTATTCTGCTTTGCTCACTTTAGAGACAGCAAAATTGCTCACATTACTAGGGAGTGGAATGGTACCTGCCAAGTGAGTAAAAGACTCCCATCCTTCAGTGACCTATTTTCCCATACCTTTAATGTCCTGGTTATAATTCCTTTGACTATGCAGTTGAGGATATATAGTTGGGATCAACTGGGCCTTTGGACTTGACCAATAGACCTTGAGACGTAAAATTCAGGAAGTACTATTGCTTAAAAGTCCAAATAAGACTGTGAAAGTAGAATATTAAAATGAGAGGATTACATTCCATGATCCCTAATGTTCCTTTCAGCTGTGAATCCATGATCCTAGTTGGGTCCTGAAAGCTGCCAAGTATTTGTATACTGAACGATAGCCTAATGTGTAATATTTCTACTGCATTCAGTTCTTAAATTCCCAGCATCAAAGCATCTTCACTGAATTTGTCAAGCCAGAAAGTAGAAGGAAGAATGGGTGGATGGTGAGAGGGAGATGAGATCTGAATGAGATGTTGGGAATGGTTTAGAAGGAGACAAGGACCTATGGTGTCTCTTCTAGTCTTGGGCTTGTGATTGTCATATGTTCTAATATTGTAGCCTGGGCTTGGAATTATAATGGTTCAGGTGCTTTAAAGTATTTCTCAGTTTAATATATATATATATATATATATATATATATTTTTTTTTTTTTTTGCGAGGCAATGGGGGTTAAGTGACTTGCCCAGGGTCACACAGCTAGTAAGGGTCAAGTGTCTGAGGCCGGATTTGAACTCAGGTACTCCTGAATCCAGGGCCAGTGCTTTATCCACTGCACCACCTAGCTGCCCCTCAGTTTAAAATATTACTGAAAAAGGAGAGAGAGAGAGAGAGAGAGAGTGAGCAGGGGTCATGCAGTAAAAAAGCATGAGATAATGGAGTTAGGACATGGCATGTCTATGTGAAAAACAGCAAAGAGGCCGGTGTTGCTCCATCAAAGAGCATATAAAAAAATCAGAATACTGGGAAGGGACGTGATTATAAAGGACTTAAATGCAGAACAAGATTTTGCATTTGATCCTGGAGATAGCAGGAAACCACTGGAATTTATGGATTTTGGGACAAGGGGGATGACACAGTCATCACATGTGTTTTAAGAAGATAACTGGCTTCTGAATGATGAATGGGTTGGAGTGGGGAGACACTTGAGACAGGGAGACCAACCAGCATACTCTTTTAGTAGTCCAGGTGAGAGCTGATGAGAGTTTATACTAGGGTGGTGACTAGGTGAGAAGGAAAAGTAATGTGAGATGTGAAGAGTAGAAATGAGAAAAGTGACTTGCCCAAGGTCACACAGCCAATTTGTATCAGAGGCAGACTTGAGCCTGGGTCTTCCTTGACTGGAAGGCCTGTACTCTACCCACTACACGATGCTTCTCTATATTTAAAGAAGAAAAATAAACTTCATTTAGGACCATTTTCACATGTAATTTTTTTTTTTTTTGGTAATTGAGACATTATCTCCTATAATGTGGCATAGCCAGTTTTGCCAAGGAATTTGGAGCACAGTCTCATGTGTGACTTGACTGTGTTAAAGAAATTAAAACTCTTTGTACCTCAGCATCTCCTCTTCTAAATATAAAAATACCCTGGAACCTTTCTGTAAACACTCTTTGCTCTAGTGCAGAACACCTTGAACCTTGGGGGTCCTAGGCAATAGCCACCATGGCCTGAGAAGCCTAGAAATATCTCTTATGTTCTCTCTACGGTAATGATATGAATTACATTTCCAGTTTAGCATAACTGAATCCCCCACCATTTGCCTAGAGGGAGTGCAGCTATCCAGTTTTCTAATCTCTGGTGTAATTCCACATTTCTCAGCCTATTTTTTTTTAAGGAGTGTTCTTTATTTTCTCTGAGTCCCTTGCCAATGCAAACATCATGTACTTCATAGTCTCTCAGAATTCCGTATAAAACTAAGCCTTAGTATTCTAACAAACACTTATCGGGAAGATTATGTGGAATCTTTTTTTCTTTAGACTGGTTAGAAAACCAGAGAGATTGCATGTAACAGAGACAGTGAGCGAGCGCATCCCTAATGCGATGCAAATCCAGCAGTTCAACTTTCTGACAGGCTCTGAGCTAGTTGGGTTCCTTGGGTCTTACAAGTTCATAAATAATCATCTCTACAGCTTATTCTTAGTAACAACAGATGCTGCACTTTTCCCATCCTGCTCTTTGGGGTCCTGGTAGGGGTGAGGAGTGGAGGCTGGAAAGAAGAGGAAAAAAGGAAAGCATTGTTTTGCACATGGCTGGACATCTGTATTTTCTGAATTGCCCTGTTGTATGTATGATGCAACTGCTGGAGCTGTTTTGCTGAATATGAACTTTGTCCACAGACTAGAGTCTAAATTGGTTTTGGATTCCTCCAAAATCGAAATGGTCAGGCCATATTTTTCTAATATTTCCTTGGATCGCTTCTTGGGTCTCAAGCGCCTAGTACAGATTTGTATGTGTTTGCATATTCAGCATAGATTGCTTCCCTTTTCCTGGTGTACCTTGCCTGTTTTCCCAAGACTGCTACTTACCTCAGCCCTTTATGTGCATCCAGGAAAGGAGGAAGGCAGCTCCCTATGGAACTGAAGCCAGTGTGGCTTCAAGGATCATTTACTTCAGTGTTATTGTTAGGAAGAGAACAGATTGGTTTTCAGAAACAAAACAGGTGAAGCACCATGAGCAGCTAACCTACTGAATAGCTATGGAAACTCCAATAACTTCATGAAAACTTGGACCAACTTTTCAGATCTTACAGTGAAGGTCATGTATTTTGATCATCTGTCCTAAGGCTTAGGCATCCATTCAGAAACTCAGGAGGTCTGCCTACCTTTTAAACAGACTTTTATGGCTTGATAGACCAAGCTTCTGCTACCAAAATGGCAGCAACTTGTAGAGACCATGCATTTTTTTCAGTTACGTTAAATATAGCACCATAGGATCTTATATTTAGAGCTGAAAAGAACCTCAGGGATCATCAAGTCCAACCTCCTGAATTTTACAGATGAAGAAACTGAGGTCCATAGGTGGTTAGTGGCAGAGGTAGGATTTTAAGTCCTCTGACTCCAGAGACAGTGCTTTTTAAAATGGAGATTTGGCATTTTTTTTCTTTTGTCTTAGGACTTTTGAATTTGCAGTGAGAAATAAAACACCCCAACTTTTTTTTTTTGTTAAGATGGATGAGTAGAGAACTCGTGTACCTTTCTGAATTTAGAAAACATTCCATATTTAGGAAAAGGGGATTATTGTCTTCTTTGGAGAATTCTAGTTGCTCCTGTTGTGTTTTAACCTACTTTGTTTCTATCCTGTCACTGTGAAAACTTGTGAAACTCCAGGTTTGACAGCAGAGTTCAGGGCATTCTCCACTGGTATTAAAATCAAAAGAATAGTATTCCCTGACTGCCTTTGACCTACTGACTGCATACCTCTGTTTTTCCTATCTGTGAATCAAAGACTCATAGATTTAGAGCCGGAAGGGACCTTAGAGGCCATCTGGTTCAACTCTCTTATTTCTCTGGTTGAGGAAATTCAGGCCAAGACATGAAATGATTTGTCCAATTGGGGTCATTCAGATAGCTAGTGACAGAGTTGGAATTTGTATATACTTTTATATGCATGTTGTCTCCCCAGACAGAAAGTAAGTAACTTAAGGTCAGAGATGTTTCATTTCTGTGTGCTTCCTGATTGATCCATTGATTGAACACAAGTCTTCTGATGCCAAATGGAATGTTCTTTACACTGTACCACTGGGGGAGGGAGGGGAAAGGAAGTAATAAGCATTTTATTAAGTGCTTACTACATACCAGGCACTATGCTAAGCACTTTACGAATATTATCTTATGTGATCTTCACAACAACCCTGGGAGACAGATGCTACTATTATCCCCATTTTATAGTTGAGGAAACTGAGGCAACCTGAGGTTAAATGACTTGCCTAGAATCACACAGCTAGTAAATGTCTGAAGCTGGATTTGAACTCGGGTCTTCCTAACTCCAGATCTAGCTCTATTTACTGTGCCAAGTAGTTACTACATCAGGTTTTATTTTGATCCTTACCTTTAATTAGATGTCTTTGGGCAAGTCATTTTATCTCTCTTGACCCCAGTTTCTCTATAGAATGAGCAGGTTAGACTAGATAACTTCCAATGTCCCTTCCAAATTTGTGATTTAAAAGCACTTAAATAATGAAGACAGTACCTTTTAAAGTTATAAAGGGAAACAGTCCATTCTTTTTGTTTGTTTTTTTTTTTTGGTTTTTTTTTTGTTTTTTTAGTGAGGCAATTGGGGTTAAGTGACTTGCCCAAGGTCACACAGCTAGTAAGTGTTAAGTGTCTGAGGCCGGATCCGAACTCAGGTACTCCTGACTCCAGGGCCGGTGCTCTATCCACTGTGCCATCTAGCTGCCCCGAAACAGTCCATTCTTGCAGATACTTTCCTAAGATGAGTAATAATTTATTCAGGATAAGAAGTAAATATTTAAAAAGTCTTGATATACCTACACACACACATACATGTATTCCTTTCACAGAAGGTGTCAGCCATTTTTTGCAAATTGGTTATTTTGGATTATCATTTGTAATTACTTTTTAAATTCATTGACCTTTATGAGAGATAGTATAGTACCAGCCTCTATCAACAGGTAGAAGTTCTAGAAATTTTGATAGCTGTATGCCGGGTAAAATTACCAGTAGCTTTCATACACCTTCCTTTTCATTTTAAGTAATAATAGGTGTTCAATCAGTGTTTGTTGAATGAAGGAGGGAATTGTTGAATGAGTGAGGGAATGATTGGATTGTACAATAGTAATAATGCATGGTCTTGCATTACCAACTACTCTTAAACTTCTCAAATTGGATGGCTAGTAAATGTCTTAAATGGAATATCTCCCCCCCCCCAAATTAATTATAATTCCCCTGAATCCTCCCCTCTTCTCAACTTCTTCCCATTCACCTCAGTGACATTTTTAATTCCTCACATTCTCTCATGCATCACCCACCCCATTTCCAATCACTTGCAAAGCTCTGTCATTTTTCCCTGCACAACACCTCTTGTCTGTATTCACTGACATAGCTGTCATCCTTTTACACCCTCATCACATCAATCCTGGACTTTTGCAATAGCCTCTGATTGGTCTCCCTGTCTGTATAGTTTCCCCATTGTAGCCCGTCCTCCACTTGGATGCCATAATGAATGTTCTTCCTATAGCACAGGTCTGACCATGTACTCCTGTACTAAATAAATTATGGTGGTTCCCTATTCCCTTCAAGATCAAATACAAAATCCTCTGTTTGGAATTTAAAACCCTACACAGCCTGACCCCTTTCTAGTCTTCTTACACTTTGTTGTTATTTTTTGAGTCCTTTCAGTCGTGTCTGACTTTTCATCACCCCTTTTGGGGTTTTCTTGGCAAAGACACTGGAGTGGTTTGCCATTTTCTTCCCCAGCTCATTTTACAGATGAGAAAACTGAGGTAAACAGTGTCAAGTGACTTTTCCAGGGTCACACAGCTAGTAAATGTCTGAGGCCAGATTTGAACTCATGAAGATAAGTCTTCCTGACTTCAGGCTCGGAGCTCTATCCACTGAGCCACAGTTGCCCCTTCTTACACTTTACTCTCCTCCATATATGGTATCATCCAACAGGACTAGATTGTTCCTTGTACAGAGCACTCTATCTCTGCATTTTGGCTGTGATCCATGCCTAGAATGCTCTCCTTTCTCAGCTCTGTTTCCTGGTTTCCTTTAAGACTAAGCTTGAATCCTACCTTCTGCAAAAGGTACTTTCCACAGTTTTCTCTCCTTCCTTCCATTACTAGTGACTTCTCTCTGAGATTACTCCCAATTTGCCCTATATAGAACTTTCACACACATTGTTGTCTATTGTCTCCTCCATTACAGTAATGCTCATTTAATGCTTCTTGACTTGATCAAGAACTTCATGGGTTACCAGGAAGAAAGGGTCTAACTTGGCCACAACCCAGATTCCTGCCGCCCCCCCCCCACACACAGGGTCATCCAGTCTTTTAACCATCTTTTTATTGTTTACCTAGAGGAACTCTGAACACTAATCACAAATGACACTGCAGCCTCTGCTGAGCCTTGCTCAAGCATGGCTCCCTTTTGTTGTTGTTTTAAGTATTTTAAGTAGCATTCTTCATAAAAGCATATTATGGGCTCAAAAAGGCTCTCAGTCCCTAGGGCAGCCCAGGATCAAGAGAGAAGCTGCTTGCCAGCCGTTGTGAAAGAGGAGAAGTCCAACTCCTGTGCATTCCCGCCATGGATATTCCTGCAGGGACACCTAGATTAGACGACTCTCCCTTTGGGAGTTCAAGCTGCTGTCAGTGGGGTTATAAAGAGAAATTTAGGTCTGTGCGCTTGGGTCCCTAGCCAGACAGCCTAAGTATTTTTAGGGCTCTTCTTGTCTCAATTGGTGATCCCTGCTTGAAGCTTTAACACATGCGGCTTCACTGAAACAACTTTTCAGCTATTCTCAGGGCAGTGCAGGAGGGCTTGGATTAGTGTTATAGTCTTTAAACAGTTTTCTTCATAGCTAAATATCCAGCAGGCTGAGTAGAGGAAATTCAAGTCTAACCCTGGAGGGACCCCTGTTTAGTCATCTGTCTAGACAGACTAGTTCATCTAATAGGCCTCTCTTTGTTTCTTTTTCAATCTTCTAACAGTTGGTGGTCTCTTCTTTTAAAATTGGTGAAGATGTCACCCTTTGTATTTTTGATCTTGAGGCCACCGGTGACAAGCCAAGAAGGTGACTCATGGGGAGCACCCTCCATTGCCTCTTGAGTTCAAAATTTCTCCTTCCTCCAGATCCTTTAAAGCTTTTGACTTTACCTTTCTTTCACTTCCTTTCCAAGTGCTACTCTCAGGCCATAGCAATATAAGAAGGTCATGTCCATGTTTTTTAATTTCCAGTTTAAGGAATTTATTTAGTTTAACTCCAGTTTTGCTGAGGGTGGGATGGAGTGAGGGGAATTTGAGAAAAGGAAATGGTATCCAAAAACTGGGACAAAGAAAATATGGTAGTTACTTTGTAAGAGGAATATGATATTAGTGTCAGTATTTGAATTGGGTTGGGGATGGAAGGGATCGAGAGGATGAGGTTATCCTGCTTCAATTTGCTTCTTATCAGAAGGACTCGAAATCATCTGATTCTCTGAAGTAGCCTTAAAGGACCATGCACTTTGATAATTTAACTACTTCTTTATTTCTCCTACTGAAGTATTACACAAACTATCCCACATCCATTTCCTTTTCACCTCTTTTTCATAACCATTAAATCACTACTATGAGCCTAGTCCTGAAAAATACGATCAGTAGTCAGTAAAGTGATGAAACTTAATATTTTATAGAAGAAAGCTCTGGCATCTCCAGTACAATTGGGCTGCCATGGACAATCAGTCTCCTGGACTTTAATAGAATAAGCTGAACTAGAAAAAAATTGAGCGGGATCATCAGGATGATAAAGCTACTTATGAAGGGAATGAAACTAATTTTCTGTGTGTCAATGATAACATTTTTTCCACAATACTTAATGAAATGCTATGCATCATAACTCTGTTACAACATGACCCTTGGATCAAGATATGCTGTAGAGTCACATCCCTCCAAACCCAGCTGTTTTGAGCAGTAGAAGCCTGATAGAACATTGGATTTCAATCTGGAAGGAACCTTGAAGAACACTGAGCCCAAGTCTCTCATTTTAAAGATGAGGAAACAATTCTTATGGAAGCAGGATTTGAATCCAGGAATTCTGACTCGAAAGTGTGGTATTACTATACGGGCTTGTTCTCTAACTAGTCATTCATTCCTTTTGGTACTCCCTTTTGTTTTGGGAAATTTCTTATTTCCCCAAGTTTAGAAGAGACCAAAGTTTCTTTTTTTAATCTTCATTTTTCTTGAATCAGCTATTTGTACCCCACCCCCACCCCATCTCCTTGGTAGAAGCTACTCCCCCCATCTTCTCCACCTTTGTCAAAAGAAACAAAAAACATGGGGCAGCTAGATGGTGCAGTGGTTAAAGCGCTGGCCCTGGATTCAGGAGTACCTGAGTTCAAATCCAGCCTCAGACACTTAACACTTACTAGCTGTGTGACCCTGGGCAAGTCACTTAACCCCCATTGCCCCACAAAAAAAAAAAAAAAAACAACAACAATAGGTACAAATGCACCACAGCCCATGGCCGTATCCTCTATCTTTTCCTTTGTCAGGTAGTTATAGCTTATGATGTGATTCAAGGGGTACCCCTCCCAAATGTCTCCCCCATTAATTCCTATAACTCTAGCTTTAGAAATCTGTGCATTTGAGTTAAGTCCTGCTTTCTCCCTGGGTCCTTTTAAAACATAAATACTTATGGAAGTGGGGAGGTAGGGTAACAGAAGCCAATAATTTCTTAGTGTGTTAGTTTACAAAATAGAGCCTTTCCAGACTGGAGGGATCTGGAGGGTTCTGTGAGTGCATGGTTCAAAAGACACCAAATAGGGAAGGGAGGGAGGAAGAGGAGTGCAGAAAGGCACTGTGTGGGACAGTGAAGAGAAACCTCACTTCATAACTATGCCAGTGTACCTCTTCAGATGCACCATCTCATAGCTTTCATAGCTGTGAACAGATTACAGAGCTGTGGATTCTTTCTCTCTGCACACACACACACACACACACACACACACACACACACACACACACACACACACACACACATTATGTTATCGCTATATGCTATAACGTGAGTCCCAAAGCCCATTAGTTTGGGATTCTCTTCTCATTGGTGGAGATCAATGGGCTGGACCAAGTTGGTAAGAGAGGGAGAGAAGAGATCTGATTTTCAGTCTCTTTAGGTTCTTCTGACTTCCAGGTTCTAGAGAGAAGATACATAATGATTCCTCTCTTCAATGCCTATCTACACACACAACACATATACATATGTATTATATATTTATGTATGCATGGATATATGTATAATTCCTCTCCTGATCCTAGGACTGGACCTTCATTCACACACACATGCACACATGCACAGAGGCAACAAGATTTCTCTTTTCAACTTTTTCATTTTTCTGTGGAGCCTTTAGTTCCCCATCCAACCTTGAATACCCTCAAACCATTTCATTTGATTCAACCAATAGTTAAGAGTAGGACTTAATATTTCTTTCATTATTGTAATAGTTAAATAAGAGAATACAGTATATTTTTATTTATGGACATTATGTACTCCCTTTGAGCCTCATTCTCATTTGTAAAATGGGAATAATAATACCTATGGCATTTACCTTGTAAGGTTTTTTTGTGAGGCACAAATGATGCAATATAAAACAACTTCACAAACTTTAAAGTACTGTATAACTGTCAGTTATTCATAAATACAATTAATATAAATACATTTATCATAAATTCATTATAGTAAAATAACAGAAAATAATACTAATAAGTAAAATTAATAATCCTTATGAAAAGTTTAGAAAGACTACATAAAGTAGTATTTAAAAAGCTTGCCTCAAAGTTACAAATACCTGGGTTCAACATGCTTTCAGGCTGACCCTAGACAAGTCATTTAACCTCTCCTGTGCTGTAAGAAGTTAAGAAATATGATGTGGGGCAATTGAAAAGAACTGGATTTGGAATCAGTTGACATGGGTTTGAATCCTATCTTTGCTACCTAGTGACTGTCAGCAAGTCATTTTCACCTTGCACGAATTCTGTTTCTTCATCTGTCAAATGAGGGGATTTGACCAGATGAAATCTAAGGTCTTTTCCAACCCTACATCTATGAACTTTGAACCGTAGTTGTAGAGTAGCTATAAATCAGCATTGGTAGTGGGAATATACCTTACTATGAGTTCTCTTTACCAGAAGATTCACAGGTGGGGACAAAAACAATGAAAACTTTATTGCCTTCTTAATCCCTCTCTAATTCCCAAATTTGGCCTATGTGTGTCTTTCCCTCTCCCTTCTACCACCCTCCCCATAGCCACATTTTTGCCAGTGGGGAAGAAACTGTTTAAACAATGCAGGGCAAAAGATATAGGAGATAGGAGATGCCATGGGAAAGTTCTCTTAGTTTTTTCTCTCATCTTGGCATTTGCACCAGGAAAGACCAAAGTTTGCATTTGCTGGTTCTTGCATGATCTCATTTTCCCTCTTTTACCTGAACATTATCCATCTTGTGGAGTTCAAAGAGAGAGAGAAGTGGCTCATTAACTGTATTCCATTATTTAGACTTTTGTGTACTGTGATATACATTTCTAGTGACCAGCTTGCTGTTAACAGCTACAGATTCAAGGTTGAGGGAAAGCAAAGGACCAATCCCACTTGAAGAGGTGCCATTTTATGCTTATTCCTCTCATTATTTGCCCCAGAGTGTACTACCAAGCACAAGTAGATACCTACTCCCAGATAATGTGATGAGTACATGAAGATTGTATGTAATCATCTACACCAGTAAGCCAAATTTATGGTTACAGTATTCCTTGCTAGAGACAGGTAAGGAGATCCTTGGAAGTGTGATTTAATTGCTGGTAACTTCCTGGGAGAAAATGTCAACTCCTCCTTATGCAGATGTCTGTAAATAATGGTCTTCTGATTTTATTGGGCTCAGTGTTTATCTTTTCCTTGGCTAGTGTGCATGATAGATAATTAACTCTTATTCAGACTTTTCATTACTGACAAATACCATGCTTTGAGTCTTCACCTTTCACTCCCACACTTGTAGCCCACAGGTACTGATACATGAATTTGTATAGGGAAAGGGCTGTTCTTTTCAGATTGAAGAAAAGGGTTGAGAGTGGGGGAGATAGGATAAAAGAGAAACCACCACCCTGGTCTTCCATTGGGCTGCATTTACAAAGAAATTACTGTGTTGGAAAACAGAAAACGTTATTCCCCTTGATTAGTGAGTGTTCATTAGGGTCAGAATTTCTTTTAAAAAAAGGTAAGTTGAGAATGTCAATTATTTTTTGGATGACATGGTTTTTATTGGCTCCTTTGATTAGCAAACAGTGCAAATGTTTATAGAGTTGGAGGGTTTTTGATATCTTTATTTGAATTGTACAAAGCATCCAAAGGTGGTCTGGCGAGAGGCAAAAGTGAATATGTGATGGTGCCAAGAAGGAACTGCATTGAGCCTGGGATGCCAAGCATTCCAAACCTGTTACCTTCTAAGTATAATATTTACCAGATTTTTGCTTCTTCTGGAGATGAGGAACAGAGCCAGATGGAAGGGGATCCTGGTGGGGAAGAGGAGGAGTCAGGGAAGATCTCTGTGCAAAGAGGAAAGAATCAGATTAACTGCCCCAGCATTTGGGTAGCTGAGTTGGGTGAAAGTTTTGCTAGAAATCTGTCCTCGCTGAGAACTAATGGGAAAGGAAACATAAAAGAGACCTTGTGGGGTAGAGGTCAAAGACCTTTCCAGATTAACGGTGTGTGGCTAAATAGTAAAGCAGTCTAGAAGCCTCCTCATTTTAATTTGATTTACTTTTGAATGCAAAAATGTACAAATTTGACTGTGACTCTTGTTGCTTTGACCTATTTTTATCTCTGATTCCCTTTTTATTTTTCTGGAGCTAGCACAGGTCCAGATACTAGTTGCTTAAATAAGTTGGTGCTAGCTTGAACTGAATTCTCCAAGAAAGGAGTTGGAATTGGAGATCTAGGTAGGTGAAATTGAACCCCATTTATCTATTTGCATAAACTAGTAAATGAGGGAATATTGTTGGAGTGGAGAAAGGGAAAAAAGTAAAGGAACATTTTCAAACTCGCCCAATTAAAAAATGCAGCAGCAGCAGTCATAATAATATAGCTAGGTTTCAATTGGTAAGAATAATGAAGTTCATGAAGTGGTTGCATTATTTTAATTTGAACTGCATTATTTCCACTGGGCTAAAACTAATGACTATATTTTACATAATTATAACTTTGAAGAGTGTGAATTTAGAATGCATCTGACCATATCACAAGTTTCATTATTCACACTTATTCAGACCCAGCTGTAAAATAATATTAACCAGCACTTAAGGTTTACCAGGAACTTTGCATATGATATGTCAGTTTTGAGGCAGCTAGATGGCATAGCTGGAGAAAGAGCTGAGTTTGAATCCTGTCTCAGGTTTTTATTAGTTGTATGAACTTAATCAAGTCACTTGATTTCTGTCAGCTTCAGTTTATTCATATGTAAAATGGGGATAATAATAGCACCTCCTTCAAAGTGGTACTAGGATCAAATGAGATAATATGTAAAGTGTTTTCAAAATCCTAAAGTGCTATATAAGTATTATTATCATTAATACTGTTGATGTTGTTATATCCAATGACCTTGTGAGGTAGGTACTACAGGCGTTGTACTCAGCAACTTATTTGAACTTTTTCTAACTGACAATACCATTCTCTGAGCCCTCATTCTTTCCTTGTATGCTTTTTGTCAAGAGGTATAGATATATACATTTGTATGGAGGAAGTGTTCCTTATTTCACAAATAAGTGAGGCTTCCAGAGCTGAATTGGTATGAAAGCATCTGCACAAACCACCATGTTTTATTCTCATCATCGCCTCATTTGAGGAGTAAATCTGTGAAAAATTCCTACAGGTCCTCAAATTTCAATGGAAAAAAATATCCAGTTTATTTTGTCTTTATAATAGTGGCTTGAAGGTTCCCTAACTTCCAAGATGTAAGGTACTTTGTAATTATCTGAAAAAAAAAGTCTGTTTTCCATTTAAAACAACAACAACAACAAAAAACAACTCCGGGGGCAGCTAGGTGGCACAGTGGATAAAGCCCTGGCCCTGGATTCAGGAGGAACTGTGTTCAAATCTGACCTGAGACACTTGACACTTACTAGCTATTTGACCCTGGGCAAGTCACTTAACCCTCATTGCCCTGAAAAACAAAACAAAACAAAACCAAAAACAAAACTCCATATTAACTACCACAGCATTGGAACCAACTATCACATGCAATATTACTTCTTTTTGCTTTTTTGTTTTTTTTTTAGTGAGGCAATTGGGGTTAAGTGACTTGCCCAGGGTCACACAGCTAGTAAGTATTAAGTGTCTGAGGCCAGATTTAAACTCAGGTACTCCTGAATCCAGGGCCAGTGCTCTATCCTCTGCCATCTAGCTTCCCCAGTATTACTTCTTAAAAATAAGTTTGTGTAGTACTCAGGCTGGAAACAGATAAAAAGACAACCCTTCTTTCTTTGGGAGCCATTGAGAGAGCCCTAATTTAGCTACCATTCATTTGATTCTGTGGGAATGTGCTTTGGTTAGGTTTCACCCAAAGAGGGATCCTGCCTGAGACATTTCCTAGCTGGGTGACTCTAAGCAAGTTGCTTAACCTCTCTCTGCCTCATTTTCCTCATCTGTAAAATGGTGATAGTACTAACACCTACCTTCCAGAGTTGTTGTGAGGATCAAATGAAATAATATTTTATAAAGTGCCTTCCACATCTTAAAGTGTAGTATAAATGCCAGCTATTATATCTTCATTATATTTAATTGAGGATGGAAAATTTTCAAAGCCAAGGAAAAGCTGCAGAAATCACTGGGTTGCTTTGCCTTTTGTTTTGTTTTGTTTTTTCTTCTATGAAAAAAAAGGAATTCCTTTATCAAATGATAATCACTCTTCCTTCCTTCCTTCCTTCCTTCCTTCCTTCCTTCCTTCCTTCCTTCCTTCCTTCCTTCCTTCCTTCCTTCCTTCCTTCCTTCCTTTCTCCCTCCCTCTTTCCCTTCCCTTCCCTCTTTGTAGCTCAACTATGCCCTATTACTAAGCTTTGGGTTAAAGGAACTTCATCCAAAGAATGATTTTCCCACGTTTGAAATCTTAACACACATGAAAGTTAAGCAACTGATTCATAGCCAAACAGTTAGTCAGTAGGTGAAGAAACTAGGAAAAGAAAAATCTGGGACTTACCCATGCCCACAGCTTTGTTTGTTGTTGTTTCAGTCATGTCCAACTCTTTGTGTCCCAATTTGGGGTTTTCTTGGCCAAGATACTGGAATGGTTTACCATTTCCTTCTCCAGCTCACTATACAGATGAGGAAACTGAGGCAAGCAGGGTTAAATGACTTGCCCAGGATCACAAAGCCAGTAAGTGTCTGAGACCAGATTTGAACTCATGTTTTTCTGACTCCAGGCCCTGTGCTGTATCTATTACACCATCCAGCTGCCCTTTTGTTGTCAGCACTAGACCACAGTTGCCTTTAAATGTCAATCCATATACCTCCTGTTGGTATATTCCATAGAAAGCCTGTGTGATTGCTTTGAATTTCAGTTGGGAAAGTAGCAGAAGAACAATACCCTTTCACCATTGACTTGCAGTAAAGGAGAGAAATATTGAAGAGGGGACCATTATGACACCCTTCTAAGTTGCATTTGTACAATACCCTTAGCTTTTAGAGTTCAACATTCTAACAGAAGGGGAAATTTTTCAAGGAAGAGAAACTGAAAAAGGAAGCCTTTAAGGTCTGTCCAAAGAAGATAGAATTAAAATAGTTCTCAGTCTCTTCCATCTCAGAGTGTTATGGGTTCAGAGATGTGGATTCATGGCAAGAACAGAGGTTTGAGTAAAAAGTGAAATGTCTGGCTGAGTAGCCACAGAACACCTTTAGAAGTGGTAGCTTTTGATGTGTGGCACCCAAGTTAGTCTCCAAAATATAATACATGCCACAATCCACTGCAGATTTGAATCTATGCCCAGAAGTACAAAAATGAATGGTTTTTAGATGTAAAAGAAAGACTGGTTATTTGTCCAGGCAAAAGTCTTTCCTCCCTAGAGGCAGCAGGAGCTGTTGAGGTAGGTGGTTTGTGGATCTAAAGGCTTCCATAGGCAGAGGAAGCAAGTCTGAAAACAACAACACTATAGAAAAGTAGGAATTGCATGGGTGATGAGACATGAAAGGATTTTGTATAAGTTCTTCATCCTTTTGACCATCACAGTTTAGTTTTTTTTTTTTAATTTACCTGCTTGAATATCACCACATGTCAGATGCATGCCCAGGATTTGGGGATGTTTCCCACGTGTTGGTTTCCCTGGCTTGGAAGTAGAAGCCTATTAACCACAGGTTCATAAAGTGTTTTATGAAAAAAGTGTTTTGATGTAAAAAAAGTGACCTTTAAATTCCCCATTTTTCACTCCCAGAAGTAGAAAGGTAAACACCAAATTCTGAGGAGCCCCTAGAGCAGGAGTTCTTAACCATTTTTTGGCACGATGGACCCCTTTGGTCTTTCTCAGAATAATTTTTTGAAATGGATAAAATAAAATATACGAGATTACAAAGAAAGCCAATTACCTTTAAATATAATTATCAAAATATTTTTTAAAAACTCAGTGCAGGGATACCATTTAATAACCCATATCAAAGAAAGAGTGTGGTACAGTGGAATGAGTCCTAAATTTAGCATTAGAGGACCTGAGTTCAAATTCTCTCTTTGTTGCCTACTATACAGATTATCCTGGATAAATTACTCACTCTCTTGGCCTGTTTCTTCCTCTGTAAAATAGGAGATTAGAATAGATGACCTCTAAGGTCTCACCAAACTAAGGAGCTGTAGGCTGTATTCTATAATTATGAATTCCCCTGAAACATCCTGGAGTTGGTTGTTTATGATAGTTTTGTGGTATTTGTGAGTGTTAGAAAAAAAAATCCATTTCAAGGAAGTTTACTTAGGGTACATTCATTAATTAATAGAAAGTCTTGAGGTTGGTGTTTTCCTCCTTTCTCTTGAAGGGAGTGGGTCACAGATTAATTGAACAGCATGAGTTTTTAGAATGGAAATGTAATTATTTGATTCAATAAACACTTATTAAGTACTTAGTCTATACCTAGCACTGTGGTAGGTGCTAGGGATATTAAGACAAAACTGAAACAGGCCCTGTCCTCCATAAGGTTACATTCTATTAGATTATTTGGCAGCACTAGCACTTAGAGGCTTTTTCATGCAAACAATCACAAGTTAGTCATGTCTACTTGAGTAGAATTAGACCAACCTGGGAATTCATAGAGAAAGAATTACATAACTCAGCTCCTCAGCTCTTTGAAAGGTAGGGAAGATTCAGTGTAAAAGCAAATATATCTGAAACCTCTCTAAAATATCAGTCTTGGCAAAGTAGAGTATGACATAGGTCTAGCTTGAAAGCCATCCAAGGGGTTTTAGTTACTAAAGGACTAAAGGGATCTAGATATTGATACTTTCACACCTCAGATGAAATAGCAGGTCATCCAGTTTGAGGATTTTCTGATATCATTTGTTTCTCATCTTTACTTAGACTTAGGGCCAGGAAAGGGTTGTTATTTTGTTCACTCGTTTCAGTCATGCATGACTGATTATTCATGATCCATTTGGGGTTTTCTTGGCAAAGATACTGAAAGGGTTTGCCATTTCCTTCTCCAGCTCGTTTTACAGATGAAGAAACTGAGGCAAACAGGGTTAAGCGACTTGCCCAGGATCACACAACTAGTAAGTGTCCGAGGAGGGATTTAAACTAACGAAGATGAGTCTCCTTGACTTCAGGCCTGGTACTCTTATCTACTGTGCCACCTAGTAGCTCTTCAGGAAGGGGAAAGTAGGAAGAACTTAAATCCACTGAAAATGGTACCAATAGTTGTGCTATAGGAGCTTGTCACTCTTAATCATGAAAAAAGTGAAAGTCGATGGCATGCTTTTTGGTATTAGCGGCTATGGGTAATATTATGAAGCTGTAAAGCAAGACTTATACTTAAAGAGCTTATGCCAGTCTATGCCAAGTGTGTTTGATTGGACTGTGTCTTTTCATGCTTCATTGTTTCATTTTTGTTTACTCCTTTCAAGATAAGTTCCAGTGAGGGTTAAGAACAAGGTTCTTATTCAGAAATATAACTACCATTCCACTGCCTCCACTTTACTCAGATTTAGAAAATTCCAAAGTACTTCCTCACACACCATTTTACCTGAGCCACAGGACAGTAGTACCACTTGGCAGATATCATTATTCCCATTTTAGAGAGGAGGAAAGAGAGGCACTCAGAAGTTAAGGAGTCTGACCAGAATTCCACAGTACATGAATGGTAAAAGTCAAGACTAGAACCTAAGTTTCCTCTTTCAGCTGCAGTAGCTGACCACATCAGGAATCTTTAGATCAAACATAAAGGAATCTCCTGGGAAGTTGGGCGATGAGAAAGGGCAAGAAAGTTTTAAGCAGATATAAAGACCATCAACCTCATTCAAGCCTTTGTCATCTCTCATCTAGACTATTGCAAAAGCCTCTTCTTAATTGGTTTCCATCTTATCTCTCCCCTCTCCAGTCTATTGTCCATCCAGTTTTTCCTACAGCAGAGGTCTGACTGGTCACTATTCTACTAAATAAATTCCAGTGGCTCCCTATTACCTCAAGGGTCAAATACAAATACTTCTGCTTGGCAGCTAAAGTTTTTAACAACCCTGAGAACAGGGATTTTTTTTTTTGTCTTTGTTTTTTCAGTGCTTAGTGTACTGCAGATGCTTAACAAATACCAGTTGATTGATTGATACAAGATTTGAAACAATTTATGTCAGTGATGCTTTTCTTACACTTCCCTACTTTCTTGTTTCCCACCTGTCTGCTTTTCAGATTCAGACACTATACATAAATCCTCTCTTCTTGACTCCTTTCCTAACATTCTCTTCTTGTTGCTAATGAATATTAAACCTAGTGGCCAAAGCTAAGCTTGCACATAGGTTCATATACAGGTAACTTGGTCTAGGCAGGAGTTACAGAGAGCTTCCTCTTATAAATGACCTCATGAGTGGCAGACTCCATCCACTAGTGCTGATTGTGACCCATCTGAACCTTTTCATTCTTTGTGATTCTTGTCCCTTTCTTTCCATAAATTCTCTATAAAGAATCTACCCAGGGGGCAGCTAGGTGGCATAGTGGACAAAGCACCAGCCCTGGATTCGGGAGGACCTGAGTTCAAATCCGGCCTCAGATACTTGATACTAGCTGTGTGACCCTGGGCAAGTCACTTAACCCTCATTGCCCCGCAAAAAAAATACAATAAAATAAACAAAAAGAATCTATCCAGTGGTATGAATGCTTTCCTCTGGAAGTTTTAACATTTTATGAATTTCAAAACAGTGCTTTAACTTTCATGAGAGTAATTCAGTGAATCTTCAGACCTATAGATTTAAGTAGCAGTATTCCATCATATGAGAGGGCATCCTGACAGAAAGGATAGTGAGCTAGCCTTGGAGCCAGGGGATCAGGGGTTCAAGTCCTGTCTTGGATACATGCTGGCTATGTGACCATGGTCAAGTTACATAATCTTTTAAGGTTCTAGGAAACTTTTTAAGGCTATAAATTAAATTACAGAGAAAGGCTGATCTGCACTGGCAGAAGGAGTTCCTTGCTAGATGAAATTACAAGATCCCTTCCTATTTCTGTTGCATCACACATCTTACTGAGGTTGGCTTGGATACAGTGAACTGTGACATCCTGATACAGTTGCAAATTCAGGAATTGAATCCTTAGAAGTTTATGCTCTGGAAGTCTAAGCAGGGTAATGGGAGCAGTGTGTGTACTGAGTGCTATGTGGCAGTCGAAAAAATTAAGCTCTTAGGCTGTATTAAGAGAGATGAAGACTTCAGGAATCCAAGGAGTTCGGGAAGTCCTATGGTACTCTACCCTGGCCAGACCACACTTGACATATGTGTGCATGTGTGTGTGTGTGTGTGTGTATATGTGTATGTATGTATATATACACACTTATATGCTTATATATCTATACACACACATGATATATGTGTGTATTTGTATATATGTATGTATATCTACATATGTATGTATGTATCATCTATCTATCTATCTATCTATCAGTTTTGGATAGAGAGATTGCTCAGGGTCAGGAGGACCTGCGTTCAAGTTATGCCTCCAATATTTACTAGCTATATGGCATTGGGCCAGTCATTTAAGTTCTTAGTGTCCCCAGGCAATTTTCTAAGACAATAAATTACAGAAAAGGGGCTGATATGCATTGGTAGAGGAAGTTCCTCACCAGGCATTCCTTTATGGCACTTTTTTTTTTTTTTTTGCAGGGCAATGAGGGTTAAGTGACTTGCCCAAGGTCACATAACTAGTAAGTGTCAAGTGTCTGAGGCTAGATTTGAACTCAGGTCCTCCTCAATCCAAGGCCAGTGCTTTATCCACTGTGCCACCTAGCTGCCCCCAGGCATTCCTTTAATGATGAAATTATAGGTTCAATAAAAAAATAAATACACATATATGCACATGTGTGAATAGAACTAGACTTGTGATTTCACTGGGATAGGAAACTACTTCATGCAGATAGGCTCTTGTCCATAAATTCATACACACATGGATAGATTAATATCTCAAAGGCATGCCAGATAGAGATGGTTCATTTATGATGAATTGCTAAATAAAGGTCTATAATGTCAGGGGCATTTTAAATGACCTGATGAGTTCAATTTTATATATATATATATATATATATATATATATATATATATATCCGTCCTGGAGCACCTTTTCTTGATTTTGAATTAAAAATATATAATATTGTTTATTTGTAAATTTGGTATCTGGGAAACTGTCTAAAACTAATTAATTCTAACCATCAGGCTATCCACATAAATGCAATTTGTGCACTTACCAAGGAGAGAGACTAAAGCTCAAGTTCCCATAAGCTCTTGCTCTCATTCTCTCCTCTCCCCTCCCCTTCCCTCCCCTCCCCTCCCCTCCTCTCCTCTCTCTTCCCTCATTGCCCTGAGGGAAAAAAGGATGCCCCATTGTAAAACCTTTCTATCCTTATCCTATCCTGAAAACTTCAGGTCTGTGGAGTTTACTTTTTTTTGTTTGTTTGTTTTTGGTGAGGCAATTGGGGTTAAGTGACTTGCCCAGGGTCACAAAGCTAGTAAGTGTCAAGTGTCTGAGGCTGGATTTGAACTCAGGTCCTCCTGAATCCAGGGTCAGTGTCTTGTCCACTGTGCCACCTAGCTGCCCCTGGATTTTACTTTTAATTCAGAAAAAATGTATTTGCTTTTAAGATCTTATTTCATTCAGTTAAGAGAGGCAGTTAGAGCAACTATTATTGTTTCTTACTCAAATACACAAAGGATTTGTGATTTTAGTCAACGAGCCCCCACTAAACCTCAGTGATTCAGTGGAGAAGTAGTAGGGGAATTGCCTGAGACGCAGAGATTAAGTGACTTTCCTGGGGTCACAAAGCTAGTAAGTGTCAGAGGGAGGAATCACACCCATGTCCTCCCTATTCCAAGCTCATTACTCTATCGACCGCACCACCCTACTCAGTTCCTGTTTGACAAAGGAGGAAACTGAGAGTTCTGAGAGGTATAGAGATTAGCCTCATGGCACACATCTGTCTCTGGAATACAGGTTATTGAGTGTGATGTTGCCGTTGAGAAAGCTAAAGGCTTTATTAAGAGAGATTAAGAGTTCAGAAATTCGAAGAATTGGGAAACCCTCCTGTCTTTGTTCTGGCCAGACCACATCTGCTGAACATGATGTTTAGTTCTTTATGCCCCTTTAGAAGGGGCATGGGTAATCTGGAAGGTGTCTAGTTCTGGGCAACAAAGATGGCAAAGGGTGGAGGCTGCAAAGAGGAGAATTCAGGTTTGATGTAAGGAAAAAACTTCCTAAACACTAGAACTCTTGCAAAGTAGAATGGGCTGCTTCAGAAGGAAGGGACTTCTGTTGGAGGGTTCCCTCCTCCTTTTAGCTTCATGGCTCTCACAGCTTCCTTGGCTTCTAGTTGCCACTAAAACCCCACAAAATACAGGAACACCTTCCCCATTCCTCTTAATTCTAGTGCTTTCACCCTCTACTGATCAGTTCCAATTTCTTCTGTACATAGTTGGTTTGTGCACAGTTGTCTTCCTCGTTAGACGATGGGCTCCTTGAGGTCAGGGACTGAGATTTTGGTTTCTTTCGCATCCCTAGGGCTTATTGTAGCTCTTGGCATGAGGTAGGTGGTTAATAAATGTTTGTTGACTAACTTCTCATTGTGAGATTCTTGGATGGACAGTTTGGGCTAAATGGCCACTGTGGTTCATTCCAACTTGATGATTATGTGATCCATTGGGAAGAGAGAGCTGTGGTTAGCTTTACAAATACCACCCAAGGAGAATCTGAACTATTTTGGAGATGACTTTGATTAGCCCCTCCACAAAAAGTTGTGGAGGGTCTTGATTCATCTATAAGCAATTTGGATTCCCTTGCAAATTTGTAAAAGGAGGAATAAAAAGGGGGCACTTCCCCCTCACTAGCAGTGAAAGAAAGACTGCTTCTGTGGTCTTTATTTGTTGGTGGTGGGGGAGAGGGGGAAGGGAAGATAAGGGGTAGAAAGAAGATTTGGAAGGAGAAAAAAAATCTCCCATTCTTGTTACCCTAGAATCATAGGAAAATGGATTTAGAGTTAAAGTAGATATTAGAGGTGGCTGAGACCATTCTTATTTTACAGATAAGGCATATAGGGTACAGAAAAGTTAAGTGATTTGTCTAGGGTCACACAGCTAAGTGTCTGAAGCAGGATTTGCATCTGACTCAGGATCTATACCCCAACCACTCTCCCTCCCTGCCTCATATTATTACCATCAGCAAATACTCATTTGTAGTGAAGAGTGCTGAATGAGAGAGATATGTTTGACTCTTGGCTCTGCTATTTGCTACTTACTTGTGCAGGTACAATCACTTAATCTCTCAGCCTCACTCTACTCAATTATAAAATATGTTGCTAGATGACCTCCAAAGTTCCTTCTAACTGTAAAGGACCCAGCCCAGAGGCTAATTCCATTATATTCAGCTTTTCATTGACATCTTTTATATTTGATTCTTAGTATGTCAAAGACTGAATTTTTGAGATGTTTATAGTGAATTCTATGAGTCAATAAACCAACCTGAATTGTGTTTCAATTCTGTGTGCCAAACACTATACTAGGGTTACAAAGAGAAAAAAAAAACAGTCTCTACTCTTATGGAGTTTATATTTTATTAGGGAGGAGGGGATTCCAATATATTATTTTTTAATGCTTTTCCTTGTGAGCAGCATTGCTCATGAGTAACACCTAAAATACTTTCAGGCACCCTTGTATCTTTACTCTGTTTATTTCATTTCTGATGTCCAGTGATCTCTGATTTTATTTTCAATTACTGGCACTTATTTGAAGTCTCTCTGGTTATACCTTCCTCCTCCCCCAACCTACTCCCCCATTTTCCCCTGCCCCTACCCTAAAATATAACTGAGCAAAAATATCTAGAAAATAACTGGCACCATAGAGTGTATCTGTCATCCATTCAATCAATTAATTCAACAAGTATTTTTGAGCACCTGCTATGCAGCAGGAATTGTGTTAAGCCTGTTCTATTGGGAGATGAAGAGGGAAGAAAACCAGCCTTAAGCAGCATTAGACAGAAAGCAAGAAGAAAAATGCCATATATGATAGCATTGAAATAGTAGTCCTTATTCCTAGTATGATAGCTTTACTTGGGGGGCAATTCCCAGTTTAAGTGGTCAGAAGGCAAAGCAAAAGACTGAAGCCATGCAATCCAAAGCCCACTGTATCCTTTTTTGTTTGAGAAAATATTTTTACTACTAGTGAGTATATTTGTGAGTGGACATGACTGTGCCAAACCAGCATTCACCTTCAGGGTGTAGACCCATAACAGATCTCATGCTGCAACAATTGGGACTTATTAGAGTACCTAGTATTTTGTAGTTTCCTTTCTGTTGTCCTCAAGTGTGGGGCAGTGAATTTATAGTCTTGGGACAGGATCCAAATCCTTGGCTTTGCTTTTTACCTTCTGTGTGACCTTGAGCAAATGACTTTGCCTCTCCAGACCTCATTCAAGGGATTTGTGGATAGATTTCAGGGATCTATGAATGTGAAAGGGGCGGAAATGGCATCTCTACTTCAGTATAATTGGTTTCCTTTGTCATCCTATATATTTTGTTTTCATGCATTTTCAAAACATTACTATGAGAAAGAGTCCATAGGCTTTGTTAGACTTCCCAAGAGGTCCAGAACACAAAAAACAGTTAAGAACTCCTGGACTAGGTGACCTCTGAGGCCTCTTCTAGCTCAAAATCTATAATCCTACAAACAAGAATTGACTTCAACCCATATTTGGCAAAAAGGCACACTGCCTTTGCATGTTACCTTCCAAGTAACCTCCCAAGAAGCCTGCTACCTCCCAAAACATCCCATTCCACTTTGGGATAGCTCTAATTATTAGGATTTTTTTTTTTTACTATATAGCTGCAGACTACTATTTTGAAGGTAAAAAAGGATTGGATCTTTACTTACAAAGCTTCTTTTTATCAGGGATTACAGAAGAGATTCTTCCCTCATAATGAGGATGCCTTCCAAGATCCATTATGATCTTAACTATTCTAGTATACACTTATCTCTCTTCATTGGATTCCTATAAACACTCATAATCTCTGTCATATGGCTGAAGCTATTTTGAAAATACATCACTTTATCAGTTTGAATTTATCAGTTGAATATTTACCAACTGGTGTTTTCTCATTGTACCATGAATGTAAGTCTTATTTTCCAGCAAAGAGGTGATTTCCAGGGATCTTGTCTTTTCCTGTACTTTTATTTGTATTATTCCTGTATTGCATATATTTTGCTGTGTATGAATGTGCTTAATGTGCTTAAGTTCATGGGTATTAATGGACTCTCCCAAGAACTACTGGAAAAATTAATGAATTTTGCTACCTTATACTCTCAAAATTCCTTGAAGTGCACCCAGTATGGACTTCAATCATTGGGTATAGAGTACAGCTACTTTTTAGTTTTTTAAAATCATATATGGGGACCCCAGTAAATCCTACCTGACATTTTATGGCCAAATTAAAGACTGTGGGTGGGAAGAGCAGTTAATGGGGCAGGGAGATACCCCATTGTAGGCATTCTAGTTAATTTGGGAGTAACTAACCCTTGAAGCTAAAATGTTGACAATTGCTATGAAACTGAAATATTTTCATTCATTTTAGACATGTTCTGGCCTTATTCAGCAAATGCATCAAGACAGGATTAAGATGAAATGCTCCACTGGGAGTTAAAACATTTTTACAAAGGCTTGTCATTGAAAGGATTTATGGAGGAGTAAGAGATGGTTTAGGGTAGAAAACTGGCTCATTTGGTAGCATAAAAATGTTGCTAGAAAGTACTTGTTAGTCTTGGGTCATAAGCTTGCTTGATGTAGCTACAGTGTATTGAGTTTACTCTTTATGGCACATATATAATGTGTGAAAGTGGGCACTTAATATTTCTTGAGTAAGATGAAAGTGTCAGTAGTATTTAAGCAACCCATAGAGGCTTGATGTCTCTTCAGAATAGCTTCCATTCTTTGCCTTCCCTTGAAGCACTCTCTTTCCTCAATTTTGCCTAGAGTGCTTTAGATCTTTCCACCACCTTATGTATTATATTTACCTTTGTGCTTGTAATTTCCTCACTATTTGACAAGTCCCTTAAATACAGAGACTGTAATTTTGCTTTTGTAAAAAAATTCCTTGCATCTAGCACAGTCTCTTGTACATAGGATTGCAACACAGTGCCTGGTACATAGCATTTATTTAATGAATGCTCTATTTATCACAGGGATTCTTAACTTTTGGGACTCTGGACCCCTTTATAAGTCTGATGAAGCCTATGGATTCCTCCTGAAAATAATGCTTTTAAATCCATAAAATAAAATACAGGAAAAAGAAAAAATTATATTGAAATATAGTTATAAAATATTTTTTAAAAAAGTTTACAGGGAGGCAGCTAGGTAGCACAGTGGATAAAGCACTGGCCCTGGATTCAGGAGGACCTGAGTTCGAATCCAGCCTCAGACACTTGACACTTACTAGCTGTGTGACCCTGGGCGAGTCACTTAACCCTCATTGCCCTGCAAAAAAATATTTATAGATCCCAGGTTGTTGCTGTTCAAGTTGTTTCAGTTGTGTCTGACTCTTTGTGACCCCATTTGGGGGTTTCTTGGCAAAGATACTGGATTGGTTTGCCATTTCCTTCTTCAGTTCATTTGACAGATTAGAAAATGGAGGCAAACAGTGTTAAGTGACTTGCCCAGGGTCACACAGCTAGTAAGTGTCTGAGGCCAGATTTGAATTGATTCCAGGCCATCTAACTGCCTTCTCTTTCTACCTTGAACTAAATAAGTTTCAAGTGTTAATCATGAACACCTTTCCTCACTTCCAAGTCTCAGCTAAAACCCACCTTCTATAAAAAGTTTTTCCTCAACCCCTTTAATTCTTGTTCTTTCCCTCTATTATCTCCAATTTATCCTGTATATATTGTGCATAGTTATTTCCATCTCTCCCCCTCATTAGCCTCTGAGCTCTGTGAAAGCAGGGTTTGTCTTTTGCCTTCTTTTGTATTCCCAGCACTTAGCACAGTGCTTGGTCCATAGTTAAGCACTTGGTAAGTGCTAGTTGACTGACTGACTGACCTACTTACAGCTCACCCACTGGCCTTTTTCTTTGAGCATTTAGAGGCTCTGACTGGAAGGGAAAGCCCTTTAGATATTTGAAGACATCTATGTACCTTTGATGTGGGGTCAAATCAGGCAGATCCTTGTCAGGCAGTGAATGGGGGTGAAGCTACTATCGAAATAACATTCCTTATTCTTTTGCATGGCCCCTGCTGAGGTGTTAATGAATCCACTTCCTTCTGTGCCCAAGTTATTGGAGAGAGCAATCAGTTCTAAGGGCCTCCAATCCCTTTACTCATAGACCATTCATCTGTCCATCTATCTATCCATCCATCCATCCATCCATCCATCCATCCATCCATCCATCCATCCATCCAACCGCCACTGAGTTCAGTGTCTTTGTGGGCTAACTGGCCTTGTGATTGCTAATGCAGCTGCTATGGAATGGACCCCTACCCACCACCCCCATATCTATTTCCCCAGACACACCAGGAATACAAAGCCCAGACCAGGCCAGTGGGTGTTGTAAGCTGTTACATAGCCTGATTTTCCCTGATGAAATGAGTCAGAGTGAGGTGGTAGCAAGCCCTTGGTACACACTGTCTTCTCCCACTCACCTCTTTCCAAGACATTGCTTCTCCAGATATCTGTGTTTGGCACTGAAGGCTGCTTCTGTCTCTTGGCAGCAGAAACATCTCTCTGAAAGAAGGAAACTTTCATCAGAGGGGTCAGGCTATCAAAGCCACTGGTACTTCCAAGGACAGCAGGCTGTCTTTGAGTGTTTGTTCATGTGCAGATCTGAGTCAGAATCTGTGGGGGGCTTCTTCCTAGAATAATTCTCCACATACCTTGTAGGGACACAGTCACTCCATAAAATGTTTTATGTTGCATGGGGGAGATCTTTTACTGAGAAAAGATGCAGTGTGAAATGGTGAAAAATGTTCTCAATTTAGAGAAAGAAGACTTGGATTTGAATCCAGTTCCCATTTCCTGGGCAAGTTACACAAACTCACTGAGTCTCAGTTTTTTATCTGATAAATGGGGAAAGTACTGCACAGCTAAACTGTCAGGAATCCTGGTGCCCCCAATTCAGTCCTTCTACTTAGGATATGAATTGGAAAACTGTCCAAATCCACATGTGCAAAATTCTTTCTTGACCTGGCTTACTTCAAATCCAGTGTGCTAGGTAGTACACTGGATAGAACACACAATCTACAGTTAAGAAGACCCAAATTAAAATCTCACTTTAAACACAAGCTGTGTGATCTCAGGTAAGTCACTCAACCTCTCTTTGCCTCAGTTTCTTCATCTGTAAAATGGAGATAACAATAGCAACCATGGGGCAGCTCGGTGGCACAGTGGAGAGTTGACAACCCTTTAGTCAGGAGGAACTACATTTAATGTGACCTCAGACACTCACTAGCTGTGTGACCCTGGGCAAGTCACGTAACCCTGTTTGCCTCAGTTCCTCATCTGTAAAATGATGTGGAGAAGGAAATGACAAACCATTCTAGGATCTTTGCCAAGAAAACCCCAAATGGGGTCACGAAAAGTTGGACATGACTGAAAACAATTGAACAGAATAGAATACAATTTTGTTGTGAGGCTTTAATGAGATAATATTTGTAAAGGGTTTAACACAGTACCTGACACATTGCTGGTACTATGTAAATATTAACCACCACCATCATCATCATCGTAATTCTTATGTGACTTTGGTGAGTTTACCAAAATTTCCTTGTGGATTCCTCATGTGAAATGAATTCAAAGCTACAAAATTATATTGGTACATATGACAGAAAGACATTTGTACATGATTTACAATATGAATATAACAGTTGTAGTTCACATGTATCTAGTATCATTCATTTTGAATGTATGTTGTATGTTCTAATATATGTATGTATATTAGAACATACAAAATACAAGCAAAAACCCCAAGGGTTACAATGTGCTTGGAACAAATTGGGTCCTTATCGTTGATTGTTTTAAGATTCCAAATCACTTTCTTTACCACAGTCCTGTGAGATAGGTAATTTGAGCACTATTATTCCCATTTTGCAGATGAGGAAACTATGGCTCTGAAAGTTTAAACAACTTACTTGTCCCAGGTCACATAGCTAATGGGCATATAAGATGTGACCGGAGTCCAGATTTTCTAACTTCAAATCTAGCACCCTATTGTCCATATCAAATCACCTCTTCTTGTGATTTATAATCAGTCCCTGTCTTACCTTGGAAGATCTAGAATCTGAACAAATTTATTCAGCAGATTATAGAACTTGTGTCAAGCAATTGAGGCAATACTTTGTGGTGTCAAGGGCTCTGGGCTCAGTCAGTAGATCTGAGTTTACATCTTGCTTCTGAGACTTTGTAGCTATGTATCTATCTGTGGGTCAGTTAGTTACCCTGTCAGAATCTTGCATTCCTCACCTGTCAAATGTAGGTCTGCAATGTTTGTGATTCTGTGATTTCATCAGCATAGGGAATTCCCAGTGGGGAAATTCCTTCTACTAATCCAGATCTTTGGATATTGTGCACCATATACTCTGAGGGAGCTACCTGAGGCACCATGAGGCTTGCCCAGAATTACACAGCCAGTATGGACTTGATCCAAATCTTCTTGACACCAGGGTTGACTCTCAATGAACTACTGCCACAGGGTTACTTGGATGGAAGTCTTTTTAAAAAATCTCATTAAAATCTTTCTGGTGTTTGACTAAAGTCTAGATAAAGACTAGAGTCTTTATCAATGGATTTATTAGTCCAGTGATAATATGGATAGAAAGTTGAAAGAACTGGAAGGAAGAATATTTAGCCTGGAGATTATTTAGGGAGATATTATACTGAAAAACTTTGGTTCTGCCATTGACTACTTCTATGACCCCTTGACTTCACTTTTCTCATCTGTAAAATGAGAGAGTTTGACTAGGTTTCTTCTGTTGACAAGCTCTAAATGCATGATCCCATGAGTCTTCTGCTGACATAGACTACCATGCCTTTCATGCTTCAGGAAATGATTTTTGTGAGTTGCACTGGCCAACAAATCCATCAATCCTTGGACATTTTGGTGATGAAGCTCTCTGACCTTGGCTAGATTTGTCCTTGGACAACACTTCTTCATGCCTATGCTGACAGCTTGGTAGACCCTGCCCCCGTTGGAGTCATTCTCTTAGCAAAACTTTCAAGAACAAGGACTACCTCCAGGCAGCAATGAGGTACCAGAGTAGGGCTTTAATCGGGGAGGGAGTAGAAAGCAAGATAGAAATTCTTAAATATTTAAAAAGTTGTCATGTGGAAGAGGGATTGCACTTACTTTGCCTAATGCTGGAGGGCCAAATTTGCACCAGTAGGAGCACTGTTGCAATAGCAATAGATTTGTAATCAAAGGACCTTTGTTCAAATCCTGCCTCTGCTTTCTTCCAGTGGATAAATCAGGGAACCTCTCTAGATCTGTTTTTTCAACTGTGAAATGAGGAGTTTGAATTAGGTCATCTCTATGTTTCCTTTTAGTCCTAGGTCTTATGAATTTGGATCAAGGAAACAAATTTAAGCTCAATACATAGAAGAACTTCCTAATAATTGAGTTATTTACAAATGGAATGGGTTATTTTAGGAGGTAGTGATGTCTCCATCACTGGACGTTGTCAAACTGAGACATGACTACTTAACTGGATTGAAAACCTTTAGATTACATCTAACTTTTAAAGTCCTGTGATTTGAATTTATTGTCATCAGTGGCCTGTTTCACTTAACCAGAAAGAGCTCAAGTTGTTTCAAATGCCTGAAGCAGGGTATACTTGGCATAGCTGTGTAGTCTTAACACCAATCCTTTACAACCCTATACTGGTAATGTATAGATTTTTTTGTTTAAACATTTTACATGCTCAAACACATATTTATGTTGTTTAGTCATTTCAGTCATGTCCAACTCTTTGTGACCCTTTTTGGGGTTTTCTTGGCAAAGATATTGGAGTGGTTTGCCATTTCCTTTTCCAGCTCATTTTACAGATAAGGAAACTGAGGCAAACAGGGTTAAGTGACTTGCCTAGAACCACATAGCTACTAAGTATTTGAGGCCAGATTTGAACACAGGTCTTCTTGACTCCAGGTCTGGCTCTCTATCCACTGTACTACCTAGTTATCTAGGCAGTATGCATATACGACAGCCACACACATATATTTATGGATAAACCGACCTCCATGTATTTATTTTTTATTTCAGGCATCAGTGATTCAATGGTGTAGGTACTCTCTTCACTGATGCACATCCCAGTTTCTCCATACTTTAGTAGACAGATGGTCTTTACAAGTTCTTATGGCTAAAAAATATGTCATGTGCTAGTCAAATTTCTAGTAAGGAATATACTAACTGGGCTTGTCCTTGGGTTTCAGACCATCATTAGTGGGTCCATACTCAAATATTTTCAGCTTGGTAGGCCCTGCTAGAGTTTGGGTTCTGATGATTTAGCTTGTAGGTTCCTAACACCACTACCAGTGAGGCATCAGAATAAGATTTTATTGGACAATTTATGGTTTGTGTGTGTGTGTATAGACATGTCTATTGGCCTGCCTCTGTGTGCATATATGTGTGTATACACACACATACACATACATATATGTGTATATGTGTGTATGTATTATATACACACATGTGTATGTGGGTACATGTATGTGTACATACATACATGTATATGTATACACATGCATATATATGTGTCTATACTCACAATTGTTTATTTATTTGGGAGGAGCAGATATGGTTCCCCTTCCAATTCCTCTCTTCCCATTTTAAAATATTTATAGAGTAGTTTGATAATCAAACAACCCATCTAAGCTAATGTATTTGGTCATAGAATAGATTATCTCACCTGGTTCTCCATCACATGAACATTCTTGTGGTGGGAGGAAGAAGAATAGCTCATCTTGTCCCAGTTAAACAACCTTCAGGGAGGAAAGGAAGCTGGGAGGAGAGAACACAAAGCCTTGACTTCCAGGAGCCCCCTAATATTTGACCTCTGGATTTAAAGCCCTTTGAAGGCTGCCAAAACAGTCAGAGGGGCCACTAGAACAAAAAGTCCAAGTTCCCCCAAATAACAGAAAGTAGCCCTTTTATTTTGGCCAAGGATTTCTCTTTTCTAGCCTATTCTCAACACTGCAGAGCTCCCAGCCCTTTTTAGGAACTGCGATGATCTGGGGCTTGTCCCTTTGAATGTTTGAGCAGCTTTTTCCTAGGGGCTATAGGGCAGACTAAATAGCCATAAAACATATTCTGGGTCTCTTTAGTCCTGAGAAGCAATTCTGTCTTGGAAAGCAAGAATCCTGTTGTATACCATTTTGGCCATTGTTCAGTCTCCATGCACAATGAGAAAAGCTTAGAAAATCGTTTATAACCAAACCACACATTTTGCTTCAGGCTAGGCAAATCAACTGAAAAGAAGACATGTGCTTCAAGAATCTTCCAGGTACCTTGCAGTGATTTTGTCTTGTATCAGCACCTAACACTTTGAAGATGGGAGGTTTTCTCCATAAATGGAGTCAAGGGCTTAGAAAACAGAGAGCAAGGTAGCACCTAAATTAATAAGATCTTTTAAAACAAGCCTAACACCCTTGGCTGGCTGCCAGAACTCTTCATGCCACAGTTCAGCTGGATTCCTATAATTCCTTTATGTTCCCATATCTTAATTGCCCATAGTTCTGTTGCCAATACAAACAGGATGGGGGAAGAGTGAACACCCTTAATGAATACCTCTACCAATGCTAAGAAACCACTGTCCTTTGAAACTCTAATATTCCTTGTAAGGAACTAAACCACCATCCTTTGAAAGACTTGTATTCTTTCTCTGGGAACCATATTTGCCTTCCTGGCAATCTTCTCCCCCATCTCCTTTATATCACAGTTGCATGAACTAGCATTTTTCCAAAAGAACAAATAGGCCTTCAGATGCTCCCAAAGATCCATTTTGAAGTAGTTGATTCCGGTTTTGCATGGAAAAAAAACAAAACAAAACAAAACAAAACACCACCCTCTCTGCCAAGTGCTAATGCTGCTTACATAGAAAGGAAATCTTTTCCTTTGACCTCATATACTGCTTTAAGTTTTAACTGTGGGCCCTTCTGAATATTGGCATGGCCAGCTTGTGACAGTTCCAGGTTTGCCTTCCCCTTTTAGGGACTAGTTTGCCCTTTTCTTCTCTTTCCCTTTGTCTCCTAGGGGAAGGAGGTGGCATTCTTATCAGCCATCGCTGTTACTGATTGACAGCACCTGATAACAGGCTTCCTTAGGTGCACTGGTGGAAGAAGGGAATCTTGTATCTAATGCAAAATTAAGTAATGTATTTAATTCCTTTGGGTAACAAGGTGGGGTAATAGGGAATTTTGTGGGGTCTGAGGAGTAGCAGAGGTTCTTTGTGACTTAAAATAAGTCAATACCTGGTGCAAGGTAATAGGGTTCACCTTTCTAGTTACATCTTTCACTGGTGTTGGAAATTGAAATTTTTGGCAAAATGAGGTTTAGGTATCATGTGTGTAGCTTATATCTTTGTAGCTATATAGTTCAAGCCTCCTTATTTGCAGTTATGGAAACTAAGACACAAATTCTAAGTGACTTTCTCAAGTCACATAAGTAGTAAGTGGCAGTGTCTGGATTTGAATCCAGTTCTTTTTCCGCTTCACCATGATGTCTACTCCAAACGATTCCTGTTCCAGTGGCAGCTGCCCAAGCGGGAAGAGTGAAAGTACACTAGGAACTAGGACCTAGGTCACTACATGACCTCAGAGAAGCCTTTCAGTTTGAGAATTCCTATAATTCAAACTGTTCAAGCTGCATAGATAGTCAGTTTCACCTGGTATTTACTCACTATTTAAATTAGGAATCATAGAATATTAGAACTGGGAGGAACTTTAGATAGCTTCTAGTGAGTCCATCTCCCTCATTTTACTGAGGCAGAAATAGGAGTCCACAGTGGAAATAACTTGTCCAAGGTCAGACATTTACTAAGTAACAAATCTGGGTCTTAGTACTTGAGTACTAAAACTAGAATAGTAATAGAACATAGTAATAATGATGATGATGATGATAATCTAGCATTCATATAGTATTTACTGTGTGCCAGACACTGTACTAAGAACTTTATAAAAATTATCTTCTTGTATCCTCATAACCATCCTGGGAGGTAGGTGCTATTATTACCCCAATTTTACAGTTGAGGAAACTGAGGCAAGCAGTAGTTGAGTGACTTGCCCAAGGTCACACAGCTAGCAAGTATCTGAGGTGGAATTTGAACTCAGTTCTTCTTGACTCCAAGCCCTAGCTCTATCCACTGTGTCACCTAGTTCTTGATAGCGTCATAGTACTTCAGAGTCTGAAGGGACCTCAAAGGTCATGTAGTCCACCAATCCATGCTTGAGTATGCATCCCCTTCCCAACATACCAGGAAAGGGATTATCATGCTTTCACTTGAAGAACTCTTATCCAGGGAGTGGGAACCCTCTGTCCCCCGCTTCCTAAGGAAGCCAATTACATTTCTTCCACAGTCTTACTTGTTAAACTTCCTAACAATTCTTCTATATATCAATCCTAAATTTGCTTCTTTGCATCTTCTCCCCATTGCTCCCACTTCTCTCCCCCAGGACCAAATTGAACCCCTTCTTCCACCTGATATCCCTTTACATACTTGAAAACAGTTATCATGACACCAATAAGTCATTCCCTACAAGTCATTTCTTTGCTGGGCTAAATGTCCCCACTTCTTTCAAATTATTCTCATACATTAGGATCTCCAGGTCCCTTACTTGCCTTCTCTCACACTTTCAGGTTTATCAATATCCTTCTTAAACTATGTCACCCAGAACAAAATGCTCCTGATATGGCTTCTGCTGAGCAGAGAACAGCAAGCAGGAACTACTCTGCCCTTTATTTATCATCTTAGAGTTGCTCGGGATCATTCAGCAAGTACTTGTCAGAGGCGGGATTTGAATGCAAGTCTCCTGTACTCATAGGTCTTCTATCAACTAATCAACAAATATTTTTAAGTACCTACAGTTTTGGTTTTGTATCCCTAGTGCTTATGACAATGATTTGTCATAGACATTGTCATAAGCACTGGGGGTACAAAACCAAAACTGAAACAATTCCTTCCTCCACAGAGCTTAGATGTACTGGAGAGACACAGCATGTATACATAGAATCATAGCTTGTGCATGTGCTCTGGCTTACTCTCCCAGACACCAGCTGCCACATCTTCCCCCTTAAGTTCTTTTTTGTTTGTTTGTTTTGTTTTGCAAGGCAGTGGGGGTTAAGTGACTTGCCCAAGGTCACACAGATAGTAAGTGTCAAGTGTCTGAGGTCAGATTTGAACTCAGGTCCTCCTGAATCCAGGGCCGGTACTTTATCCACTGTGCCACCTAGCTGCCCCTTACCCCTTAAGTTCTAAGGGGTTATTGGAGTGTCTTTTCTACTGCCATCATCTTGGGGTCCCTCTATCTGGATTTACCTTATTTGTCAGGGGACCAATAACCAACACTCCAGTTCAATTTAACAACTTAGCTTTAACAGAGGGATACAGCTTCAAAGATATGGCAGGAACAACAGTACAGGCATTTGTAACTCATCATTTTAGTGACCCCGAACAACAAGAAATGGGGTTAGTCTGATAGAACCTGTTCATGATGAACATTATTCTTTGGGATCACTACTTTTCTAGGTCTTCACTAATAACTCATTGACCTGTTGCCTGGTAACTTGAATTTCTCCATGTATTCATTTAGGTGCTCTCTTAAAATCCTCCTATTTATGCTGGTTATCGCTCCTTAAAGAACTTGAAATCATGACATATGAAGATCAGGTGAAGGAACTAGGTCTATTTAACTTAGAGAAAAAAAAGTTTTAGTAGGAGACAGAACAGCTGTCTTCAAGTATTTGAAAGACTCTCATGGGGAAGAAGGACTAAACTTGTTCCACTTGGCCCCAGAGGATAGAACTCGGAGTACTGGTAGGACGTGTCAGAGAGGCAGATTTTGGCTCAATGTAAGGGAAAACTTTAACCATTAGAGCTTTCCTGTAGTGGAATGTTCTGCCTTTGCAGATGCATGGGTTCCCCCCATACAAGGTATTTGCACAAAGGCCAAATAACCACTTGCTCAGAACATTGTTGGTGGGATTCCCACTCAGGTACGGATTGGACTAGATGTCCTCCCCCCACCCCCACCCCAAACCACTTTCAACTCTGAACTTCTGTGAGCCTTTGCTTTAACTTGGCAAAATGAGGTTTAGGGATCATATGTGTAGCTTTTAGTTGAGTTTTGATGAGGGTGTGACACATTCACTACTCATAGGCAAAGCAGCCATGTAGATCAGCGCATTGCCTGAAAGAAAAACAAATCAGGCTACAAACAAGCAGTCCATAGCACCAGTGCTTCAAGACTTGAAAACTGGACCACTAATGTGATGCTAGAAGGACTAGAGAATTTTTTTTTCTCATACCACTTTTTAAAAGTAATTAAGGTCTTAAAAATTAGTTTCTTAAGTAAACCTAAAAAGTTGGAGGTTAGAAATGATAATCCTAATTCTGCCATTGTTACCTTGAGACCCTTGAGTGAAGCTTAAATTTCTCCATATGTAGAAAGCATCTGTGCTTCTAGTCTGTGAAGAATAATAGGGTGACATGCAGGGTTCTATTTAGTCCATTAATTGAATCCATACTGATTCTATTTTTCCTCTATTTTATCTATTTGAAGACAGCACAATTCTAGAATGGGAATCTGTGCAATGAATCCCTTAGAATGGGGGTGGTAGGAGTGATAGTAGTGGTCATAACCTTCCCTCTCAAAGGAACCAAATATTGAGTTGGTGCCACTGAATGACACTAGTAGTCATGAAACTGAGAAAGAAGAGAAGGAAAACAACCTTAAACCTTCAGACAAAAGGCTTCAGTTTTCTCTTCTGGGATATGACGGTCCCTTCAAGCTTTAGTGGTAAATAATTCTATTTTTTTTTTAGGTCAGGCAATTGGGGTTAAGTGACTTGCCCAGGGTCACACAGCTAGTAAGTGTTAAGTGTCTGAGGCCGGATTTGAACTCAGGTACTCCTGACTCCAAGGCCGGTGCTTATCCACTGCGCCACCTAGCTGCCCCCGTAAATAATTCTAAAAGAGAATAGAAGACAATGAAGGGAGAAATGGGGAAAGAAGAACAAAGAAATAAAAGATCAGCATATAGTTGGGTGGCAGCAGAAGAGCAGAATAAAAGCAGCAGTTGTTTTAAGTGGTACCTATTGACAGTAACTCTTCCATGTTTTAGGAAGTAAACCCTCAGCCATGCTAAACATGAGTTAGTGTGGTGTGGTAGAAGAATGCTGGCTTTGGAGGCAGCCTCTGGTCTTTGCTATTTGTGTGATCCTGGGTAAGTCATGTAAACATTTGGGGCCTCAGCTTCCATAATTATAAAATGGGGTTGGACTAAATGACCTCTGAGTTCCATTCCAGCTCTAGTCCGAAGATCTTACAGTCATTCAGAGCTAACTAGGCTATGGGGAGCCAAATGTTCCATTTCCCAACTGCGATCTCTTTTCTGAAGTCATCTTCTACCAAGACTCTTGGCATGGTAGCTAAAGATAGTCATCTGCCTCCCCATTAAGGACTTCAAGGCCCCTCTATTTGACTGCATGACCAGTGTTCCTTTGCTGAAAAGTGATATTTATTGGTGCCACAGGTTACCTACCTTTGACCATTGGGATAAGTTTGATGGATATCATAGAAAAGTGATACATTGGCACTGGTTCAGGCAGTCTTTTGGGGCTTACTTGGACCAGTTTGCTTGATGTGTGGAGAGAAAGCAACATAATGATTCCGCTGCATTTTTTCTGAAGTGTTCGGAGGAGGACCTGGTACTCCAGTTCACTGGTCCCTGTCGAGCCCACCATCACAGGCAGTGTGAGGGCTGGGTTGCATCAGCTGCGTGTCGTTGCAATTAGGCAGTTCGTGCCAACGCCTTGTCGAGTTTGACACATTACCAGGCTTGGAGGCTAACGCCTTAAATTACAGATGCTGCACTGCTGTATTACATTTAACAGGGAAGGATGGTCCAAGCGGCAAACAGAAACCACTGTTGATACACTGTTTATTTCTCAGTCATTTTGTGTTAAATCACTGTGACTTGAATGTCAGCACAGCTTGGGATGTGGTAGTGAAATCAAACCCATACCCGGCCTGCCAAGACAAATTTCAGAAAACCCCAAAACACAATTGTCTTGCTTTCTTGCTGGCTGTGTTTGTGCAAACATAGGCAGAGGTTGAGGTGATGGCTCTCCCCCACCACTACATGAGTAGCTTCATTTTCCTCACTCCAGTGGGTTCCTAATGAACCCCAAACTACTTCCTCAGATGCTGTGGAGGTCAGGAGTGAGAAGTCACCACTCCCTGGAGGCATGTCAGAAGTCCATGCCAATCCCTAGAGAGCTGAAGGGAGAGTTCAGCAGTTTATGGAAAGATGGATATCAGAGCTGAGCTGCTTCTATCCAGAGAGTTTGGGATGCAAGACACAAATGGACACCCGGAGGGCTGGAGCTAGGGTAAGAGAGTCTGGGAAGTTTGACAGGGAGCCTCAAAGATCTCAGAAAGGCACTGGCAAGGATACAACACAGGGTGAACTGAAACCACCTCTAAACTGCTCTTACACCATCGTCACTAATTACCTTAGAAGAACCCAAACTAAGACCATTTTTTTTAGTACTTCCTCAATTCAACTGGTGCATTTTCTTGGGCTTATTGGATTAGTATGTAAGTATATAAAATAAAATTGGGGGGCTTCATAGAAAGATCTTTGAAAGGGCCCCCTTAAATCCTGTTTGATGCAAAATCAAACATCTTTCTGGTGAAGGAAATCCTCCCTGGCCTTTTCTGCCATTCAGTGCTTTTTGGATGACATTCATGCTATTTCTTTTTAAAATTTTTTTTAAAAAATTAAAAAAAATGTTTATGTTGTTTCTTAAAGGTATCCTTATATAACCCCAAAAGGCTTTCAGACAGGGTAACGCACCTGTGTGAAGAAGTCACAATGAGATGAGTCTTTCAGTGTGAGGGTCTTGCATATTTTTTCCCTTGTGGATATAGAATGTTAAGGGAAGCCTCATAGGACCATAGATTAAGAGCTAGAAGGGATTTTAGAGACCTTCTAGTATAATTTTACAGATTAAGAACCTAAGGCTCACATTGCAATGAAACAAGGAGGATTTGAACTTGTTTTCCTTCTCTGAATCTAGTGCTCTTTCCCCCTGTAAGGCACAGCCTCTTCTTCCTAACAAACCATAGTGGCAGTTAATCCAAACTTTGGGCATAGTCTAGTAATAATAAAAATGATAGCTAGTGTTATGGGGAAATTGCTGGGCTTTGGGATAGAGGTTCTTAGGAATTCCTCTTTAAAGAATTACACCCTCTTGTACATACATCCAATTAGAATAAAATAATAGTTTATTTAGGGGCTAGGGAAAGGAAACCAAGAGAGAAATCCTTGGACTTCTCATGGTGAGAAGGCATGGCACAGAGGCATGGTTCTCTGAGCTACCTTCTTTCTCCTTGAGCTGGAGACAGGCAGATACTTTTATAGAAGACTGATGGGGGTGATCATCTGATTGTAGAAAGTTCCCTTATTGGGGGAGGACCATCCCCCACTGGTGGTGGCTGGGGGAAGTTGAGTGAGGGGAGCTTCCAGATCTCTCAAGCCATCTCTCTCCCCCTCATGTTGCAAAGGCAGCAGCTACAGCCAATCTTATCTCCCCAGGGGTGGGGGAGACTGGAATGAAGGGTGGGGGTCCTGGAGCTAGCTCAGTCCTGATCCAGTGCCACTTATCTCTTTAGGTGTTTTGTCTTCTCAAGGAGAAGATTCTTTGATGTGCCCCAGAAAACTTCTGAGGTACCTGGGCCATTCAAATGAGGTATGCTGGCCCATAACAGTCAGCATGCATATGGCACTATGAGGTTGGCAAAATGCTTTACACATGTCAACTCCTTTTTTTCTCACAACAACCCTGAGAGGTAGGTGCTGTGATTTAACAGAGGTTAAATGACTTACATAGGGTCACACAGCTTGTAAAGTATTGGAGGCTAGATTTGAGCTCAAGTCTTCCAGACTCCAAGTTCATTGCTCTCTCCTCTGGACTGCCAAGCCAGACTCAAGTGTTCAAAGGAACAGGATATTACCTGATTACCAGGATGTAGGTCAGAAACAAAGGGATCCAAAAGATCAAGGCAAGAGCAGCAGGAGAAAATCATATATTCCAGGCTCATAGAGTCGGGCTAGAAAGACAGATCTCAGTAGATCAGTAGGTGGGAGAATGTCTTGGGGGTGTTAAAAAACCAGCTTCATCTAGTCATAGTTTTTCCTTCACCTGACATTGGGTATAAGTTTAACCCTTTCTTGCTCAATCTATTGTCTTGTAGAGTGCTTCAATGAAAGAGAGTCTTTTTCCATATACCATGGGGGAATATGCTACTGGGGGAATTGGATGTGAGGGAAAGTATATGGAAGAAAAAAGGAGCAGTATTGAAAAGAGGAGGCAAAAACAAGAGAAGGGAAAATAATGTAAAATTCCATTTATTCTTCTAATAAGATATGGTCAGAAAATAAATCAGAGGTGTGGAATTTCTATTTGTTTATTTGGCTTCCAGAAAATAGTGGTAAACAGTTCTCCAGTCTGTGGAGTCATTCCTTTTATTTTATGGTTTCTAGACCTGTCATCAGCCTTATGTTAAAATTCCAATTTAATTGTCTTTATTACACATACTTTCTGTGTATTTTCTTTTTCCCTTCAAGTATAAATTCCCTTTGGTCAACTTGACAAGAGTAATCCCCCCCCCCCATCTCTCTTCCATTAAGCATTCATGAAGCACTTACCTGGTACCAGACACTGAGCTATGCACCAGAGATATACAAAGATAAAACCAAACAGCCCTTACCCTCAAGGGTTTTACATTCATTCTCCTAGGTCAAACAGGGTCTTAGTTGTACTGTTGAGCTGTACTTCTTCACTCACTAGGACCCTCTGGAATCCCAAACCCTATGCCAGAAAATCAAAGCTTAGTCTTCAACACAGTACTTGGCTGACAGGAAATGCCATGATCAGGAACGTTGTTTTTGAGCTCACCCATTCATTGCCTTCTGGCTGTTCTGAATCTTGGGATTTTTCCACTTGTTCTACTGGGGCCTGCATTCATACCCCCTCCTGAAAAAGCATTGTTGAAATGCAGCTCTGCTGTTTATTGTTGTATGGTCTTGGGTAAGTCTGTTAATTTCTCTGGACTTTAGTTTCTTCATCTGTAAAATGAAAGACTTGGACTAGGGGACTTTTGAGATTCCCATTCAGATCTAAATCCTATGATCTAGATAACCAATTACTTACTATAGCACACATATATACATACATATATACACACCTATGTGTATATATATATATATATCTACACATTGTGTAATTTAAAATTCTAAATGTGGGTTCTAATCTGTCCCCCCAGTTTTGGGGGAAAACTGACTAAAATCACTGATAAATGAGTTTAGGTTTTTTTTAGGGTTTATTGAAAAATAGTAAAAGAAAGAGAAAGATTGAGAACAGATTTCCTATAACCTGTCAATCCCAGCCTTCCTAATCTCTCACTTCTGAAGTTCTCTGCCACCATGCTGATGTCTCACAGCCAAAGAGGAAGAACCCTTCCCCAGGGTCTGCTTCCTGCTTCCTGCTCCCCTCTCAGAAATGGGAGGTTCCTCAAGTTGATTGGCTAGTGTCATTCAAATTCATTAAGTACCCTTAAGTACCAGCCAGATGTGTTTATAATCTAGTCACTCTTCCCCAACTCAATCAGCCCAGATCAATCTCCAGGTGAACCCCTGAGTTCCATTATCTTGACACAACATACATACATATATGTACAGGGATATATCTACACATGCAATACATACACATATACATATGTGTATACACACTCACACACACATATATAATACACACATATCTATCTGTCTACCCATAGACATACACATATAGATAAACCGTATCTGGTAAACTGCTAATTTGTATGTTGTAGACTTTAAGAGCGTTAAGACCATATACAGGACTGCCTTGCTTGTTCAGTTATGTTGCTCCTGAAACAGGCATACCTTGCTCATCATGAGCTGGTCCCACGAAAGCACAATACTAGATGAAACAATAGTTGAAGTGGTGTTGGCAAGGATGGGAGTGGAGCCAGCTTAGACGTAGAAAGACACAGTATATTATTTTTAACATAATAGAAAACACCATTAGTTGAGACAGTGTTGTGCAGAGTCTACAATTATCCTGGTAACTATTCCCTTTCCCTACTAAACTCTAAGCTGCTCTAGAGCAGGGGTCATGTCTTATCTTAAGTTTATAGCTATCCCATCAACTAACACAGTACTCTGTACACAGTTAGAACTTAATAATTGTTGAATAAAATTTTCTTGCATTTCCTCTGACTATTACGACTATTTAGGTTCCCACCTGTTTCTCTGTTTTGTTTCCCAAAACCTGGATCAGGAAATGGGGCTTAGAGTAAGGAAGACTCATCCTAGTTTTTTTTTTAATTTTTATTATTTTTATACCACCACTGTCCATTGGCTAGCTACTGTTTTGTATCTAGGAAGGAATATGGGAGGTTAGGGGCTATTAGGAGTTTACAATGGGAAAGGAAGCAGAAGTAAGAGTTGAAAGATAAGCTTAAAAGGATCGAGGGGATATTTGTGTGTTTGGAGTGAGGAGAGCACTAAGTATGGGTACCACAAGTGTCATGGCCAAGGACCTGATGACTTGTGATCAGAAAGAACCTGAGCTGAGAGCTGCAGGGAACAATAGAGAAAGCTCTCATTCGAGAAGGGCAAAAAAAAAATCATTCTTGGAGAAAGGCAGAGGAAAAACCTCCATCCCTTCAAGGCTTGCTGGGTGTATGCGTGATGCTCAAGTCATTAAAGCCCTACCCTGCCCATCTGGGCCCCTGAGCAGGGGGAGTGGGCCTCCAAAGTCCCAGCAGTGTTCTGACAGGCCTGTTTTGGTCCTCCTGCGCCATGCATCCAGAAGGCTTTCTTTCCAGAGGGTTAGGGCAGGGTCAAAGAAATAGGCCAAAAGCAATTAGCAGAGAGGGTTTAAAAAAAATTATTTTTTCAAACCCTGAGACATCAGACAGGTTGTTCAAGTTCCTCAGACAGGCAGGGGGCTTCTGACTCTGTAGCAAATGACAGCAGGGGAAAACAGAAACCACAACCTTGAAAGTGGTAGATGGTCATTTAGTCAACAATATTTATTGAGTCCCCACTGTGCACTGAGCCTGGAACGGGGCTGGAGGGTAGGCTGGCTGTTGTCTCAGCATGTGCATCACACCACTGCAACAGGACCTAGGCAGAGAGCTACTAGCCTCTGGCAGGGCTTCACAGCAGTCTTTCCACCTTATGTATAAACTGCTTCTACTCATAAAATAAAGGGGTGGGGTGGGGGTGGGGAAGAAATCTGGGTTTGTGTTATCAGGGAGTTGAAATATAAACAAGGCTAAATGGTTATAATAGCCAGAGGGGGAGAGGGCCCTTTGCCAGTATATAGAGAACATAACAACTGCACTTAATAACAATTGAGCTACTCCTGTAAATATTTGCATATAAGGCCTTCAAAAGCTCCACTGCCCAAGACAGGCCACTTGGGCGATTTGCTTAGAAAGAGGGGGGGAAAAATTGACCTGCTGGTCCGAGGCAGCCATAATAAGAGAGAGTGTGGGCAGAAGACCAGAAAGGAAAAGAAAAACCCTCTAAAGTTTAATAAACACAAAAGAGAATAAAAATAAATCTCCAGAGCTTTTATTTACAAACCTTGATGGAAGGAGAAGATAGACGCTCATGGTGTGTGGGGTAGGGATGGGCGTGGAAGGAGGGTTGTATTTGTCTGTGTGCCGCTGGCCAGTAAGGTTCCACTGAGGGAAGAGGAGGGGAAGGGGGGAAATAAAAGACAAGGCTTGTTTACTTTTCCTGACAACAGGAAACATATTAAATTAGTTCCACTCCTAAAAGATGCTCTTTCAAAGAATGCTTGCAGCTTCTGCTGTCTGATGGTGAGAGGCACCTCACTGCAGATAAATGCTGCTCCTTCACTGGGAGACAGTTTCTCAAACAAACTTTAGCTAGCATATATGATATGTCATGTATGCCCTTCCTACCCGCCCCCAGGACTGCTCTGCCTTGTCTCTGGCTCCATGCCTGTTCTCATGGTTGGGACATAGGTAGAGCAACATTATAGATTGGGTGGGAGGACAGAACAAGAAGGACCAATGTTACCTCGTCACCTGGATGGGAGTATAGCAGGCCTTTATAGAATGCCACATCAGCCACTCGTTGGCTGTGTGACCCTATGTCAGTTGCTTATCTTCCTTGAGCCTCAGTTTCCTCATCTGTAAAGTGGGAATAATGAAAACATCTACCCCCAAGGCTTGGAGTGAGGATCAAATGATATAATGTTTGTAAAATGTGAACTAATATTTAAATATCAATTCTTACACATAATAATACATAACTTGGGACACCCAGATATGAAGTGGCATCGTCCTTATCATCTTCACCACCACCACCACCATCATCATCATCATGACATCATCACAATAACAACAACAATAATAATGGAAGCTTCCATTTATATAGTGCTTTAAGGTTTTTTTGTAGCATTTTACAAATATCATCTCATTTGATCTTCACAACAACCCCATAAGGTAGGTGCAATTACTTACCCTCATTTTACAGACAAGGAAACTAAGGCAGACAAGCTAAATGACTCACCCCTAGTAAGTGTCTGAGGCCAGATTTGAACTCAGGTCTTCAGATTCCAGGTCCAGCTCTCTGGCCACTGTGCCCCCTAGTTACCCAGAACCACATAGCTAGTATATATTAGAAGTCAAGGCCTTTAGGCTGTAAATCAAGTATGTGTGTATGTATGTATGTATGTATGTATGTATGTATGTATGTATGTATGTATGTATCCATCCATCCATCCAATCCTCTCCCCCTCTCTCCTCTCTCCCCTCTCCTTATCTATTAACTTATCTGTCTCTAGCTACTTATCTCTCTCTACTTATCTATCCTTATCTCTCTCTTTCTAACTACTAATGTATCCCTATTTATCTATACCCACCCACCCCCAGCACAGGAACATGCTCTCCTTTCTTCCCTCTTTCCCATTCTATCTACTTGAGAGCCAGCAGAGAGTAGAATAGTGAAAAGAGAACTGCTCTGAAACAGAAAGCCAGAATCAGGAAGTCCAGGACTTGCTTCTAACACAAACTATCTGTGTGACTTTGGACAAATCACTTAATTTTTCAATGCCTTAGGCAACTGGCTGAGACTCTTAAGTTGTAGAACAGACCCTAATCTGCACTGGTAGAGTGGATTGCCTTATGAGGAACTCCCTGACCTCACAAAATCCCCTGCATCATCAAGGAAACAGTTATTCATCAATTCATTTCAGTGTGGATTCTTGATTTCATAGATATATTGAACTTCCTTTGGGGAAACTGAGGCAGATCAAGAACTCAGCTGGAACTTACAATATTAGAGAGTTAACTGGGGGCCTTAAGAGTTTAAGTGACTTGTCCAGGGCCACATAGCCAGTATGTTTTAGTGGTAGAACTTGGAACCAGTTCTTTCTGACTAAAGCTGACCATCCATCTGCTATATCATGCTTGCTGCTGTTCAATTCAGGTCTCTCTGAATCCAGGGCCAGTGCTTTATCAACTGCACTACCTAGCTGCCTATGCCAATACTTTGTATACAATGGGAATTCAATAAATGTTGACTTCCTTTTTAAATTTTGGAAAACTCATGAATTCCTACAAAGACCCAGAAGCCTTGCCCCTTATTAGCTTGTGGCTTCAGTTTTCCTCATCACCAAAATGGAAATTAAGATACTTATTACATTTATTATGACCAGTAGGTGGCACAGTGGATAGGGCCTAGAGATTCAGCTTTCTCAGTTCAAATCCAGTTTCAGACACTTACTAGCCATGTCACCCTGGGCAAATCATTTAACTCTGTTGGCTAAGGTTTCTTCATCTGTAAAATGATCTGGAGAAGGAAATGGCAGTATCCAGTATCTTTGCCAAGAAAATCCTAAGTAGAGGGGGCAGCTAGGTGGCGCAGGGGATAAAGCACTAGTCCTGGAGTCAGGAGGACCTGAGTTCAAATCAGGGCTCAGACATTTGACACTTACTAGCTGTGTAACCCTGGGCAACATTAACAAAACCAAACCTTGGTATGTAGTTAACTTTATATTCTAGGCAGTAGGTAATTCAGTCAAAAAGCAAAGACTCTGGACTTGTTTATTCTGTATCCTGTCTGCAAAGTTTAGCTAAAGAAGATGCAAAATCTGAATTTCTCACATCTTCCTAAATTAAGATTCCCACTGTCTAGGATTTGACAGCGTAAAAGATGATCTGATTGCCCTTTAGTTTGGGGTGGATACCACAAGTAGAGAGCATTGTTTGTTCAGATCCCTTGAACTAACTCTATCCTAACTTGGAGTGTGTGTGTGTGTGTGTGTGTGTGTGTGTGTGTATTTTAGAAAAAACCAAAATACTGAAACCAGAAAAAGATGCAATTTGTGGGCCTGGATAATGTTGAACCTTTTGATGCCAGACTTTCAAGGAAAAAAAATACACAGGGAAAACTGCTTGCCATTATGAGCTATTTTCTTGGCATGTCCAATTAAAGTGTATGTGAGCCTGACAGCCATCGCCAGTCATCAACTGTGGTGCACTTGTTCCAGTTCGTGAGCATCTAGGATTTTCCACCACTCTTTCAAAGGACAAGGTTAACTGCATGCCCTCAAACAGAGTTCAGAATGGTTTGTTAATCTCTATTAATCTGTTATTCCCATAATCAAATGCACATGTTTATTTTTCCTGGTTAAATTGTTAATGGTATTAAATTGGCAATTGGAAGCTGAACCAGGCTGCAGATATTTTCCTTATGGTGTCTCTAGGGCTATCTTGTGCTGTGTGAGAGAACAATGAGTTTTATCATTCTCAGTGATTTCCTTAACTCTTTACAGATGCCATCCCGCCCACTTTGTACAGGCCCTACTTTAGGATTGTCAGATTTGATGTCTCAGCGATGGAGAAGAACGCCTCCAACTTGGTGAAAGCAGAATTCAGGGTCTTTCGGCTCCAGAATCCCAAGGCCCGGGTGTCTGAGCAACGGATCGAGCTCTATCAGGTAAATCATCTGGGATAGCTGGGATGATTTGGAAGCTAACGGGAGAATTCTTTCCACAGCTTTAACTTTTCTATCCCATTTGGCCATCATGTCAACTACATAGTACATGAGTGTTTATACCATAGTATTGGGAAACAGCATGTTACAATAGACGCTGGAGTCAGAGAACCTGAGTTCAAATCCCAGTAATAACACATTGGGTGTCACCATTTTCCTCCTCTGTCAAATGAGGGGTTTAGACTGGATGACCTAATATGCAGTCATATTATGACAGAGTTGTCTCGATAATGAATACTCTGGGTGAAGAGCTTCTTCATGATGAAGTCAGCGAAATGTTTCTGTAGAAAGAGCGATGGTCTGGGATTCCAAAGACTTGGGTCCTAATTCTAACTCTGCTACTTGTTAGCTAGGAACCAGCTAAACTTTCTGTTCCATTTTCCTTGATTTTAAAATGGTAAAAATACAACCTACCCTGACTACTTTTTTTTTTTTTTAGTGAGGCAATTGGGGTTAAGTGACTTGCCCAGGGTCACACAGCTAGTTAAGTATTAAGTGTCTGAGGCTGGATTTGAACTCAGGTACTCCTGACTCCAGGGCCGGTGCTCTATCCACTGCGCCATCTAGCTGCCCCAGACATTTCTTTTTTTTTTTCTTTTTCTTTTTTTGGTGAGGCAATTGGGGTTAAGTGACTTGCCCAGGGTCACAAAGCTAGTAAGTATTAAGTGTCTGAGGCCGGATTTGAACTCAGGTACTCGTGAATCCAGGGCCAGTGTTTTATCCACTGTGCCATCTAGCTGCCCCTACCCTGACTACTTTCCAGAATGGTTGGGGGAATCAGATACCATGTCTTAATATCAAAGTAAAAGTACTTTTTAAGTTGCATAATAACATATGTGTTTATTATTATTATTTTCATTACTATTATTTTTTAAATTTTATTTTATTATTTTCCAGTTACATATTATATATAAGGATAGTTTTCAACATTAGTTTACACTGGATTTTTAGTTCCAAATTTTTTTCTTTCCCCCTCCCTTCCCTCCTTCCTCCCCAAGACAGAAAGCAGTCTGATATAGGTTGTATATGTACAATCACATCAAACGTATTTCTACATTAGTCATCTTGTGAAAGAAGAATCAGAGCACAAAGGAAAAAACCTCAAACAAGAAGGAAAAAAAAAACCAGTCCAAAAGTAGAAACAGTATGATTCAATCTGCATTCATAATTCACAGTTCTTTTTTTCTGAATGTTGAGAATATTTTCTGTCATGAGTTCTTTGAAACTGTTTTGGATTGTTGCACTGCTGAGAAGAGCCAAGTCTATCCCCATTGTTCATCACACAATATTGCTGTTGCTGTTGCTGTTGCTGTTACTGTGTACAATGTTCTCTTGTTCTGCTCCTCTCAGTCAGCATCAGTTCATATAAGTCCTTCCAGGTTTCTCTGAACTCCTCCTGCTCATTGTTTCTTACAGCACAATAGTATTCCATTACATTCATATACCACAATTTGTTTAGCCATTCCCCTCTTGATGGGCATTCCCTCAATTTCCAGTTCTTTGCCACCACAAAGAGAGCTGCTATGAATATTTTTGTATATGTGGGTCCTTTTCCCTTTTCTATTGTCTCCTTGGGATACAGACCTACCAGTGGTACCACTGGGTCAAAGGGTATGAACAGTCCCATAGCCCTGTTCCAAATTGCTCTCCAGAATGATTGGGTCAGTTCACAGCTCCACTAAAAATGCATTAGTGTTTCAATTTTTCCACAGTTTCTCCAACATTTATTATTTTCTTTTTTTGTCATATTAGCCAATCTGATAGGTGTGAAGTGATACCTCAGAGTTGTTTTACTTTGCATTTCTCTGATCAATAGGGATTTAGAGGGGGGCAGCTAGGTGGCAGAATGGATAAAGCACTGGCCCTGGACTCAGGAAGACCTAAATTCAAATCTGGCCTCAGACACTTGACATTTACTAGCTGTGTGACCCTGGGCAAGTCACTTAACCCTCATTGCCCTGCAAAAAAAAAAAAATAGGGATTTAGAGCATTTTTTTTTTCATATGGCAATAGATAGCTTTGACTTCTTCATCAGAAAACTGCCTGCTCATATCCTTTGACTGTTTCTCAACTGGGGAATGACTTGGATTCTTATAAATTTGATTTAGTTCCCAATATATTTTAGAAATGAGGCCTTTATCAGAAATGCTGGCTGTAAAAATTATTCCCTAGTTTTCTGCCTCCCTTCTAATTTTGGCTGCATTGCTTCTGTTTGTACAAAAGCCTTTTAATTTAATGTAATCAAAGTCTTCCATCTTGCTTTCATACTATTCTCTATCTCTTGTTTGGACATAAATTGTTTTCTTCCCCATAGATCTTAGAGGTAAACTATTCTCCTAATTTATCTACGGTATCACCCTTTATGTCTAAATCTTGAACCCATTTTGACCTTATTTCTGTATAAGGTATAAGATGTTGGTCTATGCCTAGTTTCTGCCATATTATCTTCCACTTTTCCCAGCAGTTTTTGTCAAATACTGAGTTCCTATCCCAGAAGCTGGAGTCTTTGGGTTTATCAAACAGTAGATTACTATAGTCATTTACAACTATGTCTCCTGTGCCTAACCTATTCCATCGATCCTCCACTCTATTTCTTAGCTAGTACCACATAGTTTTGATGACTGTCGCTTTATAGTATAGCTTCAAATTTGGTTTGGCTAGCCCACATTCCTGTGCATTTTTTTCATTAATTCCTTGATATTCTTGACTTTTTGTTTTTCCAGATGAATTTTGTTATTATTTTTTCTAGCTCTATAAAATAATTTTTGGTAGTCTGATTGGTATGGCACTGAATAGGTAAATTAATTTAGGTAGAATCATCATTTTTATTATATTAGCTTGGCCAATCCATGAGCAATTTATATTTTTCCAATTATGTAGATCTGATTTTATTTGTGTGAAAAGTGTTTTGTAATTGGGTTCATAGAGTTCCTGGGTTTGTCTTGGCAGGTAGACTCCCAAATATTTTATATTGTCTACCATTACTTTAAATGAAATTTCCATATAATTCTTTCCAAACATGATCCCTAATTTTGGGGTGGTTTCATCTCCAAAGCAGAAGGGACATGAGGAAGGAGCCAGAGATATAGAAACTACTTGAAGGGCATGAAGAGGGCAGTGCTTGGTCCTGTAAGGGAATCAATCAGTCAATCAGCAAGCATTTATGGAGTGCCGGTCTACTGGTGCTGGGCATACAAATGCAAAACTGATGTAATGCAACCCTCAAGGATCTTCCATTCTACAGGAAAAGCAAAGGGACTGAAAAAGAAGGACAGATGTAGGGGAGAGAGATGAGGAGGGGAACGGAAGTGAGGAGGGAGTTTGGGAAATGGCACGAAGAGGGGACAAGGAGATGAAGGGCAAAGGAAATGGGCAGAGAGGGGAAGTAAAGAAGAAATGAGAGTGGATTAGAAGGGGAGAAGACTTCCTTTTTCTTATGGAGGTATATAAATCTTTATCACTACTCTCTCCCACTTCCAATGCCCTGGAATACATTTCTATGTTTCCTTTGATAATAAAGTTTCTGACAAGAAAATATGTAATTCAAATGCCTATCATGTACTTGCTCTCTGTGACCATTGTGTGCATTATTGTTATTCTGAACTATTAGACGTCCCTAAGAAACTTCTTTTTGACACGAGGTGAGGACTGGCAGAACAGGGGTGAAGTTTTTCCTTGGAGGTAAGACAGCTGCTCTGAGGTGTTCTCCCATAAGCTATCTGGCTAGAACTACAGGTCAGCTGTTCCAGCAGGTGTGTTCTGTGAGGATGGTGGTGAGGTAATTAATAATAGCTGACATTTATGTAGCTCTTCAAAGTTGGCAGAGCACTTTCTATGCATGATCTCATTCAGTGCTCACAACAACCCTAGGGGAGAGCGTTATTATTATCATTATTACTCCTTTTTTTGCCAGTGAAAAAACTGAAATTCAGAGAAGGTCAATGACTGGCCATGTGGGGCACCTAGCTTATAGGTATCACAAGAAAGGGTCTTCCCGACTCTAAGCCCAGTGTGTTATCTACCATATCATATCCTCTATGATCATTAAAGCAGAACATGAGGAAAATGGGGGCATTTTATTTTTATAAGCAATAAAGCCTCATTTGACTGCCTTATGACTGTAATTTATGTTCTTTTAAATGGGCACTGTCTTTTGCTTTATCTATGGGAGAAAAGTTTGTCTAGATGATCAGTCTTGTCTAGATGCTATTAGAGTCTGCATACAAACTGTTTTCAATGAGAAATTGACATTCAAATCATTGATGGATTCATTGGAAAAATAAAGTGGGTCCCAAAGGATCTTTTGCTTGGCAAGCAGCATTCTGTTCCTGTTAATGTATATTCTTGAAAATGATAGAATTTAGTTTCTTTTAAAATATTAAGATTCAGATTTTAAATGAATTCATCATGATCTCTCTTCCACAATCTTTACTGGATACAATGAATCTTTGCCCTCCCTCTTTTCTCTGTGTTAGCTGTGGAAGGAGAAGGGGAAGGGATATTAGAACAGGCAACAAAACAACTCTCAGAAGAAAATTAAAGACCTCAGAGATTATTTAGTGCATGTCTCTCTCTTCCATTTTATAGATTATGAAAATAGGGTTAAAGTGATTTGCCTATAATTAGAACTCAGATCTTCTAGCTCCTAGGCTGGTGAACATTTCATAACATTCTATGGCCATGAATAATTACTGTGATAAATGTAGACCTGTATGACCATTGATTGTTGAGATCTGCTTTACTCCTAACCTTTATTTCAAGTTATTGAGGGTGAATTAATCAACTGAGAATAAGAAAATGAATATAATAGGCTGTCTTTGGGACAGTGAGTTTCTCATCCGTGGAAGTATTCAAGCAAAGGCTGGATGACCACTTGCTAGGGATATTAGACAGCTAGGAGATTTTTGTACCATGTGAAAGGTTGCACTGCAATGCCTGTCAATTCCCTTTTACTTTTAGATTCTATGACTTTTTTTGTCTCTGAGAGTGATTAATTATTTCAGAAGAGCTCAGACATTGCTGGTGTTTTTGCTCCTTATTTGTCCTTATATGCTGATGCATTCCCATTTGCCAAATTTGAAACTTCATCAGACGATCTCCCAAACCTAAACGGATTAGATCTTTTTGATGCTAATCATAGCTCATATTCATGTAGTGTTTTAAGGTTTGCAAAGCACTTTGCACATGTGATTTCATTTGATCTTCAAGACAACCTTTGTGAGGGAGGTGCTGTTATTGTCCTCATTTTACAGATAAGGAAACTGAAGCAGACAGGGATCAAGTGACTTGCTCCGGGTCACATAGCTAGTAAGTGTCTGAGGCAAGATTTTTACTCAGGTCTTCCTGATTCCAAGTTCAGTATGTCTACTGGATCACCTAGCTGCATGTTGTCCAACAAGGCAGAAGCTAGGGAGGGAAGTGACTGAAGTACATAAAATCCTGAAGATTTTTGATGGATTAAATATGGTTACTTTCACCAAATCTCAGAGTAGCAGAACAGAGAGGAAGTAGCTTTAGGACAAATAAAAGGAGGTACTGAATTATCTATGTGGTAGTAAACATGTATGGACAGCTAGATGACAGTGGTTAGAGCCTCAGGCCTGGAGTAAGGAAGACTCATCTTCCTGAATTCAAATCTGGCATCAGACACTTAAGAGCTATGTGACTCCGGGCAAGTCACTTAACTCTGCCTCAGTTTACTCATCTGTATAATGAGTTAGAGAAAGAAATGACAAAACACTTCAGTCTCTTTGCCAAGAAAACCCCAAATAGGGTCATACAGAGTTAGACACGACTGAAAAACAACAAAAGTTAACATGTAGAACTGGCTATGCAATCTGCTTGAATAGGAGCCCCTATGGTACAGAGGAAACAGCATGGGATTTTGAGTCAGAGCCCCTGGGTTAAAATTCCAATTCTTCAGGCAACTTGCATTACTTCTCTGGGCCTCTGTTTTCTCATCTGTAAAATAAGGGGGGTGGACCGACTAGTTCTTAATCTACTATCCTAAATTTTTAAAAATAGGTTCTTAGGGGCAGCTAGATGGCACAGTGGATGGAGCACTGGCCCTGGAGTCAGGAGGACCTGAGTTCGGGTCCGGCCTCAGACACTTGACACTTACTGGCTGTGTGACCCTGGGCAGGTCACTTGACCCCAATTGCCTCACTTAAAAAAAATAAATAAATAAAAATAGGTTCTTAGAGGTCACGTAGTCCCTTCTCCCCAACACCCCTTTCTTATCTCTATCTCATTTTACAGATGAAGAAATTGCAGCCCATAGAGGCTAAATGATTTGCCCAAGGTGGCAGAATAAAGATTCAAACTCAAGTCTTGTGATTCTTATGTTCAGTGCTCCTTCCACAGTACCATGTTATTAAGGGGAAGTTTGCCCCCTTAAGGTATATAGTATCATGGAATCATAGATCTAGAGCTGGAAGAGATCTTAGAGGCCATCTAGTTCAGTTTTACAGATAAAGAAACTGAGGCTGAGTAGTTGAAATGACTTGCCCAAGGTCCCACAAACAGAGCCCAAACTCAGACTCAGGCCCTTTGATACCAAATCTAGCATTCTTCCTGTCTAATCATGTTTCCTCTCACACTTTGGGTTCAAGGTTCTCCCACAACATATCCCATCATGCCATCATTAGAATGAGAATCAGCAGGTCATTACTAATGGCTTTTCATGTTTTTCTACAAAGTAGTTGGTCAGTTAAATAATACTGTTTTGTTAGGGCTGCACAGGGATTGCTTTCTCTCCCTCCCTACAAGGGACACCTTGGAAACTGAAGCTTCAATTGAAAGACACATTTGGTTTGGCAGAAGACCTTGGGACTTTGACTCCATTCTCTTGCTCTTCTATAGAATTCTCTGACAGCACTCTGGAGACGAGGGGGGGTGGATCCTGGGGCTGCCTCTCTCTGCCTCCTGCTATGCTAATCATCACCAAAGATCATATATTTATTTAATCCCAGTATGATTTCAAATGTACACCAAGGTTTGGGAGAATATTAGGATAAAAATCTCTTTACAGAGGGAAAGAAAAAAAACAACATTAAGTAAGAAAGTTTTGCCAGCTATGAAAAGCCCTAGCAATGTTTTTAAAGATTTATGCCAAATGCAACCTTTATTGGAATTTGATCAGATAAAGCTCCAATGATTTGGGAATGCCTTTGAACCCATGGTATTTGTCATAATTCTTGGCCACTTTGGAAGTTCAAGTACATCTTTCTTTGATTAAGTTGCTCCTGTATTTGTGATTAAATCTCTTCCAGAATCATGGGTTTGGGAAAGGGAAATGGGAAAAGAGAATCCCCTTCTGAAGGAGCATTCCAGAAACAAGCCAGAGGCACCATCTTAGAGAAGGAGCAGCTAGTCAGCTTGTCTGTATACTGCAAGAACTGGATCAGAGCCACCATCTATCCAATTGAATGGCACCATGGAAACACTAGTGCTAAAACCATTGGGAATGGCTCTTAGGGCTAAAAGGAACTTAGTGGTCATCTAGTTAAACCATTTCATTTTACAGATGAGGAAACTGAGACCAGAGAGGTCAAGCAACATGCTCAGGATCATACAAAGACAGTAATTATAGAACCAGGACTAGAAGGATAATAATAATAACAATAACTAATATTTACATAGTGCTATGATATTTGTAAGGTTCTTTAGATGTTTATCACTTAATTTGCACTATAACCCTGTGAGATAGGTGCTGTTATTTTTCACATTTTATAGGTAAAGACACTGAGGCTGAGGGATTAAATGACATGCTCAGGATTTAAACTCTGATTCCAAGTCCAGTTCCCCTTTCCCTATTATGCCATCCCTATATAACTCTGAAGTTCACATCCATGGCCGGGGCTGTCATCTATAATACTGGCCTCAAAGAATTTTTTGTCCCCTAGCTATAACAACAACAACAACAACAACAACAATATATATATCCTTAATTTCCTCTAAATGGAGCAGAACCAGGAGAACATTGTACACAGTAACAGCGACATTGTGTGATGAACAATGGTGATAGACTTGGCCCTTCTCAGCTGTGCAGTGATCCAAAACAGTTTCAAAGAACTCATGATAGAAAATGTTCTCAACATCCAGAAAAAAGAACTGTGAATTATGAATGCAGATTGAATCATACTGTTTCTACTTTTGGATTGTTTTTCTCTTTTTTTTCTTTTTTGAGGTTTTTCCCTTGTGTTCTGATTCTTCTTTTACAAGATGACTAATGTAGAAATATGTTTAATGTGATTGTACATATACAACCTATTTCAGACTGCTTTCCATCTTGGGGAGGAGGGAGGGAAGGGAGGGTAGGAGAAAAAAAATTGGAACTAAAAATCCCATGAAAACAAATGTTGAAAACTCTCCTTATATGTGGCTGGAAAATAATAAAATACTTTAGAAATGGTAAAAAAAAATTCCTCTTAATAACCATTAGCAGTTAGTATCCAGGAAAATATCCAAACCCCCTTTGAAGCTGTTGATCATTATAGATTTTATGACATATCAGAATTATAAATTTTACATATTTACACCAAAGTATCAAATGGTATAGTATAACTTTCCTGGGAGAAGAGGGGCTAGTAATGTCACACATCACAGTGAGCAATCTTGCAGTGTGAATTGCCATACTCAGTTAGCCAGGAAATTATCTCACTCTCCTGGAGGGAGTGAAAAAGTGCTCTTCTGCAAACCAGCTAGACTAACAAGACTTTATAGATAGTGCAGAAATTCCTTTAATTTCTATTGAATTGATGCTCTTCCCAAGTCGAGGGAGTATACCTTCCTCTTCACATCCTGGGTTTTGTTGAATAACTTTGCCTTCCATATTCATATTGGTTGTAATTGTAGAAATGCTGACCATAGCCTCCCTCAGACCTTTCCTTCCCAGAAAGAAAAAACATCTAGGGCAATGCCCTCAGACAGGAGCCATTAGGTTGTTTTCAAGACTAAGTTATTAGCTTCAAACCACTGAGCAGTAACATGTTAAAATAACTTACTAGGGAATCAGTGTGGTGTGTTTAGGTCATACGTCATAAAGCATCAGGAGAAAAGCAGCCAAAATGCTGCTTTTTATCACGATGTTGGTGTGAGGCTGCATACATTGGGTCCCTGATAGGTTGAGGGAATAGAATCTGCTGAGCATTCCCCATTAATCACTAGAGAAGGAATGTGTTGAGTTGATATGAGGTTGCTATCTTACCCAATGTGTTTCAGTGGACCTCTAGATTACCAACAAGGGAGTAAAGATTCAGAGTCAAAGGGAACAATGGAGCTGTGTAGAAATACACATTGGCGGCATTTAAAAAAAAATTTGGTGGGTCAATGAGGGTTAAGTAACTTGCTGAAGGTCACACAGCTAGTAAGTGTCTAGTGTCTGAGGTTGGATTTGAACTCAGGTCCTCCCCGATGCTTTATTCACTGAGCCCCCTAGCTGCCACATTGGCAGCATTTTCACTGTCACCTCTGGCTTCCTTGAAACTCTGGGAGAAATAACTTTGTTGGAAATATGTCTTGTCTTCTTGGATTTCAGTACTGAGTTACTAGGTTGGGTTATAGTTATGCTATTGGCAATGGGTTAAATCTTAGGTCATGTGCACTAATGGGGTTGAATGATAGTATGGAAAATATGTGACATGTCTTTGGAATCTGAAGTCAGAGGACAGAGTTCAAATCCCACTTCTGATATTTACTACCTGTGTGACCTTTGGCAACACACTTGACCTCCAGGGGCCTCAGTTTTCTCATCTATAAAATCAGGGTCTTCACTTTGATGGCCACAGAGTTCCCTTGTCCCTCTAGATCCATTATCTATGATGACAATAGGCTTTAGCTATGGATAGTCATCTAGCAATATGACTGTCCTACTTACTGTACCTCACACCCCCAACCCTTTGCAGTGATGCCTCAGCCTATAGGCTACACATAGATGGATGCTTGATACAGTCCTTGCCTTTACCACTAACTTGCTGTTTGATGATGCTCTAATTCTAGTACAAGATCAGAGCGACAAGTCCTATTTTTATTTTTTATTTTTGGTGGGGCAATGGGGGTTAAGTGACTTACCCAGGGTCACATAGCTAGTAAGTGTCAAGTGTCTGAGGCCGCATTTGAACTCAGAAACTCCTGAATCCAGGGCTAGTGCTTCATCCACTGCGCCACCTAGCTGTGCCTGACAAGTCCTATTTTTAAAAGAAATTCTTGTGTCAACTTATACATGGAACATAATCTTGATGTAGTTAATGAGAGTTTTCTCCATTTTTATTCCTCCTCAGAGATACTTCCATTCATTCTGCCTCTATCTCTGTTTTTATCCCTGTCTATTTCTGTCTTTTTCTATGTTTCTGTCTGTCTCTCTTTTTCCATGTCATTCTTTCTCTGTCTTTTTTCTCTCCATCTCAATCTTCCTGTGTCTCTCTGTCTTTCTTTATGTCTCTGTTTCTTTCTGTGTCTCTTTCTGCATCTCTTTCTGTCTTTGTCTCTGTCTCTCTATGTCACACACACACACACACACACACACACACACGCACGCACGCACACGCACACACATACACACAGAGTTCAGCTTTCATTTCTTATTTTGCCCAGGGGTGCACAAAATAAAAAAAAAGAGGTCAGCCAAAAAAAGAGTGGTTGTTAAATTAGATTTACAAAAAGTGCTACTGAAAGAGGTCATACTGTGCTTCTGTTGTCCAAGATTTTATGGCATACAATCCCCTTCACACCGATCCTTACCAAGGCGCCACTCTGTAGGCAGACACAGCACAGTACCCCCTTTTTAAAAAAAAAGTCCTATGATATAATAAACACGTTGTATGTATGAGACCATTAATATCCAGATTTTTGCAAACTGAACAGAAGTCATACTGCCCTCCTAGGGAAAGTAGATCACTGTCACTCCTGTAGAGAGCTGATGCTATTCTCTGAGTTTGATCCTCTTTCTGAATGGGTGTGGTCAAAAAAAGGGTAACCCGTGATCACTTGTACATTGCTTCTGTAGCTGCTATTTTCAGAGCCTGGCACTGTTGCACCTCTGACTTTAGACTAATGCTCTACTTGACACCTTTCCTTAAAAATAAAAATGAGAACCCAGTTCCTACTATTCCAGAGCAGGTTAGGCCATCCACAGTTGTTTTCCAAGGGTTATTAAGCTAGGGTTCAAAAGACTTGAACTGTAGTCTAAACTCTATAATTTACCTATTGCAAAGTAAAGAACACTGACTTAGGTAGGAGTTAAGGAGGACCTGCTTTTTTTTTTTTTTTTTTTTTTTTTGCAGGGCAATGAGGGTTAAGTCACTTGCCCAGCATCATATAGCTAATACGTGTCAAGTGTCTGAGGCTGGATTTGAACTTAGGTCCTCCTGAATCCAGGGCCAGTGCTTTATCCACTGCACCACCCAGATGCCCCCTTTGTGCCACCTAGCTGCCCCCAGGATCTGCTTTTGAATCCTGTCTTTGCTACTTCCTGCCTTTGTGACCTTAGACAAGTCACTTAAGGTCTTTGGGGGAGAGGGGATTGGACTCAGTGACCTCCATACTACTTTTCTGCTCTAAATCCAACAGTTCTGTGCAAATGACTTCCCCTTTTGGGGATTACTTCCTTCATCTGCAAAATGAGGTTATTGGACTAGAAGATGATCTCTATGGTCTTTAACTCTAAGTACTATTCAGTTCAGTTCAACAACAACAACAACAACAACAACCCGTGCCTAGTAAGTTTCAGAGAGACAGCAAGAGCTGGCCTTAAAACCAGAATGACTTGACCCTGCCCAGACCCTCAGTGCTTTGTGACCCCATAGGCAAGTCACTGAACTTCTCAGTGATCTTGGAAATTCCCTAAGGTTGTAGAGCAGTCGCTGATCTGCATTGGAATGGGGGGCTTATTTCACTTATCCTAATGAAATCACAAGTCCAAAGATTTGATCCTCCTATTCCTCTGTTAAAGCTCTCTGCCATGGATCAACAATGTGTTCAATATGCTCCTGCCTCTTTCTTCAGCTGGTTAATTCTGTTTGTGATTTTTCCAATTTAAATTACTGTTTAAATATTGTTTTGGTTTCTTGCCACCAGCCATTGTATTGATGTATAAGCCATGCTTCAAATATTGAATTCTATAATTATAGAGCTAGAAGAGACCTTGGAGTTTGTCTAGTCCAATGGTGTCATTTTAGTCGACAAGTTAAAAAATAAGCATTTATTAAGCATTTACTTTGTGCCAAGCTCTATGTTCTGGGAATATAAAAAAACAAACAAGAAGAATGACAGTCATTCCCCCTTCCCTTGTCATCCCGTATCCCCGACCCTCCCCACCCCCTTCCTCTCCAGGAACATTCTAATGGTAGAAGACAACATATAATAGGGAGCTGAGAAGTGTAGAAGGGAATAGAATAAATCCTTAAGAGATTGCACAGGGACAGCTAGGTGGCATAGTGAATAGAGCACTGGCCCTGGATTCAGGAGGACCTGAGTTCAAATCCGACCTCAGACACTTAACACTAGCTATGTGACCCTGGGCAAGTCACTTAACCCCAACTGCCTCACCAAAAAAACCAAAAAAACCAAACAAAAACAAAACAAAAAAACCCTTAAAAAAAAAAAAGAGATTGCATAGTGGAGGAAGTCCAGAGGGTCAGGAGTAGAGCCCAGAAAAGAATATATTGGCACTTTTGGGACAGTTTCCTTAAATTGGAGAGTCATAATTTTATAGACGAGGAGTGTGAGCCCTAAAGAAGTTAAATGACTTCTCTGTCACATAATTAGTAAGAGTCTGAAGCAGGATTTGAATTCATGTCTTTCTTACTTTAAGTCCAGCACTCTATTACCATGCAACCTACCTACCTTTTAGAGATGAGGAAATTGAAGTCTTTGGGGTTGACTTCTTGTCTTCTTCTTGCTTCCTTCCTCCCTTCCTCCCTCCCTCCCTCCCTCCTTTCTTCTCTTGCTCACCTTCCTCATCTTCTTCATCGTCTTCACCTTCTTCTTCTTCATCTTCATCTTCGTCTTTGTCTTCATCCTCTTCATCTTCTGTCTTTGTTGTCTTTTTCGTTTTTATCTTCTTCCTGTGATTATGTTGCATCAGGCCAATAAGACTTAGGGAAAGACTGAGACTTCAACTACTCATTGGAACTTGTCTTTATTATAAAGTTTAGTGATAGCATCATGCTTTGGTAGTATCTCAGGGACATTTTACTCTTGTATCCCCAACACCCTACACCATGTACAGCCTTGCATGTAGAGATCAGGACTGGATTTAATTATTTTAGGGAAGTTCCTGGTGAGGAAAATCCCTCTATGATTCAGGTTGGCACCTTCTCTACATTTTACAACCATAAAGACTCCTCTAGAATGATAATGCCAAACTCTTTTGTGGTCTACACCTTAAGCAGCTGGAAAAGCTCCCAAGCGCAGTCTCAACTAGATAAAAATGCCATTGGAAAATGTTTAACAAAAAAAAATACAATACAGTGTATATAAAAATAATTTGTGGGGGGCAGCTAGGTGGCGCAGTGGATAGAGCACCGGCCCTGGATTCAGGAGTACTTGAGTTCAAATCCGGCCTCAGACACTTAACACTTACTAGCTGTGTGACCCTGGGCAAGTCACTTAACCCCAATTGCCTCACCCAAAAAAAAAAAAATTGTGGGGTTCTTTAAGTCTATATGCAGGATAGCAAGGAGTTTGATACCACTGGGTCTAGAGCACTGAAAACTTGTGATTCACCCAGCATCACACAGCCCATATGTATCAGAGGGATGACTTGAACTTGTCTTCCTGGCTCCAAAGCCAACTTTCTATCCACCATGCCTATGCCATACTATCTTGCAGATAGTAGCCACTTAATAAACATTGAACTGAATTGAATTGTGACCCTTTCTGATTCTGGTTTATAGCCTGGTAATCAATGGAGAATATACATCCTAGGAAAGAGAATTTGTTGATAGCTTTCAAGCCCAGAATCTCTCAGGAAAATCTCGTTTGTTGGATTTCCCTGATTAAAATTGTTCATTTCCTCTTTTCTTTCCTTAAAAACAAAATTAGTCTTGTTGCCTTTTTTTACATCAATCATTTGCACATATACTACCCCATCCACTGAGCCCTCCCTTGTAACAAGGTAAAGCAATTAAATGAAACCAACAGTTATCTGAACATCACAGTCATTTGCAAATTACCCCATATCATTTATGCCATAAACACTTGGGAGGTAGATTGGGGTTTTCATCCATTGCTCGTTCAGTGAAAAAAGTCTCAGCTTTGAAGTCACAGGAATAAAATTCAGATCCCATCTCTTCCACTTACTTCCTCATCTATCAAATGAGGAGTTCATAGGATTATAAATTTAGAGTTGGGAGAGACCTCAGAGGCCACAGAGTGTAACCCCTCTCATTTTATATATGAGGAAAATGAGGGTCAGGGTGGTTAAATGATTTGATCAATGTCACAGAGCTGAGAAGTGTCAGAGATATGAGATTGTGCTGCTATTGGGGTTGGGGAACATATACACAGATAATGTATCTGGGCATCTAGTTATTCAACCAGTTTTAGATCTACCAAATTATACTATCACTTAGCCTATGCATATATCTCTATCTTATATATATCATGAGAAACTCAATCAGATGTCTTGCTGAAATATTATGTCCATGGTATAGCTCATCTGGAACTGTATTAACCTTGTCAAAGAAGTAAATCAATTTAAGTCTTGCGTAAACTTGCCATGAACTCATGATAGTAATTACTACTTTCTTTTCTAAGTGCTCACAAAAACATTCTTCAAAAACAAACCCTAGAATTTTGCCAGGGATTCAAAGTCAAACATTTTGGATTACTGTCATCTTTTTTGAGTATTTAGACAGTATTTCCCTATCTCTAAATCTGTGGCACTTCTCCCACTCACCACAATTTTTCAAAGATCAAATTGATTAGAGGCTTAGAGAATGAAGGAACCTAGTTTAGTTCAGGGGTCCCATGAACTTGGATGGATTTTCACAAACCTTTAACTGGAATCCAGCATTTTCTTCAATTTTGGATGCAGGAAACAGAGTATTATTCTCAGAAGGGGGTCAATAGGCTTAACTAGATAGCCAAAGGAGTACATGGTACACAAATAATGCTTAAGAATCTTTGATCTAGTTGAACTCTCTCATTTTGTAGATAAGGAAACTAAAGCTCAGATAAATAAAGTGATTTAGCCAATCTTGGGGATAGTAATTTATCAATCACACATGCAAGTTCTTTAAGTTTCCTGGGAGATAGTTCATCCTGATAACTTGAACTTATAGAGGACAAATAGTTGCTCTCTTATTTCCTCATTTATCTCATTAATCATTTTTGTTTTATACTTTCTAGTCTGAAGATAATTCTCTTTGGTTGAAAAAATGGAAAAAGTACTAAAATTGTTCTGCCTTCTTTCGGTCTTGTGCTTTCATTATTTCATCCACTCCACAAAGTGGATATATCCCTTCCTTGCTTTCTTTTTCACCTAACAGTGTTAAAAATCCCTTTTGTTGTCCTCAGCATTCATTATAGTACTGAGTGTTTTTGTCATTTTTCTTACCAAGCAATGCCACTTTTTGTAGTCATCTCCATTATCTGTTCTTGTTTCCATTTTCTCTACGTTAAAAAAAAAAATCTTAATTGGTCAGTGAGATCCCCATTAGTCATGTAAGTTTCTTTAGACAGTTTTCTTCTTGACTTTTATTTCCTCCACTGAAATAATTTAGTATCATTGGAACCTCCCTCCCTTCCTTCCTTCTTTCCTTCTTTCTTGTCTTCTTGCTCTCCTCTCCTTTCTCTCCTTCCTTTCTTTCCTTTTTCCTTTTTTTCTTTTCTCTTTTCTTCTTTTTTCTTTTTTCCCTTTTCTTCTCTTTTCTCTTGAACTGGCTTCCTTTAAAGAATGTCAGATCATAGTATTTTACCCCTACTTTTTATGAAATTTTCAAATTCACTCTCCCATAGGGTTGGCTACATGTCAGCCTGTGCCTTATCTGTAGTGAATTTTAAGAACAATTGGTCACTTCCTTTCAAGTTTCTGGCCACTTCTACTTTAGTGATCAGCTCCTCCTTGTTGATCAAGAATAGCAACAGCTTCCTCATCATTCCCTCTGCCTTCTCCAGGTTGAAATTATCAAAAAGCAGGGGGCAGCTAGGTGGCTCAGTGGATAAAACACTGGCCCTGGATTCAAGAAGACTGAGTTCAAATTTGGCTTCAGACACTTGACACCTACTAGCTGCGTGACCCTGGGCAAGTCACTTAACCCTCTTTGCCCCACAAAAAAAAATTATCAACAAGTTTTGTTTTTGTGACTCTATGAAGAGCATGTTGTAGAAAGAACAGATTGGAGGAAGAGAGGCTTTCTTGGTCAGTTAGCAATAAGTGCCTGTTATGTGCAAGGAACTATACTACACTCTGTGGATTCAAAGAAAGACAAAAGAATCCTTGCAGAGCTCACAATCTAATGATAAAGATGATGTGAAAACAACTATGTACAAATAATCTATAGACAGGATAAGTTGGAGATAATTAACAGTGAGAAGACTAGTTTTAAGGAGATCAAGAAAATTTTCTCATAGAAAATAGGGTTTTAGCTTAAAGAATCTTTGCATCCACAGTTGATGAAATTAACAAAATCATCATAACATATAAAGGCATGGTACATGTTTGTATGATTTGGTATACACTGTCAAAAGGTAATGTTTGACAGTAATAACTTACATATCTGGAGCCTCTTTTCACCTCTAGATCATGTGCTTTTCTGTGCCTCTTTCTTAGGAGGGTCGTTTGTTTTTTTGCGGGAGCAGATTAGGGAGGGACTGAAATTCTAAGAACTATGTGACTTCAGACCTCTTAGAGAGGTGCAATTACAAAGGAGCCATTGCAATTACAGGAAGGAGAAATAAAGAGAAAAACAAGATAAGTGCTGGTTCTGTTAAGGCCCTTCTGTGAAATAACCATCCTCTGTGTTGGTTTTTCAAGCATCCCTCAAGTGACCCAGGTAGTGATCAAGGAGACTACAGTCAAAGGGAATACAGGCTAGTATTTGTGCCACAGTGGAATATTTTATCAGCAACGAAAGCCACTTATTTCACCCAGGTCTCTGGCACTGGTCAAGGCCAAGTTTTCTATTACTTGAAAATTATGTGTGTGTGTGTGTGTGTGTGTGTGTGTGTGTGTGTGTGTGTTTAATAGTTAAATAAAGACTAGTTGTAGACCTGGTATTAATTGTATTGATGAATCACTTTTTTTCTCATTGTCCTTAAAATAAATGCCAAGATAATTTTTTTCCTCCTGTTGTAGTACCAAATACTGAGTAGTTCCTGATTTTCAGTTCCTGGCATAGGCACAAAGTCAAATTCACACTGTAATCTGAAGCTTTTGAGCCTCAGTATTCTAGTTGTCTCTGGTTTTGATCATTGCCCTGGTATTCTGGTTCCTCCCTTATTAATTGGCATAACATTCTTTTCTTTGTAATTGAGGTGAGTAACTTGGGTATTAAAATTGTTTTAGAACCTTGAACACAAGCCACCCTTTAAGGGGAGGAATACTCTATATTATTTTTTCTGTGTATTTCAAATCAATTCAATAAACATTTGTTAAGCTTCTAGAATGTGCAAAACCCTCATCTAAGGTGCCGAACAAAATGAGCCACATTCTTCCAGGACTGAATCAGTCAGCAAATATTTATTCAGTTCCTAGGAAGTATGTTCAAGGTAATATTTGAAGTGTTATGGGGGGCCTTAGACCAAAAAAGTGAGAGACATGGTTTCTGCCCCCTAGGAGATTATAATCTATTTAGGGAGTTAGGATAGTACTACAAGGTATTCTGTGATTAGTGCCAGATGAGTTGTGTCGACATTAGGGTGGTATAGAAATTCAGGGGAAGGAGAGATCCCTTTCAAATTATGCTGGTTAGAGAAGGAATTACACCCATGACTTCAAAGATATGGAGGATATTGATAAGTGGAAAGATCAAGGAAGGCATTCTTGGAGGGGATGCACAGTATGGGCACAAAGGTAAGAAAAGTGAAGGTGTGTTCCAAGGTAGTGCATTTATTTAACACTTCCTGTATACCAGGGACTGTGCCAAGCCCTGAGGTTACAAATACAAGCAAATAAATGGTACTTAACTCCAAGGAACTTACATCCTAATAGGTATGGAGATGAAGTCTGGAGAGTGAGCTGAGATGGAAGTGAAGTGAGCATGGCTGAAGCCCCCAGTGAAATGGTAGTAGGAGCAAGGGATCCACCTGGAGAAGAATGAATAAATGTATTCACTGAGTAGGGGCTCTGTTGGAAATAGTGGGAGATATGACTATAAAGATAGTCAACCAATAAATGTTTATTAAGCAGTTTTATGTTCCAGGTACTGTGGTGGGGGATTCAAAGAAAGGCAAAAACAGGCCTTGTCCTCAAAGAACTTGCATGTGACTAAGGAAGAGGGTTGGAGATAATGTGTTAATAACTAAGTGAACATAAGATATATTACAGAGCAGATGAAAGTTCATCTGAGAGAAGGCATTATTAGCAACTGGTGAAGGCCAGTTACTACTGAAGGTGGGACAACATTTGCATTTTATGGTTTGTCAAGATTGTTCATATACATTATCTCATTTGATCCTCTCATATATTATGTATATGTGTGTGTATATGTGTATTGTCTGTGTATTTCAGAGGCAGCCTCAAAACATTTAGACCTAAGGCTTGCCTCTGATACATGTATGAGTCGAAGCAAATCACTTAACTTCTTAATTAAGCAACTCCCTAAGACTATCAGTGGCAGAGAAGGTGCTGATCTGCATTGGCAAGGGAAGTTCCTCAGCAGAGGACACCCTACACCAATGAAATCATAGATCCAGTTCCATGGCATTCCATATTGATGTTAATGTATATCAGTAACGGGGAAGCTAGGTGGTGCAGTGGATAGAGCACCAGCCCTGCAGTCAGGAGTACCTGAGTTCAAATCCGGCCTCAGACCTTAACACTTACTAGCTGTGTGACCCTGGGCAAGTCACTTAACCCCAATTGCCTCACTAAAAAAAAAATGTATATCGGTAATGTAATAAGTGAAACATTTACCATAATGGTGGGTGGTAGCAAAGTTGGAAGTCAATTTCACTTTTAAGTAGCCTGGAAATGTCTTTTTCAAGCATGTGTATGTTATTTTTGTTTATCCTTCTTTCCCAAAGAGGACCATGACATCAGGGTGATGTCTTGACTTGCTCTGAATTGAATTTAAGTGAGGGAGGGCTGTGCAAGGTCATCAACCTCACTCTCTCCTCCAGAGCCATCTGGGTCCAGTGGTAAGATATATATCAGGATGACTGGAGATGGCCCTAGATGTTTAAGGCAATTGGTGTTAAGTGACTTGCCCAGGGTCACACAGCTAGTAATTGTCTGAGGTGACATTTGAACTCTGGGTCCTCCCAACTTCAGGGGCAGTGCTCTGTGTATATATGTGTGCATTTACATATCTGTGTGTATGTATATATATTGTATATATGTATATATGCACACACGTGTGTGTATATGTGTGTGTGTATATATATTGGGGTTGGGGAACATATACACAGATAATGTGTATATATACACACACACACACACACACACACACACACACACACACACATACAAACACACGTGAAGGAATTAGGAAGAAACCTGCTTTTGGAAACAGTGAGGTTCTTGGTGTCCACCCAGGACACTTATACCCTCAAATAAGCCTAGTGGATGGATGGGGCAAGGAGTCTTCAAGAAAATCGGAAAGTGAGCCTTCTGGACCCTCTTCCTGTCAGTTTTAGTCAAAGAAACAGCTAATTAACCTTTTAAAAAGAAGATAACAGGGGCGGCTAGGTGGCGCAGTGGATAGAGCATGGAGTCAGGAGTACCTGAGTTCAAATTCGGCCTCAGACACTTAACACTTACTAGCTGTGTGACCCTGGGCAAGTCACTTAACCCCAATTGCCTCACTTAAAAAAAAATTAATTAATTCTTTTTAAAAAAAAGAAGATAACATCAGGTCAGTGTGTCCACCCTTTCTCCTGCAAAAGGTCAGATCTGCACAAAATGATCTAATTTGGCAAGGGAGATAGAGTGTTCAAGGAAGGGGACGCCTTTGGAGTGAAGATGAGTGGGTTCCACTCCAGCTCGTTGTCAAAGGGAATCAGGAAGACTGTTGTTTCTTTTGTTTGTTTGTTTGTTTGTTTTTTAATACAGCATCTTTCATGCTGGAGGGCAACCTACATGATTAAAGGTTTACGAAATTGGCCCCGTGAGTAAAAGACTTAGAAATTCAGTTTATTTAGCCTAGAGAGAGCAGGCTAAGGAAAGACAACAACGGCCTCCAAGAATATGAAGGGATATTCTGTGAGAGATGATGAGCAGCTGTTTCCTGTTTCCACTGAGGACCAGATAAGAGGGAAAGAGTTTGAACTGCAGGGAGGAGGAGGATTTAGAAAGAACTTCCTGGACATAAGGGTTATAACATTGTAGTAAACTATCCACAAAGGCAGGGGAGTCAGCTTTTCCGATTCAGAATTGGATGGGAGTAGCATTTCTGGAACAAATGTAAGCTCTGATTTGCCCTAGAGACAGGGGCATGGGCTGGATAACCTTTCAAGATTATTTCCCCCTTTTGTGATGTAAGGAAACAACTCTGGGATCAGTGGTCTCTAATAGATTACATGACTTCACCTGTACGATACAGAATGTGGCTTAGAAAGGACTCTAATGGGGCAGCTAGGTGGTGCAGTGTATAGCTAACGGGCCCTTGAGTCAGGTTGACCTGAGTGCAGTTCTGGCCTTGGACACTTACTAACCTTACTAACTATGTGACCCTGGGCAAGTCACTTAATCCTGATATCCTCAAAAAAGGGGGGGGGGGGCTCTAATAATAACCTTTGAGAACTTTGGTCTAATGTATGAGATAAAGACTTGGATTCTCCCTTTTCTCTATCAGGTCTAGGATTTCCTTAATTTCCCAGGTGCCTGTGCTTCTATTGGACCTGCAGCCATAAGTTTTATTTTTTGTTTCTTTTCCACCATTGATACTGAACAATCATTACAGTGAGGCTCAAATCAGCAGACAGTAACAGTCATTAACTAATTAGTTAAGCCATTAATTATATAGCCAATTAATTGATTGCCATTAATACAGGAAGAACATCCTCTTCCTGTATTTTGCCCCCTCTTCTTAGCACTATGGGAAGATAATGAGAGAAAATATATGTTTCTTTGAGTAGAGTCTAATGGGGGGAGGCAGAAATAGGACAAATTCCTTCTGAGTAAGTAGTGCTTTATTCTTTGCATTTATATCCCTAACACCTTGCACAGTGCCTGGCACATTGTAGGTATTTAATAAATACTTGTTGATTGATTCTTGCTTGGTACACGCACATCTTTTCCTATCCCAGAAAACAATTTTTCAAAACAACTTAAAAAATATATTCATGGGGCAGCTAGGTGGCGCAGTGGATAGAGCACCGGCCCTGGAGTCAGGAGTACCTGGGTTCAAATCTGGTCTCAGACACTTAACACTTACAAGCTGTGTGACCCTGGGCAAGTCACTTGACCCCAATTGCCTCACTAAAGAAATAAATAAATTTTAAATAAATATATATTCATGCTGAGAAGCACTGTGGCATAGTGCCTAAAGAACTTCTTTGAGTCAGGAAGACCTGTTTTCAAAATCTGCCTCTGATACCTACTTGGTTGTGTGACCCTGGGCAAGTCACCTAACCTCTTTAGTGAATGAGACTCTAAGCCTATAAGTTGCAGAACAGGTGCTGACTGATAACTCCTCCCTGGGAGTTCCCTATTTCAATGAAATCACAGGTGGGGGTATTGATTTTATTAAAGGAAGAAATTCAAAGAAAAATATCAAAACATCATGAATCAACACAGAAGGGACACCGGATTTAATAGATTCAGAGCCATAAATGGGGTTTCTGGGTATCATTGATGAGGAGAGATTAGTTAAGGATGGTTAAGGAGTTTTTAGGAGATCAGGGATAGAAATTCCTGAAAATATTTTCTTTCTTGTTCATAATTATGGCACATACTAAGCTAATGAGTTATATTTCTTTCTAGCTGGACGATGGGCCCTGGGTGTCTCAATAGTCCAGATACTGTTAGCAAGGGACTCTTTGCTTCTCCTGCTTTAAAAAAAAATTTTTTTTTAATTAAAAAATTTTTTTTTTTTGCAGGGCAATGAGGGTTAGGCAACTTGCCCAGGGTCACACAGCTAGTTAAATGTCAAGTGTCTGAGGCTGGATTTGAACTCAGGTCCTCCTGAATCCAGGGCCAGTGCTTTATCCACTGTGCCACCTAGCTGCCCCCACTTCTTGTGCTTTTAAGTATTGCCTTTAATATTTCCTCCAGCATTAGCTGTGCATAAGGCTAGGGGTTGGGTATGGGGCTGGGATACAAAAGAAAGAGAAAAACATGATCTTTAAGTTTTGAGAAGCTTATGCTCTGTTAAATGGGTCCTAAATAATAACATATGAGAGCTTAAAGAGACTTTAGAGATAGTATCGTTCAATTTGCCCTTTTGTTATACACATAGGGAAACTGAAGACCAGAGAATTCACAAAATCTGATTATGTCCATGGTTACCCAGTTAGTGAGTAGGATTTGAACTTAGAGTCATGATTTCCTTCCCACGTTATCCTGAAATGACTTGCTAACACATTTAGTTAGTGTTAAAGTCCAGTAGTGCTGGTTAGTAGAGATCTGCAGTTCTCAATACCTAGTTAGTCCATGGTTCTTTCCACTCTCCCATACTGCCTTTTGCCACCTATCAAGAAGGACAAAGTCCTGGAGTACTGGCCTGGGTCTAGCAATGCTGTGACTCTCTGGAGGAAAAGAGCCTAGGTGGGTCAGTAGCCAACATCAGGAAACTTTAGGTCAGCAGCCCATGCACATGTGCTATTTATTACCCAAAGGCAGAGAATCCAAAAGCCCTTTTAAAAGGTAGATCCTCTTTCAAAAACCTGAGGACACAGCGCTGCTGTTTTTCACTTGTTTGAAATGAACACCTCTTTAAGATGTCTTGCGTAATGAAGTTAGATTTGCCTGCAAGCTCTCATCTACACCCTGCTCCTGACTGTTTCTGCCCAAACTCATTCCCACCCTGTGGGATAGGAGGTGTCTTTATAAATCCTACTAATTCCCATTAGGAATCAGAAGTCCGGTGTTATCCTTACCTAGAACGTCGTGGCATGCCAAGGAATTTAGAATCAGTGGAGTTAAGAGCTAGGGTTACAACTCTGTTTCCTTTATCAGGAGATTTATAACAGGGGCCTTCAGAGAGCCAGTGAGAGAAAACAAGAGAGAGTGAAAACAAGAGAAAGAGACACAGAGAGAAAAAGATGGTGGGAGGCTGAGGGAGAAGGGAGGGAGGGTCCACCCCCACCCCAATTAAATAAATATGGCACTGAGATCTATGGAACAACAAAACTATTAACTTAATAGCACTGACTTTATGACTGAAGTTTTATAAAGCATGTGTCAGCAGAAGTAAAATAATTAATGTCACTTTCTATTACCCATTTGGCTGGATGATTCACGTCACTTTTTATCATAACAAGCAGCTGATTTCATTGCCCTTTTTTTTTTCCTCCATGACATGCAACCTGGTTTCATGTGTTCTGTGGATACAACCATGTTATAGAGATAGGTAACAACATGCAGATGATACCTAAAAGGATATTGATAAACCAGAGATTATCGAGCGGAGGGCAATCTGGATGGTGATGACCTCAAGTCTGTGACATAGGAGAATAGTTAAAGGGACTAGCCATGTTCAGCTTGGAGGAACGAAGACACAGAGGGGACATAACAGCTGGTTGCAAGAATTTGAGGGGTTGTCCTGTAGAAAGGGCATCAGGCTCTTTATACTTGGCTCTAGAGCAAAGAACCAAGAGCCATGGGAAAAGACAAATTCAGACCTGGTATCAGGACAACCTTCCTAACAATTAGAGCTGTCACAAAGTAGAATGGGCTTCTTGGGGAGTTGGTGGCTTTCCCCTCATTGGAGGAATTCAGGGAGAGGCTGTGTGACCCTTTGTTGGGGGTAACACAGTGAGGAGGCCTTTCAGGTTTGGATTATTCTAAATGGCTGCCGAGGTTCACATCCTACTTCAGATACACTTGGACCTGTGTGACGTTAGGGAAGTCACTTAACTTCCTGGGCTTCATCTGTAAAATGGTGGTGGGGAGGGATGGCCTTTGTGGTGTCTTCCAGCTCTGATTCTAAAACACTTTGTTCCTCAGTTTGGTGATTCCTTGACATTTAGAGGATGAGTTGGGATCCTGTTCTCATGGAGGAGCTAATATTTTTGGCTAGGTCTTGGTTCATATGTGCTAATTCTCAATTTTCCATCCTGTTTTCTTTTCTTCTAGATTCTGAAATCCAAAGACTTAACATCTCCAACCCAGCGCTACATTGATAGCAAGGTTGTTAAGACAAGAGCAGAAGGGGAATGGCTCTCATTTGATGTCACCGAAGTCGTGCATGAATGGCTGCATCATAAAGGTTATCCAACAGTCCTTTGCTTTCTTTGGTAGATGTTTGGTGACTGAGTTGTTAAGGGGGGAAAGAATGACTTCCCTGACTTCATGTTTTCCAGACAGGAACCTGGGATTTAAGATAAGTTTACACTGCCCGTGCTGTACTTTTGTACCATCCAATAATTACATCATCCCAAATAAAAGTGAAGAATTAGAAGCAAGATTTGCAGGTAACTTGCTGAAGCTTTTTGTCTTCTGCGGTAGGGATGGTGGTTAGAACTTTGTGTAGGAGAAGTCATGTTAAGTGGGGCAGGGGTCAATTTTGCTTACTAGGGCAAGGGTGGTACTGGCTATGGACATTGGGGTTTAGGCAAAAAGGGAGGCATTACTGGAAAACACCTATTACCACACTCCATACCTCACAGGTGCTCAGTTAATGCCTGTTGATCAGCTGGCTGAAATGTAGCACCAAAAAATGTCAAGTAGTCTTTATGTATCATTATTCTTCAAGTTCAAAAAGAAAATAAATTCCTTTCAGACAGTGGTACAACCAGCTCTCTTATCTATACAGTCAGAAAGGGGATGGCATACTGATAAAAATTCACAGATAATCCCAAAGCCTATTTTAGCTGTTAGCTCTAGGACGGTGGTACAGGTTCAAATTCCAAATTGAATGCATTCTGTATATCATCCTGTTTTTCGTGAGCCTGAAAGCATAGGTTGGGACCTAGATGTACTTAGGCCTCAACCTCCTTTATTACACAACATTTACAAGAGTTTACAATAAGTTATAAAGTTGACTTGTTTTGGTTTCCCTTCCTCTCTCTGTCTACCTCCTGATAGGGACACTTTCAATAAAATACCCCAAAGCCACAGAGAAGAAGGGGAAGCCAACAGCTCAGATTATAGACAGATTCAATAATTTGTCCTTCAAAAATCAAAAGCTGCTATTAACCCCCAGACATGTTCAAAACTATCACTGCATCAATCCAGGACTAAAATCATGTGGCTTGATTTCTCTAAGAGTCACTGTCCCTTCATGAACAACCTCAACCAACTCTCATGACCCTTTTGAAGGATCACAGGATGGCTTTGTGGTCCTTACTAATGGAAAAAGGCCTTTACTGAAGGCCTTGAGCTTTCTGTTAGCATCCAGCCTAGTTATGATTCTTGGGGATATTGAGATCAAACCAGGAGTCTCTTGATTTTGCTTCCGAGAGCTCAGATTTCTGAGCTTTAGAGGGAATCGGAAACCATCTCCCAAAATAGTGCTAGGTGAGGGTGACTTGTTTTATTTATACTTAGCTTGCTACTACTCAGTGTAAGGCTTACTTTGTGTCCTGGTGGAGTGTTCCTGGTTTGGTAGCCTGAGGAAGAATGTGACAGGTATGGGCATCCAGGCATGGTGGACCATCATGCTTATGGCCAGGGAAGGATTGAGACCAGACCAAGAGAATATTGACTGAGCTAAACTTGGGAGGTTACTCTTGGTCTGTGGGATAAAGATTTCCTATATGATTACTACTCTCTCTAATCCTCACTTTTCATGGCATTGAAATTCCAGTTGAGGAGAGACTAATTTAGGAGAAACCAAAACCAAAACCAAACAACTTATTTAGAAAGTTAGTTGGTGACTGTGTCCACGACAAGGCCTATTGCATGACATCCATCTCAATGGGTGGCAAGCATAGCACCCTGCCATTGATTCCATCCTCCTCCCTACTGTCTGTGACAATGGTCAAAGAGATAAAGATGGTTGATTATAACTGATGAAGAGAAAAGCTAAATATTTATTACCCGAATGCATTTCTTTAAGGTATTGATGGCTCCTTCAGTGATCTGAAAACTATAAAGTCCACTAGGAAAAAAAACAGTGGGAAGACCCCACATCTCCTGCTAATGTTGTTACCCTCCTACAGAGTTGAGTCGCAACAGTCCAGCCGGCGGAAGAAGCGCGCTCTAGACGCTGCCTATTGTTTTAGGTAAACAGACAAAACACAAAAATCAAACAAAATCATTTTACTTTGTGAATAGCTTTTTCTGTCTATTGAACTAAATGTTACTCCTGATTTACTCCAGGCTACTCCTTAACCCAGAGATGAAAGGAAACATGTCTTATTATTAACTATCTTCTTAATAGCTCTAAGTAAATGTCACATTCTCCTTTCTCCTTTGTGTATTAAGAGGTTGCTATTAAGAGTTAGCACTGTTTTCTAACGTGGAAGGTAGAAAATCCTGCCTTTAAATACTCTTACAGATTCATCCCTTGCAGATGAGGGAATAGGCTTTCTTCCTGATGTTACCATATGGACAGCTAAGTGGCATAGAGGATAGAGCCCTGGCCCCTGGAGTCAGGAAGACCTTAGTTCAAAGCCTCTGTCAGATACTTATTAGTTGTGTGACCCTGGGCAAGTCACTTAACCTCTCTATACCTCAGTTTCCTCATCTGTAAAATGGGGATGATGATAAGAGCACATATCACCCAGGGTTGTTGTAAGCATGAAATTAGATAATATTTGTAAAACACTTAGCACAGTGCTTCACATGTAATGGTTCATAAATGCTTGTGTTTTTTTAAAGTAGCCCTATATGTTTATAGTAACAGAATGTAAAAGCTAAAAGGACCTTTAGAAATTGAATTATTGAAATTATTGAATTGTTGAAAAATTGAATTATTGAGTTCAACTCCCTTATTTTACAAATGAGGAACCTAAGGCTCAAAGAGGTAACTTACCCAAGGCAGGACATATGTAGTTGCGCTTAGCAAGACTATATCCTTCTTGCTGCCCCATTCAGAGAACCCAGGAACAGAAGGCTGCGGGATAAACACTGTATGTTCCCTCAAAATTTGGCTGGTAAGCAACAGGGTGATTGTCATCCTAGTCAACAACACCAGAGAAATGGGGATGAGACCTGACTCTATTATGACCCATGGCACAGCCCATAGAAAGAAGACTATCTGATCCAACTGTGCTTTAAGAATATATCTAGAGGGGCAGCTAGGTGGCACAGTGGATAGAGCACCGGCCCTGGAGTCAGGAGGACCTGAGTTCAAATCCAGCCTCAGACACTTGACACTTACTAGCTGTGTGACCCTGGGCAAGTCACTTAACCCTAATTGCCTCACTTAAAAAAAAAAGAATATATCTAGAGGGGGCAGCTAGGTGGCACAGTGGATAGAGCACTGGCCCTGGAGTCAGGAGGACCTTAGTTCAAATCCAGCCTCAGACACTCAACATTTACTAGCTGTGTGACCCTGGGCAAGTCACTTAACCCCCATTGCCCTGCATAAAAAGAAAAAATATATATATATGTATCTAGAGTTCCCATCATTTTTTTCACCAACATCTCTCATTCCTGCTCATTAGAATACATACTCTGATCCCTGGTCTAGAACCATTTCATTTCATTTGACACTCTGATGACTAAAGATGCCTCCTATGCCAGCTGAGACACAGACCAATCTTCTTCTCCAGTGCTACACACATCAGTGGCAGCACACGCCTGTCCTAAGATTCTTTGTCCTCAGAGGATTTCACTGAGAAAACATTTGCCCTTCATGCTATTCCTGTTTGTTGTGTGTAAGCATAGATGAGTTCTTTCTTCTCTCAGTATCAGTTTCTTTTCTTTATTTTTAGTGAGGCAATTGGGGTTAAGTGACTTGCCCAGGGTCACACAGCTAGTAAGTGTTAAGTGTCTGAGGCTGGATTTGAACTCAGGTCCTCCTGACTCCAGGGCCGGTGCTCTATCCACTGTGCCACCTAGCTGCCCCTCAGTCTCAGTTTCTTCATCTGTGAGACAAGAAGGTTGTACCAGATCAAGGGTTCTTAACCTGAGCTCTGTAAGCTTGAGTTTAAAAATGTATTTTGAAAACTGTAGTTCAATGTGATTTGTGTCCTTGGTAATTGCATATATTTTATGGATTTAAAGGTATAATTTTGAGAAGGGGAATCTATACCTTACTAGACTGTCAAGATTATAAAATCTAGTAGAATATAAGCTTCCTTAGGGTAAGACTGTTTCTTTGTATTCATATAGCAAGTGATTAGTGTAATGAAAGACCTGGAGTAGACACATGATAAGTGCTTGACCTAATTGAAAAATTGCCATTGTGCAGAATTGCAGAGAATTTGGTCTTTCCCAACTTTTTCTCCACTATTATATGACAAAGAAATTGAGAATAAAAATTTGATTATCTTGGCCAGGTTTTAGATTAGTCAGACTTAGGGTTCAAGGAACAAAGCATAGCAAATCTCTATACTTGACCTTATATGATAACTCAAGATTATAGTAAAACCCTAAAGGTCTGTGGTTTTTTTTTTCTTTTTCTTTCTTTCTAATACCTCTGTCTACTCTTTTTCTCTCAACAGGAATGTGCAGGATAATTGTTGCCTGCGTCCACTTTATATTGATTTCAAGAGGGATCTTGGATGGAAATGGATTCATGAACCCAAGGGGTACAATGCCAATTTCTGTGCTGGTGCCTGCCCATATCTATGGAGTTCAGATACGCAGCATAGTAGAGTAAGTACTTCACTAAATTGAATACTTGCTTGTAGAGCTACTGAAAGTCCACAGCAGAGGAGTCAAACACATGGCCTCCAGTATTCCCAAGTGGGCCCAAATTTAATTAAAATTGGGATATATTTAACGAAATAAATAAAACAATAGATATAGTTAATGTTATATGGTTTCATGACTCTTGCTTCTACTTGAATGTGACACCATTCATATAGAGTTTAGACACACATGCTGTTGGCATTTCCAAATGATTTGGATGGATGCTGGAAAAATCTTCTACATAGCAGAGAAAAGACATGAAACTTTGGTAAATGAGAAATCAGTATGAGTTCATCTGATTAATTTTCTGCCTTTGGAAAGGTACATAAGACTTGTCTCACCAAACTGTTTGAAAGCTCACTGAGAGTGAGGACTCTCAGGATTCTCCTACATATAGTAGGTACCCTGAAAATATTTTTTGAATGAGTGAATGAATGACATGATGTTACAGACAAAAACAATGAGAGGAAACAGATTTGTTACTTAGAAGCTGAGTGGTAACTTTTCTTCATGATAATTTGTTAGATGTTTTCATTTCTAAATTTCTGCATAGACCAAATTGAAGTGGGCATTTATCAGTTTTCTAGTTACTTAAGTCAAGATAACAACAAATGACATTTGTTTATGATTTTAAAGTTTGCAAAGTACTTTATGCAGGGTGTTCCAAAAGTCTTCAGTTTTAAGCTATCAAGTTTAAAACTTTTAAGCTATTAAAGCTTAATAATAATAATAGTCTCAAAAGTCTTTTAACCTTTAATAACTTAAAACTGAACTAAGGCTTTATATTTGAGAGTATTATTTATATTTTAAATAGTTTTAAGCTTTAATGACTTATAATTGAACTAGGACTTTTGAGGCGATTATTATTTATATTTAAAATAGTTTTAAGCTTTAAGAGCTTAAAACTGAACTAAGGTTTTTGGGACACTTGGTGTAGATTATCCAGTTTAAGCCTTACAACAAACCAGTGAGGTAGGTAGGTGCGATAAGTATTGTTATCCCCAGTATATAGATGAAACAACTGAGGCTCTGAGAGATTAAATAAATTGCACCCAGTTTGTAAATGTCAGAGATAAGATTTAAACTCATGGCTTTCTAACTAGAGGTTTAGCATTCTAGCCACTATGCTTACTACCTCTGGACAGATCATTGGTTTGGGGGAGGGGAGGGCTGAGAAACAGATTAGGTCCTATGGATTCTAATCTATAGCCTTGTCTTGGCTGTGTATATACTTAAGAAAGCCTCTTGATCCTCCATTATACTTGCCTGTGCCTGACCCTAATAATAATAGCTAGCATTTATATAGCTCTTCAAGGTTTGCAAAGCATTTTGCCTATATTATCTCATCCAAACCTTAGAACTGAAGACATTATAATGCCCTAGTAATGTTCTTCAAGAGCACATGTCAGTTCTTGCTGATATCTGAAATGGTTTTAAAGAGTCTCTATCTATTTGTCATGACAAACTAATATGACTTGCTTTCTTTCATCTTTATTTTGAAACACTGGATTGACATTTGAGGTGGTACAAAAGATATAGTATCTTGAAGTTGGGAAGACCTGAGTTCAAATTCTGCTCAGGCACTTACTATTAATGCTATCTTATATCCAGTTTTTTCTATCTTATAATCCAGTTTTTTATTATTATTGTTGTTATTTTATAGAAGAGAAAACTGGAGTTCATTGAGTTTAGGTGATTTGTCCTAAATTAAATCATTAGATTGAGGCAATGCCAAGTTTCTTAACTTGCAGCCCAGTGCTTTTTGCTTCCTTCTTTATATCATTCATCCTGTCTGGGTCTTCCAGTACTTGTGTCAAGAACCTGCCAACTTCTGGGATAGTTAGATTGGACAAGACAGTATGGCATAGGGGCAGCTAGGTGGCGCAGTGGATAGAGCACCAGCTCTGGAGTCAGGAGTACCTGAGTTCAAATCTGGCCTCAGACACTTAATGTGCTTACTAGCTGTGTGACCCTGAGCAAGTCACTTAACCCCAATTGCCTCACTAAAAAAAAAAAAAGACAGTATGGCATCATAGAGATGAGTGCTAGATTTGGGGATGACAAGAGCACATCTTAGTTCAGAGCCAGCTTCTGTAAATAGTTGAGTGATTTTGGTAAATCCATTTTTAACCTCTGAACCTCAATTTCTTTGTCTGTGAAACGAGCATCCCCTGACTTACATAAGCTCAGAAGTGTCAAAAAGCTCAAAAGTGGTCATGCATAGCATGTACTTTGCAAACTTTAAAAGTTATTTAAATGCTATTATCATTATCTGTTGTCCCTTATTACCTTTGTAGGTTTCTCTTCTTAGGAGATGTGATGGGAATATCCTACAGTGCTGACTAGAATGGTAGTGAATTTGCTGCCAGAAAACACACATAATTTATCCAGAAAGGAAAATATGATGAGTCTATAGGGTTTCCCAGTGCTTAGAGTGATCTGCCCTAATAATGTTCTTCAAGAGCGCATGTCAGTTCTTGCTGATATCTGAAATGGTTTTAAAGAATCTCTATTTGGCATTAGACAAACTAATATGACTTGCATTCTTGCATCTTTATTTTGAAACACTGGATTGACATTTGAGGTGGTACAAAAGATATAGTATCTTGTAGTTGGGAAGACCTGAGTTCAAATTCTGCTCAGGCACTTAACTATTAATGCTATAATAATAATAATAAGTATTATTAATATAATTATTATTGCTATTGTTATTATATAAAATATATTTTGACACTGCAAGGTAACTGAATCCTCAGCTTCAAGAGACATTCTCATTCCTTCCATTCTCTTTGTCTGAGTTCTCTTTGGACAGATAGGTGATTCCACCAGGGTAGCAGTAATAGCAGTTTAGGCTAGTCTAAATTGCCAAGCAGAAACATTCTTCATCAATTTGATACGTATATGTAGTATGGGAAATTGGGAGTTGTGCTTGTTTTTCAAGGAGAGAGGAAGAATAAACTGTCATGGTCACAAATATGTAGCTTGTACAATCCCCCCAAAAGCCAGAGAGAGTTTAATAAAGTAATCGGTGTTGTTGAACTGAACAGCCTTCTTTCTGAGGCTGAAAAGCTACATAGAATTTTTAAAGAAAAGGTCAGTTAGTATTTAACCTAACACATTAATAGTATCTTTGGAAATACCTATATATCATCAGTGGTTAACCTACTGACTTCTCTTAGTGAATGTTCAGGTAAATATAATGTGGGATTAAAAGTACAGTATTAAAATATGTAGAAATTGGACTTTCATTTGATTTCATGGATAGCTCTCTAGTCTCCCCTCCCTTCTCTTCCTCACGTCCCCCTAACAACATGAAAGTCTGAATAGATATGATTTTAAAGCAGCAAATAGAAAAAAAGAAAACCTGGACAATAAGGAGCCTTCCTACACTTCCCTTGATGTATAGTCATGGTATCATTTCATTTTGAAAACAATGGTAAAACCAAAGGAAATTTCTCTCTGGGACTTAAGAGTAAACCGATCCTAGGGATAAGATCACATAATTCATTTGACAGGAAGCCTTCAGAGGGTTTAGAGTTTGGAGATCATCTGGTCCAGCCCTTTAAATTTGTAAGTAAGCCACAAAGATCTTCAAAGCCCAGTCCAAGGTCACACAGGTAATGACAGTTCTGGTTTCGGAACTTAGGACCTAGGTTGTGGAATCCAGTTTTCATTCATAATACTGCACTGCCTTGTTCTAACAGTATTCCTACCCTACAGAATAGGTTCTTGCTTTGTATCCAAAAGTGATTTAAAATTCTATCATATAAGCCTGTAACAAAGAAGATTTATTTATTCATTCCACAAACATGAGCACTTATGGTATGTAGTAGAAAGCACTCTACTCTAGGGAGAGGACTTAATAAAAGCTAGACACAGACATTGTTCTCCAGAAGTTCATAATTTAGGTGGGAAGATATAATGAATGAACATGGAAAAAAACAACAACATTGCAATTATAAAACAACTTAGGACCAAATGTAGCACCATCATTTTCAGTAAGTGCTAAGGGGCTTTACAGAAAAGGAGTGATCATAGTAAGAAGGCAAAGTTTAATGAGGGAAAGATGAGAAAATAATTAATTTATTGGTTTTACTTAACCTGACCAGTATTGAAGACGTGACTTGCTGAAATGGCCACCAAAAATGTTGAGTTTTTTGAAAAGTGCCAGTTCACTCTTTGCATATAGATAGAGCCTAATATGGGTATAGATGGAATGGAAAGAGGGAGACAATTACAAAACTTAGAACTCTCAGTCAAGATCAGTGAGACTCTAATCAATTCTTTGGGCTAGTAATAAAGCAATTTGTTGGTTCTCTATGCCATCTGCTAATGCCCATCATCCCTTCCTCTTCCCATTCCATTTTCTAACAACCATTTGTTCCCCTTGCAGGTTCTCAGCTTATATAACACCATAAACCCAGAAGCTTCAGCATCTCCTTGCTGTGTATCCCAGGATTTAGAACCTCTCACCATCCTCTACTATGTAGGCAAAACACCCAAGATTGAACAGCTTTCCAATATGATCGTCAAATCTTGCAAATGCAGCTAAAAATCCTGGAAGCAGATAATGATGATCACAGTGATGATGACGGTGATCACAATGATGATGACGATAACTGCGATGATAATGACATGCATACCAAGAATAAAAAAGAGAGAGCCTCAGTTCATCAGTGTTAAAAAAAAAAAGAAAAGAAAAGAAAAAGCGGTACTAGTATGAATACTTTGGAAGTTTGGTTCTTTGTTTTTTAAAACTGGCATCCGAAGCAAAAAAGAAAAAAGAAAAAAGAAAAAAAAAAGTTGAAGTCCTTATCCTACATTTCACCTTCTCTGATAGTGAGATAGACAAGAAGCAAAATCTTTTTTTTTTTTAAAGAAAAAATAAACACTGGAAAAATTTGTTTAGTGTTAACTATGTGAAAGGAAAAAAACAGGAAAATCCCATTAAGTGGAGTTGTTGTATGTACCTGTCCTGTCCCATGCCTCACTTGATTTCTCTGTATTGCTATGCAATAGGCCCCTTTCCCATTTCTTTTAGCTGTAGAATTAACAGTGCATTATTTATTTGTGTGTAACTATACAATGAACATTTCTTGGCCCTCAGAAAGCAAAAACTGGTGGATGAAGAGGAGACCAAATCAATGGCCAGAAACCTGAGAATGGAAGGCTTAGGGAACTTGAACTCTTGACAAGCCTGGGGGAAAATTAAAAAAAAAAAAAAGGCCACATAGTGGAGTGAAGACTGAAGTCAAGTGATTACATGACAAAGAAAGTCTGACTTAAGACAAAAAAGAAAAGAAAACAAAAACAAAACCCAAACACGTATTTCATATGCCAGATGCCTAAGGAAGTTTAAGATACTGAAAAAAAAGCTCATTAATAAAGGAAACCTTTAGCCTGAAAGATAAGTCTGTAAGATTTTTTTTTTTTTTACTATAAGTGGTTCAAATGTCAGTTTAGTAAAACCAATGAAATTTGAAATGTTTTGACATATACTGGTCTAGTCCTCAGACCTTACTTAATGTGTTGCTGTATAGCTATGCTATGGGATTTTTTCCCTTCTTTTTGGTATCTATAACCATACCTATAGTATTACAATAGGTGGGTAGTAAAGCCAGCTTAATTGGAAACATATCTGTAGATCTCTATTGTAAACTATTAAAAAAACATTAAGGACTTTATGTGTAATGTGTAAATTTTCACCATTTTTTTGTATTCTGTAATACTGTCAACTATGATAATTTTGAATTTAAATTTGGGGCTCTTTTTTTTTTATCATCCAGATTAATGTGTTTCCCTCTAGCTGGCCAGTATGAGTAGAGTCCCTGTATTTTTTACTTGCACTACAAATACATGTTTATATGATATTTGCTATACATGTGCTTTGTATATTGTTCAGCATTATGACATAAGCTACCTGACTCCACTTGTCTTTTTTTTCTTTTACAAAAAAAAAAAAAAGGAATAGATTCAAGTTCATTGGTTTTTCCTTCTTTATCCATGAATTTTGAGACAACATGGCCTAGTGGGTAGACTTCTGGCCCTGGAATTAGAAAGACCTGGGTTCAAATGTAACCTTAATACATTTTAGCAATATGGTCCTAGGTGAGTCACTGAACCTCTATGTGCCTGAGACAAGTTTGGAGAACTTCTCTACCAAGTCATAAATTGGGTGACTGTCTGCATTGGTAGAGAGTTCCTGTACTAGCAGTTCCCAACATTGCCTGAAATCACAGAACTTCGTGTCTCCTTGGTTACAGCTGCAAATTACTAAACAGTTCAGATTTTTAAAAGCCCACCCCACAGTCTTTTAGGAGATTATACGAAGCTTTAGACAAATAGATATAGTGAGGGTGAAATGTTTTCCTTAAGGGGCTTGAGGATCTGACTGAAGTTGATGGCTGAGTAAATAGGTGTCTCTAACTTGGTTAAATCAATATTTTCACATATTCCACTTTTTGTATTGTTTGTATAAAGGGTAGACAGCTCCTAGGAAATATCTTTGGCTTTAATCAGATTTTGAGTTTTCAGGGGAAAATAAATTTGAAATATACTTTTCCTTTCTTTTAATTTTTTTTAAAGAAAAACAAAACCTAGATCAGCATAGAAATAGCTAGTATGGTTTATTTTACCAAAGTGAATGGTTGTTCCAGATGTTCTTTGCATACTTCAATAGAAGCTAAATTCTTCTTTATTTACAAATGGAGATCTTTGGCGTGAAAGTCATCTCTTTCTTAGTCTTGGATTGCATTGGCTCACATTAACATAGGTGGCTAGGCCCTTTGGGCAAGACACTTGTAGCTGCATCTCTAAATGTCGCAAACATCGGTCAGTGGCAACGGATTGATAAAGAAACATGGAGATAAAATGTGGGAGGTGACATGTCAAAAGGGAAGTCTTAATTTTTTCCCTCTAATCAACTTCCTCATTTTTGGCTTTAAAATGAAGAAGTTGCTTGAAAAGTTTGAAAAAAATAGTAATGAATAAGAATAGGGTGCCATGGTGGCAAACCTATACTTGTTGTGTGCTGGATGAAGCCCAATACCAGATTTGAGTGGGGTTTTTTTTCTTTCCATTTTCCTTTTGATTCTGCGTAGTATGCTTTTATTTCTGTAGGTATTTTCTCTCCAAATAGAATGAAGTGTTTTTTTTGGTTTTGTTTTTTTCTTTCCTCATGGATGCACTGATAATATTTTAAATGCTCTATTTTAAATCTCCAGAATCTTTTTATTTGGGGCTTCTGTTAGGCATTTATTCCCCTTTAGCGAAGATGAACATAGGGTGGAGGGAGAGGAAAGGGGGAAATGTTAGCACCATGGGTGAGTTAGGGCAGCATTTTCTGTGTGTTAGGCAGCAATACAATTGTATGGTTGGCATGTTTTTTTTTTTTTTAATGGAACATAAGAACAGCTGTTTTGTATTTTGGTGACCGATTACTCTGTATATTATCACATTGTATGACTGTTTTGTGGTGCTCTAGTGGTAAATAAATTATTTCAATTGTACATCAATGTGGATTTACTACGACAGCATGGAAAATACCTTTTGTGTCATGAATCCTATTCTCCAATGGGAGGGGTTATAAGGCATTTAAAACTTGATTTTTTAAAAAGGTTGTATGTTTTTGAAATCATTGTATTACTTAGCCAAGAAATGCTGCTCAAGGCTTGGTCAGGTACACCTACAGTCTTTGGAATTAAAGACCTCAGCTCAGATCCCAGTTCAGCAATTCAGTGTTTCTGTGACCTTGGACAAGTTCCCTAACCTCCAGGCTTCACTTTCCTCATCTTTAAAATGAGCAGCTGGTACTACATAATCTCTAGGGTCCCTTCTAGTTCTTAATCTCATGAATTTACTAATAATAATTATAGTTAGGATTTATAAAGTGCTTTAATTTTCACAGTGCTGTACATTTATTCCAGTGCTTTGGTAATATGTTACTTTGACAGCAGACCTACACTTTTTTTTTGAGGGGCAGTGAGGGTTAAGTGACTTGCCCAGGGTCACACAGCTAGTAAATGTCAAATGTCTGAGGCTGTATTTGAACTCAGGTCCTCCTGAATCTAGGGCCTATAATTTATCCACTGTGCCACCTAGCTGCCCCAGAGCTATCCTTCTAACAAGAAACATTCTTCTCCCTTGTTCACAAAATCCAAACAATTATTACTGGTAAGAAGGAAAAACAATGACTTATTCAGAGGGAAGGTTTTTGTCTAACTATTTTAAAACTGTAGAAGACATTATTCATTTGCTCCTGAAACGTGTGGGATTCCCCTTATTGCCCTAAAACTGTTTTTGGCCATAATGCTTGGTGGTTGAGAGTAGATGCAGCTTTTCTATCTAGTGGTAAACCACATTCCATTCCCCATGTCATGTTTATTTCTTCCAAAGATTCCCAATGTCATATTTGTAACTCCAGCAGAATGAATACTACACTTAAAAAAATTGTGATCAATTTCACTCCCTTGTGCCTGGGTTCTCACCTTATCTAAAAAACCCTACAATCATACATGTTTATATATATATGCACAGAGAGAATAATTATACATATAATCATATATATATATCTTAAGTGAAAAAGATTAACATGAGGGTGTGTTCAAACAAACCATGCTTCTATATTGAAAAAAATTGAATATAGGCATGCAGTATGTGTGTGTGTGTGTGTGTAAATATATGTATAATATAGGCTAGATGGAGAAAACTTTAACTTGGGATTATATTCATATTACTAGTGCTACATATAAAATGGAAGAAAATAGAACTTTTGTACAAATTGTAAGAATGAGATGCTTTAGATAATAATGACAATATTAAGACTGAGATTCCTGAAGGATATCTATTAGACTACATGGGAACAGGGAGCATTTACATGTTCATCTGATTTGAGGAGGTGTCCTGAAGTTCATTGTCATCTCTAACTTGAAGCTGCATGAAGAATACCTTCCAGTCTTAGTACAATTCACAAGATCATAGAATCAGAGCTGGAAGGAACCTCAGAGACCATCTAGTCTAACTCACCCATTTTGCAAAGGGAGAAACTGAAGCCCAGAGAGCTTTTGGTGAGTAACCCAAGCTGACACAGGGAGTCAGTAATAGAGGTCACATCTGAATCCAGGTTGTCAGACTCAAAATCCATTTCAACTACTAGATGATTCATTCAGGTTCTCTCCAGACTGGTATTTAGCCTTTCTGAATACTCCAAACCATTGTTTTCTTCAGCGGTAAGAACTGTTTGGGTTTTGTGAACAAGGAAAAAGAATATTCCATGTAATTGGGTAGAACTGGTTGAAATCTTCTATATAGCTACTGGCCATGTCTGACCTGAGCCCAGAGAATTCCAGTAGTTCTCTATCACTTCTAGGATAAAATACAACACCCTTGTTTGTCATATAAAGATCTTCATAGTCTCACCCCATTCTTCCTTTTCTGGGTTATTATGCTTTATTTATTTTCAGTTGTACAGAGAAAAGCCCTGTCAATGCAATCTACTTGCTGTCTCTCATAAATAACACTCTTATTTCCCCTCTCCATGCCTTTGCATAGTGTTCCATTAAGTCCCCACTACTTCAGCCACTTTTTAAAAGTCCCAGCTAAATTCCCATCTTCTACAGTAAGTCTTTTCCAACTCCTCTTAATTCTAGTGACTTCGCTCTCTAATTTAATTCCTATTTCACCTTTTTTTTTTGTGTGTGTGTGTGTGTACATATTTGTTTGCTTATCTCCCCTATTAGATTGTAAGCTCCTTGAGGGCTGGGACTATTTTTTGATCCTTTTTGTATCCCCAGCTTTTAACATAGTGTTTAGTAAGCAGGTGATTAATAAATGTTTATTGACTGATGGTCCTCCATCCCCAGAATGCCCTCCTTCCTCCTTCCTTTAAAGCTCAATTCAAGGGCCACTTCCTACATGAGGAATTTTCTAATGCCCCCAGCTGCTGATATCCCCCTCCTTCAACCACCCATTACCTTGTTTACCATATTTTCCATATGTTTTATATTTACTTATATGTGCTCCAAATCTGCTTCCTGAATCACATGAACCATCCTGAATCTTTTACCTAGCTGAAAAAAAAATTAAGGCTATTTATTGTGAGCTCACTTGTTTCCCTTCCTCTACACCTTCTGGTCCTTGGCTCCAATCCCCAGGCAAGAAGGAGCCCCACCCTTTTTTTTTTAAATCAAGGCGGGTGCTTCAATTTATCTCCTTGTGCCCTTGAGTGATGGTAAATGTTTGACAACCAACCTGGGAAAAACATGTTTGCAGGACACATTTTAAAGTTTAATCTGCATTATTAGCACTTTGTTAAATGTAGGTAATCATCAAAATAATAAATCATACTCTGATTGTAGGAATGGCTAATTTCTAAGGTGTAAATGCTTACACTGAAAATTTTACAATAGACTCTAGTTCAGCTGGCTCCAGCACATAGCTGCTGTTATCCCAACTTGACCTCTTGTTTCTTCAAGCAATTTGCTCCATCAGATCTCTCAATCTTTCTCTGTCTCTGTCTTTCAACTGTCTCACTCCATCTCTCTTAATCTGTCTCTGTCTCTCTGCTCTCTATCTCTGTCTCTCAATTATTTTTCCTTTTCTACCAACTCCATCTGCCTATAAATGTACCCACTTTCCCCACCCTTAACTTTAAAGAACAAAACAAAAAACAACCCTGCTGTTCCCTGAAGCCATTTTCTCACATCTTGCATTCCTTTCACTACCAGCTTCCTAAAAAGACTTTTCTAACCCCTTCCCCTCTAATCTCTCCCCACCTACTTAAAGAATCATAGCATCTCAGAGATGGGAGGGACTTCTAATGCACTCTAGTCCAGTATATATCTGGATAAGATTACTCTGTAATTTCCTTCATGATTGAGCATCCAGACTCTGCTCATGTTTCCACAGGTGGGAATTTTACTCCAAAGACAGTCTGTCTCATATTGGACACCTCTGGTAATTAAGTTCTTTTTTTTGAGTAGAAATTTGCTTCCCTGTAACTTCCTGTTGCTCCCAGTTCTGTTCTCTGGGCCAAGCAGAACAAGTCTGTTCTCTCTTGTATATGACAGTACCTCTGGGGAAAGGGTGGTTTGGGACACTTCTGGGGATCATTCCAGAGGAAAAGGGGATGAAATTATCAGGTCAACTATTTGAAATATAGCCAAGCATCCCAAAGCAAAAGAAATGTTCTTGGTGATTTTTAAAATAGATGGCCCCAGATCATTACACTACAATTGATACTCTTTACTAAAGGGGCCTTTGACCTTCACTGAATCTTTTACTCTTAATTGATACATAAGTTTAACAAACTTAGTTATCAGATTCCCAGGCCACAGCAAATTAAATACAGCATGGTGTGAACCGATAGAGGCAGATACACTGAGCACATCAAAAAAAAAATTACTTCATTCAGATGTCAGTTGCTAACAGGGAGAAATAAACAAATATTGCCTTTTGTTTCATAGTTTGGTGCTTCCTTATGGATATATTAACAGGGTATGGACAGGCCCTGGACTAAAAGTGGAATCAGCAAAGAATGCTTTAGTTTGATTTACTAGCTGGTGAAGGGTCAGCTATCTCCAAATTTTCTACTGGAGTCATTTATCTGAAACCTTGCCTCACCCCAGCCCACAGGGCTTCCTTGTTGATAGGAATAAGATAATATAGGGGAGGGAAGATTAGGAGATGTAGATTCTCCTTATAATCAGGCTATAAACCCTACCACTCTGTTGAAACTTCTGTATATAGAGTTACCATGATCTCTTAACTAGAACTATCCTTTTCCAAATCTAATGATCTTTTCTAAATCCTCATTTTCCTTGACCACTCTGAAGCTTTTTACACTATTGAACATCCCCTTTTCCATGATAGTCTTTCCTCAATTTCTGTCATACTGCTATCTCTTATTTTCTTCCATCTGACTGCTCCTTCTCAGTCTCTTTTGCTGTATTATCATTTGTCTCCTACCCTCTGAACTTCAGTGTCCCCAAGGTTCTGTTCTCTTCTCTCCTCATTTTTTCTAGGTAATCATATCAGTCATTCATTCATTACATAAACGTTGATTACACACCACCCATATTCTAGGTGGTACACTGGGGGCTAGGATTTAAAGACAAAAAAGAAACTCAGGCTCAATGATCATTTCTATGCACACACATATATAATATACACACATATGTATGTTTATATATGTGGACACACACACACACACACACACACACACACACACACACTGAGGGAGCGAGACAGAATGATTATGTACCAAGCACTGTGCTAAATCCTGAGGATACAAGTACAAAAAGCCAAGATAGTCCCTGTCCTCAAAGAGCTTATGTTTTGTTGGGAGAGAAGTATTTTTATTTTAAAAAGTTATAGAAATGATGAGTGAAACCTTAGGGGAATGGATTGACAGAATTCCTCCTTTTCAGGAGCAGTAAGAGAGGTGGTTTGGTCATGGTTTCAGATCTATCCTATCTATCTACCTACACATCTGTCTATCATATAGCACAGTCCCAATCAATGTAGCTCTTCAATTCCACTCCCTCTTCACCAGTTGTCTACTAGACATCACCATCTGGATGTCCCATTAGCATCTAAAATTCAATATTATAAAAACAGCTGAACATCTTTTCCCTTAGGCTAACTCCATTTCCATCCTTCCCCTTTTCTGTCAAGTGTAATACCATGGTACCCAGTTACCTGGATACCTAATGTAGGAGGTCTTAATTCTTCACTCTCACTCATCTTCCACAGCCAATCAGTTGCCAAGGCTAGCCCATTTTGCTTTCACTATTTCTACCACTTAAGTGGGCTTCTCCTCACTCATGTAATCATCTCTCGAGTACAGGCTTTTATCATCTCTTCCCATGGTACAGTGGAAAGAATATTACATTTGAAATCAAAGGATCATGGCTAAGATCCTGGCTCTGCATGACCTTGTACAAAGCAGTTAACCTCTATGGACCTCAATGTTCTCATCTGTACAATTAGTGGGAATGACTAGATGGACTTTAATCTTTCATCCTATCTCTATTTAATAGTTTCTTAATTGGTCTTATTGGTCCTTCTAAGTGCAGTTTTCCTGCTCTATAATCCTTCTTCTTCAGAGATGCCAAAATGCCTCTAAAGCTATACTCTGCTTCAATTGCTTGCCCAAAAACTTTCAGTTGCTTGCTTATCACCTCTAGAAAAACATTCAAACTCTTAAATATGTAATTTAAGACCTCCACAATCTAGCTCCAATCTACCTTTGCAATCTCATTCAATGTATTTTACAATCCAGCCAAACAGCTGTTTCCTGAACTTGATGGTCTAGCTCCACAAATTTGCATAAACCCTGCCCTTTGCCCAGAATGCTTCCCTACTTATCTTTACTTCTTAGAATCCTTATCCTCCTTCCAGAGTCAGTTCCAGTATTAAAAAAACAAAACAAACAAACAAAAAAACCCAACCCACTTATTAGGCACCAGTTTAATAACTGCTCTAGGGAAAACAAAAGCTCCTTGCCCTTGGGGAGCTTACATTTTATGGGAGGGGGAGGGGAGAAAATATGTATATAGATAAATAATTATAGAATATATATTCAGTAAATATAAAGTTATATTGTGGGAGGAAGTAACAACTGGAGGGATTGAGGTCTCATGAAGGAAGTTATAGTGTTTGAAGAGAACTTTGAAGGAAGCCAGGGGTTCTAAAGAGGCAGAAGGTGTGGTGGTGGTGGGGGACCATTGTGGGTATAGGAGACAGGACATGTGTGCATTGTCTCAGAGGCAAAAGATGGAACATCACATATGGGGAACAGGAAGTAGGACAATTTGGTTGGATCCTAGAATGTAGCAATAAGAACTATGTATAAAGGGTCTAGAATGATAGTCTGGAACTCGATTGGCTTCAAATGCCAAAAAGAGGAATTTTAGTTGGATCCTAGAGCCACTGGAGCTTCCTGAGCAGAGATGGGACATGGTTAGACTATATATTTTAGGTTTCACCTCCTTCATGAAACCTTTCCTGATGGTTCTAATGAATGATTTTGCCTTCCTACCATATATTATTTTCTGCATTCATATTTGGGACTGTTTCAGTCTTTGTATTTTCAGTACTTAGTACAATACCTTGCACATCCTAGTCCCTTAATGTTTCTTTGTTGAACTGAATTGAATTCTAGCTTCCAAGATAGAGTGCTGGTCCGAGAGTCAGGAAGACTCTTCTTCCTGAGTCCAAACTCAGACACTAGCTAGCTGTGTGACCCTGGGCAAGACGCTTAACCTCATTTGCCTCAGTTTCCTGATCTGTAAAATGAATTGGAAAAGGAAATGGCAAACCACTCCAGTATCTTTGCCTAAGGTTGGCTACAACTGACACAAGTGAACAGCAAAACAGTGAAGGGGAAAGCTTCCTCATAATTAGTACTACACTAAAGTGGAAGATGTTGCCTTGGGAACTAGAGAATCCTCCTTTACTACAGGGCTTCTAGCAAAGTCTAGTTGACATAGTCTTACTAAATGCTTATTGACTGACTGATAATCACTTTTGAGGGATGTAGGAAAAAGAATTCTTGGTTTAAATATAAACTATACTTTATGTCCTCTAGGCTCCTTTCCAATTCTTGAATCAACCTTCATGATCTCTAAGAGGAAAACTTTGTTTTTCCTCCCATATTACAGAATGGTAAATATAGGATTGGTTCTCTAGGGAAAATGTCAAATATTGTATCAACTAGTTAATGTTTTACAGGAATATAACATTTCATTGCCACCCCCCCCCCATCCTCAACAATAACAACAACAACAAAAAAGATATGTCCCCAGTCTAAAGATCCTGGAAGGATTATTCTTATTCATAATGGTAGCCACAGGGCAGCAATGATGGAAGTTCAGTAAGCAGAACAATCTGGGACTTGTCATCTTAACCAGGCATTTCCTGTCTGCCTATGTTTTCTATGGGAAAGATTCTCTGGTGGACAACTTTTCTTTCTTGATTGCTTTCTTATTGGAGGTTTCTGCCCTTTTTGGTACCCCCAGTGCTTAGCACAGTGCTTGGCATATAGTAGATGCTTAATAAATGTTGATTGATACAATTTTGCAATTTATTTTCTCATATACTTTTAGGCTGTGTCTACATGACACTAATCAATCCAAGTGATTATGCCAAAAAGGATGGCAAGCCAATTATTTGTCATTATTTAGCCAAAGCAATGATTGGCTAAAAGCATTTTTTCATTTTTTAATAAACTTTTGGAAACTAAGCCTCAGTGGATTTATGGGCTGAAATGAAGGAAATCAATATCCATTAAGTACTCTGGAACTGGAGTTCAGGTGAGAAATAGGCTGTCTATATAAATCTGGGAGTCATCTGAATTTAGGTGATAGTTGTAGTTGCAAGAACTGATGAAGTCACCAAATGAGCAAGTATAGAGAAGAGAAAAGGACCCTCTGATTGGTTTATCACCCACTCCATCAATCTAAAACCCTTTGGCATCATTCCATTGACCCTCAGAGAACCACAGCTCTCCACTTTGGAGACCAGTTGTTTAAAGGATAGATAGCTAACCTAGTAGTAAGAAAGTCTTGGGTCCAATCTGGACCTAGATATATATCAAGGATACCTATCCAGAACACATTATGTAACCTCTCTGTGCTCAATCTTCCTGACTTCAAATCCAATACTCTATTGTACATGGATGTCTCTTTATATAGATAGCTTTCCCCTGAACAACGTGTGGAACTCTAAGTTGGCTATATACAGAATCTAATACATACTGTGTTTCATGGAAGTCCAATATTATAGTTACTCCCAGCAAGGGACTATCTGTGTGATCTTGGTCAAGGCATTCAATCTCTCTGAGCTTCAATTTTCTTATTTATAAAATGAGATGGGGAGGAGCCAAGAGGTTAGAGTAAATAAATGCAGTAACTCACCTGAATTATTCTAACATTCCCTCCAAAAAACTTTAAAATAAAGTCTCGAATTGCATTCTGGAATAGCAGAGCCAACAAAAGGTCAGTGTGAAGCAATTTTCTAGCCCAAGATACTTAGGAGTCCAGTAGGAAAGTTCTGTCACACCAAGGAGGTGGTAGGGTCAGAATACAATGCTGATAGCATTGTGGTAATGACAGTAGCAGTCCTTAGAAGCAGCTACATCAGTGACAGCAGCATCTTTAGGAGCTCTCAGCCCAGAGAAGGGTTAGGGGATCAGACAGCTTGCCAGAAATAGATTACAGGAATCCTTTGTTGGTGCTGGTTCAGGGCCCTATTACATTGCTCATACATAGTTCCAGGTACCACTTCCAGAATGAAAAAGAGCACTAACCTAGCCACAGGCTAGAAGGGACCCGGGTCACAGGGTCATTTAAGTATTCTATTCCTTCTTCTCTTAATCGGGGCAATTTATATATTTGTAAATATTCATCCAAATTGTTAGATTTATTGCCATATGATTGTGTCCTGTCAAAAATGAGATTGGAGCTGAGTCTTTGAGGAGGCCATGGCAAGAATGTAAGGAGGAAGAATGTTCCTCTCCTGTCCCCTTGTGTAAGAACCAGTAAAAAAGCCTCAGTTAGGAGATTGAGTGTTGTGTGGAACATTAAGGCCACCATTGCCAGATTGTAATCCAATGGTAAATCTTAAAAACAATTTTTAAAAAATTTATTTTATTTTTAATTTATGGAATAAAACAAGCTTTCCCATACCATAGTATAGTAAAAAAAAAGCATTGTGTGTGAAACCGCAAATATATATAATTAACTTGAGTATTTATAAGCTTCTTAAATTTTCAATGTAACCATTTATACCTCAGAAATTTGCAAATTCTACAAATCAGAGCTTGATTTATTATTTTGTTGATTGTCTAGACTTAGGAAAGTGATGGAGAAAGTGTCAATAGCACAGAATAAAGTTAAAAGTGTCTTGTGTGTACATTTTTTTTTTTAGAGAGCCTGTTGCTCAACATTTACCAGAACACTCCTGATTGTAGAGTCCATGGAAGGAAGTAGAGCATAATACTAACAAAGCTGGGAAGGGGCAGATTGTGAAGGGTTTAAAAAACCTAACATGGGATTTTATATTTGCTTCTGGAGCTAAAAAAAAAAAAGTCACTGAGCTTATTGAATACAAGGATGACAAGGTTAGACCTGCACTTTAGAGATTCTAGCCTCTACTAGAAGACTTCAATGAGAGGAAACCCATTGCCTCTTCAGGCAGAGTACTCCATTTTGGGACAGCTTTAATTGTTATAAAGCTTCAGCTTACATTAAGCCTAACTCTGTCATTCTGTAACCACCATTCATTGCTTCTCACACATCCTTCATGGCCCAAGCAAGAGCTAGGAAGTAGAGAATGATTTTTTTTTTAAAGGCCCACTGGATATATGGATTAATGAGCTGCCTTAATTCCTTGAAATTCCTTCCAATAGTTCCTCAAGTCAAAAATCTTTTTCCCCCCTGGAAATTCTTGGAATTTTGCCTCTTTATTATACAGCTGTTATAATTCTGATTGTTTTATATATTTTTTGAGTACATGTCTTTCCTCTTAATTTCATTCTCTTCAGATGTAGGGAATGAAACATATTTAGTCCCTTGCACATAGAGGGCTTTAATAAGTGGTGAATTGAGCTGCAATGCTATCTCTGTCATTGGGATGTAAGTTTCTTTGAATCTGAGTAAGAGAACACTTACCATGAATCTCCTGAGAGGCAAGATGGTTTAGGAAAATGGTGTCCAAACTTAATTTTATATCACTACCTTCTGTGTGTGTGTGTGTGTGTGTTCACAATATGTGTATTCACTTATTTGTAAGTTATAAAAATAGGGGCAGCTAGGTGGCACAGTGAGTAGAGCACTGGCCCTGAAGTTGGGAGGACCTGACTTCATATCTCACCTCAGACATTTACTAACTGTGTGACCCTGAGTAAGTCACTTAATCCCAAATGTCTTAAAATATATATATGGGGCCATCTCCAGTCGTCCTGATGTATATCTTGCCACTGGACCCAGATGGCTCTGGAGGAGAGAGTGAGGTTGGTGACTTTTCACAGCCCTCCCTTACTTAAATCCAATTCAATGCAAGTCATGACATCACACTGATGTCATGGTCCTCTTCAAGAATGAAGGGTAAACAACAACAAAGTTATACAAATGGGGCAGCTAGGTGGCACAGTGGATAGAGCACTGGCTTCTCAATTGGGAGGGCCTGAGTTCAAATCTCACCTCAGATACTAGTTATCTGACCCTGAGCAAATCACAACCCCATTTACCTTAAAAAACATCTGGGGCCAGCAAAAAGTTTTACAAAGGTAGTCCTATACTAATACTTTATATTATACAATCTACAGTGCATTATAAAACCTATACCTTAGAAATAAAAAAAGAATGAAATAAAGATAAAATAAATTTTAATCCTAGAAGCAATAGAGAGACCCAGTAATTTATTAAGCAGGGGAGGGGATAGTCAGACATCAACATTAGGAAAATTTCTTAGCTCTGTGGATATATTAGACAGGATAGATTGGAGTTGAGAGAAACTTGGGGCAACAAGATCCATTGGGGCTATATCAATGGTCTAGGTGAGAGGCAATGAGGACCTAAACTAAGGTGGTAGCTTTGTAAATAGAAAGAAGGGGATGGATGTGAGTGGTGTTGTGGAAGTGGAATTGACAACGCTCAACAAATATTTAGATCTGTGCGGTGATCAAAAGTGAAGAACTAAGAATAATACTATGGTTGAGAACCTGGGGAACTAGAAGGATGGTGGGACTCTCAATAATAACAGGGAAGTTCAAAAGAGGGGTGGATTTGAGAAGAATAGTAATGAGCTCTCTTTTGGACTTGTTGAGCTTGAGATGCCTAAGGCACATCCAATTCAAAATGCCCCAAAGAGAGCTGATGATGTGGGAGTGTAGATCAGGTTAGAAATGGGCTGAATAGACACATCTGGTAGTAATTTGCATATTGTTTAGTTGGTTTTTTTCAGTCATGTCTGACTCTTCATGAAACCTTTTTGTGGGGGTTTCTTGGCAAAGATACTGGAGTGGTTTGCTATTTCCTTCCCCAGCTAATTTTTTAGATGAGGAAACTGAGGCAAACAGCATGAAGTGACTTGCCCAGGGTCACACAGCTAGTAAATGTCTGAGGCTGGATTTGAACTCAAGTCTTCCTGACTCCAGGCTTGGCCCTTTATCCACTGTGCCTCCTAGCTGGCCACCTGATTTAATTTGTGTATAGGTGATAATTGAACAGTTTAAGGATGTATAGTTGCATGAGATTATAATAATATGTGGAATAGATTTCCCCCACCCCTGTTACAGTTTAGGAGGAAACCAATAGCTGCATGCATAGTCTTATTGTTTAAACTTAAGTGATTGAGTGGTTTCAGCCTCAAACTTTACACCCCTCTATGAATTCTGCAATGCAGTGACATTGTCCTCCTTGTTGTTCCTTGTTTCCATTCCAATCCCTTACTCCAAGCATTTTCACTGACTGTCTCCCATTCCTGCAACAGTTTTCCTCATCTCCCACTCTGTTTCCCTGGCTCTCTTCAAGTCTAAGCTAAAGTTTCGTCTTCTATGAGAATCATTTTTCAGTCTTGCTTAATGCTGGTGTTTTTTGTCTGCAACTACCCCCAGTTTATCCTGTCTATATTTTGTTTGTCCATAGTTGAGTGTATGTTATCTCCCCGCTTAGATTGGGAACACCTTGAGAGCAGGAAATTTTTTGTTTTGCCTTTCTTCTGTCTCTAGGGCTTAGTATTGTCCCTGGTACACAGTGGGCCCATATTAAATGCTGATTGATTAATTGATTCTTGCCCCAGGAACCAGGTGGTTACCAAGACAATCTAGGAGAAAATATATCTTCTATGAGTGGCAGAGCTTGGCCTAATGTGGCAGAATGTTCATAGGCTCTGAATTAAAATCCTCTTTCTCTATCTTATTATCTTTCTGACCATGGGCAAGTCATTTTAACTTCTCCGGCCTCAGTTTCTTCATCTGTAAAATGAACAGATTGGATTTGATTCCCTTCGAGTTTCCTTGCAGCTTTAAATCCATGATCCTGTCAAATATCTCTACACTGTTATTTTAACCCCACTTCCAGCTTATTTTGTACTTTGTTTCTTTCCACATGGCACATTTTGACCTGAAATCTTCCCTGCTTCCCTCAGCCCCATTTTAAATGCTTTACAGCCACAGCAATATGATTACAAGCTTTTTAACTATTGGGAGACAGGTGTCTGAGTGGCTTGAGAGTGTAGACTGATAGATCATTAGGGCTAACTTCACAAGATACGAGGAAACAACGGAGATCAGAGAAATGTTAGGATACGGCAGGGCTACCCTAGTAAACCACTCAACATTTGTTTGGTGTCCTCTGGATGGGGACTTGCATTTTGAGAGAAAAGGTGAGAAGCAGTCGCATCCGGCCATGACTACAAACTAAGGCATTTTGGGAATTTAACTTGCCTGCTCTATGGAGGTTTGTGTGGGATGTAAGTAAGCTCCTTGAGAGCACGTACTATTTCACTTTTATATTTGTATTTCCGGTGGTTAAAACAACACCTCACACATAGTAGGCACTTAATAACATTGATTGGTTAAGAAGGACCCACATTCCTTTGCCAGTATGCCATTCAAAGAATTTTTTGTTCAGTTGTTTTCAATTGTGTCTAACTCTTCATGACCCCATTTGGGGTTTTCTTGGCAAAGATACTAGGGATGGGTTGTCATTTACCTTCTTCAGCTCATTTGACAGATGAGGAAACTGGGGCAAACAGGGTAAACTGACTTGCCCAGGGTCACACAGCTAGTAAGTGTCTAAGGCTAGGTTTGAATTCAGGAAGATGAGACCTGGTGCTCTATCCACTGTGGCACCTAGCTGCCCCATCCCAAGAATAGGATAAATATTTTTTCCTGGACTTGCTTTTCCTCAGTCTGAGAAGTCAATCTTCATATAGGAGATCTCAGAGATCTCTTAGAGATAATACAGTCCTAGGGTTCTTAACCTGGGTTCACGAATAGATTTCAGCAGCTCTGTGATCCTACATAGGTAAAAGAATGAATCTTTACTTTCACTAACCCATGACTGAAATGTAGCACTTCCTTCAATTATGAATATAGGCAACAAACCACATTAGGATCAGCAGTACCTGTGACTTTGTCATCAACAGAAGTCACAGCTGTTTCCATATCACTTCACAGATGTTGCAGAAATCTCAAAAGATTTTTTACTTTCAGCATTACTTTGAAATTACTGTAGTTATTAGACTTGAATCTATATCACAGGGGAGCACAGTCTTCTTTGTCTACAGATTATATTTCAGTATAATTGGCTTCCTTTGTAATCTTATGGATTTTATTTCATTCACTTAAAAGCATTTTTAGAGGATGTTTTTAGGCTTAATAGGAGAGGTCCATGACACACATAAAAAGGTTAAGAACCCCTGGTCCATGAATTCTTCATTTTATAAATTAGGAAAATGCTTATGGTCACAGTGCCATAAGTGAGTGAACCCAGATGAATGCTGGGACTCTCTTGGTTCCAGCGTCCAGGCTTATCCAGCCCAACATAGTGTCTCCCTCTCCTTTACTCTTTTTTTTTTTTTTTAAGTGAGGCAATTGGGGTTAAGTGACTTGCCCAGGGTCACACAGCTAGTAAGTGTTAAGTGTCTGAGGCCGGATTTGAACTCAGGTACTCCTGAATCCAGGGCCGGTGCTTTATCCACTGCGCCACCTAGCTGCCCATCTCCTTTACTCTTTCACCCAAGCGGACTTGGAACTGATTCAGGCAGACGCCAAGGGCATATTCACCTTGGTTGCTCTTGAAAAAACATAGCCCCACCTGATATGATTTGAATAATGCAGATAGATTTAATTTAGATAGTTTATTAGTGCCTGAAGACTGATTCTTATCTGTCCCATGTATCCATTTAGCACTTATGTTTTTGATTTACACCTTATGGTGTAAGTTTAGTAAGATAAAATTTACTTTGTAAGTAAAGCCATGTCCCATTTAAACTTTGTATCTCTCTCAGGACCCTGCACAATATTCTGAATAGAAATGGTACAAAAAAATTTACTTATTTAAGTTGAAATGACTAGTTTGCACTGACTGGACCAACTAGAAAGAGTAAAAAGCCTGAATTATTTTGAAAATATAAATTTATCTGCATTTAAAATGAGTCAAAAATATTTTATTTCTTTCAAATAAATATTGTAAGTAGAATTTGGCTAATAATAATAATACCTAGCCTTTAAGTTTTGTGATTTTTACAATTGATAATAATAATAATAATAATGTTGTTTGTCCTTCATTCTCCAAGAAGGCCATGACATCAAGGTGATGTCATGACTTGCATTGAATGGGATTTAAGTGAGAGAGGGCTGTGCAAGGTCACCAACCTCACTCTGTCCTACAGAATCATCTGGGTCCAGTGGCAAAATATACATCAGGACAACTGGAGATGGTCCCATATGTTTAAGGCAATTGGGGTTAAGTGTCTTGCCTAGGGTCACACAGCTAGTAAGTGTCTGAGGTGAGAAATGCTTATTTCTCCCTCTTTTCCTAGCTACTGTGCCTCATAGCTTCCTTTGGCTAATCAAATATTATATAATAGTGGTGTGGTCAGGCGGGGTCAATAAAGCCCATATTCATACTCTTCATCTTAAAGTTTTGATAATGTAAAGCTCAGGCACTGTACATATTTTCATGATTTTCAAATTATCAGTGCTCACATCAGTAGTTACTGCTTCTGTGTGAACTTGTAAATGAAATTTTTTGAATTTTCTAAATGCATTTTCTTCATTTTTCTAATTCAGCTTTAAGCACCTTGATTTCCAATCCAGACTAATTCTGCTTGGCTCCAGAGGACAGAATAAGGAACAATAGTGAATGGTACAGGGAAATAAATGTAGGGCTTAGTGTAGGGGAAACATTGTAAAGTTGTTAGGCCAAATCTGTATATTGCTCTGTTCATAGGAAGAATAAGCAGAACCACATTCCTGAATCCAGGCATTTCAATGGCTGTCCCCCAGTCCTGGAATGCTCTCTCTTCCTCTCCATCTCATGGCTTCTCTTGCTTCCTTCATGTATCCCCTAAAATCTCTGTAGGAAATCTTTCCCAATATTTCTTAATTCCAATTTCCTATTTATCCATATATAGTTTGTATAGTTATTTGCATGGTGTCTTCCTCATTAGATTGTAAACTCCCTATAGGCAGGGACTATCTTTTACCCTTATTTGCATCTCCAGTGTTTAACATAGCGCATGCCACGTAACAGCAACTTAACAAATGTTTCTTGACTGACTAACAGAGGGCCCTGTTGAAGGGAATCAAAACTGTCACACAAGAATTGCTTGAAGGAAACAGTAATATATTTAGTCTGGAGATGATTAGACTTGGGGGTGGCATGAGACATGATATCTGACTACAAATATGTAAAAGGTTTTCAAGTGTTTGAAGGATTAGACTTGTTTTGCTTGGCCCTACAGGAAAGAACCTGAGCCATTGGATTGTCATTGCCCTGAGGAAGATTTAGACTCATAATAAAGAAAAGCTTTCTTACTGTTGTTCGAGGTATCTGAAAATTGAATCCCTTTAGAAGCTGTGAGCTCCCCGTTACAGGAGATGTTCAGTTGGAGGACAGATGGTTGAGGAGATTCCTGTTTCAGGGAGAGATTGGACTAGGTTGCCGCTGAGCTGCTTCCTGGCTTTGAGGTTCCATATAAAAGTTGAATGTATGAGGCCTTATGTATGAGGCTTATTTAAGCCACTGGCCAAGAGAGAGATGAAAAGAAGCTGTGGAGGGATATACCTTTTAAAGCTCATCCTGAGGTAGGAGAGGTTAGGAGAGGCAGTAGTCACAGTTCTCCCTTAAGGTATGGGACCAGTAAGTTTGTGGAATAATAACAATGATCTGGGCTTCTTTCCCTCCTTAGAAAAAGGATTCTGTTGTGGATTCTTTTAGCTAGTGGGAAGAGAGGAGCTCCCTTCTCTTCCTTTCCACCTATCCCTGGGAATGTCTTCCAGGCCACCTAGTCCTATAGAGGTTACTCAGGCTCCCTGGGACCAAGCCCAGCTTATGAGCGCTAGTCTGGGGATGGCAGTAAGAGATGACTACTGCTGCTTCTGCAAATGTAGCCGTCTTCCCTGGGGGAAATATGCCTCTGAATCCTATCACATAAAAGGTGGTTGGGAAGGCTTTGGGCATCATTTTTATGAGCTGAATCACCACCACATTTTTCTTTTTTTGTTTTGTTTTGTTTTTTTGTGGGGCAATGAGGGTTAAGTGACTTGCCCAGGGCCACATAGCTAGTAAGTGTCAAGTGTCTGAGGCCGGATTTGAACTCAGGTCCTCCTGACTCCAGGACCGGTGCTTTATCCACCACCACATTTTTCTTAAGGCAGCCTATCGGTTGTGTCATTTTAGCGTGGTACACTGGGAAAGAGCACATGGCTTAAAGTCAGGAGGGTTGTGTTCAAGTCTCAGCAATACCATTTACTAGCTGGGTGGCTGTGGCCAATTCAGGTCCTCTCTCTGGGCCTGTTTCCTTATCAATAGGTGGTGATACAACAAACACACTACCTACCTCCTAACCAATTTTGCAGGCATTTCCTAAGGGCCTCCTCTGTTCAAGGGACAGCGCTAGTCATTGGGATCAATATAGGTAGTAGGGCTGGTATTTCACTGGCACAGGGAGCTTCCTCATGAGGAAGATGCATCTTCTGACTCAAGCTTTACACCTTGTTTGCAGTTTAGGGTTTTACAGAGGTGCCTGGAGTAGGACTTCTTAAACTTTTCCCACTTGAAACTCTTTTTCGCCCCAGAATATTTTATGCAACACAGGTATATAGGTATATGAAATAGGCATACATAATCTTTGTTGCCAAATTTTTCATGATCCCCACATTCAGTTATGCAATCCCATAAGGGGTCATGATCGGCAGTTTAAGAAGCCAGTATATGTGGGAGATGAGACTTGAACACAGGGTCTTTCTGGTCTGGAGGTCTCCTCTTGGAATACAGAGGGACTGACAAAATGAAGAAGTCCTTATCCACAAGGAGATTATATTCTAGGGGGTCCTTGCTAAATAAGTTTTTTTGTAAACCTTAAAACAAACAAACAAGCAAATAAGTAATTAAATGGATAAATAAATAAATGAACAAATAAATAAATGGTTGGATTTATAAATAAATATATAAATGAATGAACAAATGAATGAATGAATGAATAAATAAATAAATGAATGAATGAATAAATAAATAAATAAATATATGAATGAATGAATGAATAAATAAATGAATGAATGAATAAATGGATAAATACACATATATACATGTGTATAGAGAGACAGATAGAAGAGAGAGACAGAGAGAGATGTAGACAGCTAGAGAGAGAGAAGCAGATTGCTTACTGTCTCAGGGAATGGGGAGGGGTGGGAGAGAGGTAAAATTTGGAACTTGAAACTTTAAAAAATAAACAATGAATGTTAAAAATTGTTTTTATATATCACTGGGCAAAATAAAATATTATCAAAAAATTTTAAAAATACAAAAAACCCCAAATATAGAAATGAGAACTCTCCTTTATAGATATGAAGAGCGAGTTCAGGAATGAATAAAGCACAGGCTGACATTTTGACTGACACAATTTTTCAAGTTTTTTAAAGTTTCCTTATTCTCTAACACAGAGTAGAGCAGGCAAGTGACTTGTTACTAATTAGGAAATATGAAACTGTGGAAAGGAAACTGGATTTAGGGTCAGTAGACTTGAGTTTGAATTCTAGTTCTGCCCCTGACTACCTATTGTGACCTTAAGTAAGTCACTCAACTTCTGTGGGACTCAGTTTTCTCATCTGTAAAAATGAGGGGGTTAGGCCAGAAGACCTTGAAAGTCACTTCTCCTTTTATTTCCATGATTTCTGATTCTTTGATCACCACAAAATATATGAACTGTTATAATCTTGAGAGTTTTGCCAGGCCTTGAGCTCCACTAGCAAAGAGGAAATTCTCAATCAGTCCTCCCCACCCCCAAGTAGAACCTATAATTTGAGTACTTCTTCCCAACAGTTCCATTCTGTCTTTTCTAACAATTCAGATGTACTGTCCTGAAAAAGAGTGGAATTGCCAGAGGTTATTTTTTCTGGTTTTCTTCCACTGCGTACATTTGGTTTCCGTGGCTGTGTGTTGGTTACCTAGGAAATGGCAACAGGAGGCAATTGGATTGGCTCTGAGCTTGGATCGGCTCCCTTTGAGAGTGTAGAGTAGTTTTGTGTGGTGAATGGGTTGTACTAGACAAGTGAGTGCTTAACCATTTAATGATTAATTACCCACTTTTTAAAAAGGATCAAAAGAAGGAGCTGTCTTCACTCCACTAGTAGCTTTGGAGATAATATAGGTTAATTTAGTTAAGTACAGAGAATTTGAATCCACTTGGCTTATTTTAAAGAATCATTCAGCTGATTGATGTTGGACATTAAAAACAAACATAAACAATATTTCAAAAGAATTCCTTACTGTTGTTTTTCTAGTTCTCTGAAATACAAACAGGTTATTTTCATAAATGTGGAGAAATTCCCATGATAGCAGGCCATTGGTAAATTTGGCAGGGGTTCTTCTACTCTGTCCCACAGACCCACTGGGCAATGGCTCTTTGGGGATAATTTCACCCCTGTGCCTTTGTATATGTATTTCCCTGTGTCTGAGATGCACTCCATTTTTACCTCCTTGTCCAGAATCCTTTGCTTTCTTCAACACAAAATTCATTTTATGTATGTTCTATGAAGGCTTTCCAGACCCTCCCATCCCCACTAATAAACACTCTTTCCTTTTCAAAACACCTTTGTAGTATTTTCTATACATTTCATATTGACTTTCTGGTGCCCATATTGCATTTCCAAGTATATTATTAGCTTTTTGAGTGCAAGGATGATTCATTTATTTTTTCATATTTCTATTTCCAGCATATCTCACACAGACCCTTGAACATAGGAAATGCTTTATAAATGCTTATTGATTCAAATTGAATTGAATCTAGCCTCTTTTAGTGCATACAATAACACATGTGTAAAATGTGTATTTTGAATAAATTCCTAGCCATGGAATATGCATTTCATTCTGCACAGGCCAAGGCAGATGACACACATGAATGAATGAATTAAAATTTAAGCTGACATCTCTTTCTTTTATAGGATAGCTCTTTTTTATATTAAAATTATATATTTTTAACATTCTTTTCTTTTTAAATTTTGAGTTCCAGATTCTCTCCTTCCCTCCCCCACCCACCGAGTAGGCAAACAATATATCAATTATATGTGTGAAATCATGTAAAACATATTTCTATATTAGCCAAGTTGCAAAAAAAGCAAAAGAAAAAGTGAGAAAATTATACTTCAATTTGCACTCAGAGTTCATCAGTTCTCTCTTCTGAGATGGATAGCATTTTTTCCTCATGAATCCTTTGGAATTATCTCAGATCATTGTATTGATAAGAGTATCCAAGTCTTTCAGAGATGATCATCGTTTTGTAATTGCTGTTACTGTGCACATTAATCTGGTTCTTCTCACTTTGCATCAGTTCACAAAGGTCTTGCCATGTTTTTTGAAACTACCCCCTTGTCATTTCTTAGAGCACAATAGTATTCCATCACAATCATATGCCATAACTGTTCAGCCATTCCCCAATTGATGAGTATCACCTCAATTTCCAATTCTTTGCCACCACAAAAAGAACTGTTATAATTTTTTTTGTGTGCGTGGATATAGGTCATTTTCCTTTTTCTTTTATCTCTGTGGGGTACAGACCTAGAAGTGGTATTGCTAAATCAAAGGGTATTCACAGTATGCTGGATCAAGAGGTATGCCCTTCGGATATAGTTCCAGATTGTTTTCCAGAATGGTTGGACCAATTCACTATCCACCAATAATTTATTAATATACCTATTTTCCCTTATCCCATCTAGCATTTGCCATTTTGGATAGGTTTGAAGGATACCTCAGAGTTGTTTTAATTTGATTCTTCTAATCAATAGTGATTTAGATAATTTTTTATATGACTATAGAGAGCTTTGATTTATTCATCTAAAAACTCAGTTCATATCTGTAAAGTTGCTATCTGTATGGTGGCTACAATTCTAGCTAAACTGTCTAAAAATCTATTGAGTGGTCACCATAAATTAGAAGCTTTAGCAAGAGTTTAGACTTTTAAGCATTTATTAAGGAGCATTGGGATCTAGTGATCAGAGAGAAAGAGGCCAAGATTCTTTCATCTATCTATCTCAGGGAGCCAGCATCTCAGCTCCACTCAAACCAAGGTCCTGGGCGAAAGAGAGACCCCTTGCCTCTTCCTCCTCCTGGAAGCCACCTGTGAAACAGGCAACAGGGCCATCCACACACACACACAGCTCCAAGCTAATTGGCTGGTAGCTTTGATTGACAGAACTAACAGGCACTTCTACAGAAATAACTTCCGGAAGCTGGGCTGACCTTCAGAAACCCCGAAAAGGTCAGTTCCGGACGCTAACATCACATGGCATTGTCCTCACCTGCCTTCTCCTCATGGTGGTGCTTCCCTATAGTATTTCTCCAGTAGGGGATGCAATTCCAATTATCACATATCCTTTGATCATTTATCAGTTGGGGAACAGCTCTTCTTTTTATAAATTTGGCTTTGTTCCCTATATATTTGAGAAATGAGGACTTTATTGGAGAAACTTGCCGTAAAACTTTTTGATATTACTTCATTGTCTATGATACCTTTTTAGAAAAAGGTAGTTTCTGATTATCTCTTTTAATTAGGTCTATTTTTGCTTTTATTATTTAAGATACGATTGCTACCCCTGCCTTTTGTTCTTCAGCTAAAAAAAGTATAATAGATTTTTCTCCAGCCTTTTATCTTAACTCTGTGTGTGGCTTTCTGTTTCAAGCATGTCTCTTGTACACATCATATTGTTGGATTCTAGTTTCTAATCCACTCTGCTATCCACTTCTGTTTTATGGGTTAGCCCATTTTATTTACATTCGCAATTATGATTACTATATATTTCCCTCCACTCTTTTTCTTCTGTTTATTCCTTTTCTCTCTTTTATCCATACCTCCTTAACAGTCTGTTTTGTTTCTGACCACTGCCTCCCTTAATCTGTCCTTTCTTTTATCATATCCCCCCATCCTTCCCTTTGCCTTCTATTTCCCTATTGAGTAAGATAGATTTCTATACCCAACTGAGTGTGTATATATAGTCTTTTCTCTTTGAACCAATTCCAACGAGTGAGGTTCAAATTCCCCCCTCCCCTTCCACCATTATCCCCTCCACTATAAAAGTTCTTAGCATGGCTCTTTTATGTGGAAAAATTTTCCCCATTCTACTTCTTCCTTCCCTCTTCTCCCAGTGTATCCCTCTTTCTTACTTCTCCCCCCTTTTCTGGAGATCATCTCAACATAATTGACTCACACCCATGCCCTCTCTCTATGTAGATTCTTTCTAATTTCCATAATAATAATAAAGTTCTTAGGAGTTACATGTATCATTTTCCTATAAAGGAATGTAAACAGTTTAATTTTTTGAGTCCCTTATGAATGTTCTTTCATGTTTACCTTTTTATGCTTCTCTTGAGTCTTATTTTTGAATCTCAAATTTTCTATTTTGTTCTGGCTTTTTCATTAGGAATGCCTGGAATTCCTATTTCATTAAATATTGAGTCCCCCCAAACCCCCAAGCATTGTACTCAGTTTTGCTAGGTGAATTATTCTTGGTTGCAATCCTAGCTCCAACCCCTTCTCTTCTTTAACATGGAAGCTTTAAAATCTTGTGTGATTTTGACTGTGACTCCCCAATATTTGAACGGCTTGTTTTTGGCTGCTTGAAATATTTTTTTCCTTGATCTCGGAGCTCTGTGATTTGGCTATAATATTCTTAGGAGTTTTTATTTGTGATTTCTTTCAGAAGTGATTAGCAGATTCTTTCAATTTGTATTTTACTCTCTATTCCTAGGATATCAGGGTAGCTTTCCTTGATAATTTCTTAAAATATGATGTCTAGATCTTTCTTTGATCATGTCTTTCAGGTAGTCAAATTCTTAAATCACTTCTCCTTGATCTATTTTACAGGTCAGTTGTTTTTCCAATGAGCTAGTTTACATTTTCTTTTCTTTTGACTTTGTTTTATTGTTTCTTGAAGTCTCATGGAGTCATTAGTTTTCACTTGCCCAATTCTAATTTTTATGGAATTATTTTCTTCAGTGAGCTTTTGTCACTTTTTCCATTTGCACAATTATGCTTTTTAAGGAGTTCTTCTCTCCAGTGAAATTTTGAACTTCCTTTTCCATTTGGCCTATTCTGCTTTTAAAGGAGTTCTTTTCTTTAGTCAGTTTTATACCTCTTTTTACCATTAGTCCAATTCTGTTTTTATGGTATTACTTTTTCAGTATTTTTTGGTGCCTCTTTTACCAAGATGTTCATTTTCCTTTCCTAATTGTCTTGCACCACTCTCATCTACCCCGCCCCTCCCCGCCAATTTTTCCTTTCCTACTTTTATCTCTTTCTTGAACTCTTCTAGGAATTTTTCCTGGGATTAGGTCCAATCAGCTTTTTTAGGCTTTGCTTATAGATGTTTTACATTGTCATGTTCTTTTAAGTTTATGTCTTGGTCTTCCCTACCACCATAGTAGCTTTTATGGTCAAGTTCTTTGTTTATTGGTTTGTTTTGTCTTTTTCTCAGCCTATTTCTTCACTTTGAATGTTATGTTAAAGTTGGGTTCTGGTCATCTGGGGCTGGGGAGGCACTTTGCCAAACTTCAGGCTTTTTCATGGTGCTATTTACAGAGCTAGTTCTTGGGGGTCTGCAAGTTTTTAGTACTTCTAAGGTGGTGTTGTCCTGGGAGAAGTATGGTCATTGCTCTCCTGGTCCATGCTCTAGTATTTACCTAGGAGGGGCAGCTGGGTGGTTCAGTAGATAGAGGACTGGGTTTGGAATCAGGAAGACTTATCTTCATGTGTTGAAATCTAGCCTCAGACACTTGCTGTATGACCCTGTGCAAGTCACTTAACCCTATTTATCTCAGATCCTTCATCTATAAAATGAGCTGGAGAAGAAAATGGCAAACCACTGAAGTGTCTTTGCTAAGAAAACTCAAAATGGGGTCATGAAGAGTTGCATATGATTGAATAATAGCAAATTTATGCAGGAAGGGCCTCTGCTCCTCTGCAGTCACAAGTACTAGTCCTCCTCTTGGCCCTGAAACTATAACAAGGAACCCTGCTCTCATGTAACGTATCACAAACTCTCCTCTCTACCCTGGACCTGTAAACCAAAAATGCTCATAGACAATAAGACACTGCGAGTTAGTGCCAACTGTACCCAGTGCCAGCAAATGGTTCCCTATAATCTCTTTCTGACCAGTTGTCCAACACCCTTAATGAGAGTTCCTGAAGTTGCTGCTGTTGCTCTTGTTGCTACTGCTACTTTTGTTGAAGCTGCCTTCAACACCCACCACTGGTAGTCCTGCCATACTCCAGATGTGCATACATGCCAGTGTTACAGATCTCTTTTGAGTACTTCCTAAGTTGTCTTAAGCTGGAAATAAAATGTCTCTCCTTGAGCCCTTGAGCTTTTGTTGATTCTGACACTCAAAAATTTGACATAAGGCATTATTTTAAAGTTGTTTGGAGGAGGGTATCAGGAGAGTTTGGCTGGGTCCTGGACTTTATTCCACCATCGTAGCTCTCTGGATCATCTTTCATGTTCCATATCACTTAAGGGAACTTTTACCCCATTCAATCCAATAGACTCTTTGTTGCTCTTTCTCAGATGTTGATCATTCATAGTAACAGCATGGTGAATAGCATCCAAGCTAGGTGGTCCTGTGGATAGAGTACTGTGGTAAAAAGTTTTAAAAGTCAGTTAGTGATAATGGAAAGACGCCAGTTTTTTAAGGACCACCCTTTCGGGGAGGAGACCAACGGCATGGGCTATGCATGCCAGTCCGCCTGCTAAGCACTCCACTTCCAGGGTGTGAGCTTAAAAGGCAAGGAGAGAACGGAAGTGGAATCTCTTGCCTGCTTTCCTGGTCCAACGACTGGTGCGACACACAGACAGACGCTTACTGGAGTTGGATGCTGCCCGGCTCGCCGTTAGCAGCATGTGCTTGACTCGGCTTGGCTCTCTCTCCCCTAAGGTGGCCTTGGGCTTTTGGTGAGTTTTATATGGAATATAGACTAAGCTTAGACTTAAAACTATTTGTTTTGTATTTCTACTTTCCTATCCCTCTAATCAACATCACCTGGTAACTACCACACAATAAAAGCTCTAACTATAGACCAGAGGTTTCTTCCATTTACTGGTCTGGGAGATAAATTAAGGGAAAGGTTAAAGAGGGGAGATTTATGATCTAATATCCAATTTTAAATCTCACAGTACTGGACCCAGAACAAGGAAGACCTGAGTTCAAAGCCAGTCTCAGTCTGTGTGACCCCAAACAAGACACTTAACCTTAATTTCTTTATCTGTAAAATGGAAATATTAATTGTACCTGCCTTCTAGGGTTGTTGTGAGAGCACAATGAGATAATGATAATCATGAAGCACTTAGCACAGTGCCTGATCTGTATAGTAAGTGCTATATAAAGGTTATTTATTATCATTAAGACTAATTTAGAGAAGAACACAAGCATTTAGACACATAGAAAAACTTTTAACCAGCAGGGATTTTTTTGGGGGGTGGTGGTGGTGGTGGTGGTAGAATGAGGGTAGACCCAGGTGGAAATTTCCACAAAAATGTATTTTCAATTAGAGTAGTATTTTCCACTCCTAGTCATAGAGCAGAGAAAATAAAAATACTTTAAAAAAATTTAAAATTTCAATAAATTTAAAATTAAAAAATCAGAGATGGTACCAGTGGTATAGGTGAGGACAATATGCTTGGTTTGGGGTGTGATGGGGGAGGGGTTATGGGGGCTGTACTTTGATGAGCTTCAGAATCTCAGTTCTAAAAACAGACCTCAATTTGGAGTCCTGGTTGTTTATCTGTATCCCAGCTTTTTCCCATTCTTAAAAATACCCTGACATGCTTTTGCAGACCACACTCCAAAGGTTAATGCTTCTTAATGCTGAAGGGAGTGGCATGTAAATTCCTTATATATCAATCTAAGAATAGGTCCTGGAGCTATTCAAGTATATGTCATTATGTGAGTGGTTTCTTTTTCTTTTTTTCCTTCTACTTGTGTGTGTGTGTGTGTGTGTGTGTGAATGCAATGAAGTAAGTGGTGATGGAGAGGGAGGGGGAAGCAGAGGAGAGTGTGGGAGAGAGAAGGAATGGATGAAATAAAAACCATTACAGTTTTATCCATAGCTCAAAATATTTTTTAGGTAGAAAAGAAAGGAAGGCATAGCACTTTCCCCCCCCCCCCCATATCTCCCCTGCCCCCCAATCTCTGTATGGAAGAGTGTTGTCTGAGAGTCGGAAAAAAAAAAAAGAAATTGCGTGAGAATGCTATTTTTTTTCCCTGTGGTATTTCCAATTAGAGTCCAAATGGAAAACTCTGGAAATCACTGGAAAGTGAGAGACGTGTGTGTTTGTGTGTGTGTGTTTTAATTTCTTTTTAGAGTTGCTTTCCATTCTAGTTTTTTGACCCAAGAGATTCTGATCCATTTCCTCCATAACCAGTGCCAAGAGAGTCAAGTATTCACTGGCTTTTCTCTCAGCACAGTAGGGCCCCTTTTTACTTTTCCACCTTTACTATAATGTCCAGTAGCCAAATTTTTCTAAGGTAGGGCTATCATTTCCCTTGAGTTAACTGAAGTTAAATGAAGACCAGGAAATGCTTTCAACAACCCAATAAAAGGTGACAAGATAGGTTCATGTCAGAAAAGGTCATTCTTTCCCTATTATGAAAAAAGATGGAATTTGAATTCAGCATGAACTTCCCCTCTGAACCAAAGTTATCCCTTTCTGTGAATGGACTTCTGCCCAAACACACTCCAAAAGGATCACCTCTGAAAGATGCTTTCTCATAATACCTCTTTGGATGGTGGATGGAAGCAGGAAAGTGGTACAGGAAGGGATATATCTAAGTAAATTGGAAAGGTTGGCCAGGATATTTTTTAAAAGTTGCATTTCTGTGTGACTCACTAGGTTCTCCACATTTCCTGTTGGAACCATTACAACACAAGGTTGAGAGACAATGAGGCCAAAGCCTTCACTTCACCAGCACAGGCCCAGGGACAAATACTATCATCAGGTATCTCTTTGCGGATGGACCCACTTCCTTTCCATCCCCTTAAGGGGAAATGCATCAATAAAATCCCAAACTATGCATGAGAAACTCTTTCTTCAAGCCAGTTTGTTATATCAGATGTTTCATCAAAGTAATTAACGTTGTTGAGGGACCATGGCTTTCACCTACTTTGCATCTGAAAAGCCAACAAACACTTCTAAAAGGGAATCTAAACCAGGGACTGTGGTAGTATTTTACATTGCACTTTTTGTTATTCCAAAATGTGCTCTGTGGTTACTAAAAATAATTAGAAAAAACACTATGTAGTTCTCTAGTGGCATAAGTTTAGATCACAAGCAAAACTTTGTAGAGGGTGGGGCAAAGAAGCCACCTGTTCTACTACTCCCAAAAGCATTCTTCACCAGCTCTGGTGGGTAGGCAGGGGAGTGCTTGCAGGGGCTGATATGAGTGGTGGCAAAGCTAATGGAGGCATAGGCTGACCCAGCAGAATGTGAAGGGATGGACTTCCCATCATCTTGCCATATTGCACTTTGAGCTGTGTTCTGAAAGAAGTTTTCTTCTCCCCATGTTGGGTCCCACATTGTCTCACCCAGATTGAATAGTGGGATGAAATATCTCCCTACAGATTACAGGAAGCATCTGCCCACTAGGACCAACTGAGGAGTAGGTTTCGTTGGTTATTTATGTGTTTGGATTTGCAATGGAATCCTTTTACCACACACCCTGGGGATATGTTATTATGGTTTCAAAGCTGATGTAGTCTGGCTGGGGAGCCAGATAAATTAGATGACTCTGCGTCCTTTTCTGCCTGGAAAATTGTTCTATCAATTATATTCATTCCTATGGATTTTTAGAGGACCCTTGATATAAATTAGCAGGGTATGGAATTACAGTCCTTACCATGTCTCTGTAAGGGGAATTCATAAGGGCCTCGCAATGCCTAACCCTCATCAGAATGCCTACTGTCTATGTTATTTGTACTAAAGTACTTTTATTTGCAAAGTTTCAGAGTTGGAAGGGATTTGCAGAGGTGAGAGATCATCCATCCTTTGTTTGAAGATCACTAATATTAGTCAATATTAGTAATACTAAGGCAGATTATTGGTCTGAACACTTTTCATGTATGTTATCTATCTATCTATCTCTCTCTCTCTCTCTCTCTCTCTCTCTCTCTATCTCTATCTCTATCTATCTATCTCTATCTCTATCTCTATCTATCTCTATCTCTCTCTCTCTGTCTCTCTGTCTCTGTCTCTGTCTCTGTCTCTTTCTCTCTCTCTCTCTCTATATATATATATATCCTAGCTTCCTAACTGGATTGTAAATTCTTTAATGGGATAAATGTGCCTTTCCAACTCCCATAGCACTGAGCAGAGTACAGAGCACATAATAAGTGCATTTTCTCTTAACTCAATATTTGTTCCATGAATGATTGATTGCTGGGCTTAGAGGAGACAAGACTCATCATCCCCTTCCTAGCAATCCCCAAATAAGACTGGCTCAAGTAAGATCATCACAAATGCTTTACAAACAAACCTTAAAGCACTAAATACCAGGGATGGCATTGATGATGATTTAATTATTGTCATTACCACCTTCATCTTTCCCTCTTTTCCAAAGCAATTAGATCATTGCCACTTCACAATATCACAAATTTACAGATTAAGGGGACTTTAGAAGTTATTTACTATATATCCCTTCCATTTCACAGGTGAGAGGACTGAGAAATTGAGTATTAAAGTATCTTCCCCAAGGTGATACAGAGAGTAAATGGCAGAGCCAGTATTTGAATATAGGCCCTCAGGCTCTGAGTCCAACAGTCTTGCCCCATTTTGAAATATACTTATTGGATAAACAAAACAAAATTCATTTGCAGTCTCTTTTAAATAAAGGAAACTGAACAGGAAGGTCAAATTGCTCTCAAAAACTTTTTATAGGCCTGGCAGCTCCAGAGACATTTCATCACTAAATAACGCGTGACAAGTAAATGGGACAATTTATGGAGGGTTTCTCAGGGACAGAACCAGAATAGCAAGGGAGGACTTTCAAAAAGACTTCATGCGTTAGTTTGATTTTTCCCAGAACAGCTAGTATTAATTAGAAATAACCCATGGCTTGCATTGGTTACATGTTAATCATTTGTTAATAAGCTTTTATGCAAACCAAGGAGAATGATGATTTGATTTCCATCCTCTTATGGAAATGAGATTTTCACTGGTTTAATGTCATTAGCTAGCAGAGGAAGTCAGGATGAAAATATCTTGAGAGCCCCACCTAATTATAGGCCCAGCCATAGACACTGAAGAAAATGTGACTTCTTAATAAAAAGAAAACTGCCTAGAACAATATTATGCAGTTTGTAAATTCCACTGAACCACTGCACAAATAAACAGTGCTACTGAATCACACACCAAATCATCTCACAATTAAGGCCCACAAGACCATCTGCTTTACAAACCCACTCCTGAGCCAGAGGGGAAAACTTTGAAGATAAATATTGCCACATGTGAAAGAAGAAGAAAATCCCCAACAAACCTTTGTTGCATGAAGCATCATTTTCATCTATCTGCCCGTGGGAATAAAGGATTTCATATTGTGACTCATGAATATTGCAAATGTCCTTCTCACTGGAGGAGGGAGAACTACAGATCTGATTGGAAATGAAAAGACCTTGAATGAATTGGAGGTTAAATTTTGTTTGCTCCTACTTTTTTTTTCTACTCATTTCTCTCCCTTCCTACTCACAACCAAGATTTCCACCTTTTAGATATCTATGGCTAATTCTCAATGGTTTATATATAAACTGAACATAATATAGATTATTCTTTGTTTAGTAATAAATATTTTTATTTATAGATTAGAGTTACAATTTTTATCTCTCTTTCTCTCCCTCCCCTCCCCCTTCCCTTAGGTGGTAAGCAAATAGATATGGGTTATACAAGTACAATTACGTAAAACATTACCATATTTGTCATTTTGTATAAGAAAACTTGAATCAAAGAAAAAAAATAAAAGAAAGTGAAAAATATCATGCTTCAGTCTTTGTTCCATCAATATCAGTTCTTTCTTTGGAGGTGGATAGTATGTTTGTTTCATCAATAGTCCTTTGGAATTGTCTTGGATCATTGTATTATTGAGAGTAGTTGTTATTCACAATTCTTCATCAAATAATATTGCTGTCTCTGTGCACAATGTTCCTTGGTTCTGCTCACTATCAGTTCATACAAGTTTTTTCAGGCCTTTCTGAAATCCTCCTCCTTGTCATTTGTTATAGCACAATAATATTCCATTGCCATCATAATACCAAAGCTTGTTTAGCCATTCCCCAATTGATGGTAATTCCTTCGTTTTCCAATTCTTAGCCACCACAAAAAGAGCTGCTATAAATATTTTTGTACAAACAGGTCTTTTTCTCTTTTGGGGGATATCTTTGGGATATAAACCCAGCAGTGGTATTGCTGGATCAAAGGGTATGCACAGTTCTATAGCCCTTTGGGCATAGTTCCAAATTGCCCTCCAGATTGGTTGGGTCCTTTCACAACTTGACCAACAGTGGATTAGTGTCCCAGCTTTCTCACATTCCCTTCAACATCTAATATTTTCTGTTTTCATTATATTTGCCACTCTTATAGATGTGAGGTGATAACCTCAGAGTTGTTTTAATTTGCATTTCTATTATTAATAGTGATCTAGAGCATTTTTTCATATGATTATAGATATTTTTTATTTCTTTGTCTGAAAACTGCATGTTCATATCCTTTGACCATTTATCAATTGGGGAATGACTTGTATTTTTATAAATTTGACTCAATTCTCTAATAATTGAGAGTGAGGCCTTTATCTGAAATAGTTGATTGAAAAATTCTTTCCCAATTTTCTGCTTCCCTTATAATCTTGGTTACAAAGGTTAAAGGGGATATGGCTTCTTCCTTTTACCCAGAATTGTTAATTAAAGTTTATTCTCAATAGTATAGGCATTGTTACTTTATTACCAGTATGATCGGCAACTTAATATAAGGAAAGGAGGAAGATAAGAGTTCAAGTTCTTTGTGTGATACATCATAACTGGAGAAGTTATTTAGTCTCTGGGTTCTCTAGGTGTGAGTAACCTCAAATAGAAGTGGAGGCAGGGGGCCCACTAACCCATACATAAGAACTCTTGCAGGCTGCATATTTACTTAGGAAATCCTATGTTAACATTATCTTTAAATATATTGTATTTTATTAGGGCAGCTAGGTGGCAGAATGGATAGAGTGCTGGGCTTGGAGTCAGGAAGACCTGAATTCAAATCCAGCCTCTGATATTTACTAGCTGTATGACCCTGCGCAAGACTCTTGACCCTATTCACCTCAATTTCCCCATTTGTAAAACAAACTGGAGAAGAAAATGGCAAACCACTCCAGTATTTTTGCCAAGAAAACTCCAAAAAGGATCACAAAGAGTTGAACATGACTGAAAATGATTAAATAACAATTTTATTTTATTAGCTATTTCCCCAATACATTTCATCTCTAAGACTATAAATTGGAAAGTTGTTGTTGTACAATGGTAGAGGAAGTTCCCTCCTTCTTGAGTATTTCATTGCTAATGAAATCACAGTCCAGTAGCTATCCTGAAAGAGAAACATAAGATAGTAAATATTAAAAAAAAAAACCATAAATAATATATTCCCAAAGAAAATACTAGTGATTTTCAAATGTGTGTGTATATTGCTTATAATATACATATACATATACACATACAGATATACGTTCTTCCTTCATTTTTTCCCCACCATTTTCCCACACCAAGAGGTGTGTGTGTGTGTGTGTGTGTGTGTGTGTGTGTGTGTGGGCTTTCTCATTGCCATTACTTTCCTATAGTTCATATAAATAATATTTAATTGAAGGTAAATTTTTGCTTTTTTGCCATTTTTAGGTAAGTCATGATGGCAGCTTGAGTAGGCCAATCTCCACTGAGCAGGTCAGGCATTCTATGATGTTTGGCTAGTGAGAACCATTCCTGGGACCAGCAGACTACCACCTGTATACACAGTTGACAAGTCTGAAGAGCTAAAGTTAGGGGTCAGATTTCTGATTGTCTGGATGAGGGGGAGGGTGGAAGTAAGAGGAGGGAGAGAGTCCAGTGCTGGTTGAAGTACCTGAGATCTTTTTGGATGAAACCCACTCCTCTTTGTTATCATTCATTGAAATACTCATATCTCTCTAGGTTCCTAATTCATCCGAGAATCACTTTTCAGGCTTGGGTGGCATTTGGAGGAACAATAAAATCATAGTTCAGGGCTTTGTGAATGGTATCTGCTCCCCAGATCCAGAACTGCAGATGAGGAAAGAACTTCTTAGGCCATCTTCTCCAAGGCATCCTTGCAAATGAATCTCCTCTACAGGGTAAAACTTCAGTTTCTGGCACTTTACAAGATATTAAGACAGTCATTCCATTCTTACACAGCACTGATTTTTAGAAAATTTGTCTTCATTTTGAACCAGTTTCTGACTTTTGAAGACATTTTAAAATGCATACTTGATTTTTCTTGCTTCTAATACTTGAAGATAGTACCCAGTTTCTTCTAAGCAAGGGTGTAATATTTAGTGATTAGCAACTGGATCCAAAAGAATGCATTTCAAAATTTTAATCTGAATCATCAGCATTTTCTCCATCACTTTCTTAAATCTAGATAATTGATAAAGCAAATTAAGCCTTCATTGGTACAGTTTACCAATTTCTAAAGTATAAATGTTCACACTGAATACTTAATAGAGCCAGCACAGACTGACTGAAGCTCATCTCTGCATCTAAGTTTTCCATTCTCTAGCCAAAAAAGCCTGAATTCATCCTACCAATCTTCTGTAAATATTTCAGTGTGTATAACCTCAACCTCAGTGTCAGGAAGATATGAGTTCAAGTTCTCTCTAAGACATTCTAACTGTGTGACCCTGGGCAAGTCACTTAATGTCTATCTTCCTTAGTTTTCTCATCTGCAAAATGGGGATAATAATAGCATCTAATTCATGTAGTTTTGAGAAAAAAATGAAATAATATTTATTAAAGTACTTATAAACCTGAAAGCATCTTCCTCTTCCTCCTCCTCATTCTTCTTTTTCTTCTTCTTGTTCTTGTTCTTTCTCTCTCTTTTTTGTGGGACAATGAAGGTTAAGTGACTTGCCCAGGGTCACACAGCTAGTAAGTGTCAAGTGTCTGAGGCCAGGTTTGAACTCAGGTCCTCCTGAATCCAGGGCTGGTCCTTTATCCACTGTGCCACCTAGCTGCCCCCCTTGTTCTTCTTGTTCTTGTTCTTCTATTTTCTTCCTAAAGTTTTGGCACCTAGAACTAAGCACAGTGCTTCACACTGGTGGTTTGATCAAGACAACTGTTGGTACTGATAGCAGAATTATCACCTCCATTGTTCTAGACATTTTTAGGAAGCCAGTCTAAGATCAGTGTAAAGGGAACAAAAGTTTTATCATGATGATAGAAATATCAGCAAAAGTCACCACCAGCTTGTATTTCAAGTATTTTCTCAAGGCTTATCAAAGCTCCAAGATACGTTGCATTCTAGTGTTTGTCACTGGGAAGAATATATCAGGAATTGAAATGGGAAATGATAGCAGTTGTGAGTGTGACCAGCTTTAGAAAGATTTATTGGGAGGTTCTGGCAGTACCGGAATCACTTTGCCTGTACACAGAGGTGGGAAAAACATGAATTCGATTTAGTTGACCTAACTTAGCTAAGAGTTAGGTATGTGTATCAATTGGCAAAGGTGACAGAAAAGAAAATGGATAAATGTTGGAGGAGCCATAAGAAAATACATATGCATATTCAATGCATACAGAGCAGTGAATTGGTCCAACCATTCTAGAAAGCAATTTAGAATTATAACCCCACCCCCAGCTGCCTCCCAGCCCTAAATCACTCAATGGTGCATAACCTTTGACCTAGCTATATCATTTCTGCACCCCATCCCCAACCCACTTTTTTTTTTTTTTTTTAGTGAGGCAATTGGGGTTAAGTGACTTGCCCAGGGTCACACAGCTAGTAAGTGTTAAGTGTCTGAGGCCGGATTTGAACTCAGGTACTCCTGACTCCAGGGCCGGTGCTCTATCCACTGCGCCACCTAGCTGCCCCTCCAACCCACTTTTCTAAAATAGTTTATTGTAATAAATAACCCTGTATAGATTTTGGTAACCCCTCCATTGTAGATAAGTTTTCTGAGGATGAGGCAAAAACAGTGATTGGTATATTCCCACCTTTGGAAGGATGTGATCTATGGAGTGGCAATGGGAGGTAAGCTAATTAGAATCAGATATCTATATTTAATAAAATGTAAACTATAGGATCCCCAAATGACAGGCCCCTTCAAAAGCAAGATTATATTTTTTGCCCTGTCCATCTTTAAATGTGCTGGTTACAATCCTCATCCATCCTTTTTTACCCCAGAGTTCTCCTCATGAATTCTGGACAATTCAGTATTCTGTCTCATCATCACTAACAGCCCACCCAGCCACAGAAATGACATGGTTTATGATGGGTTCAGGATAGTATTCAAACAGATTCTTCCAGTGTATCCATGCTTTCTGTTGCCATTCTGTCACAACTGATAGGACCATTGCATGTATTTCTGCCATTTTTTCCTCTCCTAGAAAGGAAATCATAGTCCCCAACTTTCCAGAGGGTACAGTTCTGTATGGAATAGCAATGATAGAACTCATTGCATGTACACACTGATTAAACTGGTCATATTCCTGGTCTTTGGCCTGGTAGTTGTTGCAAGTCTCATCAGGAATGCCATGCTGGTTACCACATTCCCATGCAGACAGATCACAGCTCCCTTCACAGGACCCAGCATTGCTGCAGCCAATCATGTGTTGCACAGACATGAGTATAAACAGCTAGGCTCCCTTCCTCTTAATGTTGATTTGATCTGCCAGGGTGCTGGTGCTGCTATTTACCCAGCAGGAGCTGCAGTACTGCGGGATGTGCTGGTTCTGGATGATGCTGATATAGTTGACCCTGTTCATGTTACTCCAGTCCCAGACTGTGCACAACTCAGAAGGAGACAAGTATTTGTGGGCCCTGGAGTAGGTACTAATGTGGAGGGAGTAGGAGTCACCTCAGGTACCTGTGACGGGAGGCAGGTACCCTAGTTTCCTTAACTTGCACTCACCTCTTTCTGTCCCATACACAAACTCCCACAGCTATTTAAATCATTTCTAAACCTATACAGTTGTGCTTTCCACATCCTGACTTTCCCCATTGTGGTTTCAATATATTTTGGGTTGGCATAAGAAATTAAATGGAAATTTTTGGGGAGTTGTGCAGAAGGCACAGATGACACTTGAAGGCCAGCAGACAACTCAGAGTTTATGACAAAATATTTAATCCAAATTTTACAATGAGGTACTGTAAACACCCCATAAAAGAAAAAAAAAAACAACCCTCCTTCTCTGGTATGAAGGGAAGGCCAACATTTTTTACATGGATTTTCCAAATTGTGGGGGTGTGGCACCCCTAACTCCCATGATGTGGAAGGGATAATTGTACTCCAAATAGATCAAAGGAAGAGGAAAAAGACTCTATGTGTATGAACATATTTATAGCCACTAACTGAAAACTAAAATGTTTGAACCAATTGGGAAATGACTAAACATATTATGGTATATGCATATAATGGGATATTATTGTACCATAAAAATGATGAAATGGACAATTTCAGAGGAAACTGGGAAAATAGATGCTGATAGAGTGAAATGAGCAGAGCCAGAACAATTTATATGATGACAAAAATACATAAAGGAAGACAACTTTGAAAGAATGCTGTTTAATACAATGACAAACTATGACCCCAAAGGACTTCTGACAGACGTATAAGACATGTATTTTTGAATGAGATATGTATTTTTGCTCATGGCCAATGACAAAATTTGCTTCCTTTTGGCACATACTTGTTGTAAGGTACTTCCCCCTCCCTCCCCCCCCCCTTCCTTTTTTAAAGTTGGGACTGAGAGGATTAGAAAGGAGGCAAAACAAATGATTGTTATTGGGGAAAAAACGTACAATTTTAAAGGAGAAAGGGCTAGGATTTTTCCATTGAAATGGGGGGGGGGGGAGAGGCTCCAGAAGCCTTGCAACTGAGTGTCTCTTTTCTATCATCCTAGCGGGAGAGTAACAAGAGTTGAAAATTTGTTGACTAGTCCCCAGGCATGTTGACTCAAGTAGTCTCATTCTGAAAGTGCACTGAAACTTTCTTGGAGAAGTGGTTGCAATAGATAAAATAAGGTAAAATTTCTGAAGATGATATTATGGCAAAGAAGCCATTGAGAGAACATTCAGAAGTAAATATATGTGTGTTTTCCTTCCTTCCTTCCTTTCTTCCTTCCTTCCTTCCTTCCTTCCTTCCTTCCTTCCTTCCTTCCTTCCTTCCTTCCTTCCTTCCTTCCTTCCTTCCTTCCTTCCTTCCTTCCTTTCTTTCTTTCTTTCTTTCTTTCTTTCTTTCTTTCTTTCTTTCTTTCTTTCTTTCTTTCTTTCTTTCTTTCTTTCTCTCTATTTATTCATTTATCTATCTATTTAATTACTTCTTTATTCATTTATTTATTCACTCATTGATTTATCTATTCATCTATTTATTTGTGTATTCATTCATTCATACATCCATTTGTTTATTTATTCATTTATTTGTTTATTCATTCAGTCACTTATTTATTTATTAAGCTATACACGAGCAGTCATGGAAAACATCTCCACATTAGCTAGGTTGTGAGAGAAAACAGACAAAAACAAAACTTCTCATTACTATGTCCTGATGACTGGCTTTTGCTCATTGCTATTATCAGTTTTGCTTTCTGATATATATAGATAGACCAACTATCTATCTATCTATCTATCTATCTATCTATCTATCTATCTATCTATCTATCTGTCTGTCTGTCTGTCTATCCTCTATCTACACACACGTACACACATATACACACACGCATTTAATTCTGAATCTTCTATTAATGGCTTCTTTGCCATAATATTACCTTCAGAAATTTTTACCTTATTTTGTCTGTTGTGACCACTTCTCCAAGAAAGTTTCAGGGTACTTTCCAGAATGAGACTACCTAAGCCAACTAACTGCCTTGGGACTAGTCAACAAATTCTCAACTCTATTGTTACTCTGGTTCATAGCTCCCTCTAGGATGATAGAAAAGAGACACTCAGTTTCAAGGCTTCTAGAGTCCCCCATTTCAATGGGAAAATCCTAGCCCTTTTTCTTTTAAAATTGTATGTTTTCCCCCAATAACAATTATTTGTTTTGCTTCCTTTCTAATCTTCCCAGCCCCAACTTTTAAAATACATACATAGGGGCAGCTAGGTGGTGCAGTGAATAAAGCACCGGCCCTGGATTCAAGAGGACCTGAGTTCAAATCTGGCCTCAGACAGTTGACACTTACTAACTGTGTGACCCTGGGCAAGTCACTTAACCCTCATTGCCCCTCAAATAATAATAGTAGTAATAATAATATTAATAGGTATTTATATGTTGCTTTAAAGTTTATCAAACTCTTTAGTGCATATATTCATATTTGGAAAACAGGAAGATAATCCACTTTGTGGATTGTTGTGAAAATGAAGCAAAAATAATTATAAAAAATAGTCACCTGAAGTACTTTTCCATCTCCTTCCAAATTCTGGTTTCCAATGTGAATGAGTCATCTGAGTATTAAAAGATCAAAAGGAAAAAGAAAGAGACAGAGAAGAAAAAAGAAAACTCTGAATGAGTTCTTGGCTTAGATGATTATGAAATAAACTCTTAATAATAAAATGCAGGATTGCTCCAGATGATAGTGGCAAGTACAGCTTGATAAAAGAGCAATTACTGTACTTTTAAAAAAGCTTTATCTTGGAATAGCCAAGAGGAGACTTAAGGAGTGGGGAAAAGGCTGAATGGTTTGTTTTTGGGAAATATTTTCTGACATAAAACATTTTGGAAGCTGTCTACTTTGATAAAAAGATATTTATGATTAAAAAATTATAGATATATATATATATATATTGGGAAACCTTTTTTCTTCTATAGCTTTCCACCATATATCATTATTTTCAGTGGTCATAAATTCTCGTTTTAGCTTTTTGGGCACCCTGCCTTCTATCATTGGTTTTTGGACCATACTTCCATTCTCTGATTCCCCTTCAATTTTTTTTTTTTTTTTTTGCAGGCAATGGGGGTTAAGTGACTTGCCTAGAGTCACACAGCTGGTAAGTTTCAAGTGTCTGAGGCCGGATTTGAACTCAGGTACTCCTGAATCCAGGGCCGGTGCTTTAACCACTGCGCCACCTAGCTGCCCCCCCCCCCCTTCAATTTTGAAACCATTTATTTTCGGTCATTATCCACATGTGCAGGTGAGGGTGAAAAGATTAGTGCATCACTGACAACCCTAGGAACACAGTCATAGAAAAAGACCATTCGTTGGTACTATTCTGTAGTTGTTTTTGGCAGAATCTAGCACTGTTTGTGATTATGCACCAGGTTATACTTAGTTATTGGGGAAAATGGGACATAGGTTATCAGTCTTTAACTGTCATAAGCCCTGTCATTTCTATAGAACAAAGAAGCATGACATAAGAAGTTCAGATTACTTTTCTCACCACCACATTTTCAACCTGAAGAAATAGATCCCCAAGGGCTTTTTTCAGTAACTAAGGGGGGATGATTAGGACTAAAGGCTACTTTGATAATAGAGGAAACCATAGTTCAAAGAAAAAGAACTTCTTAGTCTAAGCATATTCTATCCTCTATAAACAAGATGGTTGAAGGGAAGAGCTTCATAGCCATTGGCTCAATGAGCTAACTAAGGAGAACTACATCTTTCCCCTACAAGGGAGAGACTTACTAACCATAGCAACCACCAGTAGATGCAAGACAGAATATGAGATCCCTTATTTCAGCACCTCAGCTGAAGACTTTAGCTGCAAAGTCAGATTAGAAAAGTGAGTTAGCTAAAAGATCTGTAGTCCTCTGTGGGGAAAAGCTAGCTAATTTTAACTATAATATATCAGGTGTGGGGTTCTTAATTGTTTTTGTTTTGTTTTGTTTTTACATGGTTAATCCCTTTGGTAGCCTGGTGAATTTTATGGCTCCTTTTATGTTTTTAAAATTAAATTAAATTAATTAATTAACTTTTTTGGTGAGGTAATTGGGGTTAAGTGACTTGGCCAGAGTCACACAGCTGGTAAGTGTCAAGTATCTGAGGCAGGATTTGAACTCAGGCCCTCCTGAATCCAGGACCAGTGCTCTATCCACAGCACCACCTAGCTGCCCCACGGCTTCTTTTAAAAAATAATGTTGTTAAACAATTGAAGGAAATGCTAAATTTCCATTAGAGATTTGTGCAAATGATGATATAATTTCCCCCATCCATTTTGATAAACACTTATTAAGTATATATTATATGGCAGGTACCATGCTAAATGCTGGGGATACAATTAATAAAAAAAAGACAGTTCCTGACCTCAAGGAGCTTAAAAATCTAAAGAAGACAACATACAACAGGAAGCAGAAAAGCAAGGTGGTGTGGGGTGGAAACTGGGGGATACCTGGCACAGGAGCATTTTGTTCCATGAAATTGACATCAGACAGAGCAGTAGATACAAAGTAGGGTGAGCTGAGGGTCCAGTTTCTGTCTTCTATAAAGGAAGGCATTGGGAGGAATTTGGAATTGCAACCTCTAGCCCTCCAATCAGAGGGGAGAGGAGTTTGAGGGAGGTGATGTTTATCAAGATTTAATTAGTGTTTAATTAGGTGGTGTTAATTAGTCCCCCCCCATTTTTGTGCTAATTTATTTCATGATAGCTCTCACACCAGTGGGCCAGTTACTAAAAGCAGTTTTATTTTTCCTAGAAAACTCTCTACTACCAGATCACTTTTTTTTTTGCAGGGCAATAAGGGTTAAGTGACTTGCCCAGGGTCACACAGCTAGTACGTGTCAAGTGTCTGAGGCCGGATTTGAACTCAGGTACTCCTGAATCCAGGGCTGGTGCCTTATTCACGGCACCACCTAGTTGCCCCAACAAGTCACTTTTTAGAAGCAAAAATTTCTCCAGTCCCTGCAGTCCTTCTGTGAAGTGACCAATTTTGAAATTTGAAGATAAATAATTGTTATAAATTTAGCTTCTATTTTCTCAATCTTAATTTTTTAATAAATAAAAGTATTTTATTATTTAGCAGTTACATATAAGGATAGTTTTCAACATTTTTTTCCATAGGATTTTTAGTCCCAATTTTTTCTACCACCTTCTCTTCCCTCCCTCCTCCCCAAGACAGAAAGCAGTCTGATATAGGTTATATATATACAATCACATTAAACATATTTCTGTATCTGTCATCTTGTGAAAGAAGAATCAGAGCACAAGGGAAAAACCTCAAAAAAGAAGGAAAAAAAAAACATCCAAAAGTAGAAACAGTATGGTTCAATCTGAATTCATAATCCACAGCTCTTTTTTCTGGATGTTGAGAACATTTTCTGTCATGAATTCTTCTCTAGGTTCTTGTATTTAAAAGTCAAATTTTCTATTCAGTTCCGGTCTCTCTCTCTCTCTCTCTTTTTTTTTTTTTTGAGGGCAGGTCTTTTCTTCACGAATGCCTAAAAGTCCTCTTTTTCATTGAAGACCGATTTTTTGCCCTGAAAGATTATACTCACTTTTGCTGGGTAGGTGATTTTAGGTTGTAGTCCCAGTTCCTTTCCCCTTTGGAATATCATATTCCATGCCCTCCAGTTCTTTAATGTAGAAGCTGCTAGATCTTGTGTTATCCTGACTGTGGCTCCACATTATTTGAATTATGTTTTCTACCTGTTTGCAATATTTTCTCCTTGACCTGGGATCTCTGAAATTTGGCTATAATATTCCTGGAAGTTTTCCTTTTGGGATCTCTTTCAGGAAGTGATCAGTGGATTCTTTCAACTTCTATTTTACCTTCTGCTTCTAGAATATTAGGGCAATTTCCCCTGAAAATTTCTTGGAAGATGATGTCTAAGCTCTTTCCTTGATCATGGTTTTCACATAGTCCAATGATTTTCAAATTATCTCTCCCGAATCTATTTTCCAGGTCAGCTGTTTCTTCAAGGAGATATTTCATATTGCCCTTTATGTTTTTATTCATTTGGATTTGCTTTATTGTGTCTTGATTTCTCATAAAGTCACCAGCTTCCATTTGTTCAATCCTAATTCTTAGGAAATTATTTTCTTCAGAGAGCTTTTGTATCTCCTTTCGCATTTGGCTTTTCAAGCCATTAACATTTTTCTCATGATTTTCCTGCATCACTTTCAGTTCTCTTTCCATTTTTTCCTCTACCTTTCTAAATATTCCCTCTATCTCTCTTACTTTCTCTTCAAAGTCCTTTTTGAGCACTTCCATAGCCCGAATTCATATTTTTTTGGGAAGCTTTGGATGCAGGAGGTTTAACTTTGTTATTATGTTCTTCTGAAGGTGTATTCTGGTCTACATTGCCCCCAAAGAAGTTTTTGATGGTCTGCTGTTTTCTCTTCTTACTCATCATGACCACCTATTTCTTAGCTTTTAACTCCTTCTTAAAGTGTAGTGCTGCTTCCAGGACACACTGTTCTGAGCTACAGCTTGGCTGTTCTGAGCTACAGCTACAGGGGGTGTTTGGGCTTATTCTCAGCCTGCCTGGCCTATGAATAACCATGGCCCACTTTCTCTTTGACCTGGAAACAGAAGTCTGATTGAAATCTGATTCTCTATGGTCAGAAGCTTGGTGTGCCTATGTCCCTCCCCCACTGGGTGGCTGTCCCTCTAGTTTGCTTGCTGGTTCAGAACGTGGGGGCCCTGCCCCAGTTACAGCAGAGATTATAGCTATTCCCCCCAACCACTGGACCCCCTCACACATCCACAAGCCAAGCTTCAGAAGAAGCAGCTGAAGTTTCCAAGGCTCTGGAGGCATTGCCTGTTTCAGGCTGGTCCTGCTCCGTGTGCTGTACTTCTCTTTCAGCCTGAACAGCAGGTGATCCCAGTCACCAAATTAAGCCATCTTTAGCTGGAAAAATGTCTCACTCTGTTCTTATATGAGTTATGCTCCTCTAAGAGTTGTTTTATGGCATTATTTTTAGAGGTATATGGATGGTTTGTTGGGAGCTGAGAGAATCACAGCCTTTTCTCCTCCATCTTGGCTCAGACCCCTATCATGAGTTCTTTGAAACTGTTTTGGATTATTGCACTGCTAAGAAGAGCCAAGTCTATCACCATTGCTCATCACACAATGTTGCTGTTACAGTGTACAATGTTCTCCTGGTTCTGCTCCTCTCAGTCAGCATCAGTTCATATAAGTCCTTCCAGGTTTCTCTGAAATCCTCCTGCTCATCATTTCCAACAGCACAATACTATTCCATTACATTCATATCCCACAACTTGTTTAGCCATTTCCCAATTGATGGGCATTCTCTCGATTTACAATTTTTTGCCACCACAAAGAGAGCTGCTATAAATATGTTTGTTCATGTGGGTCCTTATCCCTCTTCTATGATCTCTTTGCGATACAGACCTAGCAGTGGTACCACTGGGTCAAAGGTTATGAACAGTCCCATAGCCCTTTGGGCTCAATCCCAATTTTTTTTTTTTGCAGGGCAGTTGGGGTTAAGTGACTTGCCCAGGGTCACACAGCTAGTAAATGTTAAGTATCTGAGGCCAGATTTGAACTCAGGCCCTCCTGAATCCAGGGCCGGTGCTCTATCCACTGCGCCACTTAGCTGCCCCCAATCCTAATTTTTAAGCAATGATTTTCTTCAGAGAGAAGAAGCTCCTTTTCCATTTAGCAAATTTGGCTTTACAAGCTGTTGACTTTTTTTTATGACTCTCCTCATGACTCTCCTTTCTCTTTCCATTTTTTCCTCTACCTCTCCTACTTTATCTTCATTCCTTTTTGAGGGCCTCTATGGACAGGACCAATTCGTATTTTTCTTGGAAGCTTTGGATGTAGGAGCCCTGACATTGCTATCCTCTTCTAAAGGTGCACCTCAATCTTCCTTGTCTCTAAAGAAACTTTCTATCGTCCACATCTTTCTCTGTCTTCTCATCTTGCCTGTCTTTTACTTGACTTTTAACTCCTTCTTAAAGTGGGGCACTATTTCCAGGCTGTACTGCCCCAAGCTTCAGGGGGGTCCCTGGTGGTATGATTTAAGGAGGGGCAGTTTCTTCACTTTTCTGGCCTGTTCTCTGGTCCATAGATAACCCCAGGCCAACTTGCTAATTAACCAGTAATTGTTATAAATTAAACAACAACAACAACAACAACAACAACATGATAAGCTTATCCTGAGAAGGGCATCTTGTTCAGTGGACTTGAAACCAGGCAGAGTGGCAGGTTCAAATTCATGGATTGTCTGTAAATCTATCCATAGACACTTTGGTGGTCCATGGCCCCCTTATTAAGAATCTGTGTTCTAGTGGATATTGTAATCTGAATAATAGGTGGCTCTGAAGGTGGCTGAATATTTGAAGACATATGATACTTAGTGGGAAAATTGAGGTGTAGTATCTGGTAAGAAGCAGCATAAAGATTGTCTAGTGGGTAACAAACACAGTAGAAGAGAATAGGATACTATCAGTAGCTACAGTTTTAGAGATATACATTTTACCTGCATGAATGTGCTCTGGATACCCATGTTCCCTGCATAAGTACTCCTTTATTCATATACCCCCATATGTGTATGACTCTTGCATGATTGCTTTGCATGTCCATTTTTGAGGAAGATAGGTGGCTTGGTGCATAAAGTGTTGAACTTAGAGTTAGGAAATCCCGAGTCCAAATCCTGCCTTCTAACTGGGTCACCATGGGTAAGGAACTTAACTTTTGCGAACCTCAGTCCTGCTTCCAACTAAGGGCTCACTGCATTTGTCTAGAAAGGGAACTCTTAGGGAAAAGGAGCCAACTGTCCACTGTCATTCACAGGGTATGAAAGCCAATCTAGCTGAAGTGGCAAGGCACCCTGAAGGAGCTACAGGAAATAGCATGTGCCAGGCAAGTCAAATTACTCCAACGGGCCACCATCTCCTCTCAGACTTCAGTGGAGACAACATACTACTCTGAATCCCAGAACTCTCAGAATAATGATACTGCTAGCAGAGTACCCATAGCCATCAGCCTGAGAAGCAAGCCTGTGATGATGTATCCTGGCAACTGTTTCTGGAGGTGCTATCACTGTAGCTATAGAAGATATTGAAAAGAAAGATCTTGCCACCAAGGTCCTTGGTGCTATTAAATAATAAGAAACTAATATGACTATCAGTGGAAATCACACTCAAAAAGAAACATTACCCTCTGATTTGTTGCTACAACCTAAGGACCACAGGACCTTTCCATATGACTTGCAATTGAAACCTTCCATATGTGTTGTCTCCCCCATTAGAATGTGAGCTCCTTGAGGGCAGTAATTGTCTCACTTTTCTATTTGCATCTTCAATGCTCAGGATAATAATTTGTACATAGTAAACAATTAATAAATAAAATTTCCTTCATTCATTCATTCAGTTTCTTCATCTGTAAAATGAAGATAATAATGACACCTACTTCAAAGTGTGAGGATCAAATGAGATAATGTGTAAAATGCTTTTCAAACCTTAAAGTATGCTATGTAAATGCCAGTTATTGTTTTTATTGTCATCATTTCCTTTGTGTGTTTGTGTATTTGTGGGAGAGTGAGCTCTGGGTTATATGAAGCAGTTAGGTGGCATGGAGATAATGTGCTGTGGTAGAGTCAGGAAGGCCTGAGTTAAAATCTGACGTCAGACATTTGCTAGCTGTGTGACCTTGGGCAAGTTATTTAAACTCTGTCACCTGAAGATTCTATGAAATGGGAATAGTAATAATACAAATCCCAATGTTGAGGTGAGAATCAAATGAGATAATAATGAAGTGCTTAGAACAATGCCTGGCAATTAGATGTTTTCTAATTGCTTGTTTCTTTCCTTCCTGTTGTTACTTTTATTACTATATTATACGTATTTCATGAAATATCTTTGAACCAAGTGGCTAAGTGGCTGAGTAGTAAGAATAAATACATTGGTTGGAGCTTATGAGTTATTATATTGTTCATATAGAAATCTGGCCCACAGAATACCAGGGATAATTTCTAGGGGCTCATAGATGAAAGGACTATACTACACATTGAATTTGAGAGCTAGAAAAGATCCTGAAAGATCACAATAATAGCTAATGTTTATATAAGGCTTTAAAATGTTTTACAAAGCATTTTCCTTGTAGTAGTCCTTTGGGGTATGTAGTGAAAATATCATCTCTTTTATAGATAAGGAACCTCACTAAAGTCCTATTTCAGTGGTTCCCAATGGTTTTTATTCCTTGAACTTTTTTCAACAACAACAACAACAAAAAATGTGTTGTGAGCCCCCAGAGTAAGTTGGGGGCTCATAATATTCTTTTATATTTATTCATTAAATGATTACAACAACTACAATAACTTTTGCTGCCAATGAAAGTTTACATATATAATTATAAAATATACAATTTTATTATGGCTATAATTATGAAAATTTTACAAACATGTAAATTTTAAATTATAAAATAATTAGGATGTTCTATAACAATTTTTAAAAATCCAGGAAGACTTCATATGCTTACTATTATCTGTAAGATTTCATATTAAATTTTGTTGAATATAAATAACATTTTAAATGGAATAAGCAACAACTTGAATGGTACTTAACATGATATCATAATTACATATAAATTTTATTTTTGTGTTTAACTTTGTTTATTTTATTTGAAAAAAGTTTGCAACATTTGGTTCAACAACAAATAGTCTTAAATTTGTTTCTAAGTTTATTTTTGTATTTTGATTGAAAACAAGAATAAAATGAAAAAATGATCACATACAAATATGTGGTGGAAAATGTGGGAACACTTTGTAAGGTCTCTTGTTGAGAGAGAGAAATTCATTTAAAAATATTTTAGCCACCTAACCCATTGACAAAAATGAAAAAAAATAGTTATAATTAAATAAATTACTTTTCTACTGGTTACTGAAAAGCTTCATATTAAATAATAGAATTATTTAAAGTTTAACTCCACATGTTGCTTTATTTTAAAATGTTTATATATAAACTAACCTTTGTAAGGAAAGAATCTCTTCAGATAGTACTTTTTTCTCTTCTCTTCTACTACTAGCACACTGACTACATTCTCACAGAAACTTTACTGAATGACTGACCAGTGTTGACAATCAGTTCTTTCAAAAAAGACACTAGATAGAAGAATAGTTAACATAAGTGGAAGATAAATTTAAGTTGGAATACAGCCATATATGAGATACAATATAAGGTTTATTTCTATAGGTTGGCAGTCCATGATGGATTCAGACTGGTTTATAATGCCCATGACCAGTGATCTTATGTTTCACACATCCTGACATTTGCACTGCAAGAACACAAACTTTTGTCACATCTTGATTATGTGATTACAAAGCTGATGAAGCACCATTTCAGGGTAATGGAGAGGATTGAGGAATCTACTCTGGTATAATGTACAGAACACAAATGAAGATAAGTATTTATGTTTGACCATTCATTGGGAATAGTTTTATGATCCGATGTCAAAGCCTTGTGGTGAGTTGGAAACAATTTGATGACAGATTGAAACACTGCACAAATAAATTACACTTGGTTAGAAGAACTCAGTTTGATATAAGTACTGCATGAATACCCAAATTGCTGTGCACCTGATCTTTACATTTAAGAATCATTGCACAAATAAATGTATAATGCTTCTAACATGCACATGCTTGTTGACACAGAGGGAAAATATATTTGTATCATAATTGGCCAATTATTTAGTGCTTAAGGTAGCATTAAATACTTTTTTTTTTATCATGAACCACTTGGACTATCATTGTGAACCTCCAAGGAGTTTGCAAATCATTAAATGGGAGGCACTGGCCTACTTGAAAGTGTTCCCCAAGGCTATGCCATCAGAGTGCAAATGCTAGCAGGTCCTACCAAGTCAGAAATACTTCTAGTTCAGGCTCCTGATAATTTATATGTTTACTATTCAATGACTAGCCTGGCTAAATTTGGAGAGGCTCGTAACCAGATTAACTAGAGATTAATGAATTTTTATAACCCTAGGAACTCATATTCTATCTACTAAATTGTGAGGGATTGCAATTTGAATCAAGACAGAATAACTACATTGATGAAACTACAAATCCATGAAATATAGAAGTCAACCTAGGTGAGGAGATGGTACTAAAAGTACCTTGAGAGCAGGGATTGTTTTTTGCAATTTTTTTTTTTGTATCCCAGATGCTTAGCATAAGTTGGGACCAAATAAATGTTTATTGATTATCTAGTAGGTCTCAGAGCCAGGACTTGAACCTAAGTCTTAATTGTGAAACCAGTGTTTGTCTCCTTTAGGACATTGCCTCACCATGCACGGCATGCCTCTAAGATCATGTGATTCTATGCTTTGCCTTTAGGCAGATAAATGTTCATAATGATGATTTATGACCATTCATTTGGGTTGTGATATCTGATAAGCAAGGCATACATAGGCTACAATATCCACTGATGGAGAGAGATCCCACCTGGATGATTGGCACTCTAATGAAATTACTGACATTTTGAAGTCAATATTCTGTTATTGCTTGATTGATTTCACTGCCACAAAAGTTATTGTCAAGTAATAATACAAACAAATCCCCAACATGTCATAACATAGTAAAAAAATAGTTAATTCCAGAGGCTCTACATTTGCTTAAACCAATTTTTTTTGGAATTTCCTCTAGAATCTTAAGACATGAGTTCTGAGTTATTCATGAAAACCAGTTTTATGATTATACCTTTCTTTTGACTCCACTCACCATTACCTAGTTTGTTTTACTATAAAATCACAGAATTTCAATGACTGCAATAGTAACAAGCATTTAAGTGCTTATTATGTACTAGGAAATGGGAAAAATAGGCAAAATAAATAATAAAATAAATAAAAATAAATAATGTGTAATGCATTATAAAAATAAATGATATGTAATAAATAAAAATAAAAAAATAAATGTCAAAATAGAGCCTTCTTTCAAGGATCTCACACTCTAATGGGGTTGTAATATGCAAACAGATATGTACAAATTACATACCAAGTAAATTGGAGGAGGTAAACTCAGAAGAAAGGCATTATTAGCATTAAGGGGAAGCAGGAGAAGCTTCTTGAAGAAGGTGGGATTTTATTTGAGACTTGAAGGATGCCAGGTGCACCAAGAGACAGAGACAGAGGGAAAGAATTTCAGGCATGGAGTTGGGAGAGAGATTGTTTCAGGTGAAAAACAATATAGTCACTAGATTAGTGACACTAGATAGTGTCACTAGATTGCAAAATCCAGGGAGGAGAATATAGTATTAGAAAACTGGAAAGGTAGAAAGGAGACATTATAAAAGACTTTAAAAAACAAATAGAGGATTTCGTATTTGAATCTAGAGCTGATAGGGAGTCATTGGAGGTTTTTAAGTGCATGTGTGGGGATGACATGGCCATGCTTGTATTTTAGGAAGGTCCCTTTGACAACTAAGTGGAAGATGAATTAGAGTGGGAGGAAATTGAGGCAAATATAACAACCAACAAATTGTTGCAATAGTTCAGGGATGAAGCGATGAAGACCTGTCCCAGGGTGGTAACAGAATTAGAAGAGCTAAGGCAATGTATATGAGAGGTGTTACAAAGGTAGAATTAGAATATTTTTGGCAACTGATGATTTAGGGGATGAGAAAAAGTGAGGAGTTGAGGATGATATCTAGGTGATGAACTTAGGTACCTAGGTGATATCCTCAGTAATAGTAGGGAAGTTAGGAAGTGGGGAAAACTTGGGGAGAAATCTATAATACAGTTTTGGTCATGTTGAGTTTAAGATGTCTAAAGGCAATTGGAGACTGATGGTCAAAAGAGAGGTTAGGGTTGAATAAATGGATCTGAGAATCAACTGTGTAAAGATTATAATTGATTCCCTGGGAGCTTTCAGAGTGGAATGTTAATTGTCACCAAGTCTATCCCATATATGAAAAATAATGCCATCTAAAACAGATCCAAATAGTCATCTAGCTTTTATTTGAAAATCTTTGATGAGGAGGAGTCTGCTGCTTCCCAAGCAGACCATTTTAGGTAGCCCTCAAAATGTCATGCCATTTCTAGATATGGCTCTAGATTTGGCCATATTTAGAAATTCTACACACCCTTAAAAGATGTAGATTTTCTATCATTCAGGATATTCAAGAGAAATGAGGTAGATACTTAGCACAGGGCCTGGCACATAGTAAACATTCATAAGTACTTGTTGACTTGATTTGACTAATTCCAAAAGAGGACCTCTGAAAATGTTCTGAGTGTCAATAGAATAAGTTTATAGTTTTTCTGTGTATCTTCTGAAAATATCATAATAACTCATGTCTAAGTTCTGCTGTTCTGTTCTAGGCCCGACTCGGGTTGGAATCAAAGTCCAAGATTAGGACTGACTGGAATGTAATAGGATACTCATCAACCATCTATCATTTAGCAGTAAGAATTTTCCTTAACAATAGCATGGAAAGGATATTCGACAAGGATATAGCATTACTTTAGCTGGGTGAAGCTCCATAGGTTCTGCATTTGCCAAGGTGGCATGGCCAGTCAGCAGGGATAGGAGTAGTCCACTTCTCATATGGTAAATGGATTTTATACTTGGGAAACCAGAAAGCTATGTCATCAGTTTAGTCTTTGCCCCTTAAACCAATGAAATTTTGAAGATGGTTTCTTTAGTTTTCATTTTATTTTAAATTTAGTTTAGTTTGTTCTATCATAGTTTTGTTTTGTTTTGAGCCTGGGTCTGTCCAGCAACTACTCACAGCTGAATCCTACTGCACATCTGCAGTGATCTAAGCTCTAACCTGCTCCCTTTCCAATCTGGGCTGGTTTCCCCCTCCTTAGGCATCCTGGAAGTCCTGCCTCAGAAGATTGACTGCCTTAGGCTGCCTATGTTTGTGGGCTATTTTATTATATAGTGTTGCCCTGGTATGGATAAAATCTAGTCATTCCCATATTACACTAGGAGGAGTAGGAGAATTTAGGGTAATCTGGATGGGCTGAGACCAAATGGCAACCTCTCCTAGGACCATTCTTGATCCTCCCTCCAGTAACTGATCCTTCTCTTACTGTGGCCTAAAAATTCTCTCTACAGTAACTGAGATTTGATTATGTTTCCCCCTTCTGACAAGTGATACATGGTGGCATTATTTGCTGAGATCTCCACTTTTCTTGTCCCAAGCCCTCTATGTCCCAAATTTGGACTTTTCATTCCCTCCATTGTGTGAATTAATACTCTCTTGTAGTAAAAAGCCTGTTGTTTTTAACATCCAGTTCTTTTGTGAAATCCTCAGTTGCAATAGATTAGGAAAGTTTTATAGCATTTGAGTGAAGCTTTTCATGTAACTTAATTTTAAGGAAGTTAAATTTAACTTTGTTGTGATATATATATATATATATATATATATTTCCTTCAGAATTTCATAGCATTATTTAAGATGGAGAACTTTTAGGAGATCATAGAAGAGGGAAGATTGGGTGTTCTGAGTCTCAACCATCTAGGAAAGAGTTTTTCTCTTGAGTGTCTCCAACAATAGATCCCACAATCCTCTTGTAGTTCAAAAGTTCTCCTTCATTCCTTTAGAGATTCCAGTGACAGCTTTAAAGACTAGATTGATTATAAAATCACCTCACCCTTTCAACTTCAGAGAGAAACATTCTTTGCAAAATAGTAATAATGATTCGTGTTCAACTTACCTCCTAGGGTCATTTGGAGGAATGAAGATCAAATGACATGGTAAATAGATGGATATGGAAGCATTTCTACATCACCTGAATTGACTCCAGATATTGCTAACCTTTCCCTTGCCTATCATGAATCTCTCTCTCTTGCATTTATCTTAACAACATTAACAAATACTTCTTGCTGTCTGTAAAATTAGCATTTTATTATAAACTGTCTTTTTAAAATTGTTTCAAGTGTTCCTGTCTCACCCCAAAACTTTAAAATTGTTGTAAGCAGAAACTTAATCTTCCTTCATCTTTAAAATGGAAACAGTAGAAGAGTGACTAGATGAAGAGCATTTATTATTCCCTTTACATGACAAGCTCTGGGGATACATATGCAAAAATAAGATGAAAGCAAGATGTATAAGATGGTGGAGACCAGGGAAGTGCCTTTCTTTAGGAAGTCACTGTCAAGATGTTTGGAGACCTAGGAGTGACAAATGATATGTCCTTTCAGAAGTGATGGTTGCACTGATTGGATTTAAGAAGTTATTTTGTATTTCTTGTTCACACCATAGAGTTGTTATGAAAATCAATTCAATTCAACAAGTATTTATTGAATGCCCAGGCATAATACTTGATAATGGAGATACAAAGACAGAAACAAATTATCCCTTGTCTTCAACAATCTTATGTTCTATTGCAGAGAAATATCAGTTAAACAAAAAATAAATGCAAAGTGAATATAACACCCACCTTGGGTGCCCTGAAAGACAGACCTTTGCTGTATGCTGTGGACCCAGAGGGAGATGTGACTTCTTACTGGCTAAGAAAATGCTATGTGTGATATACAAATCTTATCTAAGGGTCTTGGATGGAGACACACTTTGGGAGAGGACATCCAGAGAGGCAATGGAGAAAAAAATTAATTGAATTTTATTCTTTTTAATCAACAAAAATATGCCTTCTTTCTTTTCTACTCCTGCTCTCATTTCCCCAAACTGAGAAAGAAGGAAAAATATTCAAACAAAATAAATTCCCACGTTGGCCATGACTGAAAAAAAAAAGTCTCAGTTTGTTATCTCTCTATCAGGAAGTGCATAGCATGTTTCATCATGACTCTTCTGGAATAGTTGGTTGTCATTATGCTCATTAGCATTCCCAATTTGTTAAATGTTTGTGTGTGTGCATGTTTACAGTATTATTGTTATTATATAATTTGTTCATTGGCTACTGCTCATTTCAATCTGTATCAGTTCATAGAAGTCTTCCCAGTTTTCTCTGAAACTACCCCATTCACCCATTTCTTACTGCACAGTCCTATTCTAGCACATTCATATGCCATAACTTATTCAGCCCTTTCATAATTTTTGGACAACCCCTCAGGTTCCAATTATTTGCTGTCACAAAAAGAATTGTTTTAAATATGTGTGTACATTGGGCACTAAGGTCTAATGAGAAATGGCTATATAGAGCCTTCTGGCCCAGAGAGAGACTGCACTAAGGAAAGAAGTTCCAAGTCTAGCACAGAGGGATCATAGTGTTAGAGATGGAAGGAACCTTAAGGCTCAGTGCCACAACTAGTATTCAAGTCTATCAAAAGCTCAATATTTGTAAGGTCCAAATGAACAATTAAAAGGAAATAACAAGAGAAAGGAAATGTATAAATAGATGGTGAGTGGGATTTTCAGTTTATCCAGATTCCTGGATCCTACTTCCTCTTTAAATGATTCTCCTGTGGGGTATTGAAAGCTGAGCCAGCAATTTCTGGCTCAGTTTACCCAGGAGGCCCTCAGCAACCATTAGTGGTTAATGATAAAATGAGCCAATGACCACAGATTCTAGATCAGAGGTGTGTCCTTCCTAACCTAGATGAATGGCATGTCAGAGCTAAGTCATATAGTTTATAATACAAATCTTAAAAAAATCAAAATTAGTTTTGTCCAAAATGACTTCAGATATGGATAGTTTCACTGGAAATAAAAATCTAAAGTAAGCTTCAGGGACTAAAGCTTTCCATAATATTTCATGGCACGTGATACTGTCTTAAACCATAAAAAAATAACAGAGAAGAAAAGAGTAGAGAGGCGGAGAAGAGAGAGAGGAAGGGGAGAGGAAAGGGATAAATGGATAAGTATGGGAAGAAGAGAAGGGAGAAAGGAGAGGGAAGGAAGGGGAAGAGAAGGGGACTTAAGATAAAGGAGAAGGGAAGGAATGGGGGAAAGAATGGAAATAAGGTGAGGGTAAAAGAAGATAGAGAGACAGACACAAAAAGAAGAGAAAGGGATAGAGAGATATGGAGAGAGAGAGAGAGAGAGAGAGAGAGAGAGAGAGAGAGAGAGAGAGAGAGAGAGAGAGAGAGAGAGAACATCAGCTGAAATGTATACTATCCATTTTAAACACTGCTTTCAATATTTGGCTCTCAGGCTGCCCCTGGAATGCCTCTGGCTAGATATTCATTACATAAATTTGATTTAAAAATAAGATAGAAGAGAAAACTGCAACCTGAATATGTTTTTCTTCTTATGTGAATGTGGGGATGGGGGGGGCAGGAGAGAGAAGAACATTTACCTCATAATTTCCGTTTTCCCCTTCTCCGTGTAAGCCACATTAGTCTCTCAGTAAAGGTACTTGGGGAAACTTGCTAAAATTTTCCCTCACGCTTGAAATTTACTTACCCTGGGTAACAGGAAATGTGGAGTCTTGTGATGTAGATTGTTATACCAGATGGTAATCTTAGCACATGCTATTTATGTAGATCAGCCATGTGCATGAGTCATCCATTTGTAGCTGACCTCAGCTGCTGTGAAATTGGGTCCTTTACTACTATTATTAATAAATAACAAACAATAATAAAGCTGTGTCATTTTAATCTGCATTTAATGAGGCCAGTACCTTTGCATAATATCAAGTAGCATGAAATAGTTTTCTTTTTCCAAACACAGCATTATTAACAGCAGGTTATATATAAAGCTAGATCACTGGCCCTTGCTCTCTGTGCAGGGATCAAACCCAACTCCCTAAACTTCTGCTGCTGCCATTGGAAGGCTTGTGTGCTTCATTCCTTTTTAAAATTTTATTTATTTAATTTTAATTTTTTGCAGGACAATGGGGGTTAAGTGACTTGCCCAGGGTCACACAGCTAGTAATTGTTAAGTGTCTGAGGCTGGATTTGAACTCAGGTCCTCAAGAATCAAGGACTGGTTCTTTATCCACTGCACCACCTAGCTGCCCCCTGCTTCATTCCTTTTTATCCAACATTTACTACTTTTGTGACCTTGGACCAATCACTTATATTTTAGTGTTCACTTGCAAAGTCAGGGACTGGATATTAGAGGTGTCAAACATGCCACTGGGGTTGCATATGTCCCACAGCACTCCTGGGTGCTGCCTGAACCATATTAAAATGTAATTGGGGAAAAATTTAACAAAATAAATGAAAGGACAATAAACATAGATAATATTCCTTTGTTCAAAACTAAGTCAATATATGACCCACAGCAATGGTTATATATGGATTAGTGACTCCCATTTCTGAGTTTGATGCTACTACACCAGAAGACCTCCAAAGATCTTTACATCTACGTTTGTGATCCTGTGCTTGTGTTTAAATTACCTTCTTCCAAGTTTTGTGATGGCAGTTACATTTCTAGTTGTAGGAATATTTGAACTGAGCTTTCCACAGTCTCTTGCCTGATTAAACAGTACCTTCTAAATTAAATCTTTCAGGATGCCCTCAGCTTCTGGTGGTTCTCTCTGCCCCCCCTTAATTACCTTGTAGTTATTTTTTAAATAAAGTTTGTAATTGATTTAATTTGTTCTATTTTTTTGTTTGTTTTGTTTTTGTTCTGGCAGAATATAATCTCTGGAGGGCAGGAACTTTTTTGTTTTTGTCTTTGTAACCCCAGAGCCTAGAAAAATGCTTCAAACATGGTTAGTCTTTAAAAAATGTTGACTAATTGATTGGTCTTCTTTTTGATTAATGGGAAGCATTTGAGTTGGCCAGTTCAGTGTGTGGAGGTATTATAGACTGTAGACATTGAATAGACTCAGGCTAACTGGCTTTAGCAGGGACCAAACACATGACCTTGGGCATTTTCAGTATCATGTTCTTTCTTTTAAAAAAATCCCATTAATTTTATTTTCAATTCATGGAAATAATAAGCATTTCCATAATGCAGTACAAAAAAGATGATTGTACATGAAACTGCAAATCTACATGTACAACTTGCTATTCCCTCCAAATATACAACAGTTTTGATGTAGATTTCTTTTTTCCCCCTTTATTCTTCCCGTCCTCCCTCCCTAGAGATGGTTACCATTAGACACAAATAGGTGTGTGTGTGTGTGTGTGTGTGTGTGTGTGTGCGCGCGTGTGTGTTTATGTAAACTTATTCTGTACATACTTCTATTTATCACTTCTTTCTTTGGATGGAGATAGCATCTTTCTTCGTATGTTCTTTATTTTTAATTTGTTGTCAAAATGACTTAGTTGATCAACGTCATTCTTAAAACAATATTGCTGTTACTACTAGTTCTGCTCACTTTGCTCTTCATCATTTTCTGCAAGTCTTTCCATGCATCATGTTATTAATCAACTGAGATCATCCAATCATACACTGCAAGGGACTTAGATTCAAAGTTTACTCAATTGCAAGTTCTTTAAGGGTCGGGAGCATATGTTCTTTCATTGTATATCCTGGCAATTGAGCCTAGTACAAGATTGCACAGCATGGGATAGAATGGTTAACAACTCTCCAAACCTCTCTAGCTGAAACACTTTTAATGCCTTTCAGCTGCTTAGCCTGGCCTTCTCTGTCTTCCCATTGTCGCTTACTTGCCTCCTCACTCTTGGCATAAAATTAGATTCCCCTTTATAGCCTCTGACATTAGATACCGCCTTCCTGGATTCTTCACTCCCCCTCACATTTCACATCACCTGAAAGCTGAGTCTTCACTTCCTCTTCATTCTTTCCCCTCCCAGCTGTTGTTTACAAGTAAACTTTGTTACATGTCCTGGAAATATTTGTAGCTTAAGTATTTTTTGGCAAAATTGTTCTCCAGAGCTGTTTTCATCAGTATTACTCTGGGTGTTTTTTGAGCTGCTAGCCTTTATGTCTAGTCATGGCACATTCTTTTATCCTTTGCGCTGAAAGAAATGGATTCTACTCCACCCCTGCCTTTCTTCATCCTCTCCTTCCTACTACTTTTATCTACAGCCTGTTTCAGAGGAAGCTTTTGAAAGCATTTATCTTTTATACATGACTTTATAATATATTTATGTTTCTCATGAATGATGAGTGTGAATATTGCCAAGGATGATATGTACATAAGAAGTAAAAAATAAAAATCGTTAGAGTGTTAGCTCATTGAAAGTAGGGATTGTTTCATTTCATGTACTTTTATCCCCAGTGAGTGCCTAGCACATAGTAGGTGAATAATAAAAATAATATAAGCATAGTAATTAATTATACAATAATAATAAATAATCACATAACAGGTGATTAATAAATGCTTATTGATTGAAAAAGGAAATATATGGTCAGAAAAAGAGATGATCTGGTCAGAGTTGAATTAGGTGGCCTCCTAAGTCCCTTCCAACTATAGCTCCAAGAGCCTCTGAATCTAGTTATGTAGGGAACATGATGAATAGTTATAATGCTACTGCTGCTTACAACTAAAATTTACATACTGCCTTTAGGTAAACAAAACAATTATACTCATAATCTCACTTGAACATCACAAAAGCCCTGTGATGTAGTTACTTTCATTTTTCAAGACATCCGTGACCTCATTCATGTGGCTATTTCCTCCATTAGTCAAGATCAGAATCCATCCAAAGCTTCTTATCTTATGCTTTTCTTCTTTACTTTCTTCTAACAATTTTGCACAAAAAGATTTACTTAATAGAGTAGAATCCTTCTAGGTCTTCTCCCCTATCTTGTGGGTATCAGTGGGACATGCAGGCTCTGCACTGGATTGTTTCTTTTCTTTTCTTTTCCTTTTTTTATGGGGCAATGAGGGTTAAGTGACTTGCCCAGGGTCACACAGCTAGTAAGTATCAAGGCCAGATTTGAACTCAGGTCCTCCTGAATCCAGGGTCAGTGCTTTACCCACTGAACTACCTAGCTGTCCCCAGTACATGTTTGGAGACAATTAATATCTGCTTCTTTGCATGGGGGAGAAAAAAGGGGGGAAAGGAATTCTTTAATTTAAAAGACATGCAAAGATTCTTCTCATATGATAATAAAATTAATGAAATACCCTTAGTAGGCCAACTACACTGAATGCCTTTTCCAGTGGTTTTTCCAGGAAGTTAGATGTCACAGTGGATAGAGGTCTACACTAGCATTCTGAAAGACCTGCATTCAAATCCAGACTTGGACACTTACTAGTTATGTGACCTTTGGCAAATAACTTAATCTTTCTGTGCCTCAGTTTCTTTATCTGTAAAATAGGGATAATAATAAACTCTACCTTCCAGACTTGTGAGGATAAAATAAGCTATTTGTAAATCACTTTGCAAACCTTGAGGTTCTACATAAATGTAATCAATCAATAAACATTTATAAAGGGCCTTTTATATGCTAGACACTGCTGAGCACTGAAGATACAAAAAAAAAAAAAAAAGGCAAGGATGATCCTTACCCTCAAGCTATTATTATTAATAGATAGGATAGGGGCAGCTAGGTGGCGCAGTAGATAGAGCACCGGCCCTGGAGTCAGGAGTACCTGAGTTTAAATCCGGCCTCAGACACTTAACACTTAATAGCTGTGTGACCCTGGGCAAGTCACTTAACCCAATTGCCTCACTAAAAAAAAAAAAAGAATAGATAGGATAAATCTACACAGAGATATCCATTATTTTCTTTGCTGATCTTCTTCGTGACCAGTGGTATTCATTTTTAAAGATGGCTGACTGGAGTTGTATGGCCATAGATCAAGGCCAAGTTAACTAGCTCATGAGAATGCCAAACCTGGCCCAAATCACATCTAAGAAACTATGCAATGGTCAAGAAAAGTAAGACCTCCTGAAGAAGGCAAGTTAAAAAAAAAAAAAAGCAATACTTTAAAAGATCTATTAGTGCTTTCATTATTCTGGGTTCTCACTCTCATGATCCAGATTGTAGTTCTTCTTCATCTTAGCTCACTCCAGGCTTGACCATATTTTTCTGTAAATCCCCCACAGAAGTTACTCCTAAGGTGCTGGGGCTTTCCTTTGATTCCTTTCATTATGAAAAATGAAAAAATGAAAAATGGTTTACTAGGGCAGCATTGGGACTATCCATTTGTTTATTTTTCCTGTCACTATGTGATTGGCTTCCTTCATTTCACAGTCATATGTATCCTCAGCTATGTCTAATTTTCCATTTTTAACTCAAAAGGAGCGAGGGCCTTAAGTTAAGAGAGATATTTCATTTGGAAAGGAATAGTTAGTTAACATGAACTATGTTAATTTCTGGGGATAGAAAGAAAAGGTTCTCAACTTTAAGGCTATACACATTATAATGGGGAAGACAGCATGTAAATAGCTAGGTACATATAACATATATACAGAATAGATAAATGTAATTTGAAAGGGGAAGGCATTAATAACACAAGAGAATAGCTGGGAGAGGTCTCCTGCTGAGGGTAGGAGTTGAGTCTAGAAGGAAACCAGGTTGACTATGAGGTGGAGGAGAGAAGGCAGATGATACTGGGCATGGGGACCATCCAGTATAAATGCATGGAGATGAGAGATGAAGCATCCTATTCAAGGAACTATAGTAGTTGGATCATATACATGGAGGGAAATAAAGTGAGAAGTCTGGAAAAGTAGGAAGGGGCCAACTTACGAATAGCTTTAAATTTATATTTGATCTTGTAGGTAAAAGGGAAAGATCAGTAAACTCTGGTGTTTACTGAGTAAGATAACCTCGATGCCTAGGATACTGTCAGGCACATAGTAGGCGATTAATAAATAGTTGCTGATTGAAGGAAAGAGATCAATAATGCAATGAGAGGAAGTCTCTGGACATGGTACGCAGTTGTTTGATAATATCTTTTTTTCTCTTTGTTGTGAGCATGGATGCCTCATTTAACCTTTCTAATTGGGTCATCCCTGCTTATGACATCAAAGCTAGGAAACCAATCAGGCTTGTCTCTGTATAAAACATGTGGCTCATATCTGTATCAGGGAACAGCCTTGTAATGGGGAGTAGAACTTAGGAGGTATTTAGGATAAAAGACTCCTGAGAATGAAGATGAGGTAGGCATGATGTGGTGGTGGGAGGTTGTAGTGAGGCAGGAGAGGGTGTGTCATCTGCAGCTGAGACAGCCTGTCTTAAGAGAAGCTAGACTGAGAAAGTTGCCTTTTCCCCCTTGTTTCCCCTCTTTAGACTACTATAAACACATCAGTAGTCTACAGGCATGTCTGTTCATATATGCACATACATCCTAGTCACTGACTATGCACCATCTGGTCCATGCAGTCTGGTTATTTCTACGTTTCTATTGTAAAGGGAAATTTTTTGTTAGTAAAGAGCCCATTCCTCAGTTACAGCTATCAGGAGGTAGATGTACCAGAGGATGTGCTGGAGCCACCTCGAACTGGCTCCCAAGAGCTGGTTACTAAATTTTCAGTGTGAACATCTACACCTTAGAAACAACAAGTCTTATAAAATAGTCCTTGATTTAGGGTTTTGTTGATTGTTTAGACTTAATACAATGATGGAGAAAATGTTAATATTATAAATTCAACATAAAAGAGTGTCATAACTTTTTCTCCAGAGAGCTAGTTGTCAAATATTTACAAGCATACCACTGACTATGCCTTTATTGAATCAAATTCCCTAAATACAAACACACTTATGAAATGCAAATACATTTTCATTTACTTACCACTTCTAAAGACGGCAGGACTTTTTGCATAAAACTAACCAATTGTTCCTCTTGATAATATTATAGTAGCTTGGATTGAAAAGATTTGTGAACTCTTTTATATATATATATAACTCCATTTTATCCTTACAACAAATGTGTGAATTAGGTTTTATTACTATTTGTATTTTTCAGATTAGGAAACTGAGGCTGAGAAGTTAAGTGACCTATCCAGGGTTACTCAGTTACAATGTGTCTGAAGACTTGAACTTTGGTCTTCCTGACTCCACGTCTAACACTTTATTCTATGTTATACTGCCTAGAAGTTCCTTGATTAATGAATTTCTAATTATTTCCTCTCTTTCCCATGCCACTGTTGTCTTCATCTACTGTAGAGTCTTTAGCAGTTTTAAATTCACACTTATGACTATGAAATAATGCTGATTTAGGATGTGGCTGTTGAAATCAATTTCATTTTTTTGTATTCATCTCATGGACATAATGGTGTATTTATAAAAATACTTCTTTTATATATTGCTTTGTTTTACAAAGTATTTGTAACTTTGTGAGACAGGTAGTGGGGGCATTGCCCCCATTTTATAAAGAAAAATAAAATTCAAAGAAGTTGTGTCTTACCCATGATCAACAGCTAAATCAGCCAGTGAGCATTTTAGCTGAGATTAAAATCCAGGTCTTCTGAGGCCAGGCCAAATAATCTTCCTACTATGAAACACTGTCTTTCTCAAGCACAAGATCTCTACTCACAGAGCTATATAGAAAGGTACTAGAATTATCGCTATAAAAGTATTTTCTTCTTGGTGAGAAGATAAGAAAAGCTTTCTGGTTACCAAACTGTGGAACTTCTGTTTTGTAGAAGAGGGACAAAATTTCCTATGCCATCTCAATGAATGGTAAATCCATGATATTGACAGAGATGGCAAACCAATCAAATGTTTCCTGCTTGAACTAGAACAAATAGGCAAAATTACAGGGAGGAAAATTTTAGCTTAATTTAAGGCTGAATTTGCTAAAAACAAATAAGTGCTACCTCAATATGCAATGGTTGTTTTGGGAGGGAATGCATTTCTAGTCACTAGAAGACCTGTCAGGGTCTTATAAGCAGGATTCCTCTTTTACCCAGAAGTTAAACTAGGTGACCTCTGAGGTCTTCTGGAATAGAGATTGCATGATGCTATGGTTTTCAATGATTGAGAGATGCTACTTTCTCATTGTCCATTCTTTGGGACACTCACATTTTCCATAATTCTACTTGTTCCATGATTCTTCTTCTGTTAATTATTCATTCCTTTCTACCCATTAAACTGTTACCCATCCTGTAAGGTTGAATTAAATTGTCACCTCTTCCACGAAGTCTTCTTTGATCATACCTGTTGGCAATGGTTTTCTTAATTTTGTACCTCACAGAATACTTTGTTCTTCACTTCACTTGAAAAATCCATGCTTTGTCTCAACTTTATCTCCTCAATTCCTAGAATTATGTGACTTTTTTTACATGTAAACTCCTTTATTTGACATGAAAACACAATCTGATATCTCCCCAATTTTAAGATACATTTCTTTTTTTTAATAATAAACTTTTTTATTTTTAGTTTTGAGTTCCAATTTTTATCCATCTTTCCCTCTCTCTCTTCCCTACTCCCTGAGATGGCAATCAGACATGGGTTATACGTGCATGATTATGTCAAACATTACCATATTTGTCATTTTGTACAAGCAAACTTGATTAAAAGAAAAAAATGAAAGAAAGTGAAAAATAACATGCTTCAGTCTGTTCCATCACTATAGGTTCTTTCTTTGGAGGTGGATAGTATGTTTCATCAATAGTCCTTTGGGATTGTCTTGGATCATTGTATTGTTGAGAATAGTCAAGTCATTCACAGTTCTTCATCAAATAATATTGCTGTCTCTTTGTACAATGTTCTCTTGGTTCTGCTCACTTTCACAATTCATCGTTTCATACATGTCTTTCCAGGCCTTTCTGAAGTCATCCTGCTTGTTAGAATGATATTTTGTATACAGTATCTCAGAGTCTCAGATTTGCAAGAGACCTCAGAGGTCATCTGGGTCAACTTCTTGTCTTCTAAATAATTCCATAAACAATATCCCTGACAAGTGGTCATCCAGCATCTGCTTTGTGACTTTTGGGTAATGGGCAACTCATTATCTCTTGAGGCAGCCCATTTCACTTTTGAATGAATCAAACTGTTAGAAAGTTTTCCCTTAAATCAAACTTGGATCTGATTGCCTATAATGTCCACCTGTGCTTCCTCCTTCTAGGGCCAAGTTTAACCAAGTCTAATCTCTCATCTGCATGACAGCTATTCCAACACTTCTACTGCTACCAAATTGTCCCTTTGTCTTCTTTTTTATAGGCTACATTTTTCCATTCTACAAATCACCTTCATACCAGGTTTTCTAGGTCCCTCATCATCTTTGTCACTCTCTTTTGTAAATACTCAGTTTTATAATGTCCTTCCTGAAATGTGGCAGTCATGAATTATGGTTCTGATATCTTTCCAGATTGACTTAATGTTACTTCTCATCATTCCCACTTGATGTTCCAGCCAAACTGACCTTCTTGGTTGTACCAGTGGACAATACCATTTCTGACTTCTGTGTCTTTGTACTTACTAGCTGTCTTTTGTGCCTGGAATACATTTGTTCCTCACCTCTGCTTCTAAGAATCCCCAGGCTCATCACATATCTAGTGTGCATCATCACCAGAACTTGAACCCAGGTCTTGAGCAAAGTAATTTGTTTTCTCAGTGTATCAGATAGCTCTCGAGAGGCATCTTTTCAAACCGAAATTGATCTATTACTGAATAATCTGTGGATTTATGTATTACTCCAGTTCTGACTCCCCTTAATTGTATTATCATATACCTACATATTTCTATTAAGAACAGTTAATAAACATAGCTAATAGCTAGCATCTAAATTGTACTTACTATGTGCCAGGCACTGTGCCAAACACTTTACAAATTTTATCTCACTTAATTCTCACTAAAACCCTAGGAGGCAGGTGATATTATTATTGAAATTTTACAGTCTGGGAAAATGTGGCTGGCAAAGGTTAAGCTATTTGCCCAGGATCACACAACTAGTAAGTGTCTGAGACTGTATTTGAACTAAAATCTTCCTGACTCCAGGCCTAGAATTCTAATCACTGTGCCACTTAGCTTCTAAAAGAATTTGTTATTATGCTTTGCTGAAATACAGGAAAATTTTGTTTACAACATTATTCTGATAGGATTGTCATCCTGTTAAAAAGGGAAAAGAAACTACTTTGGTCTTAAAACTTTTTTTTTTTTGGTGGGGCAATGAGGGTTAAGTGATTTGCCCAGGGTCACATAGCTAGTAGGTGTCAAGTGTCTGAGGCCAGATTTGAACTCAGGTCCTCCTGAATCCAAGGCTGGTGCTTTATCCACTGCACCATCTAACTGCCCCCAGTCTTATATCTTTTTGATGAAGCTATGCTTCCCTTTTGAAATTCTCTCAAACTATCCCTTTAATAACATATGCTAAAATTTTTACCAAGAATCAGTCTCAGTAGCCATTAGTTTCACAACTATATCTTCCTCCCTTTCTTGAAAATTGAGACATTTGCCTGCCTCCAGTCCTGTAATGCATAATAAATATTTATTCAATTAAATGAAAAAAATTCTCATGATTATTTCCAATGATATTGCCAATGAAGTTAAATGTCTTTCTGAAAATGTCAAATAGATATTCATCTGGAAGTATATTGGAGACATTTGTGTTACTTCAGGTCCTGATAATGTAAGCTTTTAAAAGTATACCAAAACTAGAGTCTTAACTGTAACAATGATGATGATGGTTGAAATCCATGTCTATGTCTACTTCTACCTCTACAACTTAATCTATGTCTGTGTTCATATCTGTCTTTCTATTTGCATACTAGCTATAGTGTTTTGGGGTTTTCATTATAATGGCCAAAATATAGGGTGTCCAAAAATTCTTGGTGCCATTTTAAGCTATTAAAGCTTAAAGTAGCATTAAGACTTTTGGGACATGTTGTGCATGCATGGGTGTGTGTGTGTGTGTGTGTGTGTGTGCAATACAGTCAAATGAGATAGTGTAATTATATATGATTATTTTATATAAATATATATTTGCAATATAGCATATACATATATACAAAATATATAATTGGAATATGTATATGTAACTATGTGTGATTACACATATGTGTATGTATATAATCACGTGTATATACATGTATACATGCATGTACACATACATGTATGTGTGCGATTTTCACAACCACCATCTGAATTGACCTTTATTGAATCAAATGCCCTGAATACAAACTCACTTGTGAAATTTACATGTTTTCATTATTCATTTAATAAATATTTACTCAGTATTCTGTGAGGCAGGTGTTATTTTCCTAATTTTACAGAGAAACTTAGTGAGGTTAAAAATGATTTGTCCATGGTCAAATGGACAAAATATATCGGGGCAAGATTTAATGTCAGGGCTTACTACTGCTAAACTTCAATGCTTTATCAGAGGGTACAGTTCTCAAGGACAAAATTTGTATGTGGTATTTCTCCAGTAACTTCCCAAGCTATAAGACACAGGACTTTGTATATACTGTGGGTGCTTAGAAAGGTTGTTGATTAAATTGTGGAAGTTGACTGTTAATTAGGCAAAGAAACTAAAGAATTAAATATAAAGTTAGACATACCTAATGAATGACTTTACAACATTCTTTTACTTTTATTACTTATATTTTTTACAACATTTCCTAGAGATGGTCATTTGGTACTTTCCTGAACACTTTTAGTGATAAAGAACTCAGTAATTTGTGGTACATTACCCCACCTTTCTCTCTCCCTTCAATGGAACAGCTTTAATTGTTAGAAAATATTTCCTTACACTGAACTGGAATCCACTTCCCCACTGGTCTTAGATTTGTCTTTTGGAGCTACACAATATCATTCCTCTTTCCCATGTATTCCAATTTCTCAAACAGAGAAAGAAGACATTTTCATTACTCAAGATGGCCTTGTAATTTTTATAGGAAATGATATGCTTACTCTCACAACTTTCTAACTCTTTTTTCCTTTTCTTTTTTTTTTTTTCCAATGGGATGCCTTCAGCATACCAATGACCACAGTTCATTCAGGGAGAAATCCAACTTCCTTTTAGGCATATTTTTCACTCCTCTAGTAGTGCATTTTCTCAGGCTTTCAATGATATCCAATTTTTACCACTGGGTTTGCTCAGTCACAGAGAGGTCAAAGAGTTAGTTTGCCTTGAGTCACGCTAACTCTGATGGGACCCAGACCTTGAACTATACCCAAAGTTCCTCCTTTTTCCCAGTCACTTACCTTGTTCCCTATCTTAAATCCATTTCCATACCACTTTCCTTTCTTTGAGGATTATATGTCCCCAGACACTACTCCTTCTTTAGCTAAAAATCAAGGTTCTTTTGTTATCTCTCTTATGCATTCATGGCATGGCTGCCAGACAATATTGTATAAAAAACCCCCAGCATCTGACATTCATATTTGGCTTGGGGCAGTCTTGTGAATCACATGCTAGTGCCAAAACTTTTAATGTTTTGTCCAACACAAAGAGAAATGACTCTAATGCTTTGAAATGTCTTTTAACACTGACTATGTCAACTCAGTGCCCCCCCCCCATTTTCATTCCCCTTGCTTTCTTTTAAGTTTTTTTTTCAAGATGTTCACAATTGTGTCATCTTTGTTTGTGCAAGGTGATTTTGCCATGAAGCTATTTGGATAGTGTTGAACTGCTCTAAAAATACTACAAGAGATATGCATCCCTGATCACGTTGCCTTTGATCACAGTGATTCCACTAATTAAACATTCAACCAAGAAGAGTGCTATGGACTCATGTAAACCGGTGAATATTTGATAATGATAGAAGTATTCAAAGCATTGGTGATTAATGAGCAGATGTGAAGAGGCAATGCAAACTTTTGGGAACCTACTTTGAGTGGTGATGTCAGCAAGGAACAATTCACAGACATAATTACTAAAAAATTATCAGAGACTTCCTTGTCAAGTATTTTGTATGTTTATAAAGCTGTTGGTGAGTCATTTTAGGAGTCTGGGAGACTTATTTGATTTGGAATCAGGATTTTATTATAGCTTAGCTGTTATGTAATAGTTTACTCAGACTGATGGGGAGATATTCTTCCATGTCAAGAGAATTTGTATTTGTGCAGTGAGATTTCCTTGTAATTCTTTCAGCAAAGAGGCAATGCTGTGTAGTGGATACAGAGCCAGCATGGAACCAGAAAGACTTGAGTTCAAGCCCCACTTCTGACATATATAGGCTATGTGACCCTGGGCAAGTCACTTAACCCCTTGGATTCCCAGGCAATTTTGTAACATTATAAATTGAAGAAAAGGTGCTCATCTGCATATGAGAAAGAGGGAGTTTCTTTACCAGGGAGTTCCCTATACTAGTGAAATCTTAGGTCCTTTCCCTATCTTGATATTTCAGCAAATTGTATCTGACTATTTTTCTGTGTTTTTATGTTTGGAAAATAATTTGGTTGTTAGAACAGGGCATGAGGAGGAGTTTTAGGTTGCATTGTCCATTGGAATACCCTATATCCAGTGGATAAGGACACTGGTATGAAAAAACTTGAGCTACAACATTACTGATGTCATGCAGAGTCAGTGGCTCTGGCATGCTAGTTCTTTCTTATAACCTTAGGCTCTGTGGGAAATTTTCTTTCCATACAAGTTGTACTGCACTTTGTATAGTAAGCTAAGGACTTCTGAGCTGTGCTATGATAAACATTGTAACTAGAAATGCTTCATCTAAATGTCACCAGATTCCAAAACTGAACAGCAAAGTTGTCTGGGTGCAATTTTCAAGTTGGAAAGGAGATATTGCTTGATCAACACTGCTAGTTGCTAACTAGGAGCCTCTTACTTTGGGAGTTCCAAAGCCTTAATGGCCAACAGATCAACATTTTACTTGACTATATGCAATACCAATATTTTAATAATATTATTGACCTCAGTACAGTTTCAAAAAGAATGTAGCTTAAAAGAACACTGTGCTTTCCAAGGACAGTTGGAGGTTGTTTTTGCCAGAGATGTGGTTGAATAGGATGAGGTCTCTTATATTCTGCTACTGCCTTTTTTGTTACTGTGTCACTGATTGGTTATTCAGTGTTTCAGTTTCTCCTCCTCTCCTCCACCTCCACCACCTCCTCCTTCTCCTCCTTTTTCCTCTCCTCCTCTTCTTTTCCTTTTTATCTCCTCTTTTCCTTCTCCTCCTCCTTTTCTCCTTTCTCCTTCCCATCCTTCTCCTTCCTACTTCTTTTTTGTAAATAAAGGTAATAATAGAATTCTTTTTTTTTCATAGAGATATTATGAAGCTCCATAATAACTTGAGTGTTTACTCTACAGCCTTAAATGAAGGTAGGAGAATTAATGGTCCTGCCTACGGTCTCTTCTTTTCCCCTTTCTTCTCTCTACTTTATTGTGCTCTGCAGAATCAGAATGGAGAATCAAGAAGAATGAACAGTAAGGTTATTTAAACAGATGTTACAATTAAGGTCCACTTTCTGCTAATGTCAACATTATCTGCTAATGTTAACGTTCACCTAGCTAACCTTAACATTATCCAGAACAGTCAGTAATTGAACAAACCCTCCCTAGTTGCTCTTAGCAAGATTGAACATTAGCTAGAAAGGTGTGTGTAGAGTACAATAAATGTGTCCACAATGTTCGCTGGGACTGTTAGATCTTGGTCTTCCGAGTATCACAGAAGATTTTGTTTCATCTGTGTTTGTATTAAAAGCAGAAGTAGAAACTTTGGGCCATAAAATCAAACTTGGTCTTACAGTAAAAATTGAACAATGTTTTGTAACTGACAACAGCCACAAAATCCTTTGAGACTAGCATAATAAACACCTCTGTTTTCAAATACCAAGGAGTATTTGAAAATAATATATCACGATTTAGGAAACTCATGATGGAAAGACATTCAACTTCCTCTTGGCAACTTTTGTTTATTAATTTTTAATAAACAACATTTCTATTTTAGATCTCAAACTGCACAATGTGATGCAAGATAAGCTCTGGAGGAAGGAATTCTACTTCCATGTAGGTACTTCCAAAAGTTCTCTAGGCTGATATCATAACCCTTCCATTTTATAGTCAAATATTGTGGAATTCGTGGAATCCTTGTTTAATTCCATTTTGACTCTTGTTCTTTGCCTTTGGACTAGTTCATTGCTCGCCACTACCAGAAGGAGAATAGGACAAAGGCTCAATAGGATGAAAAGAACCCTTGTTTAACTCCATTTCAACTCTTGTTCCATGCCTTTGAGCTAATTCATTGCTTACCTTGAAAGGAAGAAAGACTCAGTAAAATGAAGAGGACACAGGATTGTTGCATGATAGCAAGTATTAGGAAAGGTTTGGTGTGGAAAGAGGTTGAAACTACTTTTCTAAATGGAAATTTAGTTATCTGTAGGAAAAAATTGGATTATCTTTGGAGTTCATTGGTCTCTGCCATATTTGCCATTCATGGTTACATTTTATAAATGACTTTTTTATTCCACTACTTTGTTTATTATTTATTTATTTATCTATTCATCTATCTATATATTTATCCATTAATTAATTAATTTACTAATTTATATATATATATATATATATATATACACATATTTATTGGGTGAGGTAATTGGGGTTAAGTGACTTGCCCAGGGTCATACAGCTAGTAAGTGTTAAGTGTCTGAGGCCAGATTTGAACTCAGGTACTCCTGACTCCAGGGTCAGTGCTCTATCCACTGCGCCACCTAGCTGTCCCTATTCTACTACTTTGTAAAAAAAAAAAATAATCAGTGGCCCTCTATGGCCTACCAAGAAGAGTTTTGACTTCTTTATTTAGCATTCAAGGTTCTGTACAATATCCCATGATCTTATATTTTCAGCCTTATCTTATATTATTGTTTCATGCACTCTATCTTTAAGCAAAAGCAGAACATTCTCTTTAAAAAAAAGATACTTTCTAAATGATCTGTTCCTGAAAAAGGGTTTTGATATACTATTTTCCACATTCAATGAAATCACCCACCTTATAATGTAAAAACCACTGGACTTCAGTTTTTTCAAAAGAATTTCTGTTTTGCTGAGCTGGGGATATTAACCTATAAGGGCTAACATGGTAACAATCTTTGAATATTTGAAGGCTTATTCCTAGCTACCACCAGCATTTCCCACATAGAAAAAAGAACCACCTGTTTTCTATTAGATTACATAATGGAACTTCAAAAAAAAGTTCAGTTGATGAGAATGGAGAACTAAAGCTAACAAGATGGAATGTAATATGGGTAAATGCAATGTCCTGTACTTAGGCTCAAAAAATCAACTAACAAGTACAGAAAAAGACATAGGTAATCAACAATTCATGTGAAAAAATACCTAGGGGTTCTGCTGAATTGCAAGCTCAATCTGAATCAGCATTGTGATATAGCTGCTAAAAATGCTAATGCAATCTTGGGTTAAATTAATAGAAGTATTGTGCTGAGAACTCAGCTGACAATAGTACCACTTCTTTCTGGCCAGTTAATGTCTGGAGTATTGGGTATGACTCTGGAGTATGTTGAGATGGATAGTCAGAATGGTTAAAAAAACTTAATACTAAGCCATGTGAGAATCTGGTGAAGAAACTGGAAATGATAGCCTGGAGAATAAAAGACTTACAGATAATATGATAGTAGGAAGCTTCAAATATTCAAAGACTTTTTCAGCTAGGTTCATGAAGTTGGAACTAGGATCAACATATGAAATTAAAGAGAGTGGTACCAAGAATAGACATATATTGCAAGGAGATCAAGGATGGGAGAAATCTCTCTCTCTCCCTATATGTATATATGTATATGTGTAGAGATATATGTATACATAGAAACATACACACACAGAGTGGGCCAAAAGTCACAAATATTTACCAACTCCTTTTTTTGTTTTTAATTTACATAGCATCAAATACAGTATATATGAAATTAATTTATATTACATATGAAAAATAAAATCTTGTAAATGACAAAAAACGAAGAAAAAATAATTTTCTAAAAGATATTAAACATTGTGACTTTTTGTCTACCCTGTATATATGTGTGTTTATGTAAATGTAGGTATATGTACTTTTTACACATATGCTTCTTTTTTTATGGGGCAATGAGGGTTAAGTTACTTGCCCAGGGTCACATAGCTAGTAGGTGTCAAGTGTCTTGAGGTCAGATTTGAATTCAGGTCCTCTTGAATCCAGGGCCAGTGCTTTATCCAGTGCACCACCTATCTGCCCCCGTATATATATTTCTAATAATGCTTTTTTTTTTAGTGGAAAAGATCTAGAAGTGTTCATCATTTGGGAAATGGCTGAACAATATGGTATATGAATGTAACAAAATAATAAACATAAAGATTTCAGAAAAGCTTCAAAAGACTTCTATGAACTGATTCAGAGCAAAGTAAATATAATTTGTATGAACATCAAAATAACACAAAGGAAAAGAACACTGAGTTTATAACTTTTCTCAATGCAGTGATTGGACATGATCTCAGAGGAAAGACAATAAAGTATGACTCACAGAGAAATAGAGGAATAAAACATACATATTTCAAATGTGGCCAACTTATTTATTTTTGTTACAAGGGGGCTGTGGTGTGGGGAGTCACTGAAGAGTGACAATGAAGTAGAAAAGGAACATCAATAAAACATTTATGAAATTAAAAGGAGTAAGATTTAGTTTTAATACAAGGAAAAACTTACAAACAATTAAAGCTGTCCAAAAATGTGATGGGCTACCTCTAGGGATTTAATAAATTCTCCAGCTCTAAATCCACGATTACATAAGAGAAGTAGTGTGGCTTAGTGGCTATAAGATGAGCCTTAGCATCTGGAAGAACTGGGATTAAATCCTGCCTGATACATACTAGAGTGTGGCTCTGGGCAAATCATTTAGGCTCTCAGTGGCCCAGGCAATCCTCTAAGATTTTAACTTATGTATGTTGTTGATCTGCATCAGTATGCTCCCCACACAAATAAAATCAAAGATAGGAATCAATATAGCCACCGATTGAAGATTTTGTAGTTGGGGTTTGTAATCTGAGTAGGGTTGGACATGATAACCTCTAAGATTCTGCGGCTTATTCAAGGTCACAAAGCTAGTTATTTACAGAATCAGGACACAAATGTCAATTTAATCACAAAATACAAATTTTCAGAGACTTCAGCAATCATTTAGTCTAACTTATTTAGAAATGGAATCCCCACTCTAATATAGCATACAAATAGTTGGCTGACTTCTCTTTTAAGACCTCTATTTTTATATGCCATATAATGTAGAATTTTATACCACTAAAATGTATCCATTTATAAAAAAAAATGTTAAAAAATACCCCCCCCCCATTCTGCAACTTGCTGTGGGGCACACTCTAGGTAGTATTCCATCTTTATTGTCACTAGTCCTAACTCTTTTCTTTTCTTTTTCTTTTTTTTTTTTGGTGAGGCAATTGGAGTTAAGTAACTTGTCCAGGGTCACACAGCTAGTAAGTGTCAAGTGTCTGAGGCTGGATTTGAACTAAGGTCCTCCTGAATCCAAGGCCAGTGCTCTATCCACTGAGCCACCTAGCTGCCCCCATAGTCCTAACTCTTGTTACTGTGTCATAGAAGCCAACAGAGAAAAGTATATCAAGGGAGCAGGGTAGCCAGCAGTAAGTACTAAATGATATAGAAGTATCAAGGAGAATAAAAATGTAGAAAGGGCCATGGATTGGAAACCTCAGAGGTCATTACTGAACTTGTAGAGAATTAGTTCATAAGTTTCTGTTTGTATGTATATGTCTGTAGCTAGCCCCACTTGGTTCTATGGCCTCATTTTATTGCTAACCCCAGAAAACCATTTGTCAAAAAAAAAAAAAAAAAGGAAAGAAAGACAAAAGATACATTTTCTTTTTCTGTCACCTTCATTTCCAAACATATCCCTTCCCATTTTCTGTCCCAGGGAACCATCCCTTGTAACCAAAAAAGGGAAAAAAAAGTTAGCTTAGCAAAACTAACCATTACATCAATTTAGTTTGGTAGTATATCATGAAATCATAAAATTAAGTTTTGTAAGGGACTTCAGTGATTGTCTAGTCCAACTCATGTGAAAAGAATGCCCACTACCATATACTTGACCCGAGGCTGTCTAACCTCTGCTTGAAGACTACTAAGTAGCTCTATATGAAACATATAACCACATAGAATGGAAGTCACTTGAGGTCAGGGCTTTCATTCATTTTTATTTTTGTTTCTCCTGACTAACATATAATAGTTACTTTAAAAATAACTTGCTGAATTAAATTGAATTCTCTAGGACTCATTTTCCTCCTTTGAAAAATTAGGGTGCCCTTCTAGTTCTAATATTCTATTATTCTAAACGCAATATCTGCTTCTGTCTAACATTATATTTTTGAATAAATGAGTTGTGGGGGAATTCAGGTCCTTGATCTGGACCATATTTAATTATTTTTCCTCTACAGCATTGTGCCAAGGAAAGGCCTTGTGTTGGATTAGAAAGAGCCCAAGATTGGGAAGCAGAAGACTAGGTCCAAATTAATCCACCTCTAACCTTGACTAGCCATGTGATTATAGGTAAGTCACTTTATCCCTCAGAGACTCAGTTTCCTCATCTATTAAATGTGGATGATAACCTTTTTCATTCACCTCACAGGATTGTCATGAGAATGTGCCATATTAATGTGAGTTATTCTTCTAAACTTGCCACATTGCACAATGTGCAAAGATACAAGGGAGCTCTATTTAGTAAAAAACCTTTTCTAAGGCATACTGATATTTTTCTTTATTCACTCTTGACATGGGTTTGAAGAATACTGGCCATTTGCTCTTTTGACTTGGTCCCCAGACCTGGGAATTTGAAAATCATTCTGGAATTTCCTCCAAACAAGATACCTTTCTTCCAAAGGCATTCATACTCCTCAGGAATGCAGCGCGTGGTGACTGCTTCTCCAACAGTATTTAATGTCATAAATCCTGAAGAAATTCTCATTGTGGTTGGGCTCAAGCTATCTGATCAGGACTCCTGGCCTCTCCTTATATGGGCAGAAAGCTTATTTGCTTTGTTCATGCATTACCCACAGATGGTTGAGCAAAAACACAAACACACTGGGGCAAAATGGGAGAGTTTTCTCTGCTCTCGGCAACGTGAGGCTTCCAAAAATGTCCCTAGGAAATTTCTCTTGGTGTCTAGTTAGAGTTGTTTATGTATCCTTATATATTAAAAGGCCCAGGGGTCTGAGTGGAGCCCAGGGAAGAACATTCCATTTGTAGTCTGAAGGCCAGACTACTCTGTCACCTCAGGCAAATCACGCCACCTCTTTCAGTGTACTTTAGTATCTGTAACAGAGCTAATGATTTGAACTATTATTTCCAGCAACTTCCAGTTCATGTCTTGGTTCATAGTTGCTACTATTGCAAGGAATGGAGTAGTTGCAAGCTTCAAGGCTGGGTATTTACCTTGAAGGGTCAAAGGAGATCAAATGAATATAACAGATATGAAGGTAAGTCCCTCTCCTTTTGTTCACAGGGACAGACTCTGAAAGATTCCCTAAAAAGTATGTCCTGGAATTTACAAGAGCCAGAGGGATCATGATGCCAAGATGACAAGTTATGTTCTATGATTCAGCTATTGCATTGTCATCTATTACTTAATTGATTGCATAATCATCTCACACTGTGCTCCTTATTAACTTTACAAATTATTCACAGAAAAGTTTTCAGTTAGTGATTTGAACAGGCATAGCAACATGTTAAGATTATGTGAATTAAAAAAAAATTCTTAAGAACATTGGTTGGCATAAAATTTCAAATGTATGACTAAGCAAACCTGAACATAGGAATCTTGAACATTTGGGACTCAATTCCTTAGTTCTAGATTCTCAGACATAAGAAAAGTATTAAGAAATCATTTTTTCATGACTTTTCATTTTATTTTCAATAAAATAGAGACAAAACATGTATGTAAACCAAAATGAACAGTCTCTTATCTCCAGAGCACAGAAAAATGTCCTGTCCACAGGGAGCGCTCAATAAAAAGTTGTGGATGAAGAAGAACTTAATTTGGGGTGTATATACTGGGTAATGTGAGATCTGAGATTTGGCTGGATGATTCATCAGTCCCATCTCTGGGTTGGTCCAATGAACTACCAAACTTCCTTATTAGCAAAGTTGATTTGTTTATTTAAAAAAGCGAGTTATTGTTTTTATTTCTTCTTTACTTTGGGGAAGGGGCAGAGGTGTTAGGGAAGGGGACCAAGCTGTCATTTGATGTATGTTCCTTTCAATGCTGCTCCAATCTGCACCAATATAGTGAATGGACGAGGCTACAAAATGTAGGTACCACACTAATTGCCACCAGCAGGAAATTGCTTTTACTGAAACTATTTCACTCCTCATTAGATGTAATAAATACCCTCAGAGTCAAGATATCCGTGGAACTTTTATAACAGGTTTACACTCATTCTTCCTTATTAGTATTCAAAAACTCAAACTCCAGTTACCTCTCTACTCCATCTCATTGCCCAAGAATTATATTTAACATTTATTTATTTATTAAATATATACATATTTATATTTATAATTTTTATAGAATTCAATTTTTATCCTTGTCTATATAAAGACAATGCATCAGAGGGGAAAGAGAGCTGGCTTCAGAGTCTGGTAGAAATGGGTATAAGTCCTTCTCACATTTAATGGACGTGTAATGTAGGTAATTTTTCAGCACTAATCTCTGTTGGTAAAGGAAGTCTTTCACTGGGAATTCCCAATACTAATGAAATCTAAGGCCTGGTTTAAAATATTTATATATTTGTTCAAAAATCTGTTTTTCCTGCTCAAATTTAGGTATATGCTTCACATCTTCTACCTTGCTCTTGTCTCACAATCAACTTTCTAAAAAAAAATTTAATTTTTTAAAAATCTTTTTGGTGAGGCAGTTGGGGTTAAATGACTTGTCCAGGGTCACACAGCTAGTAATTGTTAAGTGTCTGAGGCCGGATTTGAACTCAGGTCCTTCTGAATCCAGGGCTGGTGCTCTATCCACTGTGTCACCTAGCTGCCCCTGACAATCAACTTTTGTCAAATAATTGCTTAAAAATGAAAAACTCAGTGGAAGATTTCTCTTTCTTAAAGTAGAATCAGTTTGCCAGGCCTGACATTGAATTGGCCAGTTTTTTAAGCACTGCTTATCCGTGACTCCAGATTGCATGCCACCAAGAGAAAGAACACCACATCTAGCTTTCCATGTAAAGTACCTGGTAGAGCCTCATGCTGATGATGAAGCAGAGATGAGATGAAGCATCATGGATGTAGCATTAAGAGAACCTCTGAGGGGCAGCTAGGTGGCACAGTGGATAAAGCACTGGCCCTGGATTCAGGAGGACCTGAGTTCAAATCCAGCCTCAGACACTTGACACTTACTAGCTGTGTGACCCTGGGCAAGTCATTTAACCCTCATTGCCCCGCAAAAAAAAAAAAAAGAGAGAACTTCTGAGACAACGAACCTAACCCCCTTATTTTACAAATGAGGTAACTGAGACCAAGAGAGGTTGAATAATTCGCCCAAGGTCATACAAGTCAGTACGTATCCAAGTTGATGTGATATGTTTTGGTAAAAATTGACTTTTGGGAGAGGGGGGAATGAAAGTACATCTGTGTTGAAACGGCTGTTGTGTTTCTCTGGAATGATGTTCTCCTTCATTAGAAAATAATTACACTGAATTGTACTCCTTCCAAGCTGTTTAGTGCCTCATTTTAGTATGAAAAAATGTATCCTTCTACACCCTGGTAGATGGATACATTGTCCATGTGCCTATGTCTGAGTGATGAAAAACCATCAATTTACAGGAATGGCATTATAGAGGCAAGATGTCATTTGATCCTGTAATCCACCACTAAATTCTCCAGGTTGTGCTGCTGCTTCTTTTCTGAGCTCTCTTTCTCAGGCAGATCCCTGGGGTCTGGACTAAGAGGACATGAACTATGGGAGCATGCCTAGTAGCAGCCTTTGTAGTCTTATTAGGGGCCAGCCAACTTCCTAGAACAAAGGAAAGAACTCTTCTTCTGAATGGTGAGCAGGGAAATACCAGCACCTGCTAGGCTCCTGCTGCTCTCCCCTTTAGCATCCCAGGGAAAACTGCTCTGCAGAACAGGGGCAGGCCTGTGTTGGCTGCCAAAGTGGAGAACCTGTATTATAATATTTCACAGTAGGTGCCTGCTTTCCTTTTCCTTTCCTTTCCCACCCTTGAATAAACTGAGGGACATGTGTTGCTAAGGGCAAAATAACAAGGCCGAAGGACCTTGGAGGGTTTTGTAACTGGGACTTCACAAAGTCTATTGAATAGCAGGAAGGAAAAGCAAGATACAATATAGTAACCATCTTAACCTATGAAAAAGAGATGCTTTTTCGGTTTTATTTTTACAGAATTTAAATTTACAGTTGGTCTATCTCCATACATCTCTGGTTAGATTTATTAATAACTGGTTATCAAAAGGAAAAGTAGGTCAATTGGTTAGTAACCAGTAATCCTTTGGTCAAAGTATTTCAGTTTGCTGTCCTTAGTGTGTTGATACAACCTGAGATCTCTCTCTCCCCCCCCCCTTCTCTGTCTCTCCTTCTCCTCCTTCCCACCTCTATCCTTTCTATTTCTGTCTCTCTGTCCCTCTCTCATCCTCTCTTCCCTCTTTTGCTCCTCTCTCTGTCTCTCTCCCCTTCCTTCCCCTTTCACTATTCTCTCTCAATCTATCTATGTGGGAGAGAGAGAGAGAGAGAAAGAGAGAGAGAGAGAGAGAGAGAGAGAGAGAGAGAGAGAGAGAGAGAGAGAGGGAGAGAAAGAGAAGGGTCCCAGATATATATATATATATATATAGAGAGAGAGAGAGAGAGAGGGAGAGAAAGAGAAGGGTCCCAGATATTTTGGAAGGTTTAATTCCACTTGCATGTTTCTGAATGTATATACTTTCCTATTCTTTCTTTCCTTTCTTTTCATCCTTTTCCCCTCCTCTCCTTTCCCACTTAACCCTATGGGACTTCGGGCAAGTCACTTAAATGTCTATATGTCTTTTCAGTTTCTTCAACTGTAAAATAGTGATATTAATAACATCAACCTTACAGGATGGTTCTGCAGATCAAATGAGCTAATATTTATAAAGCATTTAACATACATAATACCTGGGCACCTAGGTGGCACAGTGGTTAAAGCACCGGCCCTGGATTCAGGACCTGAGTTCCAATTTGACCTCAGATACTTGACACTTACTAGCTGTGTGACCCTGGGCAAGTCACTTAACCCTCATTGCCCCACAAAAACACACACACAACCAAACAAACAAAATAAAAAGCATACATACTAGCTGGCACCCAGTAGTTTCTTGTTTTCTTCCTTTCTTATTTCTTTCCATGTCCCACAAAATGGAAAGAAGGTCAGTTTAGGTTGATGTAGTTGCAGTGGAGATAGAGAGGACAATTCCAAACATAATTCCATTTTTTAAAAAAATAGCAAAAACAACATTTCTTTAAAACTTTAAGGCTTAAAAAGCACTTTCCTGGCAACTACTTTTCAAGGTAGCTAATACAAGTAAATCTATCCTAATTTTACAGATGAGGAAAATAAAATAACTTGTTCAAAGTCTCCCAACTAGTAAATGGGAGTCCTTTGACTCAATGTCCAGTGTTGTCACCCCTTCTTCAAGCTGTCTACCTCAAGTCTCACTTAAAAGAGATGAGCATTGCTTTACAGAAGCCCTTACTCAACACTGAGGCACATTTAAATCAATTTTGAAGCAAAGATAAAGTTTAAGGTTGACCCACCCTCTGATATTTTATAGATAAAACCTTTTCTCCCCTTCTTAGAGTAAAACCTTTAAAAATTTTTTTATTGATATTTTCTGTTATTTTAAAATTATAGTTACTTTTTTCTTTGGTAAGGCAATTGGGGTTAAGTGACTTGCCTGGGGTCACACAGCTAGTAAGTATCAAGTGTCTGAGTCCAGATTTGAACTCAGGTCTTCCTGATTCCAGGGCTGGTGCTTTATCCACTGTGCCACCTAGCTGCCCCAGAGTAAAACTTTTTAAAGATAATCTTATTGTGGGTATGTCTAAGATTCAGTCACAGGGCTGTACCTCTATCACTTCATCTCATACAGTGAAAAAATACTGGCTTGTGGGAAGCAGGAGACTTAAGGCAGGGTTCTTAATATTCCCTTATTCAATTGAAAACATTAGCATATCAGACATGGGATGTTATGAAAAACTTCTCCATACTCCTCAACTATGTGTGTATATATACACACAGATATACTTATGTATTTATATAATATATCATGTGTTTTGGAGCTTAAAGGAACTTTAAAGATCATCTCGTCCACCTTGTCCCATTTTATGGATGAGGAAACTGAGTCTCAGAGAGCTTCAGTGATTTGCTCAAGGCCACATAGGTGGTGAGTGGAAGAACCTAGATTTAAACCCAGGTTCTTTGATTCCAAATCCAACATCCTTTCCACTGTACCATACTGCTTCTCAGCTAAAAAACCAAAAGGTTGTTGTTCAGTTGTTACAATCGTGTCCAAGTCTTTGTGACCCAATTTAGGGGTTTCTTGGCAAAGATACTGGAGTGTTTTGTCATTTTCTTCACCAGCTCATTCTGCAGATGAGGAAACTGAGGCAAACAGGGTTAAGTGACTTGCCCAGGATCAAACAGCTAGTAAATGTCTGAGGCCAGATTTGAACTCAGGAAGATGAGTCATTTTGATTCCAGGTTCAGCTTTCTATCCACAGAACCACCTAACTACCTTTTTAAAAGTTTAATTTACATTGATTCTTTGATTTTTGTTTGATTAAAATCTTGTTTTTAGAAATCATTTACTAATATAGTTACCATCTCCATTGATCTTTCCCTTGTGGCATAAAAAATGATCAAGTGAAATCAAGTAAACATAGAGACCACAGATGGCAGTGTAGTGTGTGCAGCATTATGTATAGTACATATAGTCCCTGATATCTGGATTGGGAGGAGTGAAATGTTTTACAATCTCTTAAATCTCTGTTGAAAAGAGGGAAGTATTTTTACCATATATTTTCCAAGGCCACGATCAGTCAGTCATTCCACCTAATTAAGATTCAACTGCCAAAAATAGTATTGTTTTAGGTTACATTTTTTGTACCTTGTGCATATTGTCTTCTTGGTTCTACATGTCACTGTATAAATTCATACAGGACTTTCTATATATTTCTGAATTCTTCAAGTTCTCAAATTTATCATTTCTCTTCCTTAAATTTAATTATTTTTCTTTTGGATTTACCAAACACCAGAAAAGAATACATTTCCACATATTAAATAGAACAGAAAAGAAAATTACATATAAAATCATGAGTCTATTATGAATGGCTCACTTTAAAAGTATAATATAAGTTCAATTTTACTTTCAAAGCTGAGTTCTCTATATTCCCTTCTGAACTTTCATCTATCTTCTTCTATGCATTAAAAAAGCTTCAGGAGCTATGCAGTCTCACTTCTTCTCTTCTTTTACTTATTTTCTTCTTGTTCTTTTTCCTCCTCCTCCTCCTCTTTATTCTTGTTCTTTTTGGTAATACTATTGCTAATTTGCCTCTCCCCCCCAAAGAAACAATACCCAACCCCAAATAAAGGAAAACACAATCCTTATAGTGTATAGTTGAATTTACAAATCCATGTCTGCCATGTACAAAAATTTATCTCAGTCTGTGTCTTGATTCCTCTGTCAAGAGCTGGATAGCAAGCTTTGTTATCATTCCTCCAGAATTGTGTTTACTCCAGAATTGTGTTGCATTGATTAGAGTTCTTAAATCTTTCAAAAAATTTGTTTTCCCTTACTATGTTATTATTACATAAATAGTTCTGATTCTGCTCATTTCACTATGTGATAGTTCATAATATTTGCAGGTATTTCCATTCCTTTTGCCATTCCTTATAGCCAAGTATATTCTATTACATTAATATATGATAATTTGTTCATCAATTTTCCTATTGATGAACATTCCTTTAAATGTCCAGTTCTTTATTATAACAGAAAGAGCTGCTATAACTATTTTATACACCTGGGTCTTTTTCTTCTTTTTTTGATCGCTTTGGGGTATAGACCTTGTAGTGCATTGCTGGGTCAATAGGTAGGTACAATTGAAATTTGTTAAGGAACACTTTCAAATTGCTTTCTAGAACAGCTAGACTAATTCACAGGTTCACCAATAGTGTGTTTATTTTCCCATATTCCTTCTAACAATTGAGTTTTCTTCTCTCTCTTTTTCTTTTGGTCATCTTTTCAAATCTGATTGGTGTGAAGTGGAGCCTCACAGTTGTTTTAAAGTTCGTTTCTCTATTATTAATGATTTGGAGCACTTTCAGCTTAGAGTTCTTCCTTTGAGAATTTTTGACTATTGTGAAATGGATGTCATTCTTAGATATTTTAATCAGTTACTTATATTACTGCAATGATTTTTTCTCCAGTTACATGTTTATCTTCTTGGTTTTTTTTTTTTTGTTTGTTTATTTTTTAAGTGAGGCAATTGGGGCTAAGTGACTTGCTCAGGGTCACATGGCTAGTAAGTGTTAAGTGTCTGAGGTCACATTTGAACTCAGGTACTCCTGACTCCAGGGCTGGTGCTCTATCCACTGCACCAACTAGCTGCCCCTATTTTCTCATTTTAATGCTTTGATTTTATTTGTGCAGCCCCCCCCCCAAACCTTTTCAATTTTATGCAATTAAAATGAATCATTTTATTTTTTATTATTCTATTCCTTATCTGTTCATGAATTCTTCCCCTAACTATAGTTGTGAAAGGTATTTTCCTTCTTGCTTCCCTCAATTTTTATGATGTGACCTTTTATAGCTAGTTCATTTGTCTATTTGGAGCTTATTGTAGAATATGGCATGAGATCTTTTCAAAACCTACTTTTTGCCTGACTGCTTTCCATTTGCCCTAGCAATTTTCTGGCAGTCCAAGTCTCTGTTAACATATCCATTTGTTTCTGTATATTGTATACCTAAACTGTTCCAATGCTTAAATTTTCTGCTTTTTATCCAATACTAAATATTTTTGGTGTGTATTTTGTAGCATATTTTGAGATCTAGTCCTTCTAGATTCTCTTCCTTCCAACTATTTTCATTATTTTTCTTGAGAACTTTGCCCTTTTGTTCCACCAGATGTATTTTGATAGATTTTTTTTTGGTTCCCTAAAATGATCCTTTCATAGTTTGATTGATATGATGTTGAATATATTTATTAAAATAGGTCATGTTGTCATTTTTATTATATTGGTAAGGTCTAATTGTGAGCAATTAATATCTATTTACTTTGGTCTATATTTCAGTTAAATGTTTTGTAGTTTTATTCATTTGGTGCATATGTATGTCTTGGTAGGTAGGTTCACAATTGTTTTATCTATTCTGCAGTGATTTAGAATGGAATTGATCTTTAACATTTGCTGCTGGGTTTTGTTGGTAATATGTAGAAAGGCTAATCATTTATTTGAATTAATTTATATCCTGATTCTTTGAGGAAATTCTTATTATTCAAATTAATTTCCAGTAGACTCCTTAGGGTTTACTAATGATCATCATATCATCTGTAAATGTGATCATTTTGTTTCCTCTTTGTCAGTCGTAATTCCTACAGCTTCCCCTCTTGACTTATTGTTATATCCAACTATTAAAAATGGTGGTGTTAATGAGCATAATGCATTTACTTTGGCCTTAGTGGAAAGCCTTCTATTTTATATATATTATATATAATGCTTCTTTGTTTTAGAAAGATATTAGTTACCAGTTCAAGAAAGGTCCATTTATTCCTATACTTTCTATTATTTTAAATAGGAAAGGGTTACATATTTTGTCAAAAGCTTTTTCAGCATTAATTATATGATCTTATGATTTTAATTGTTTTTGTTATTAATATGTTATATTATAGTTTTAGTTTTCTTACTATTCCTTGGTATAAGTCCCATCTGGTCATAATATATACTTTAAAAAATATGTTCCTATAACTTCCTTGTTAGTAGTTTATTTTTTTTTTGTAATAAACATTTTTATTTGAAGTTTCATGTGCTGAATTCTCTCCCTCCTCCCCTCCCTCCCCTTGCCCCTTTTTGAGGCAGTAAGAAGCTAATAGTTTATTTAAATTTTTTTGCATGTATAGTCTAAATAATATTGGTCCGTATTTTTACTTCTTTGATTTGTTTCTTCCTGATTTAGGTATCAAGACTATATTATGTAATTTTCATTCATTAATTCATAAGCCTTATTGGCATGTATTTGGGGAAATAGTTTCTAATCATTTTCTTTATTTCTTCATTTCTTTTTATTTGGACTTTTACATTTTGGATTCTACCAATTTGGCTTTCTTTAAAAAAAATAAAAGACTAGACAATGTTTTATCTTGTTGATATTTTCCCTTAAAACCCTTCTAGTTCTGCTTATTTTTTAATATAGTAAATTTCTGATATTTGAAATTTCTATTTTGCTTTTTTGTTGGTTTTTACAATTTGTTCATTTTCTACTTATTTTCAGCTGCATGCCTGAATAATTGACTTGTTCTTTCACCTTTTTGTGGATGAAAATGTTTATTCATATAAATTTTCTCCTCAGGAAATCTTTGGCTGCATTTCCAAATTTTTGTATTTGACTCATTGTTGCTATTTTTTATTTGATGAAATTTTCTCTTGTTTCTGTGGTTTGTTCTTTGACCCACACTTTCTTGGTATTAAGATATTTATTCTCCAATTAATTTTAACACTTTTTTCAGAGGTCATTACTGAGTGTAATTTTCTTGTATTTTAGTTGCAAAAGGATATTTTTGATACTTTTCTGCCACTTGTGAGGTTTTTATGCTGTTGTATATTGTCAGCTTTTGTAAAAGTGCTACATAGAGTTGAGAAATATGTATAATTTATTATTTCTGTTCCCATTCAGTAATTACTAGTGATCTACTGGGCCTAGATTTTTTTTTTGTTCCTTATCTTATTTCTTGTTTATCTATTGTTTAGATTTTTCTAGGTTTGTAAGATGCACATTATATCCCCTGATAGTTTTACCTCAAATCACAATAGTATTAAGCGATAGAGCTGGCATTCAAAACACATCCTCTGAATCCAAATCCAATGCTCTTTCCTTTGTACCACCCTGCTTCTTATCACTAGATGAGAAGGCAAGGATACATTGTAATATGTACTGGTGAGATCACAGACCACAGAAGTATTGAAATATGCAAAGGAAGAACATACTTTCTTCTTCCTTGAAGGTCTTTTTTAAAAGTGATAACAACCCAGGATAGAATTTCATATATCTGAAGTGGTTTGGTTACCTGAGGAAAACAGATTCCATAGGTGCAGTAGACCTCAGGTATCCTTTAGTCCAACCCTTTCATTTTATAGGGAAGGAAAAATACTTAGAGAGGGTAAATGACTTATTCATGGTCACATAGGGGCTAAGTGAAATAAATGTGAAAGAGTCATATTTTCTGACTTTAAACGAACTGTTCTGTTAAAAACCTCTGTGGCTATGATTCTAGCTAACTAGTACTGTATTTCCCCCATTTTTTAACTAAAAATGAAAATTTCTTAAATACTACATTTTCATAGTTCAAGTTCAGGTTGTGGTGAAGTACCAAATGAGGGAGTGAGATGATGAGGGTAGTAGAGAAGGAAGGAATGGAGACTATTACAAGACATTATAACATTTTGAGAAACTCCAGAACCTGGGAGAATTAAAAGCACTCTAAGGTTCTTCCACTGCTATTAAAAAAAAATAGAGATGATATCATCAGATCCTTTGAAGGACTGCGACTCAGCAAGGAAGAAGTTCTGGTCAGTGTGCAACAGCTTGAATCCTTGTAAGAGGACCTGTCAACTTTAAGTAATGACTAATGCGTTGAATCTTTAGAGGAAGCTGAAATGCAACACTATCCTACTGATTCCCTTGGAAGGCTAACACTCACAGTATCTAGTCCTGCTAAGCTAGTACAGGCTGATATGCCCCTGCGCTAATGTTGGTGCTAAGGTGTAAGTCACCCAGCTCACCCACAGATGAGACATACTCTCATTGTCACATTTTTATGGCAAGCTTAACATCCAGCTCATCTGGAAGGAGCCTAGTATGCTACAGGAAGCTGTCAGGGTTATTGATGATTTTGCTTTGGTGTAGGAGATTATCTTTAGAGGAGAAAACTCAGACTTCTGTCCTTAGTGAATTATCTGCTTTGTGGAACATTGAAAGACATCAGATTACTTTTTTAGAGTGTGTTTGTATATTTGTATGCAAATCATTTTGATGCCAATTACAGTCCAGATCTTAGCCCTTTACCTATAAAGGCATACCTTACTTTAAGCAAACTTTTCCTATGACAATGATGATTTGTCAACATATGTAAAATAAATTAAGGTGTGAGATTATTCACTTAAAAATGTATTCTTTCCTTATACCAAAGTATTCACCATAGTTCCTTTTAAAGATAAGCTTTCCTAGTGTATTTAAAATAAGACTAGCCATATTGGAAGCAACGTGGTACAGTGTCAAGCACACTGAATTTAGAGCCTGAGCACCCAGGTTCAAATACTACCACTGCTACTTAAATACTTGTGAACCATTAGGTAAATCACTCAGCCTCTCTAAGTTTCATTTTCTTTTCTGAAAAAATGAGGTGGTTAGACTAGTTGACTGCTGAGGTCCCTTCTGGCTGTATTTGCCATTCAGTCGTTTCAATCATGTTCAATTCTTTATGATCCCATTTAGAGTTTCCTTGGCAAAGATACTGGAGTGGTTGGCCATTTCCTTCTCCAGATCATCTTACAGATAAAGAAACTGAGGAAAAGAGGGTTAAGTGACTTATTCAGGGTCACATAGCTAGTAAATGCCTGAGGTCAGATTTGAACTCAGGAAGATGAGTATTCCTGATTCAAGGTCTGGCATTTTACTCACTACATCACCATCTACTCTGGTTTTAAATTTAGGATCCTATTTATAACACATAGAAGTCCTGTGAGGTAATCACTATTATTGTCCCCCTTATACAGATGACAAAACTGAGACTCAGAAAGGCAAATTGATTTGTCCAAGGTTAAATAGCTAATAAATGACTGGGGTGGGATTTACATCCATAGCTTCCTCAATCCAACTCTGTCTTCTATGCCATGTTGTGATGTGTCGAGTCTCCTTAAACATAGTTATTGTGTAAAAGAAGATTTGTTTGTACAAACAGCTTTGGGGCAAAGTAGTATTACATACTAGAATTTGGACAGGAATTAGAATATTAGACATTGGTTCAGGTCCAACTATGTTTTCTTCCTTAAGTCAATGTTTGAAAAAAGCATTGAGGGACCAAGGAAAATTAATGCCTCGTTACTTTCTTTGGGCTTTTCTCTTTCAACCTTTGAGATTTGGCCCAAATATTTATAGATTGGGAATTCTGGCATCCAACTGAATTCAGTGAATGTTTATTGAGTGATCTCAGGGCAAAGAACCATTTACTGGGTCTCACAGAGAGAGTATAGTAATAATATTACTATTTACATTTACATTGGGCTTCATCACCAGCAAAGTGCTTTTCTCACAGTAGTGCTATGCAAATGTTATTACCCCCATTTTACAGATCATAGGCTGTAGAGGTAGAAGGGACCACAGCCTAACACCCTCATTTTTCTCTCACAGAAAATGAAGTTGATACAAGGTAAGTGATTTGCTCAAGGCTGCTCAAGTAATAAATAACAGAATCAAGATTCTAACCCAGATTTTCTAACTTCAATCCAGTGTTAGACTGACAAAGAGATTTAGTTTCTTAATTTTTGAGCAGACTGTAAGTTCTGGAGCATGGGGACTGAGTTAAACCTCCATTTTGTCTTTCCCCTAGTTCCTAGCACAGCACTCTACATCCACAGTTACTTGATAAATATTTACTATTTTGTTGCTGTACCCCTGCCTTTTTGAAGCTTTTGTTCTGTTTCATGCTTCATAATATATTTTCCCCTTCCTTCCTTTCTTCCTTTCTTTTTTTTTTGCAGGGCAATGAGGGTTAAGTGACTTGCCCAGGGTCACATAGCTAGTAAGTGTCAAGTGTCTGAGGTCAGATTTAAAATTCAGGTCCTTCTAAATCCAGGGCCAAAGCTTTATCCACTGCACCACCTAGCTGCCCCCCTTCATAATTTTTTTTGATAAAATTATAATTTATTTGATAAAATTATATCCTTGATAAAAAATAGTTTCCACGGAGACAGAGATTAGTGTAGTAAGAAGACATTTGACTATTGGACTGAGAAACTATGACTGCCTTTGATCTGGTCTATCAGTTATTATGCATCAGCTATTGTGGCAGTGAGGCCAATTCACGTATTTGGTGGAACAGGCCAAAAACATTTAGTTCAACATCTGGATGCTTGATTTCTAACACCTGGATATATGGAAGGAACTTGGGGGGCTGGCTGGAAGCTTTACTCTGCCATCTCTCTCCTGTGGACACTTCCATGGTTGGGTGATTAAGAAGGAAACAGGAAAGGAGGGTCTTTTTGCTGGAAGCACAAGTGAAATGAAGGGAGAAGGACAGAAGAATCCTGGCCTTGCCCCAAGAGATGAATGGGTGTGAGAAGCAGAGAAGGAGAACTCTAGAATAAACAGAGCTAAGGTCAAAGAGCAGCACTGACCCAGTGACAGTCTATCATATAACAAAGACAAATGCTTCAGGCTGTGTGGTTGAAGTACTTTTGGTGGGAGAATAGAGAATGTGTCTATAATCTATCCTCTTTTATCAGTGGAAGTTTTGATTCCAAGGGTGGGAAAAATATAACCAGAAATAAATGTTTAAGGCACCAGCATTCTTTCCATGTTAGGACACCACATTCTTGCTCATTTGGTGACAAATGACCCAACAACCAGTATGGTTCCCGTTTATGATCTAATTCTATAAAAATGAAACCAGAGGCACTGGGATCAGAGCATTGCAAGAAAGAGTTTAAAACTAGAATATTTTTCTGTTTCACTTTGTGTGTGTGTGTGTGTGTGTGTGTGTGTGTGTGTGTGTAAAACTAAGGCTGATCTTGACATTGTTTTGTTTGCCTTCCTGACTCACTTTCTCTTTCTGTTATTTTTTGTATCTTGTGGGGAAAGAGGTGTCTCCTCCTCACTTTGACTTATAAGTACTTATTATTGACTTATACCATCTATCTGGAATGCTATAGCTTTAGTTTCTATTTTATAGCTGTGTGTGTGTGTGTGTGTGTGTGTGTGTGTGTGTGTGTGTTATAGTGGTGGTGAATGTCTGAGAAGGAATCCAGATAGGAAGGTACGTGGCTGTAACCCTGCAACAGTGAAACTAAGATTCTAATAATAAACCAGTACCATAACATAAAATATTTGTGGCCATGCTTTCCATTTCTTCTTATAGGAAACAAGGAAGATTTTAAAATACTTTCGTGATGTGATCAGTGGACAGTAGTGGGAAAGAATTTCCCCGAAACTTGAACTTGCAATCAAATAAGGAAGGAAATCTGAAAGGACAGGGAATATTTCAGTTAACAGGATATGGCACTTCCAACCATCTGGATGTCCAAACAAGTGTTTTGAATTCAATACTATTACATGTGTCACTGTAATGAATATTTTCCTTTGGAGCGATTGGGTGGTTACATTTTTGGCAACTATCACTGTGCCCTGTTGCTTACATTACCCTGACCCATAGTCCATTTCCTTGTGTGGGAAAAAAAAATGGAAATATCTTAGAACCTGGAAAACAGCACTGGGAACACGACTCATCCTTTACAATGAACACTTCAAATGAAGACTTCTCTCGGGATTGTCTCCCTTTTGTCTATGACATCATGAAGAACCAAAGAGAAATACTGAGTTTTCGTGTGTATTCAAGAAATAGGAAAACAGACTATGAATTGGAAAGATTTTATTAAGTCTGAATCAGAAGGTCAAGGCTCTGCATTCATCCTCTTGATTTTTGAACAAAACCAAATGGGGCAATGAAGCTTCCTCCTGATCAAATAGCAGTGTTATCATAAGTGTAAAATAATGAGATGTTCATTCAATCACTAAAAAAAAATCTCTAGACTGGAACAACATCCCATACCTTGTAGTGCTTTTGGGCTGCTGCCTTTTTTACAAATATCTTAATGGATTTTTTTTCCCTCCAGTACTGCACCCTTACTTAAAATCAAGGGCCATTTTGAAAGTAGGAGAGAGATAATTAGTTGACAAGTCAATGAAGATAACGTCCTCAGTGTTCTGATTAGTTAAATTTTGTTAAATATTTATTGTATGAGAGAAAAAGAGAATATTCCATTACCCCTGTCCTCAAGGGCTTATAATCTTATTGGAAGAAGACTATATATGTAAAAACTAACATAAGTAGATAGAGTGAAAGACAGGATAGCAAAGATGATAGTGGGCTAGCCTTGGAGTGAGGGCAAATGCTAGTCCCTGATTAATGAATTTGTGTGACCATAGGCTAGTCACTTCCTAAAGCTATTTGTTATGAGTAATAACCCTTTCTGCATTTGTTGATGGAGCTTCTGTTCTGAAAGTTTCTTATGATGAATCATAGGTCCAAACAAAACAACAACAACAACAACAACAACACACTAATTTGAATATAATTAATTACAAAAATATACTATACTGGTAATCGAGTAATCATAAAGTAATCATAAAGTGAATAACCTTGTTTAAGTCACGCAACCTCAATTTCCTCAGCCTGCCAAATAGGGGTAATAATATTTGCAGAATTTATTTGTATGATTGACCTCTAATGAACATGTTTTATTACCATTCTCCTCTTATCATATGTTGCCTGTAGTTAGCTGGATAGAACACTTGACCTCAAGTCAAGAATTCAAACCCTGTCTCAATCTTTGCTGTGTTACCTTGGGCAAGTCCCTTAGCTTCTATTTGCCCTCCATTTCTTCTGTAAAATGGGCGTAATAATATTTACTACCTCACATAGTGATTATGAAAAAGTACTACATAAATTGGAAAGCAGTAATAATATCAGATGGTAGGAATGAACATTAGACATGGAGTCAGAAGACTTAGAGTCAAATTTCAGCCCTGAAATTTACTACCAGTGTAACAATGGGCTGTTATAAACTTCACTTTCCTTATCTATGAAATGGGAATCATGACACCTCATGCTGCCTGTCTCAGAATTTTGACAAAAGTGCATACAAATTTGAGTTGTTGCTGTTCTCATTCTTAATTTTTCAAATAATAATTATTATTTCATCCATATGAAGGAGTCTTCTTATGGAATGTCCCTTCACCAAATGTAGTATTAACAACCTCCAGTCTTAAAGAGTTGTCTGAGATACCAAAAAGGTTTAAATAACGTTCTTTACCATAAACAATATGTATTAGTGGCCAGAATTTGAATCTAGTTAATTTCTATCTAGGCTGGCTCTCTATTTGATAGGCTATGCTACCTCTTCATTTGTTGTTGTTGCTATTAAAATGTGTGCTATTATTGGTTAGTAAGTCAATAGATGCTATGACTTGCCTAAAAGTCAGAGTTAAAGTAATCTTCCTTCCCGGGAAATCATATTTCCTCCCCAGAAAAAGCATCTGGGTTTGGTTTGCTGGTAGGAAAATGAAACATATTCTCCTCTGCCAACTGAATGTATCTGAGATCATTCCCTGATTCCAAGGATTTGGGGGGACATATATGAGGTAGAACTTTGGACACTTGGAACCCTGAGCCCAAACACATGAGAGAGTGATTTCACTTCCATCCCAAGCCCTACCCCACCCCACTCCACCCCCCACTTCAGGGTAACAGTGGAGTCCTTTATTGAGATACATCCTCTCACGGATAGGAGGAATGAGTCAAGTATGTGGAATGCTGTGGGCTACAGTTCCAGGAGATGATTCTGTTTCAAACTGACTTTGAATTCCATTGAGCAGCCCCCTTCAAATCCCACATGATCCACTAAAAAGGGAAAGGAAAAGGTGGTTGGGAAGAAAGGAACATCTGCTTCCCTTTCCTATTGCATTGTCCTCTGATCTGGCTAAATAACTCCTGATGAGAGAGTCAGTCTAATTGCTTGTGACTTTTCTTTTGCAGCTACTTTTTTCTAGGTCTCCAGTCCCTTTCCTCTTCTTTGATTTTCTTATGTTAAAGGCCTAGTAGTGTAACTGATGAATCAAAAAGGTATACACAGTTTAGTAACTTTGGGGGGCATAGTTCCAAAATGCTTTCAAGAGTTTACTGGACAAATTCACCTCTCCACCAGTAGTGGATTACACCAACAGTACATTTATGTTATACAGTCTCCTTAGGAAGTCATTTAAATGATAAATAGCTATATGGGGGGAAAATTTTTTCCCAAATCACTAAGAATTAGAGAAATGAAAATTAAAGCACTTCTGAGATTCTACTTCACACCCATTGTTGTGTCAATGATGATAAAATAGGAAAAAATATAAATGTTGGGGGGGGGGCTACAGGAAACAGGAATGTTAATATTTGGTTGATGGAGCTCTGAAATGATACAGTCATTTTGGAAAACAGTTTAGAACTATGCCTCAAAGTCACTAACCCTCTGCATACCCTTTGACAAGAAATCAAAGAAAGAAGAAAAGGACCTATGTGAACTAAAATGTTTATAGCAACTATTTTTGTAGGTTGCAAAGAACTAGAAACTAAGGCGGGGTGCCCATGCATTGGGGAATGGATCCTAAATTATGGTATTTGAATACAATGGAATACTACTGTACGTATTGCAAGGAAGGGGTGGTTTCAGAGAAAACCTAGGAAGATTTGTCTGAAATGTTGCAGAGTGAAGTGAGCAGAACTAGGAAGGCAATCTTTGCAGTAACAGCAATATTGTAAAGACAATCAAGTTTCTTAAAAACTCTGATCAATGCAGTGACCAGTCACCAATTCCAGAGGGCCCAATGATGAAGCATTGTATCAGCCTCCTGACAGAGAGGTGATGGATTCAAATATATAATAAATGAATGAATGAATGAATAATGCAAGAGCTAAAATTTTTATGGTCATATCTTTTAGTCATTCATCAATTAGAGGAATAACTCTTATTCTTATGAAATTTAAATCTTTTCCTTTTCTAATTCCTCTTCTGACTTAAGGTGTTTTGTTTTTGTGCAAAAAATTGTTCAGTTCTTTTCAAACGTGTATCCCCCTAGCTGATAGTGCACTCCCCCTTCCTTCCTCACCTAATAACCTTGTATTTATTTTGTATATACTTTGTAATGTAACATGTGCTCTGGAAATACTCTACTAACTCCCACTTATATGAGAAGTTAGGTTCCCAGGATCAAAGATACTTATGTTCACCTCATAGTTTAGGAGCAGCTCTAAAAGGTTTAAGACCTTTTTTCCTAATGCTATAATTTGCAAGATCACCAGTATGATTCTCCCCATGATTGTTAGTTGATATCAATAGTCAGCTAGACTTAACTTCTTAAAATGTATTTATTATACTGGTATAGTTGGTACAATTATACCAAGAATTTTTTGACTTAGTGAGCATAATAAGCCCACAATGAGACCAGTCATGGTTTTAGGGAGCATAGTAAATGCTATTGATCAATCAAGTGATTGATTCTAATGAAGGGAAATGAAAGCATAGGACTATACTTGACTCAAATGGATCTATATCTACTTGGGGGTATTCCCTCCAATAAGGAAGCTTGCAATGTAGAAGCAAGGATGTTCATCCTCCCATGACTCTTCTATTTGTCCTTATTAAGTTCTCCACAGAAGTCTGTGTAATAAGGCAAGGCATATTCCCCCTTGTCTTATTATTGAGAAGATACACGTTTTCCTTTGGTTTTTTCTTGCTTTTTCTGTGTGGCCCAACTCATTCTCTTTTTATCTGCCACTCCTTGGAAATGCCTTTTTGTGAGATCTTGTAGCTAATAACAACCACTATTCCATCCACCTTCCATTGCCCTCTGTTCTTACTGTTGTTTGCTGTTCATGCAATCATGTTCACAATATATCTTGTATATGCTTCTTTCTCTCTGACAATGCTACTACCACCCTGGTATAGACTATGATCACCTTACCACCGCTACTGCCAGTAAACTTTCTGATTGACATTACTATCTCAAGTTTCTCCCCACTCTAGTCTACCTTTATTAAGGTACCAAAAGTTATCATTCCAAGGACCATGTCTCTTTCATTCAATAAACTCCAGTGGACTCCTGGATCAGATATAAAATCCTCTGTGGCTTTTAAAGCCCTTTATAACCTGGTCCCTTTCATTTCTTTTCAGTCTTCCTGATATTATTTCCCCCCATATATACAGTGATTCAGTGACACTGGTGTTGTTGCTGTTTCTCTCTCAACTCTCAGCTTTTCACTGGCTATCGAAACCCCCGCCAATCCCTCAAATGCTCTTCCTCTCCCCTCCCCTCTCTGGCTTCCTTCAAATATTCACTGAATATTAGCTCAACCAGAAATCTTTCTGGGTCTCTCTTAATGCTAGTGCGCTTCCCTCTGAGTCTATCTCCAATGATATGACATGTATCTCATTTATATATATATATATATATACACATAAATATAGATATGTGTATATATCTATATATCTTTTTGTACATAATTGTTTTCATGTTGTCTCCCCCCATTGCACTGAGTTCCTCAAAATCAAAGACCTTTTTTTTTTTTAGTGAGGCAATTGGGGTTAAGTGACTTGCCAGGGTCACACAGCTCAGTAAGTGTTAAGTGTCTGAGGCTGGATTTGAACTCAGGTACTCCTGATCCAGGGCTGGTGCTTTATCCAGTGCGCCACCTAGCTGCCACCAAAGACTGTTTTTGCCTTTATTTGAATCTCCAGCACTTAGCATGGTGTAGTCACAGATTTAGTGCATGACATGCTTGCTTGACTATCTGACTTCTCTTATGAACTTTAGCAAATTCTATTTTGAATCATATTTATGTGTGTATATTGTTGAAAAATTAAATGTAGTTTTCATACCCATCCTCCCCATCCTCCTACAAGATAATAAATAGGTCAGAGACATTAATAAATATCCTATAATTTGTTCACACAGATCAGAGAAGGCTATTTCTTCCTCTCTTACCAGAGGTAGGTACCACACAGAAACAAGTGAGAGAATGGATAGGAAAAACCTAATAACAATTTATTTATACCAAGAAGAAAGAAACCATGGATCATGTGGAGACCCTTCCCAAAAGGGCTCGGGGACTCCCCCTTTCTGAGGGTATATAAGATTGGTTTTTTTTTTTTTTGTCCATGGGTTACAGAGTGTTATCAGTTTCAATAGTATGATAAATTCAAACCCAGTAGCAACAGCAGTTTTAACAATTTCAGTTATAAGAAGTATGGAGGAAATACAGAAGCTTATGATAAGATTATAGGATTCCAAAAAAGGTTTTGGTAAGGATGAGGAAACCCAGATTTCCCCATAAAATATAGACTTACTAGCCTGAGGGAAAGAAGTCACCAGGTAGGGACTTTTATCAGCTAGCTATCTGGGTTCAGTTTGGAGTTCAGTTGAAGGACATTTCTGCTCCTATTGATCCTATTAATCCAGGGTTTCCTAAAAATACTTTTGGATAATAAAACACCTCCATAAAATCCAGGTGATGTTAATAATATCATCTCACTTGTAAACTATAATCTCTTTTAGGGTAAGAAATTAGTCATATTAATTCTTCTAACTCTTTTGTGTGTATCACAGTAACTTCTACAAGTAGCCTGCTCAATACATATCTGTTCTATGAATGATGTGAATGAATGAAAAGATGTGGAATGACATTAGTCTTGGTGGGAAAGTATAGTGCCTTAGAGGCTTTGCTATTGACATTGTTGTCCTTGGGTAAAATTGTGAAGCCCTAAAAGTTCATCTTCAATGCCTTCTGTATTTCCCTTTCACTATCCTTTCTCTTCTTGCACCCCAGGCTTCTTCCACTCTTCCTCCCCAAGACCTTCAAATTGAATTTTCGTATTGCTGAATGTTTAGTCTTTAACAGCCTTGCATTAGATTCCAGTGATTCCCCCCTCCAAAAAAGCCTATTTTCAGAGAAGACTTCCTAGTCAATCATTTGTACCCTTAGGGTAACATTTTTTAGCTTACTAGGTCTTCCAAGGATAGTTACATTTTAAGCATTATTTCTAATTATGGAATGAAAGACTTTTCACATTAAAAGATTAACAAATATCTGAAGGAAGTAATTTGGGGGGGTATGGGCCTTTAGTTGGCCTTCCTATTCCACTACTGGTAAAGGCCATCCCTGGATCATGTGTCCCCAGCATAATAAATAATGTCAAATGGGGCAAAATAAATTCAGCTTTTGGTCAGAGGCTCTAAAAGTTGAAAGCTACTGGGTATAATAGGTGGCCTGAAAATAATAAGTACTTCTCATTTTGGCAGGATTAAAATCTCTTGGAGTCCCTATCAGAAGAGCTAGTCCCTAGTTTTTTGGATCTAACCCCTCAAAGATGAAATTCAAAGCAACTTGAAAAGAATAGAGACCCCATGGCCTCTGCAGGGATTACAAACAGGTGGCTCAGAAAGTCTAGGGATTTCAAACCTGATGCTTATGGCATGAACAAGGAAAGGAACAAATATCAGTCCCATGATAAGGAGGAAGCTTAAAATAGTAAGAACAAAGGAGGGCTTATGCAGGCCATAGAATATGAAGTGATGACAAGTACAACAAAATGGAGACCTAGAATGAAAAAGGAAATTGCACAAGAGTCAGGACAAAGAAATCAGAAATACCCCTTAGGTTTTTAGTTTCTACTGGGAGAGAAAAATTCAAAGAATATCCCTACTTTTCAAAGGTATTTGTTATAAACACAATGGCCCCCACTTAGCCAATGGTAGCTCTTTATCTTAGCTATCTAACACCCTCTTGGGGTTTGCTCAGGCAAACTGCAAATCCTCTGAGCTTTCTCAGTGTACTTTCCATGGCTAATTCCAGAAGTGCTAGATTTGGTGAGGGTAAGCAGAGCTCTGAGTTAGTTAGCTGCTAGAGTCGCTGGTGAGGCTGTTGTTTAGGGTTTCACTTACTACTTGTGAAAAGAGACAGCTGTGGTGTAGTGTGGTTGCTCTTCACAAATCGCTGGATTTGGAGTCAGAGGGTTCCATGTTCAGTTGCTGGACTCCTGTGTGACACTTTGGCATCACTTCACTTCAGCTGCCTTATCTGTAAAATGACAATACTAATGCTTTCATGACCTCACATTGTAGTAGTGAGGAAAGTATTTGAAAAACCTTAAAGGACTCTAACAATGTGCAGTTACATTGTCTAGTTCAATCTTTCATTTTGCAGAATGTACTTATAGAGGGGTTCAAAATGAGTGAACTGGGTGGGCACCTCACTCTATGTACAAAGTACAAATTAAAACTTAGGCATTCAGCTCATATCAAGTTAACAGTTAGGTGGGACAGTGGATAGAACACTGGGCTGGGAATCAGGATGACTTTATCTTCATGAGTCAAATCTGGCCTCAGATACTAGCTGAATGACCCTGGGGCATGTGCTGAACCCTGTTTCACCTCAGTTTCCTCACCTATAAATGAGCTGGAGAAGGAAATGTCAAAACACTCCAGTATCTTTGCTAAGAAAACCCCCAAATGAAGTCACAAAGAGTCTGCATGGTTGAAACAATATAACAACAAGAAGTCAACAAGCACTATTATGGGCCAATCGCCTCGTGTTTTGTTCTAGGCCATACTAAGAAGGGCAAAAAAAAAATAATCCTCAGTTCTCAATGAATTTTCAGTGCAATGAGGGGAGAGAAAACATGCACAAAAATATGTGCATGTAAGAGGTATCTAGGATAAATTGGAGAAAATCAATAGAGGGAAGGCACTAATATTAAGGGGGATGGCACAAGTCTTTTTGTATTGTTCTTTGGTTGTCTTTTTTATTCTGAATCATTTTTAAAAAATCTTCTATATTTCTCTGAAGTTCTAATGATTGCATTTTCTTTTGTAAATTAAATTAATTTAAATTAATTTTCCCAATTTTTTTTGGAGTTCCAAATTTTTCTCCCACCCTCCCTTCCCTCACCCTCCTGGAGTCAGTAAACAATCTGATATAGGTTATATATTGCAATCATATTAAACATATATCCACATTAGTCATGTTGTAAGAGAAGAATCAGAACAAAAGGAAAAAAAATGCAAGAAAAAATAAAGTCTTATTTTAGAAGGTGGGAATTTAGTTGAGCTCCCTTAGTAAGCAGGGAAGTGAAGGATAGAGATGAAGAGGGAGAAAATTCCAGGTATGGGAGCATCCAGTGAAAATGCACCCCAATTGGGAAATAGAATATCTTATGCTAGGAGATAGCAGCAAAGACAATGTTGATGGATTGGTGGTGTTTGTGGAGGAAATAAGGTGTCAGACTGGAAAGGTAAGAAGGGGCCAGGTTAGGAAAGGACTTTAAAAGTCAACAAGAAGATTTCTCTTTGATTCTGGCGGTAATAGTTAGCATAAGAAATTATTTCGCTAGGGAAGTGACATGGTCTAGAATGACGTTTTTAGGAAGACCACTTTGTCAAGCTGAGGATAGATTGCAGTGGGGGGAGACTTGAGGCAGGGAGACCAATCAGAAGGTTATTGTAATAGTCCAGGCATGAGGTGCTGAAGGTCTCCTACCAGAGTGGTGTCAGAGTCAGAAGAGGAAAGAGAATATAACTAAGAGATGTTGCAGAGGTATAATCAATAGGAATTAGAAAACTGATATTTGGACATGAGAGGTGAAAGAGAGACAATTGAGGAGCATACCCAGGTTGTGAGCTTGTGTGACTTGGAGGATGGTGATAGTAATTGAGAAGTTAAGAAGCGGAGAGATTTTGGGGCAAGTTAATGAGATTGGTGTTGGAAATGTTAAGGATAAGATGTATAAGGAACATCCAGCTCATGATGTTCAAAAAGAGGTGGATATAGAAGACTGGAATCTAGATTAGAAAGGTCAGAGCTTGGATAAATAGTTTTGGGAATCTTCTGCAGAGATCAAATGAATCATGTCAGGGGATGAAATTGCCCAGGTGAAATAGTATAGACGGCAAAAGAGGAAGAGGGCCAAGGACAGAGCCTTCAGGGACACCCACAGTAAGCAAGTGGGACCATGGATGACGACCAACAAAGGAGACATGAGAAGTAATCAGGCAGGTAGGAGGAGGACCAGGAGCTAAGGGTCATGAAACTCCTAGAGAAAGAGAGTAGTAAGCAAAAGAAAGTTTATGAATAGTTTCAGAGGATGCAACGAGGTCAAGAAGGATGAGGATTTTAAAATGTCTAGTAGATTTGGCAGCTACAAAATTGATAACTATGTCAAGAATTGCATTCAGCTGATTGAAGAAGTCAGAAGCCAGACTGCAGAGAGTTGAAAAAAGAGTAAGAGGCAAAATTTGGAGGCACAAATTTGAAATGGTCTTCTTAAGGAGTTTAGCTATAGAAAGGAGGAAAGATCTAAGTCTATGACTAGTGGGGACCATGGACAGTCAAGTGAGGAAATTTTGAAGATTTCAGAGACATGGGCATGCTTATTTTTTTTTAATTAAAAATTTTTTTTTTGAATGGGCATGTTTATAAGCAGTAGGAAACCAGCATGTAGACAGGGGGAGATGGAAGATTAGTGTGCGTGTAGATGAGAGAGGGTACACACTGCTGGAGAAGATGGGATGGAATGTATTAAATCTTGCAAAGTTCAAGTAACAAAAACAAGTAAATTTGTTTTTCTTTTTGGAAGTTACTTTGCATATTAGGTTGCATTTCATTTTCGGTTGTACATGTTTCTGATAGAAATGTAAACTCCTTAAAAGTAGGGACTGATTTTTTTTGTGTCTTTGTACCCTCAGTGCTTAATAAAATGCCAAATGTGTAGGTATTTAATACATGCTTGTAAAATGGATGAATGAATGATTATATTCTCCCCTTTCATTACCAATATGGTGTGCAGACCTAACTAATGCTTAGCAGAGTGTTTTCAAATTCTTAAGTTTCTGTTACTGATTATTTAAGTTTTTGTTACTGAGAGAAATGAAAGGAGAGTTGGGTGATTATTTTGTGAATTTGAAACAATACAGATAGTTCATTAAGATGCTATTGAAGATGAATGAGCATTTTCCCATTATGCATACTTTCCCTTTTTTTTTTTTTTGGTGAGGCAATTGGGGTTAAGTGACTTGCCCAGGGTTCACACAGCTAGTAAGTGTTAAGTGTCTGAGGCTGGATTTGAACTCAGGTCCCTCCTGAATCCAGGGCCGGTGCTCTATCCAGTACGCCACCTAGCTGCCACCATACTTTCCCATTATTAAATTGCTCAGGTAATTACTGAATAACCTTAGTTTGTCTATTTTCCTTTGCTTATGTATTTATCAGAAAAATACAAAGGTTTAAACTTTTATGTCAAGTACACTTAGACATAACCCTTTCTCATACAATATAGGCAGTTGAAACTGGCAGAAAGGGGCACAAGAGGAAACCAGGGTCACTAGCTAAATTGTTTAAAAACTCTTTTGGATTTCAAGTCAAAGGTTCAGGATAGCTTTGGTTAACTTGCATAAATTTTCAAATTCACTAGTTTCTTTGATATGCCATATAGTATTCTAGAAGAGTGTCATGTGGAAGAGGGTTTGGATTTGTTCTGTTTGGTCCCAGAGAGCAGCACCAGGATGGGGGGGCAGATGTTGCAAAGAGGCATATTTAGGAGAAAATTCCCTACAATAGAAGTGTTTGAAAGTGGGATGGATTGTTTTTATGAGAATGGGATTCTCCCTTATTTGATGTCTCTAAGCAAGGCTGGAAGACCAGTTATGTTTTTCTATTTGTTTAGTTTTGAGATGGACTTGCCTATAAACACTTAGACTAGAAGTACAGTAGACACTCACAGGTGCTACTCCATTACTGATCTTCATGTTAGTCTTGACTTGCTCCACACTTTTGTAGTTTAGTTTTGTTTTGGAGGGCAATGAGGGTTAAGTGACTTGCCCAGGGTCACAACAGCTATTACGTGTCAAGTGTCTGAGGCTGGATTTGAACTCAGGTCCTCCTGAATCCAAGGCCAGTGCCTTTATCCACTGCGCCACCTAGCTGCCCCAACTTGCTCCGTTCTTACCTAAGCCAGTTTGCCCCCCTTGGTCAGCCTGGTAGCTACTTAGTCCAGATTCTACTTGTAATATTGCTACCTATCAGAGCAGACACCCTATTGGTTTAGTCTACTGCAAACTCAGAGTGTTTGATTCAGTTATCCCACATGTCTCAGCCTCCTCTGTAGCAAGGATTGCTGGTGTGCCTCACCATGACCAATTTGGAGGACCAATCATCAGGTATGCTTGAAAGAGAATTCTTTTTCAAGTACAATTAGGCTAGATGACCACTGATGTCTCTTCCAACTCTGAAATCCTCTGATGCCTGCAAAATTATTTGGCTAGAATGAGATTAGACTGCAATCAAAATGCAAAAATCACCAAATCAATTTGGTCAATTCAACAACGCTAATGTTGAAACTGACAATTCAAATGAGTTGTCCTGCCAAGTAAAGATGGTCTTGTCTAAATCCTATATTTTAATCTGGTGAGCATTAGCTTTTTGTCTATTTATGGTCCTCTAAAAGGGGAACAATTAGGGATGAGCTTGGGGCGGGAGGAAAGTGGTTATACATTTTCTTCCTTATACTAATCAAGAAGCTCTGTCAGACACATCTTGTTTGAGAATGAAGTTTAAGATCTGATTCATGTGAAAAAAAGGGGGGAAAGGAGGGATCCAGCTTTCAAGAGAGAAATAAAGATGAAAGAAAACGTGCATGCATGCTCATACACAAACACACATATACATAATCCTGAAGACAGACGATAAGTTTAAAATGACATTTTTAGCAATGAGGAAGGATGACTAATATCTCAGGGGCCCTGATGATGAGGTGACCACATCAGAGGCCCCTTTTTCACCCTTTCTCAGAGTCATGAGCTCATGTTTAGAGACTGTCTCGTACTTTATGCATCTTTACTTAGGGATACACAAGTGACTGCCCTCATGGGAATGTGAAACCCATTTTGCCAGCAGGATAAAGATTTACTTTTAAGAAAGAATGTTCCTACAATTGTGGGAAGATGTTATGCCCCCTGAGCATAGTTTTGATGGCATGTACAATTGTCTTCACCTGAGTCATCATTTAGAAATAGATTATATAATACATAGATCTTGCTAGGGTAAGTTGGCATAGTGTTCTTGTGGTTCAGAATAAGTAAAAGAATTTATGGTCCTGTAGATAAGAGACACCCTTTGTTTTCCATTGCTGATTGACCAATCTGTCTTACGCTATTTCTTTTTCAGACATACTCTTCCCATATGATAGCCACCTTCCCGATCTTCTAGCTATGGCATGATACAGTTACTGGTAAAATCATAGATCACAAATTAGACGGGACTTTAGAAGCCACCTAGTGCAAACCTTACTTCAACAAAAAATTATGGTCATCCAACTTCTTTCTGGAGACCTCCAGGGTTAGGGAGGCTTATAACCTTCCCAGACAGCTCTGGGGTGTATTGAGAATTATTATTTCCTTATATTAAGTTAAGACTCTATTTCTCTATAACTCTCTACCCTTTGCTCTTAGTTCTACCCCTGGAGAGTCAAACAAAATAAATCAAATCCCTCTTCTGCATGTGGCTCCCTTCCCTCAGATTGGTTGGTTGCTCACAGAACCTCATTTTAAAGACAGTGCCTAGGTCAGCCATGTATTCATTTCTTTCATGATCTACTCTTGACTCTGGATTTCTCCTTCTTTAGGGTTCTTGTGAGGCAGGGAATAGATTCTTTTCTTGTTAATATTGTACTCCCAGGGATTACGTACTGCCTAGCACATAACAAGAGCTTAATAAATACAGATTGATTGACTTGACCCAAGGACCTCATTCTGGAGGTCAACAGCTAATCAAGGAAAGCTGACTGCAGGTAGAAGAATGGGACCATCTAATGTGGTAACAAGGGAAAATGTTACTACACTGGAGAAGTAAGAACTGAGGAAATTGCAGGTGATAAGGGATGGGGAACAATGGTGTTCATCCTTTGTTTTGGAAGAGGATCAATGACCTCAAGGGGTGATATCTTGATTGGGGTGTGAATTGGATTTAAGTGAGGTAGAGTTGCCACAAAGTCAGTCTCCTCTGTCTCTTCAGAGTCTCTTGAGGTATAATGGTAAGAGAAAAGTCAAAATTACTGGCAATGACAAATTCTTCCATCTTCTTCGAGTCCCATTTTCTTCATCAATAAAGCAGAATGATAATACTTGCACTATCAGCTTTTATGAAGTGATTCTGAGGAAAGCATATAGAAACTCTTGAGTTATGTAAATGTGAATTATCATTATTATGACAATTGTTATTCTACAACCAGTTCTTCTTCATTGTGAGAATCAGATCTGGAACAATGACTCTCATCAAAAGTGGTTGAGTGTTTTTCTAAGAATTGTAGATACTGGTCTTTACACATTTTACACATGAAGACTTAGAGTCTTTGAAATGTTAAGAGATGCACAGATGATTAAAAATATCAGTTAGGATTTGAACCTAATGGGTTCTTCTCCTATTCCATACTGCCTCTTAATGATTATTTCCTTTTTTTCTGGTTCTTATTTTTAATTTTTTTTTGTAGGGCAATGGTGGTTCAAATGAACTTGCCCAGGGTCACACAGTAGTAAGTGTCAAGTGTCTGAGGCCGGATTTGAACTCAGATCCTCCTGAATGCAGGGCCAGTGCTTTATCCACTGCGCACCTAGCTGCCCCTCTTCTGGTTGTTATTTTTATAGTTCTTCTATCATTATCTTCTTCATCAAAGCAGCGGTATCCTATGCTCCTGTATCTTTTCTTCCCTTCTGCCACATAGCAAAATCTATTGTCTTAGCTCACATGTCCCCTGAGAATTATCTTTCTGTTAGAGAACTACATTTATTTTATCTAACACATGAATGGCTGAGAGTGGCTGTTTTGGGCTGATTCTGAGTCAGTCCAGTTCCCTGGTAGTTCTAGGTTAAATATGGAACAAAAATGAGTCTGACAGGTCACTCAACAAATGACAAAAGAAGACTTACTCAGCCATAGTAAGAATAATAGCTCTGATAAAAATAGCCATTGAGCACCATCAATGCCCATTGTGGTGATCCACCAGCCAAGCATCAGATGATTCCTCCAGCTTCTCATCAATGCTTTGTACATATATGATGAGGAAGTGACATCAACAGTTTGAGTCTTTAGTCCCTTGAACTAGGAATGCCTTAATACCTTTCTTTTCTTTTCTTTTCCTTTTTCCACAGGGCAATGGGGGTTAAGTGACTGCCTAGGGTCACACAGCTAGTAAGTGTCAAGTGTCCTGAGGCTGGATTTTGAACTCAGGTCCTCCTGAATCGAGGGCCAGATTTTATCCATTGTGACACCTAGCTGCCCCCTTAATACCTTTTAAGGAAAAACTAGCCTAGCCTGCATGGGTGGAGACTAGAATACTGCTCCACAACAGTGGTTTAATGGCTTAATTCTGCCTATACCCAGGTAATTTAATGTGAATTGTCATTTGGAGTTTTACTAAATTCCTTTAACTTAATTGTGGGGATATAGGCACTGTGGAAGAATCAAACTAATGAAGATATAACTTGCTGTAACTCAAATCACATTACTTAAGTGGTTGCCTACTTCATAAATCAATTTTTGATTCCAGCCCTGTTCTAAAGGTGTTGTGGTCCAGGACAAACCCATGAGTTCTATATTCCTAGCTAGAAGCATTCTCTTGGGCCAGGACAAATTCAGGTAAACACTGTATTCCTTCCTTCAGTAGAAGGTAGAATTAGAATTGACATTAAATCATTGTATCCTGTGTTTTCAACCAGCTCTGGGTCCTGGTGGAATCACCATCCATTTGTAAGGGATTTTCAGTGATTACATCTTTCAAGGTCACTTCTGTTGCACATCTAACCTGCCACTTTGAAATAAAACAACCTGAAGCTTCTATGGAAACTTGGTGTAGGTTATCACTTGTTCTCCCTGCTAACAGACTTAGGGATGGAACCTCATGGGGAATTAGTCAAACATATAATTCATAGAGAAAATGAATAGCAAAAAAATAGGAAACGCTATCAGTTCCAAGCACAGTTCTCTTCCCCCTTCTTAGAGGAGTTTGGGGAAAGAGGACTTCAACATTTATTAATATAACACACAGGGAAGAAACATGCATCATCTCTCTTTGTCTCTTTCTGTCTCTGTCTTTCTGTCTCTCTCTCCTCTCCCCAGCTCTTTTTTCTCTCTCTCTATCTATTTCTGTCTCTGTCTCTCTCCTTGCACTCAAAGCTTCAGATTTCAGCTTTGTCTCTCTGCTGGATATAGCCCCAGACCCAAAGGGAACTTTACTAATTCTCAGTTCATGAGTCCCCTCCCTAAACACCCTAAACATCTAACTTGTGCTGCCAGTTTGTATGCCTCATGACACATTGGAATTCTTTTTCTCTCAATAAGAGTTTATATTCTCGAGGCAAGTATATGGGAAATGCTGTTTTCTGTCTTTGTAGTGCCTGTGAGAAGCATGGAGAGGGATAGGAAGAATTCTGTATACTTTGTATTAGTGGCTAGTTTCCATTTAAAATCTGTAACATAATTATTTCTAAATCAATTCATTCTTTCTCTTTTTCACCAAGAAGAATGAAGAAGCCTAATAATATGACTGCTGATATATATTTTTTAGAATGACCTGCCAGCATTTCCCCCTCTGATGAATAAAGTTGCACAAATTTGTACCCAGTCTATGACTCATTTCATGTTCATAATTCATAATCCTTTTTTTAAAAATGCGATCCTTAAGAGTGAGAGGTGGGGCAGCTAGGTGGCGCAGTGGATAGAGCACTGGCCCTGGATTCAGGAGTACCTGAGTTCAAATCCGGCCTCGGACACTTGACACTTACTAGCTGTGTGACCCTGGGCAAGTCACTTAACCTCAATTGCCCCGCAAAAAAAAAAAAAAAAAGAAAGAGTGAGAGGTAAAGGATACCCTAAAAGCTGAGAGCTCAGCTTGGGATGATTGCTTCATTCAATTCAGAAATGGCTTTTCTGTTTTTTAGAATAAGACATTTTTTAGCCTGCAGATTTGACATTCCCTAATTCCATTACTTTGTTCCCAAACTTCATGCCTCGGAATGGAGAAAATAAAAGAAATTTGTAGCAGGGCTGTAGTGGGAGGAGATGAAGAGATTTTGTTTTTTCTACTTTTCTACTCCCATATTCTTCCTAAGCAAACAGGAAGTAAAAGTCTAGAGAGAAAGAGATTACACTTATGACTACAACTTTGGGATTAGTTAAAATTTATATCCTCTATATTGTATTATAACTCCAGCCAGCTATATTATTTCTACAGTCATGGATCTATCCCATTAACTTGGATGATTTTCTCTATAGCTGAGACCCTCAAATGGTCAATATAGGCCATGTTAGGATATGATACCTCAAATCACTCAGTTGACGTCAGTGATGGAATTCCCATTGTTTTCACAGGAATTCCTGGATACTTTGGGAAGATGCAGAACAATTGAACAATTTGGTCCTTGCTCCTGAAGTTCTGACAACCTGGTTAGGAAAACAAGACATGTAATGTAAAAGATATTATTCCTCTCAGATGTGTTAGTTGTCCCAAAAAGTATATATGCCAAAAAAGGTCTTCAGGCAAAGTGAGCAGGGTTATATGCCTGCATTTTGTACTAATAAGACCTCAGGAATAGTTATAGTCAATAGTCCCTGTCTTTTTTTCTACCAACGGCATTTGGGCTGGTTGAGTTACTAGTCATCATCAGTCCTTTATTCAGGAGGTCCTGAGTTCAAATTTGGCCTCGAACACTTGACACTTACCAGCTGTGTGACCCTGGGCAAGTCACTTAACCCTCATTACTTGCAAAACAAAACAGAACAAAAACCTCTATTGAAACTGGTTGTCATACAGTGTCTGGGCAAACCTGATAATAACTAATATTGCAGCCACCCAGTGACATTGGGGTGCAGCATCACTGGAGGATACCATCTATCAGTATATCAACAAATGTTTATTAAGCATCTTTCATGTGCCCCGTAGTGTGTTAGGTTCTGGGGATATAATAATAAAAATAAAATAGCCCCTGGCTTCAAGGCTTATATTCTATTGGGGGAAATATAGAAAAATACAAAACAATTTAAATGTACCAAAGTAATACCAGATAATTGGTGAAAGGACAAACTAGCATTTAGGAAATTCTGGAAAGGCTTCATGGAGAAGGTAACACCTGATATGAGTGTATCTTATCATCGAGGCAATAAGAAGGCACTGGAGTTTCTTGAGTAGAAAAATGATATGGTCAGACTTGGTTTTCGAAATGTTGATTTTGATGTTTCTGGTGGAAGATGGTTTGAAGGGGAGAGAACTGAAAACAGGGAAAACAATTAGGAAGCTCTTGTGATGGTCTATGCTATCTACTTCCTGACAGGGAGGTGATGGATTCAAGATGCTGAATGAGACACACATGTTTTTTAGACATGGACAATGTGGGAATTTGTCTTCTTTATCATGTTATATTTGTTCAAAGGTTTTTGTTTTTCTTTGAAATTGAGGATAGAGTGGGAGAAGAGAAAATATATATATGTATTTTAATTGAAAAATTTTAATGAATGGAAAAATAAAAGAAAAAAATAATCCAGGCAAGAGGGGATGATTACCTGAACTAAGTTGTTGTCTATATGAATGGAGAAAATGAGGTGTGTATTAGAGATGTAATATAGTAGACATATGCTTTTCTCCTCTTCCTTTTCCCCATCCATTCTGCATTCTTACATTAATTCAACAGAAGGATGTCCTAGGGAACAATGTAAGGATGAAATTTCTACTGGTATCCCAAAATTCTAGAGCAAAAAGCAGATAGTTGGCGTAGGATACTACTAATGTTTTCTTTTACCTCTTTGTAACTAACTGGAGAGAATGTAGATATGGGTTTACAGCTAGAACTCAAGCATTCATCCCTGTATCTGTCCCAAACCCCTCTCCTATGTCTTTCTTTCTGTCTCTATCTCTCTGTCTCTGTTTCTCTCTGATTCTCTGTGTCTCTGTATTCCTGTTTCTCTGTCTCTCAGTTGCAAGAGATCCCTGAGAACATATCCTACAAAATATATGTTAATTAAGGCTTAAAATCTGGCAACGGATTAAGTTTCATATGTGAAGTACCACAGTTATAGCTCTTGGCTCTGCTGATCTTCTGTTTTTAACATAATACTTTGTTTACCAAAAAAAGGTAACAATAATAAAGTTTAAGGATTCTCAGTCTTCTTTAGGGAAGGTTAACTGAGTAAAAAGGTATTCAATTACACTGTATTTACTTTTTTTCTCCTTCATGTAGTTACATAGAGAAACACTGACTAAAGAGAAAAATTGCTGTTCTTTCATGAGACTTCTGTATTCATGGACTCTGTATGAGTTAGCACCTTATGAGTCACATAGTATAAAGAATAATTTCTTCTTTTCTTGATCTCTTTTTAAAATCCATCAGCCTTCACAAAGTGGGATGTTTGTAAGATTCAGAAATCGTCAGGGCATTAGCTATCATGAATCATTTTATAGGTGAAGCATTAGTTTTCAATCCCATCATTTATAAATGGGTAAATTAAAACCTAAGGACATGAAAGGACTTAGAACTCAGATCTTCTCTCTCTTCTTCACACAGAACTCTTCACCTTTCATCTGCATCTTTATGTGCAATGGCTTTCTTGCATGCCTGGAATGCACTCCCTCCTCACCTTTGCCTCATTAGATCCCTGACTTCCTTTAGGAAGCAGATCAAGTACCACTTTCCAGAAAGTGCTTTCTACATTCCCCCTAACTGTTATTGCCCTCCCTCCCTAACTAACCTGGATATTTTTTTTGGAGGGTAATGGGGGTTAAGTGACTTGCCCAGGGTCACACAGCTAGTAAGTGTCAAGTGACTGAGGCTGGATTTGAACTGAGGTCCTCCTGAATCCAAGGCCAGTGCTTTATCCACTGCACCACCTAGCTGCAGCCTACCCTGGATTTAATTATCTTGAATGTATTTTATCTCTTCCTTATATATTTATTCTGTATTTACATAGATGCATAAATGTACACATTATCTTCTCCAATAGAATATAACCTTTTTTGGGGAAGGGCAGGGCAATGTGGGTTAAGTGACTTGCCCAGGGTCACACAGCTAGTAGGTGTCAAGTGTCTAAGACCAGATTTGAACTCAGGTCCTTCTGAATTCAGGGCTGGTGCTTTATCTACTGTGCCACCTAGCTGCCCCCAGAATATAACCTTCCTGAGGGTAGGGAGTGATTTTTCTTTTTGTCTTTGTGTTTTCAGCACTCAGTACAGGTCCTGGTACATAATAAATATATAATAAATGCTTGCTGATTCAAAGGAATCAAGGGGGAAAAGATGTGAATAAATAGCAGCCTCTAACACTGTCTCAACAAGCCACTTTTTCACTTATGTGTGGAAAGCTATGGTTTTATAATTCTAAACTATTACAAAAAATAACTTCATTCCATATTTTGGGCTACTATGCAGTCTTCAAATATTCTTCTAGAGCCTGAAATTTATTTCATCAGAGATTATTGTCAATAGTCCATGCGGTTTATTCATAGACATTTGAGGCCATGAGTTTTATTGAATTCTTTCCTTAAATTGTGCCTACTCCAAATCATCGGGCACTTCTACTGTTAGTCATCTCCCTGTGTTGTAGCTGCTATGTTCTGTGGCATTCAGTTTGGTAAATGTATATTATTTCATCTCCTCTTTTTTTTCAGCTGAAAGCCCACTTGATTAGATTTTCAAGACTTCAGGCAAATATATTAGCAGTGTGGTAAGATTATCGGAATTTGGCTGACTGATTGGATGAGCCACACCTGGTCTCCCCTGAGTGACGTGTGCTGTTGATGTCAGCAGGAGAAACCACTCTCCACAGGCAATTTTGAAGGACCTCCCCTTTTGGGGAAGGAAGAGTAAATGCTCACTGAGGGGAACCTCAGGCTCTTCCGGAGTGACTTCCCCCCCTCCCCTCCTCCATGGGGGTGAGCAGCAGCAGGAGCAGACGAGTCCTTTGGGCACTGGCTATAAGCTGTTTTTTCCATTGAAGCTATGAGCCCCAGGTGGTGAGTTAACATAAAAGACCTGCTTTTCTTTTGAATTAGCTGAACTCTAAGCAACTTTGGGGAATGCATAGACTTAGGAGGATTATCCGCATTTCTTTTTCCCTATTCCCTTATCTTTGATTTTTATTAATTTTCACCTTTGTTGTTTATTTTATTCCCATTAATAAAATCTGATTTTTTTGTGGAAAAAGAGGCTGTTAGGCTCCTTTCTTATTGGCCTGGGAGAAATATCTAAAAATGCAGTTCGGAGGGGAGGGAGCTTTGGACCTAGAGGTACCTCATTATTTCCGGGACCCCAATAATATGGTGAGCCACTCAACTCTCCATATATTAAATTTGACCCTCACAGCAGCCCATTTTAAGTGTACTTGTTCCTGGCTAAGTGCCTATTTATTAATATATTTTAAATGTTTACTCAGAAGTCCAAGTTCTGGTCTTTGTTATCATTTTATTAGCCATATGTTTATTTCCCAAATCTCTCTCTCTCTCTCTCTCTCTCTCTCTCTCTCTCTCTCTCTCTCTCTCTCTCTCTCTCTTTCTCTCTCTCTCTCTCTCTCTCTCTCTCTCTCTCTCTCTCTCCCCTAAAGCCCTAATCTTTAATTGGTTGTAATGATAAAAATACTATCCTTGTCCCTGCGAGGTTCAGTTTCTTGCTTAGGATTTCATAATACTAGCATTACTTTCCTTTTTCTTTCCTGCCAGTAATTGCTTATATCCATGTGAATCATTGGAAGTGGTCATCAAGTTTGACAAATCTTGAGAAGTTAAATGTCTATTCCCAGGTACATACTGGGAAATATGGTAACTATTGTTAATGCTGGGTTGACAAATTATTGCTATGGCATCCTTCATGGGGGTTATCAACCACTCACTCTCACTCTTGCTGAACAATCTCCTATCTATACTATCATTGTTTGGAGCATAAGCAACTGCTTTCTTCTATGTGGGACAACCTCATATTTATCACTTAGCTAAGGCATTTTTATCATAAATTTAGTCTTCAAAAGGAAGAGTTAAAATGGAGGATATAGCTGCTTCTGATGAACAAGGAGAAGCTGGTTGCTGAAATAGAAAGGATGGACACCTTGGAAGGAGACGACTACTCTATATTAGAATTCAAGATGGATAAGAAAGCCAGCCATAATCTGATGTATACCCTACACTAGAGTAGAGTAGATTTCAGATCATTCTGAAACTTGCTTCTTCAAGTATGTTTGATTGAAAAATAGCTGGTTTCTGTTGAAGGCCCAATGTAGGCCAATTTCCCTGGAAGTTTTCAATATCTGTCCTCTAGTCTAGCTGAAAGATTATATGCCCCTTCAAGAGGTATTAAAATAATATCCTGAATCTGTGAAATTTTGAGAAATATAGGAAAAGTCTTTTCCTTTGCTTTCACCTTCATATACAAAGCAGAGGAAAAAGGGGAAAAGCAAAGAATTAAAATCAAGAATTTGGGGGAACAAAAAGCTGGTCTATAAGGAACTAATTCCAACTCTCATTATTTTTATTTTCTTAAGCACACAATGTCTTTGCTATGCTGCCTTTTTACAATCTCAAAATAAGGAAAGAAAATCTGAGAAAAAACCTCCAAATATATTCATTATACAAAGTAGTGATCAAATGTGTGTTGACTATCTTTACTAAGGAATAAATTATTGTTACACTTTTCATGGATTGCCATTCCCCCTTCACTGAAAGACTATCTTTAGCATATTTTCCGAAGTCTCCCCACACCTCTGCCTTTGTTTTTTTTTTTTTAAATTATCAACCAGATGCTTCCCTTCTGGTAAAATTCTCCAGGAGATAATTTCAAGCTCCTGGGGAAAATTCAGTCCTGCTAAATTTTGCAGCCAAAGACTGAATGTGAGGTGATTCCTTTGCTGTTCCCACAGTTTCAAGATCTGGACTTAGAGAGATGGGGAAAGGACTAATATATGTCTAAAAATGCCTGACATTTCTGGATTTATTAAGTTTAAGATGAAACATTTGGAGGCAAATTTAAAGACAACAAAGTTATCACTAGTAAACACAAGTGAATTGGGGATCTTACAATTTGATTATGTCTTTTGTTCCAGTGATTTTGATCCCTGTAGATGACCAATCAATACTTTAGCCACCAAACTGCTTTTTTCTCCTCATCCCTCTCTAAGAAGATTTCCTTTCCTATGAATTAGCTGGATAACTCCCTCACCTATCTTATTACCTTTGCCTGTTTAATGAAGCAAATAAGCTGAAGCAGTTAACCCTGCTTGACTCCAGTAACTCAAGTCATACCTCAAAGTATGAGGAAGAAATGGGCAAGTTTACTAGATACTGTAAATGGCAGGGTATCCACCCACACATGGGATTCTTGGACATGCCTTATACTTGCCCTACCCGATGGCCTACCTCAGATGGTGTGAATCATTGAGCACTGTACATGTGTTCTCTATTCGTACCAAACCAGTCACATGTTATGGGTGTGCCTTGGTGAGCAGCTCATTCTGAAGACATGACCTGTCCTTTCTTCCCCTCCTTGGGTTGAAGGAGACATTCACCACTGAAAATTAGACATTCTTTTCCAGCTTTCCTCCTGGAAAATTCTGGCAGAGAAGTTTATCACCATTTGATGTTTTCTTTCCCCCACCAAACAAACTTTCCTGGAATGACATTAAGGTCCTAGAAGTGATGGAAAACCTGCTGAAAAAGTCTGGCCACAGGGAAGGGAAGAGGACAAGAATGTGTCCAGTGCAGGGGGTGGGGACGGGGGGAGGGAAGTTAAGCCCTATCCAATAAACAATACTGGCAGTGGTGGAGCCATTGAACTGCCATGTTGTTTGAGTGAAAGCAACAACCCACTCTCTTCCAGCAACAGGAAATAATGTCCATAAAGAAAGAAATGTTTCCCGTTTTGTTCCATCAGTAATAAAATAGCATCACATGAGTTATAATCAGTCTGTAACTTTATCCACATGATGCTTCAGCCTTTGTTCTTTTCTGCCTGGACTCTGGCTGGGAAGACTTTACAATTCCACTGGGAGAGAAGAAGGGGAAAAGATCTGCTTTGTACTATTTAAGCTATTTTAAAACATTTATTTTTCTCCCTCTTTCTTACAGGCCATAGTCAATTGCTGTGCTTCCCCCTTTGAAAGAAGCACTGGCTATCCATGCTTTTATCTGCTGTATGAAAAAAGGTCTATCAGCTGAAATTCTTGTGAATCTTAATTTTCAAGGACTTGAGTTGTAAATTGTTTGAGGTATTGGCTAGGGTTTCATGCAAAGGTAACTTTAGCACTACAGTTTGCTTTCTCCTCTTCCTCCTCCTCCTCCAATGCCCTCCAGTGCTATATAGGGAGCTTTATGTGAGTGGATAAGCTCCTTAGCTGAGATGTAAACTTATGATCCCTGGTCTCTGAGCAAAAATTGCTGGAGACTGACACTTAAAAAAAAGGAGGGAGAGAAGAAGAAATTGAATCCAAAGGCTTACAAAGGATTAGAAAAGTACACCCCAGATGGAAAATTTTATGGGAGCTGGAGAAAATGTATAAGTGAAATATCAGTATCATAAAATAACAGGAAATACTGTAATCTACCTGATGGGGAAAATTGTCACTTTTTAAAAAATGATCCTTATTTCCCTCCAAATTATACTTGTTGGTAAGCCAGTAAACTAGAGCTAAGCTGACAATGGCCCTGTTCTTCTGCCAAACGTGTACTTGCCTATGGAATCTCTGTGGGCTTCATGTTGAAACTTTTCCATTCTCTTTTTTTCTAATTAAAACAAAACCACCCGGAGGCAGATAGAATCGTGCAATAAGAAGCAAAACTGTTAATGACCTAGGTGAATTGTGATCCAGAGAGGCTCAAAGGTGATTTGGAAGTAGGGCTCAAGCAATGGAATAAAACTAAATTGGGGGTCAACTAACAACAATGGGAAGAAAAATATACATGGGTAAGAGGAGATCTTGAGTTTGCTTTCTGTGGGTAATAAGATATATTTTTAAAAGTGGGTTAATTATCTGATTGGTGGGAGAAAAATGAGCAGCTGAATGTTCATGTTTCTCACTTAGGGGAAGCATCACATTGAAAAGATTTTCCCCTTTGGGCTCTTTAACATCCCAATCTGGCTCCATGGCTAACTAAGCATTTGCAGAATATGTATAGGTTGCTTTGTTCAGTTGCATAGTTAGGATGTTATCATCAGAGACAAGTTTCCTCAAACATTTGGAAACATGTTATCTGCATGATTTACATTGGCTGAGAGAATGATAGAATTATAAAGATTAAGGGTTTAGGTTGGCTTCACCTATTCTTCAGCAAGAAACTCCATTTATCATTCTAAATAGGATTTCATAGACATCAAATGGGACTGTACACATGGATAAGTTTTGTTCAGGAAATCTCATTGCTCCACCAGCAGTGTGCCTGTCCTTCTACAGTCCTGCCAACAATTGTCATTTCCCTTTTTCTGTCATCTTTGCCAACCTGATGTATTCCTACCTTTTCAGTTTTCATGACTCTTACCCTAATATAGGTTCTTATTGTTCTTAATATGGACATTGAGGCCAGTTTTTCCCTCCTTAAAATTTATCCTTAAAATTGTCAGAATAATCTTTCCTATGAACATAAATGACCATGTTACTCCTAAGTATAAAATCTTTCAATAGCTTCCTATTGCTTATGGAAATATTGCCACATCCTTAGACTGACATTCAATGCCTTTCATAATGTGAAGTCAGATTACCTTTCCAGATCGATTAAGGATTTATTGTACAGCACAATTCCCTTTTCACAGAATCTATGCTCCATCCATCCCAACTGAACTATTTGTTATCCCATGGACATGTCCTGCACATTCCAACTTCTATGCTTTAGTTCAATTTTTAGCCTTAAGCCAGGAACATTCTATCTACTTTTAAAAATGAAACCTTTCCAGAATTCCCCAGTCAGAAATCATTATTCTGATCTCAGAACTTTCCCATCACTTTTATGCATTTACCAGGTTCTGCTTTATATTCAAATCAATTTTAATAGCATTTAAAAAATACCTACTGTGTGCAAGGCACTGTGTTAAGTGCTGAAGTTTTCAAAACAAAAACAAAACCTAACCTTCCCTCAAGAACCTTACCTTCTACTGGGGATATAACATCAAATTGTAAGATTTAAAAATGATTGTTCCATCACAGAATGACAGAATTGAGAACTACAAGGGATCTTAGTAGCCATCTAATCCATATGCCACCTAACAAATCTGATTAGTGGTCATTTAGTTTCTGTCTGAAGACCTCCAAGGATGAGGAAATTGCTACTTCTCTGGATAGCCTATTCTGCTTTTACAAGTTATGGTCATTAGGAGGTATTTCCTAACTTCCAGCCTGAATTACCCTCTTTGCAACTTCCACTCATTGGTCCTGGTTATGCCTCCTAGAGTTGAACAAAATGACTCTAATGTTCATGTCACTCTTCAAATACTTGAAGGTATCTATTATGTCACTCCTGAGATTTCTTTTTTTCCACAGTAAATATAGATGCCCAGTTCCTTCACCCAATTCTCATATGATGTTCACCTCAGAAACTCATAATTGGTTATGGGTTGATTTATTGGTTTGTTGATTGCTTAGATTTAAGAAAGTGAAAGAAAAAAATGTCAGTTCTGTAGATTGAACTTAAAAGTATGTCCTGCATTTAGAGAGCCAGTTGTTAAAACATTTACTAGCACACTCCTAGACCCAATCCAAGGAAAGGTTCTATCTCATCTTTGATCCTCCTTTTCCTCCCAATATAGCTTAAAAAACAACCCCTTTCATTTCCCTGACAGTTTCAGCTCATTTCTAGCTTTAGGTTTGACCTCTTCCCTCATGGGGCTTATAGTCTCTTTACAGGAACCTTGTGTGTGAAGACAAAAATTCAAGTTGATTGTGATAATATCATAGGAAAGAGCAGATAAAAATGTCTAGAAAGTCTGAGAAGGAGGAATTCTTTCAGCTTCTGAGGATTAGGGGAAAAGCTTCATGAAAGAGATTTTGAAAGGTAGAGGTGAGGAGGGAGTGGATCTCATGTTTAGGGGACAAAGTGCATTAAGGTGCCAGAGGTAGATGACATTGTGTTGAGTTTGGGAAGGTAAGAATAATAGGGAGCAAGGCTAAAGAGGTAGCCAAACTGTAGATGATCTTAAATGTCAAGCTAAGTAGTTTAGGTTTTATCCTAGAGGAAATAGGGAGACACTGAATATTTTTTGGCAAAGGGATAACATGATCAGACTTTTGCCTTACAAAGATTATTTTGGGCAGCTGTATGAAAGATGGTCTGAAGAGGAAGAGACTGATTCCATATTCAGAAATCTAATTAAAGCACATAGAATAACATAATCACAAAATGTAGAATTTTAGAGGTGAAAGAGACCTCAGACAGTTCAATCCAATTTCTTCATTTCATAGATGAGGAAAATTAAACCGAAAGATGTAAAGTGACATCAGAGCCAGGACTCTTAACTATTAATTCAGAACCTCTTTCCTCACACTATGTTGCCTCCCCATACCATCACCTTAGTTTAGGCCCTCTTCCCTTCTTGCTAGATTATTTCAACAGCCTCCTAATTGGTTTCCCTGCTTCAAGTTTCTTTCCATTCCAGCCCATCCTACACAATGATTCCAAATAATTTTCATTATACACAGATCTGTGATGCTCCAGATCATCAATTCCAGAGGCTTCCTATTGCTTCTAATGAAAATATAAACTCCTCTGTTTATCTTTTAAAGTTCTACACAATCTGGCCCTACCCTATCTTTCCAACTTCATTGGATATACCTCCCCATCCCATACTCTGTAATTCAGCCCAAGTGCTGGTCCTCTTTCTGTTTTTCTTGTTCTTCCTACTCAGTATTCTGTCTATGCCTTTGAACTGGCATCCCACTTGTCTTGAATATATTACATCCTTATCTCTTTTTAACAGAGTCTATTTCTTAATTTTAGATGTAGTTCAAAAACCAACTTCTACTTGAATTCCCTCCCAATCTTTAGAGCCATCCCTCCCAAATAACCTTCTTTGTGTGTTTGTATTTATTAACTTTATATTTATGCTGTATATATTTTATATATACAAGTGGTCTTTCTCATTGGAATGCAAGCTCCCTGAGAGTAGTGAGTACTTAATTCTTTGAACTTTTATCCCCTGTGCCCAGTTCAGTCTTTGGCATATAGTAGGTACTTAATAAGTACTTATTAATTGATCAATTAATTGATTAACTTGCTGCTCCAGTTTGGACCATCTAAATTTTACTGGAGTTTTTGTTCCTGATCTCAAGTGCTTTTCTCAATGTTTTCCTATCTGGCACATATGTTTGACCATTGTCTTTGAAGAATTAAAATTGAAAGTCACTTAAAAAGAAATGGAGTGGGGCAGCTACGTGTTGCAGTGCATAAAACCCTGGATTCAGGAGGATCTGAGTTCAAATCTGGCCTCAGATACTTAACACTTACTAGCTGTGTGACCCTGGGCAAGTCACTTAACCCCAATTGCCTCACAACAACAACAACAACAACAACAACAAAAGAAATGGAGAAGTGCTCAGTGGATATAGGTAGCCTGCTTAATATTATCAACTGAGAATTATGTAGGAGTAGTAGTCTAAGGGATGGATGTCAACTGAGATATGTATGAAAGAAGGTGAATTAGGCATAGCACAAGTTTTTGAGATGATAATGTGTTCCATTGCTATCTATGCAATGTTCATGAGCATGGAAGGAAGGTCCTAAGTGTGATGGATAGGCTCTGTATGTGTATTGATTTTATGAAAGGACAAGAGGAGCTCCATAGGATGAGAGGTCATGAATGGATTGAGATCTGAACCTTTAGAGGAAATTCCTACATTGATGACATCAAAAACCCATTAAGTATAATATTAGAGATAATGAAGTATACCTTCTTTGTCAGGGCAGCATATGATTCTCTCTTCTTTGGAAAGAAGCACGGGCTCTTAAATTGAGCAGGGACCCCTGGATATCAACCAGCCCACCTTTTTATACCAATCATGTGTAATGATTGGAGTGATGTCACCTGCTGGTGACATCAGTACAGTAAGAAAGCTTCTCCATGAGAAGGCATCTGAGGGCAAGCCATGTGATCAGTTCCTTGGGGTCAGGAAGTGACGTTTGCTCATGGGTACTGTCTATCAAAGCTACCAGCTAATCAACTTGAGGAGCCTCCCATTTTTGGGAGGGGGACATGAAGTAGGAAGCAGACACTGGCAGAGGGGCTCTTCCTCTTTTGGTTCCTGACCTCGCCATGGCAGGTTGGATGATGGGGTCTCTTAGATATAGTTAGATTTTTACCTCCCTCTCTGATCCTAATGCCCTTTAATAAATACTTAAACACTTAAATACTCTTGCTAAAGCTTATAATTTATTGGTGACCACTCATAGATATTTTAGACAGTTTAGCTAGAATTTTAGCCCCTTACGCATGGATCCTTTTGACAACATGCTTAATAGATGGTTCAACCACCCATGGTCTTTTAGCACCCTCTGCATCACTTTCTGTCAAAGTTCTCCAAGCATCATAGATATAAAATAAAGTCCCTGAGAGATGTGCAGAAAAAAAATTCATAGTGGCCTCTGTTTCATTCTATTATCATCCCAGATTTTCTTGGTGGTGATTCAAGGCTTTTGCAGAGAAGCCCATTATAAACTGTATGAAGAAAGCCATACTTGTTTCCCTTTTCCTAAAATAAGTGTGCTACAAATCAAATTGGGACAGGGAGATTCTCAGCAACTTGCCAAAGTCATATATTGTCCTATCAGTAGAAGTAATGCTCCTTCACTCTTAAATAACCTGTTGGGTCTCTGGGTTTCTTTCTGACTTTGACCAGGTTCTGGCTCTCTTGGGGTTAAGTGGATCCCCAGCAACATGTTGCCATAAAACAGGAAGGAAAACACTGCACCCAATTTAACTATAGATTCCTCCAGAACAGGGTTGGGTTTGCAGGTTCAGTGTCATCCTGAAATAGCCTGTGAACAGCAGGATTTTGTCAAACCCTGTTCACCATATTAAATTACACCAAATAAATAGCTGGCCATGTTTTATCTGAAATATCGAATATATCATATAACATCTTTTAGACTGGTATCACTTAACAAGCTGCACTTAGGAAGCCTATGATGGAATGTTTTAAAGCATGTGGCATTAATGAATACTATGGAGTGTAGAGCTCATTAAAGTATTAGGATGAATTAAGGCCTTCAAGATGACTAAGGATTTAGAATTCTCCTGTTCTGGAATGTGATGTCCCATTTTGAGGCAGGTGGTCCCAGTGTTTGTCATTTTCTAACAGAGGTGTTTATCCTTCTCTGTCTTGTGATAGGATATATTCAAGAGATATTCCTTTCCTTGGAAACAGAGCAAGAGACATTAGAATAGCATATACTTCCTCATGTGAATCAAAACTAGAAGAAAAGCAAGGCAATATCACTATACTAATTAGAAAAGATTGTGATTCAGATTTTATGTAATTATAGAATTTTCGGAATAAAAGACATCTTAGAGATTATTTAGTAAAAATACCTTTACTTTACAGATGAGATAACTGAGTCCCAGAGAGATGAAATGATTAGTCCAAAGTTATAGTGGCAGGGTTGGGATTTGAACCACTCTCTTGAAGGGGCCATGGAAGTTTACAAAGTGCTTTCTTCCTAACAACCCTGTGACTTAGAGATCAAAAAGTATTGTTGACCCCTTTTTATTTCTACTCAGGAAAATGAGAGTCTTTTAATTGACTTGCTCACATTCACACAGTGAGAGGGCAGAGCCAGTTAATGAATCCAATTTCCTTCTATTTCCAGTGCTTTGTCTATTATATCATATAGTTCTTTCTGTTATACCACACTACTGATTTTAAATAGTCAAACCTACTTAATTTTCAGTGGTTTGAGGAAGGCCAGTCTGAATTATTGTGAAATCTTCTTCACCAACAAATTTCAAATACATATTCTCACTCCTTTAGCCACGTACTTCATCCATGAAGACATCCTAGTCTCTAATGATGTTCCCCAAGCCTAAAACCACCTCTTTTCTTGGAACTCTCACAGTCCTTTGTGGTAATTTTCCTATGTACATATCATAGTCTCACTTGTATCAAAACTATTTGTTTATCTGTTTTATTTTCATAATTAGGCTCCATCAAAGTTCTCCAAGCATCATCATAAAATAAAGCCCCTGAGAGATGTGCAGGAAAAAAAAGTTTTTCATAGTGGCCTCTGTTTCATTCTATTGTTCTATTATAATCCTAGGCAAAGACCATGTCTCAATTACCTTTGTATCTCCAGAGCCCATCTCAGTGCCTTGCTCAAAGTAGACCTTGAATAAATGTTTAAAGAACTGAATTAATTCAAAGAAATGCCAATACAATGTTTCCAAATTATGGCTTCATAGAACCTGCTTTAACTAATAAGTTAAGTAATAATAATAAGTTAAATAAACATTTGTCATGGGCATAATTTTGCCTATGTGCTCATGTTATAAAAAGCTTTGTTTACTCAAGTAGTACATTCACAGCCCTAACCCTAACCCTAATCCTAAATCCTAAACCCTAACCCTAAGCCACTAATTTTCTTAGCAGGCCCTTTCTTCATCTAAATGTAATAGCAATTTGAAAGTATCCCAGGTTGATTTGTCAATGGGTCTTAGTCAGTGGGATCTGAACAATACATCATGCTCTGTATAAACTCTCCTGCTGCAATCAAAAATGATTATTGGATCTGGAGCCATAGACCTGGATTTGTATCTTGGTTTTGCCATTCATTACTGTTGTGGCCATGGGCAAATCACTTAACCTCTCCAGACCTTAGTCTATAAAATGAAAGGGTTAAGTGAGATAACCTCAACAGTTTCCCTAGCTCCAAATGTGCAATCTGTTGATCATTTAATGGAACTAAGTATAATAATATATCTTTAATTGAAATCAGCAAACGTTTATTAAACCCCCATTATGTACTAGACAAAAGGAAGTATGGTGTGGCAGATAGGAAGCTGGCCTATGAGCCAGGCAGACCTAGGTTGAAATCCTGCCCCTAAAAACAAAACAAAAGAAAAGAAAAAGAAAAAGAAAAATCCTGCCCCTGATATGAAGCTAACTGTGCATGCTGAGCCAAGTCACTTAACATCTCTGGCTCCCTTGGCATTTTTTGTGGGCAGGGCAATGAGGGTTAAGTGACTTGCCCAGGGTCACACAGCTGATTAGTGTCAAGTATCTGAGGCCAAATTTGAACTGAAGTCCTCCTGAATCCAGGGCTGGTGCTTTATCCACTGCACCACCTAACTGCCCCAACAATTTTCGAATACTATGTAAATTACAAATCAGTTGCTGATCAGCTTAAGCTGTGACACTTTCCATGCCACTAGTTCCCTAAATTGATGAAATAATAAGCCTGGACCAAAATAAAAATGTGCCAGACTGTGTTAAGTACTGGGGATACACAGCCAAAATAATGAAAATAGTCTACTCTCAGGAAGTTTATATTATGCCCTGACATCTCTATATTCAGTGTAGTTAAATGGAAATGAAAGAATGTGAAAATGCTTACTAAGAATTATGATGAATGCATTTTCATAGAATTTAAAGGTTAATGAGTACAACTTCCCCTCCAAAGCAGCAGTCTCCTCTGATATCCCAGACAGTCATGATCCCAATGAAAGGGATTGTGTGTGTGTGTGTGTGTGTGTGTGTGTGTGTGTGTGTGTGTGTGTGTGTGTGTGTGTATGTATGTGTTGAGGGTTAGGAGTGGGAAGAGAGCATAGAGTAGCTCCATTTGTGGATGGGTTGAGTTATGTTGTCTGGAATGATGTGTTACTAGGGAATGCTTTGGTGACTGATATTTATAGTTGGTAGGGATACATAGCTGTTGATCTGTTCTCTGCCTTGCATTTTGCTATATAATTTATGCAGCACACTTCCCCTTTGGTAGACAAGGTATGTTTCTGCTAGCCTTGTCCACTGCTAGCCCTGTTCTGGATGCCACTGGGAGACAAGAAAAAGATCAAAATAATAATTTATAATAGCTACCATCTTGAACACTTTTGAAATATCCATTGTTTTATTTATATTTTCCAAAACCTTGGTAGGTTGGCTAGCCAGGTTTGACTCTGTCTTGGAATTATTGACAAAATTTATATAGCATTTGAAAGTTTACAAAGTGCTTTCTTCCTAACAACCTTGTGACTCAGAGATCAAAAAGTACTATTGTCCCCTTTTTATTTCCACTCAGGAAAATGAGAGTCTGTTAATTGACTTGCTCACATTCACACAGTGAGGGGGCAGAGTCAGATAATGAATCCAATTTCCTTCTATTTCCAGTGCTTTTCCTATTATATCATATAGTATCTTGATAAAGCAGTAAATGACTAAATCAAAGTCACAGAACTAACTAGTGTCACAGCACAAAGTTGGTCTAAGGCCTCTTGATTTTCAGGCTGATGCTTTTTTTTTTTTTCCTTTCATTAGATGATCCCTATGTTTAGACTGGACAGCAAAAGTCACGGTCCTTTGCTGTTCATTATTTTAGTAGACTTATGACCTGTGTCTGGTTCCTCTACTATTTGATTTTGTGTTAGTTACTCTCTTTGAGCTATCTCATCAATTAAATGGCGATGATAATATTTCCTCACTTGCTTGCTTTATGGAATTATAGTGAGGATCCAATGAGCTGTGATGGAAAACTATTTTTGCAAAACTTCAAGGTGCTATATAAAGATAAGGTATTATTATTATTAATTTCATTAAAATTATATTGCAATACTGCATCATGGCATGGGGGGTGACTGCATTCTTGAAGTTCAGGTGACATAATGGGAGCTCTAACTAGTAGAAGAGGCATTGAGAAGGGGTTTAATGATGGACCATTTTTTCAAGTTGTCCAAGGACTAGCCATTTAAATTCAAAAAGTCCTATCACCAGGTTGTCTACAAGGTAATGCATTTGGGCAGGACTAGAACAATTCTTGAGATGGAATCCAATATCTGACATTAACTAGCTATGTGATACAGGGCAAATCATTTTACCTCTATGAGTCTTGACCAACTGCCTAGGATTTATCTATTAAATCATAGATGGGTTGTGATATGAATTGGCAAATAATATTTCCAAGCCAGCAGTTCCCTATAGTGATAAAAACAGAAAGGCTTTAGGTAATCAAGTAACACCTCTACCAAGTCAATGAGGAGTTGCCATTTCTGTGGGCAGAAGGACTACCCATTGAAATAATGAACCTCCCCAATATTTGATTACACATCCCTGAACTATTGAAACATCAGTACATTGTTATTATTGTTTAAAAATAATCTGTTGGTTAGATGATAGAGACAGCTCAACAAGAGTTACATTAAAAAATACCCAAGCCAAATATAGAACTCTGGACTTCTGAATTTCTGTTCAAAGTCCAAGACAAGAACAATTCATCTGAAAGGTTAGTGTAGTTTCTTCTATATAAAAAGACTTCTATGTATAATCTGTGATGATTTAAATATAAGTGAGTCAGAAACATATGGATTACATTTTCTTTTAAGTAAACAGTGATTTTTAACATTCAGGGAAAAACAATTGGCAAAATGTACTTAGGATCCTCCAGATCCCAAAGAGTGTAAGATATTTATTGACCAGAAGACTTGGTACTGGATATTCTGACCTTTGCAATGATATAGGCCTATGAGTAGTTCCTAAGCTAATAGGCATCTTGAGTCCTTTCTGATGCTAAATCAAAGTTGATCTACAATAGTGTAAGTGTCTCTCTCTCTCTCTCTCTCTCTCTCTCTCTCTCTCTCTCTCTCTCTCTCTCTCTCTCTCTCTCTCTCTCTCTCTCTCTCTCTCTCTCATGGTATTTTGTTTCCCAAGTGAAATTGTATGACTCATTGCTTTAAATGAATACAGAGGGAATGTCATGCACACAGTTACTTGCCTAATAAGTGCTTCTTGATCCAGCTGATTAGCTCAGATGGCTAGAACATGATGCTAATTAAGACAAGGTCTTTGGTTCAGTTTCCTACATGGACCAGTCAGCTTTGCCTTATTCTATGGCTATTGACAGCATTCATAATTCCATGTCCCAAATGTGGAATATGGAGGAACTGAGTGACAGAATGTGGATAGTTCATCATATTCCAATTTCCAAATCCTAGTAACTCAATAATTAGTGGCTCCAGTACTTAATTACCATGAATAAGCCCCAGGGAAGGCAGTGTGGCAAATTCAGTTTTTGATGGTGAGCAACTTTGTCCTTTGGAATATAGGGCAGAGCTGGTGACATTCTCCAATATTTGTGGTGAGACAAGGACTTTGGGAAATTGCTACTGCGCGGGCCACTGCTAGATAGCTCAGATGGGAGCTCATTTCCTAGGGCACTACCACAGAGACAGCTAGCTTTTCTTAAAGTTTTACTCCACTCTGACTGAGTGAGTTTTTTTGTTTTAATTTAAAAATCATTGAACAACCCTTTAGACTTAATTAATTAGCTCAGGAGACTGAAGGCTCAGACCATTGCTATAGCTTCCCGTTTGTCACAGTATAAAACAGCCAGGGTATGACATGCTCAAGCTCTTCCCTGAGGAAGACCTCCCCCCCCCCCAGACAAACATCATAGTTAACATCCTGAAGTTATACTCAGCTGAATTAATGCTATATTTTTGTCAGGTATCTTCCCCCCCCTCCCCCCCGCTGCTATTTCTAAGGAAAATGCCTTTTGTTAACTGCGGAATGTTTCACAAGTGTCTTCTTTTGTTCCAGACTTGAACTTAATGTCCCAGAGCCCTCTGAGCTAAGCCTAGTGCATCTAGGATGCAGCCACTAGTCTGAGGAGGTTCACCATTTGCAAGTTTCTGTTTTAACTAATTATATTTGCTAATTAAGTTTTAAGCTTAGCTATTTCTATCGGCTAAAGGACTTTTTTAACTGCCAGTTCTTCTAACTTTTTTTTTCACTTTGGGGCCAGACCTAGTTATTCTGATGTAGCATGCATCCCAACAATTAGAGTAAGGAGATTCATCTTCACAGAAGAAGGAAAGTTGGTACTGGAAGAAATCTTAGTGATTAAAACTTCTTATTTCATTGTTAAGAAAAGTGACACAGCTGATGGTAATATAGCATCAGGAGACTGAAAGGAGTGAAGAAATATATGTCACTGGTCTTCACACCCAAGGACACTAGTATATACTAACTAATAGTATATTAACACAAAAGAAATTTACTGTCATTGCTATGGATGCTCACTGTAATGAATGTAAAGAAATTGATTTTTTTAAAAAAAATGGTAAGTTTGTGGATTGATGAATGAATCTATTTCCCCTTTCTTACTTTTTCCATGATTGTGAAAAGCAGTATTACATAGAAAAGCAACCATGCCTAGCAGATTGAATTTTGTCAAAGGAGCTAGGAAGACCAGAGTTCAAATCTTGCCTTTGATACTAAATAACTATGAGCAAAAGCAAAACATTTTACATTTCAGTGCCTCAGGCAACTTTCTAAGACCATAAATTATTGTTTGTTTGCTAATCTGCATAAAGAATAGAAGTTTTCATACTTGTAATTCCACAAGATGATAAAATGACAGGCCCAGACCACATTAGAGGAAGATGGATAGGGAAAGGGAGGGAAGCTGCTGCTTACTTCAGTACAGGTATGTCTGGCTTTCAGGTTATATCTTAGATGAAGAAACCCAAGATTTGGGGAAAGGACATGGAATGGTGGCTAATGGAGTAACTGTTATATCTGCAATGAGAACCTGTTTAAATGGTTTTGTCTAGTAGACATCATCATTATTAGCTGTAGTACCAGGTTAGTACATCATTTATCCTTAGGTGATTCTGAGAAGATATAATCTCTTTATAACTGATTAGGTGACTCCTCAACTTGTACAGCCAGGAAAAATGACAGAAGAAATAGAAATAGCTAGATGGTACAGGAGACAGTAGTACTAGACTTGGAATCAAAGAGAATTGAGTTCAAATCCCATCTCAGACACTAGATGTATGATCCTAGGAAACTTCAGCCTCAGTTTCCTCATTTGTAAAATAGTAATAATACAAGCTCCTATCCCAGAGGGTGGTTGTGATAATTAAAAAATCATATATATACACATACATACATACACACACAGATATACACACATCCATATTATATACAACACTTTGAAAATCTAGAAATTATAATTATTATTTTAAGCAGACAGTAGTTTCTATTGCTCTGCGAATCTCTAGTTAGACTGAGAATCCACACATATGAGTATAAGATCTGGCCAAGGACAGAGATTCAGGGCTTAGGGGAAATAAATATAACAAGAGTAATGAGAAAGGCAAAGGAAAAGACCATGTTTTAATGTATCAGATGGGCACATTTGTGGACAATTTGAAAATCTTGATCAAATCAATCACAATCCCTTCTTTTTTTCTTTTTTTTTCTTTGGCTTTTGGTGAAGCAATTGGGGTTAAGTGACTTGCCCAGGGTCACACAGCTAGTAAGTGTGTAAAGTGTCTGAAGCCAGATTTGAACTCAGGTCCTCCTGAATCCAGGGCCAGTGCTCTATCCACTGCACCACCTAGCTGCCCCCACAATTCCTTCTTACCCCATGTACAGGTTGGTTGCATTGGAAATGAAATGAATGAAGTAATTCTTTTTTTCTCTCTCCATCTGCTTGGTTTTCCTGATAAGTGAGTGGCTATTTATAAGATTTTAGAGATGACTGCCTCTCCCTGGGCAAGTTAGAAAAGAAGCATAGCTACATTTATCAAGAAATCAATGAGTATTTATTGAGTTCCTACTATTGTAGTGGAAAGAGATTTGGACTGGGAATCATGAAAGATCTGGGTTCTAATCAAGGCTCTGGAATTAATTTATTAGCTGTGTGAATCTGATCAAGTCAATGGACTTCTGTAAGCTACAATTTTCTCATCTGTGGAATGAGGATAGTAATACTTGATCCACTTACCTCACTAGTTTGTGAGTAAAATTCCCCACCAATCTCAAGTTCTTTAGAAATATTAATTATTACTACTATCCGTTCTACTACATCACTAGCCACTATCCTAGACACTGCAAAGGATACAAAAAAATACATGTTGTTTCTCTTCTAGCTAGGGGAGAAAATGAACACAAGGAAACAAGTAGGTGATAAAGTATGTAGTTCCAGTCATATTTTAATAGAATGCAAGAAAGAATGAAATAAGTAAGGTAGTATAGAGGATGTGGGGGCATCCCTAGGTTTGTAACAAAGAGGAAGTCCTGGAAAAATTTTGTCATGTGCCCACTGATGGGGGAATTGCTTAGCAAATTGTAGCATTTTAATGTATTGGAAAGGGCAGCTTGGTGATGCAGTGGATAGAGTGCTGAACCTGGAGTCAGGAAGACTGATTTTCTTGAGTTCAAATCCAACCTCAAACACTTATCAGCTGTGTGACATTGAGCAAGTGACTTAACCTTATTTGCCTTAGTTTCCTCTTCTGTAAAATGAGCTGGAGAAGGAAGTGGCAAACCACTTCAGTTTCTTTGACAAGAAAATCCCAAATGGTGTCACAACCGAAAATAACTGAACAAGTGTAATGGAATATTATTATGCAACAAGAAATTATGAATATGGAAACCTCAAGTGATTAAAGAAAAACCCACCTTGGGAAAACTTGTATTAAACGACTATAGAGGAAAGTAAGCAGAACCAGAGGAACAATTTCCTAAACAACCTAAACAACACCAAGGAAAGCAACAGTGAAAGGCAACAGTATTCTGATCAATGTTGTCACTAAGCTTGAATTCAGGGGATTGATAGTGAAACATATCTCTGTCCTCTTGGTAGAGCAGAGGCAGACTCCAGGTGCAGAATGAATCAATCATACATATCTTGGCCACTTTGGCTCTCAATCAATCAATCAACAAAAATTCATTAAGCATTTATGTATCAGACACTATGCTATGTGTTAGGGATGCATGGACAAAAATGAAACAATTCTAGCTCTTAAGGAACTTATAGTCTACTAGGAGAGACAACATACATATAAAATATACGCAGAATAACTATAACATAATGGGGGGAGGGTATCAGAAAGATCAAGAAAGGTTTGAAATAGAAGACGGTGTTTGAGCAAAATTTTGAAAGAATCAAGGGCTTTCTTCTGCAGGTAAGATAGAAATGTATTCTAGGCATAAGGAACAGCCTGGGCAAAGGCAAGGTGATTTGAGATGTAGAATTCATGTGTTTTTCTAAAGTGTATTTGTTTGTTATAAGGAAGGAATCTCTCTCTCTGTGTGTGTGTGTGTGTGTGTGTGTGTGTGTGTGGTCACTGGGAGGTGATGATGTTACAAATCAATTAACCATAGATAAGAAACATTGCACCCTGTTTAGATTTCTCCCTTCAAGGTAAGACACTGCTAGAGAGAACAGTATTTTTTACTGGATCAGAACCTGAATTGTTTATGAACCTCTTTAGATTACCTCACCTAAGTAACTGGTGGGCCCTGGAAACTTTCCAGAGTTCTTTGCCCACAGGACACACAAGATCAGGCTCAGGCTGCCAGTCACGCTAGTTAAAATTAGCCCAGAGTGAATCCATTCACATAAACGCTGACGTGAGCCCTGGTGGAAAATGCTAACCAGACCTAAATTGACCCCTCCCCCCTTTCACTAACACCCTACCCCCCACACCCTTTTATTTAGGTTCAACAAATTTTGGCTAGTCCTTTTTTTTTCCAAATTAATTTCTGACTGTAACGTCATATTAGCTGGTTGCTGCTGGCACCACACTGCTGAGAGAATGACAAGAAATAGGGAGCCCTGGAAATTTAACATGTCTGACTTGGAGAATTCCAGCCCCATTTTTATAACCCAAAGAGGCTTAGCTCATTTGGATCTGATTTAGATAAGCAGACCAGAATGGAACCAAGTTGTTGAATCTTCTGAGCTCCTCTCAGTCATCCCTCATTAAAGGAAGAGACTTTTTTTGCCTTTTATGAAAAGGCAGAGCCAAGAAACCAACACTCACTGGCTCCCATTCCATCTCAAACTTTTCCCACAGCTCTCTTGCCAACTCAAGAGCAGAGGTTTCAACTTTTTGCAATAATGTTTTGCAAATGCGGGAGAAGTTACCCAGGGATGTTCCCTCAAGTCTTGAGGTCCATTTTGGTCTGAAGAGAACACGTGGGCCCATGCACCTGTGCCCTGTACAACACCAGGCACCAGTCCCCTTGGTCACAGTGGTGGGTGGGTCAGCCCAGCTTTTGTTGCTGAAAGCCCAAAGTAAACAACCTCTGAAATTCTGCAATTGCTATAAGCCTCTCCCTTGTCTTCTTTCATCTCTAGCCAGCTGGACAGCTTGGGACAGCTGCAAGAGTCCATGTTAAAAAGGTAATACATACACACGCTCTCATCTATAGCAATGCATGTAAAAAGGCAAATGAACTCTGTAGTTTCCTTATAATACCACTTCTAGAGAGGAAGTGGGGTATAGTGGCTGTTTGGGGTACCTAACCCATAGGCAATTCTGTTTTTTGGTACCAACTTTATTAAATGCCTGGAGGTTAGGGACCTTTTTCTAAAAACAAAAACTAAAAAGCAAACCAAATTCTAATCTGTAATGAACATAGAATCATAGAAATGGTTAATCTAAAAGGTACCTAAAAGATCACTGAGTCCAAGCCCATTATTTTACAGATGAGGAAACTGAGGTTCCCAGTAGGGAATGACAGATGTCCTAGGGTATTTTCATAATGTTTTGTTTTGTTTTTTTGTCACGGACTCTTTTGGCAGTCTGGTGAAGTCTAAGAACTCCTCAGAATAATGTTCATAAATGCATAGAATAATAAACATGGTATCATAGAGTAACACAGTTATATTGAAATATAGTTATCAGGATTAAAAAGGGGGGGCTCCAGGTTAAGAACCCATGTCTTGTGGTCATGTAGTTAGTGGCAAAACTTGTTTTATGCACCCAATCTTGCCTAATCTTGGAAGCTAAGAGCAGTTGAGCCTGGTTATGACTTGGATGAGAGACTTCCTGGTAACACTGATGATGTACACCAGTGGTGGATCCTGTTAGGCAGCATAGCACAAATTAACATTATTTACGTTGTATTATATTTTATTTATTTTGTTAAACATTTCCCAGTTCTATTGTAATCTGGTTCAGTCCCATTCTGGAGTATTGTGTTAGCAAGACCAAGAATTTGACACCTCAGTTGTACACTTTTCTCGAAGGGCAAAGAACATGGAACTTTGAGCTATCAGACATGAGTTCAAATCCGACCTCTGGCACTTGTTAATGTGACTTTTGCCAAGTTTCTTCAGCTATAAAAGAAGAGGGCTGGGCTAGATGACCTCTGAGGTCCTTTCCAGATCTAGATTTATGTTCCTTTGACACTAGGTTTCTTAATATTGACTCCTAGGGGCAGCTAGGTGGTGCAGTGGATAAAGTACCAGTCCTGGATTCAGGAGGACCTGAGTTCAAATCCAGGCTCAGACAATTGACACTTACTAGCTGTGTGACCCTGGGCAAGTCATTTAACCCTCATTGACCTGCCAAAATTAAATAAATAAATAAATAAATACAATACTGATTCCTATTCTCTTTCTAGGAAATAAGCCTTGTTAGAACTTCAAACTGACCCCCATAGAGAGATTATTTCTTTTATTTCTCTGACCATTTGGAGAAGTTCTAAGTGATGTACAAATTATCCCCCCCCCCTTTAAAGAATCTTCATCCAGAATTCTGGTTGAATTTCCAAGAAATCCATATAGCTGAATTGATACTTTTGGGCTTCCCAACATGGTGATTAAGAATGACCAAGTGTGTGTTTGAAATAAAGTGCTGGATAGTAATGAAAGAGTGATGAGGCCTGGATTTAGCTTCTGCCTCATATGATGATGAGCCTCTCAGAGCCTGTTTCCCCATCTGTAGAATGAGAATAAAAAATTTAACTTACATACCTGGGGATAAAATGAAATAACCAATCAACAAGTATATAATAAATACCTACTATGTGCTTGATACTGTGCTAGGTGCTGGGGATACAAAGACAAAAATTAAGTAGTCCCTGCCTTTAAGGTATTTATGTCCTATTGGGAAGACAATTTATACATGTATGAGCATACATAAGATATTCTAAGAATGCAGAATGAGCACTGGCATGGGGACCTTCCAGATGAGGAAACTCCATCTACTTATATAGGTTTATTATCTTATGTTTAGATTATCTTAACAGAGTCATAGAGAGCTGCCTAAGGCTCTGAGTAGTTAATTGATTTGCTCAACATCACATAGTATGTGCAAGAGGCATAAATTGAACTAATATCATCTTGGTCTTGAAGTCAACTATCTTCTGTATAAAACACACACAAAACAAATATAAGATCATGGTGGGAACACTAGGAGCTAAGTATGTATGTGTCAGGAAAAGCATAAGTAGGATTGACTGGGGCATATTTAGTGAGCCTTGAATAGATCAATTTGGTTCAATAAAATTGAAGACATTGGGCAATAGCAGGGGAAGATAGATAATTTAGGGATCACCCTGTGGAAGCTCAATTTAGTAGACATGGGAATTTGTACTTACTCCTATAGAGCCTTAGAGAGACATTAGAATGATAAGATTATATATTTAGAATTGGAAGGGATCTTAGAAGCTATGAAGTTCAATCCTCTCATTTTATAGTTGAAGAAAATGGGGCCCAAGGAAGTTGTAACTTATGCAGGGTCACACAGCTAGGTGTCTGAGGCTGGATTTGGACTTGTCTTTTACAGTGCTCTATGCACTGTACCATCTAGCTGCCTCAATGCTCTGAGAAAGAGGCAGTTAATGTCTACACAGGAGAACAACTACAAGGGACAACTAATGCTAACAGGATCAGAAATGGTAAAGATGAGGTAGAACTTTGTCTTTCAGATACCAGACTTTGGCGACCAAATAAATGCACTTAATCACTGGGCCATAGGGTTACACAAGCAGTCTCTTGGCAAGTATATAGTTGTTTGCATGTTCTCTACCCTATTAAAATGTGTGCTCCTAGAGGAGAAGCACCATGTTTTTTACCTTTTCTCTGTGACCTTAGAATTTAGCACAGTGTCAGCAACATAGTAGATGCTTAACAACAAATGCTTTTTGGCTGATGGATTGAATGACTGACTTAGCATCATTTGCTTTTGTCCTATGACTGACATTATGAGAACTGTATTTGGGGCACATTAAACACAAATAATCAAAGGTATCTTTTAATTAATGCCAATGACTTGCTATTACCTGTAAGTGCATTTACTTATATTAATGAAAGGGATCAATACTTGAATGATACATAATAGTTTAAAAAACACTAAAAAAATCAGAGTACTTTTTTTGCATTTATTCTGTCTTCCTAATTCTGCCTAGTTTAGGTATATTCTGAGATTAATTTGCATTTCTCAAGCACATATAAGCTTATAATGACAGGAAGAGGTCTGAGAAACAAAATTTGACTGTACTGAGTTTTTTTTAACGTTTCATTGAAGTTTTTAGTATTTAGACCATAATAATTCCCAGTTTACTCCTTCTCCCACCAAATTCTTCTTTGAAAGTAAAAAAGCATGCAGAACTTAATTAACCAATGGTCCATATGTGACAAAACACATAGCATTCTATAGCATGATCTCTAACTTCTCTATACATCATTATCTGTAATAGATTGCTCTTATTCCTATGTTTGTATCAGTAGACATGTATATATGCATACATACCTAGACACAGTCTCACTCCCTCTCCTGATTGATTGTCCTATAAAACCAAAGGCCTGTTGAGACATTTTGAAATGAATGCAGCATAGGATCTCAAATCAACATATCTAAGACAGAACTAGTTATCTTTCACACCAAATTCCCCTCTTCCTAAATTCCCCATTGAGTTTCCCTGTTGAGCTCAACATCATCCTTCTAGTCACCCAAGGTTGCAACTTTGGTATCATCCTGGATTCCTCATTTAATACCAAATTTTAACATTTCTATCTCTACACTGTTGAAGGACCACAACTACTACCAGCACATGTAGTAATACCAAGAAGAGGAGATAAAGAAGAGATGAATGATGGAAGCATGGGGATGGAAGATGGAGAGTCAGATGTGAGGAACAGCAAGAAGGAAAGAATAATGACAAGAAAAAACCAAACATCAATTAAGCACTTTCTGTGTGCCTGTTAGTTACTGTGCTAAGTACTAGGGATACAAGGAAAAGCAAAACACAATCTCTTCCCTTAAGGAGATCCCAGTCTAAAGGGGAGACAACACACAAACAATGATGTACATACAAGATAAATTCAGGATAAATTAGAGGTAATTCATAGAAAGAAAGTAGTAAGGGGGATCGGGAAAAATTTCTTGGAAAAGGTAGGATTTTGAGATGTGAAGGAAGCCAGGGAGGACAGGAAACAGATGAAGAAAAAGAGCATTCATGTTATGTGGGGATAGCTGGAAAAAATACCTAGAGATAGAAAATGGAATGTCTTGTTCAATGAACAGGAAGAAGGCTAAAGTCACTGAATCAGAGAATATATGACAGTGAGTAAGATGTAAGAAGACCATATGAGTAGGATGAGGCCAGGTCATGAAGGGCTTTGAATGCCAGAGGGTTGACTTCGGAGTGAGAGAAAGGAAGTAACATGTAATAAGCTTGAAATAGTGTGTGTGTGTGTGTGTGTGTGTGTGTGTGTGCATGTGTTTTTACCTTCCTGCCTCCTATCTCTTTTTTTCATAATTTTCTTGTGCTGCTTTCATTTCTCTCCCCATTTTTTCTTCTACCTCTCTCAATTGTTTTTTAAAATCCTTTTTAAGCTCTTCCAAGAAGGCCTTTTGGTCTTGAAACCAATTCGTCTTCCCTCTTGAGGCTTCACATGTAGGCAATTTGAGAGTATTGGCCTCATCTGAGTTTGTGTTTGGCTCTTCCCTGTCAACACAGGAGCTCTCAATGGTGAGAGCTCTTTTTTGTTTCTTGCTCATATTGCAGCTTTTTTTTTTTTTTTAAAAAGTTGAGGTCCACTCCTTGGGCAACAGGGTCACTGTTTCAAGCTTCTTGTCCTGGGAGATAGGGGCTGTGTCACTCGCTTTCTACCATGAGGCCTCTATGGCTTATGGATTTCTCACTGCCCTGGGCTTGCTCTCTGTGCTTGCTCCTGGTGAGCTGGGATGGCCAAGCCTGGTCACACCCATCCTGTGGGTGGCCCCCTAGCCGGCATCTCAGCTGGTGTTGGTGGATCTCATCACTGGCCCACTGTGCCACTAGCCCACTGAACCAGGATCAAGGTGCCTCAATTGCTTCCCACTGACTTGCCCCAACCCCCTCCATGCTGCACTGTGCTGAGCTGCGCTTCAAACCCCAACCCCACCCCCCTGCCCAAGTGAGACTGACCTTTCCTGAAGTCTTATAAATTATCTCTGTTTGGAAGATTGTGCCTCTCTGTCTTTTTGTAGGTTCTGTAGTTTCAGAATCTGTTTAGAGGATTGATTTAATGTTTTTCAGAGAAACTTGGGAGAGCTCAGGCAGCTTACAGGCTTCTCTCTACCATCTTGGCTCTGCCTCCCTATCTCTCACTACTCTATAATTTTCCATTCAACTGCCAAATTTATTTTCTTCAATCACTGGTCTGCTCATATTACCCTCTCCTCATTAAACTCTGCTAGCCCCCTATTACTTGTAGCATCAAATATAAACTCCTTTGTTTAACATTTAACACCCTACATAACCTGGCCCAAACCTACCCCACAAATGACACGCTATCTCCTATCTCTCTATGTGTTTGCACTGACCATAATCAATACCTAAAATCCTTTCCCTCCATATGGCCACCTCATGAAATCATTAGTTTCATTCTAGATTCTGTTCAAGGACCACCTTCTTCATGAAGGGTTTCCCTTGTTGTGTCTAGTGTTTCCCCACCCATATACTTAAAGTTACTTTGTATCTGGCTGCTTTGTATGTGTTACTCATACATACATATATACGCATACACATACATACACATACACACATGTATACACATGCATATATACATATGTGTATATATAGTATGTATACATATGTGGTATGTATAAATATATAGATATATCTATTCCCCTTTCTCTCTCTATTTTACTCTCTCTCTCTCTCTCTCCCCCTCCACACACTCTTGTCTTACCTCTTTAAAATGTAAGCTTCTTGAAGTCAGGATTTGTTTTACTTTTAAAGTATCTGCATAAGTAGGATCTTTGATTGTTCTCTATCAAGCAGAGAGGTCAATTTCATAAATTCATCCAAAATCTTCTTACATTCCTCTAAATTCCTCAGATTCATAATTTTTAAGGGCATAATAATATTCAAGTACATTCACATAACTTGTTCAGCCATCCTCTAATCAGGGTAAACTCACTTTGCTTCCAGTTTTTGCTATCATAAAAAGTACCAATATCAGTGGTGTGCTGTCATTGGCTCCTATAGAAGTCTGGAAAATTAATTGTTAAATTTTCAGTGCGTGGCTGAACAAATTGTGGCATATGATTGTGCTATAAGAAATACTGAACTTAATGATCTTAGAAAAACATAGATAGACTTGCATAAAATAACAAAGAGCAAAATGAGCAGGACCAAGAGAACATTGTATACAGTAGCAACAAAATTGTTTTAAGAACAACTTTGAATGACTAAGTCATTTTGACTATGATAAATACCCAAATTAGCTACAAAGGACATATGGAGGAACATGCAATCTCATCTGGAGAAAGAACTTATCAATAGAAATATATACATATATATATATATACATATATTGATTTCACATGTATAAATCTTTGTGTTTAATGGTAGCCATCTCTAGGGTAGGGGGAGATAAAAAAAGAAAAAAATTACATGATAAATTTATTATATACTTAAAAGGAATATCAAGTTATACATAATAAATTAGCAGTTTCATGTATAATTATATATTTTAAATTATACTATGTTATGGAAATGCTTGTTTTATTCCATAAATTAAAAATAAAATAAAGCATAAAAAACTTTCATTGCAGGTATTTACATCTTGGAAAATGGGAGAAAATCAAACAAAAACCCCCTACAGATCAGGGATTGTTTCATTACTTAGATAACTTAAGAAAGTGATGAAGAATATGTTAATGATGCAAATTATGCTTAAAAATGTTTTCTCTTTAGATTTTTTTCAGAGAACCCGTTGTTAAACATTTACCAGTACACCTCTGAGTACCTATAAATACATTGATATGTTTAGAACCTTTGTTGATTACTTTTGGAGGTTTGTGCTCAGTAATGAGATTTTTTTGGATTGAAAGGGTTTGAACATTTTCTCTCATGATTTCAAACTAGTTTCTACAAAAATTGGGCCAATCCATAGCTGAATATATTAATGAGCTTTTCTCACCATACATTATACAAAATTGATTAATTTCAATTTTCGAAATCATCTTTGTCAGTGTAATTGATGTAAGGTAAAATCTAAGGGTTGGTTTAACTAAAATTTCTCATATTCTTAGTAATGTAATGTTGTTTCATATTATTGGTGCTAATTTGTAATTCTTTTGAAAATTTTCTGTTTATTTTTTGATCAATTATATGTTTGGAAATGGTCCTTGGTTTCATATCTTTTGGGTCAATTCACTGTATATCTTGGATTTAAGATTTTTATAGACTTATCTAGATATGGAATGGACATCAGAGGCTATGTATTCCAGTTCTACCTCATTTTACATTTAAGGAAAGAGGCCTAGGTGACAAGTAGTAGTGTTACAATTCAAACTTAGGTCTTGTGACATCAGTCAGTGATTTTATCAAGATTCTATGTTGAGAACTTTTGAAAATGTTGCCAGTGCTTTATATCCAGAGTTGTAACTAAGGGGGAGAGACTGAGGCTTTACACCATGGTGCTGAATATAAAAGATACAAAATATAGAAGGCACTGACAACAACTGCAGGAAAAAAATAGTTCAAATATGAATTTACAAGTTGGTGGTCCCAACATTATTCTCTCTACCCCTCCCCCACATTACTCTCTCCTCAACATAGAGCTTCTTTGTGCCCAGAAATAGTATAGGAGTACAAAAATTCCTATTTATAGTTGTGCCTGTCACACCCTTTATGTTCTATAGAGGTTGCTTTTCTTGATTTAGCTTATTTGTCCTTGTCCTCAGATCCATATTTAGCCTGTATCAAACATCCATTCACTGCTGTCAGTGGTGAACAATTGCCCTTGGGAGAGATCCAGCTGTCGTGGCAGATTATTGACTAGGTCACGTTGTTTTTTTAATCTTTTGGGAGGTCCAATATGTCTTCCTTGGGTGGGAAGAACTCAAGTCATAACCTCATTTCCAGTTGGAAGTTTCATTTTCTCTTCTCAGAACTTTGCTTTTCTGTTTCATTCAAACTTGTCTTCAGTAGTAGACCCAGTTGTGAGATGTGTACCTTGAATAGATTTAAAAATGGCAATTTTAAATTCCCACAGTTGCACCCATATGAGGCTATTTTAGGTCTTTTTGAGTCAGGAAAAACATTCTTGAAGAAAGGAGATTTATTAGAATGAATGCATTATGCCATTTTTAGCTTTATTTGGTAGTTACCCTATATCAATCAGGAACCATCTATGTCCTCAGAGATCAGAAAATAGTTAGGGACTAAAATTTTAGGCTTCCATTATGCTTTTGTTGTGGTGGATAGAGTGTGGTGTGTGGACTCAGAAAGACCTACCCTTGGCATTTAGTATTGTAACTCCTAGGCAAACAATATGAACCTTTTTGAGTCTCAATTTCCTTAATTATGAAATCATGATAATATATTGTAATACCTACCTCACTGAGTTGTGTGGGTTATATTAGATAATGAATGGGAAGTGCTTTGCAAACTTTAAAAGTGCTATACAAATATCAGATATTATTATTATCATTGTTAGTATGATTACTGAAATGATTAAAAATTCATTTTATATACACACACACACACACACACACACACACACACACACACACACAATAATATGTCACTAATTAAGACTCTACTATTTCACTATCTTGGAGTTTGCATTCATTTGTAGATACATTGTCCAGAATTGGAAAGTAATAGTCCAGCTCTTCTGTGTTCTGGTCAGACTATATCTGTAGTATTGTGTCCATTTTTGGGCAACGCATTCAAATTGGAATATCTCCAAAGGATAACAACCTGAAGGCTAAGGGGACTGAAACCAGGCCATATGAGGATTCAGTGAGGGAAGTGGAAAGATTAAGCACTGAAAAGAGAAGACTCTGAGGGTGACACAATAGTTCTTTTTATATACTTGAAAGAATGTCATATGGAAGAAGGACTAGACACAGGAGGAATGAGCAGAACCTTCAAAGAAACAATTTTGGCTCAAAGTAAGAAAAAGTCTTTTGAATGATTAAAAGTGTTCAGAATTGGAATGGGAAGCATAGGGAGGAAGTGAGTTCTCTAGCACTTGAAGTCTTCAAAAGGAGGATGAATTTGATGGAACTCTTATTCCAGTATAGATTGGACTAAATGACCTCTGAGGTCCCTTCCAACTCTGAGATTTCATACCTGTTATCTGTAGGTAAACCCCAGGTAAGGTTCTAGGACCTCTTTTTATCCTACATTATATCTTGATGATCACATCTGCTCACTTTAATTTGATGATTATCTCTATGCTGATGACTTGTATATTTACAAATCCAGCCCTAGTCTTTCATCTGAGTTCTAGTTCCACATAACCATCCACCCACTGGACATTTCAACTAGACATATCATAGACATTTGCAACTCAACATGTTCCAAACTGAATTTATCTTTCCCTTAAATTTAGCCCTTTTCTAAAGTTGCCCATCATGGTTCCTTCTAGTCACCTAAGTTTGCAACCTTGACATCATCCTTAATTGACTTTTCACTATCATTTACTCTATATAGTCACTCAATTGCCAAATACTGTTGTTACCACTGCCATAGCATATATCTCATCCTTCCTTTTCCCTCTACATAGTAACCATGTTTTGTTCTTGTTGAGTTGTTTCTGTCATGTCTGACTGTGACCCCATTTAGGATTTTATCAGCAAAGATACTAGAATGGCTTGCTATTACCTTTTCCCACTCACTTTACAGATGAGGAATTGAAGCAAACAGGGTTAAGTGAGTTGTCCAAGGTCATATGTGAGGCCAGATTTGAACTCATGTACTCCTGCCTCTAGGCCTGGTACTCTATCCATTGTACCACCTGGCTGCCCATAGTAACCACTAGTTTGGACCATTTTCTCTGCCCTCTACTATTCCAATAGATTCCTAATTGTTCTCTTTCCCTTGAGTCTTTCCCCTCCTATTGAATTACGATGCAGCCCTTTTTTGGCAAATGTAGATTGTGTCAAATGGAAGGACAGACTGAATGACGATGGTGGGTAGAAGATAAGGAAAGGTCAGAGACTTTTGAGTCACTCAGAGGGGAGAGGGGTATGGGAATGTGTAGAAACACACCTTTACTTGTGGCCAGCTTATTGATTTATTTATGTTTTTTCTTTCTTTTTTTTTTTTTGTGGTGAGGCAATTGGGGTTAAGTGATTTGCCCAGGGTCACATAGCTATTAAGTGTCAAGTATCTGAGGCCGGATTTGTACTCAGGTCCTCCTGACTCCAGGGCCGGTGCTCTATCCACTGCACCACCTAGCTGCCCCTTGGCTAGCTTACTGAAAATGATTGGTGCTATTATCCTGAATCAAATATCATTATCAGCAGTTGCAATCTTGTCTGGCTCACTGATCCTCTTAAGGACGACTTTCCAGGGAAGAACTTGCTGTTGAATTAAGAACAAATCAGCTTATTTCTTCTCCACTCCTTCCTTCTCCTCTGCCTCACTGGGGACTGGAATACTGGAGTTACTTCCCCCAAATTTTGTTTATTTTCTGTCTGTAGTTTTCTAGCGGGTTTTGTCTCCATATAAAGATAAGCTGGTTGTTCATGCATTCTGAATAAGAGTTTACTATTAATGAGGTGACCACACTATGGCAAAGGGTAACCTGTGGTCAAATAGCTCTAGGTTTAACCATGACTTGATACTGAAGCACTCACTCTCCTCTCCTCTCCTCTCCTCTCCTCTCCTCTCCTCTCCTCTCCTCTCCTCTCCTCTCCTCTCCTCTCCTCTCCTCTCCTCTCCTCTCCTCTCCTCTCCTCTCCTCTCCTCTCCTCTCCTCTCCTCTCCTCTCCTCTCCTCTCCTCTCCTCTCCTCTCCTCTCCTCTCCTCTCCTCTCCTCTCCTCTCCTCTCCTCTCCTCTCCTCTCCTCTCCTCTCCTCTCCTCTCCTCTCCACTTTCCCTCTTTCCCTTTCTTCCCTCCTTCCTCCTTCTGCTTTCCTTCCCCCTACCCCCAAGATGACCTTTAATAGCATTATAGATATGGGACTAGGAGGACTCTCAGAGGCAAACTAGTCCCACCTCCTCTTTTTATAGATGAAGAAACTAAGACCCAGGGAAGTTAAGATACATGCCCAAAGTCACACAGGTATTAATTGTCTGACATATGATTTGAATCTATGTCCTCTGACTTCAGAATCATTGCTCTTTTGTGATGCCATGTTGCTTCTATAATCAATCCTTCACATGACTAACTACTCAACTTTTTTTCCCGAAGTACAAATATAGAATGCACTTCTTCTCACTTCTGTTTCTCAGAATCTTTCATTTCTTTCAAGGATCAGCTTAAGGGCCACACTCTATCTCAGGGCTTTCCTGAAATTCAGAGCTGTTAGGGCCTTTCCCTCAAACTCATCCTATATTTATCTATTTTGTACATACTTCCACATGAACTTGTTTTACTCAGAGAGAGACAAATGTTTTACTTTTGCCTTTATATCCCCAGTATCTATCACAGTATCTGGCATATATTAGGCATTTAATAAATTCTTGAGTGATTGAAAATTTACTTTTGTACTATTTATCAATAAATGGCTTTCCAAACAAATTAGTAATATAAACAAGAAGAGACATGTTTATAAACTATGGAAGACTGCATGATATAGTGGAAAGAGGGTTGGATTTAGAATTAGAAATCAAAGTTCATATACTGACTCTTCTAATAACATGTAAGAAGTTGGGCATATAATTTCAATCCTCTCAATTTTCTCATCTCTAATTAGAGTTGAATTAGATACTTTCTGAGATTCCATCTACCTCAAAATTTATGAATCTAAGAGGCTATTTCAAAACATTTTGGAATGCCCTTATAAACAATTGCTAGGTGCTGTGGGTGATGCATGAATCAACAGAACCATACACTACTAATCAAAGTAGGAATACACCAATGTGCAAAGAATCTGTGATTTCCCAACTGTAAGAAACCCATAAAGGAAGAACTCACTCTACCAAAGTATCAATTAACAAATATAAGAGGTAGTGATACTTCATATTATTGGAGAGCTTTAACCAGAGAATGGGCACGTGAGCACTTGGGGAAGTGGTAGAAGCTTCTCCTACACAGGATGAATTGGACTAGATGAAATTGGCAGTCCTCTCCTTCTCTAGCGTTCTGTGATTTTATAATAAGACCTAGGGATTTACTCACATTACTGGGAGGGCAAGGGATCTGTCTAGGGTCATATTAGTTTTTGTCAGAGGAAAGACTTGGATTCAAGACTTTCTGACTTGAGACCCTGGCCACTATCTACTTTCCTATGCTATACTATGCTGCCATTTATAAATAATACATAGTTTCAAGCTAATGCACAAGATGTCTACTTTATAGGTAGCAAGATGGTAGGACAGGCCTTAGTTGACTCTGCTAGCATGAAAGATGAGGCAAGGAACTGTAATATTTAAATAATGAGAATCTGAGGGCTGATGACTTTGATACTTGTTCTGGTTTTACCTTTAGCAAGTCATGTATATTTGTAGGTATCTCAAGTACTGTGAAAATCTTCCTAGGAGAAAATACTTACAATAAAAGTAGCCAATATAGTTCCTTATTTTCCTAGGACTTAACAGCCATTTTTCTCAAAATCTGTGTAAATAAATAGTTTTTGGACAAAAGCTTTGTCTACCAAGCTGATTGCCAAGCCATAAATTCCTGAAAAGGGAAGCTTACAATGGAAATATATTCAGGGTACTGTCATGTTAGCAAAAGGAAGGTATCAATGGTATCCATAACATTTTTAAAAAATGTCAGTCTTTAAATGGAATGCACTGAGTGGTCCCATATTATAATAGCTCTTTTCACACTGGCATGATATGTTTTATTTTTCTTTGCAATATTTCTCTTTTATGTATGGGAGATAATTTGAAAATATATGAATTTTATTATGAATATATATTTATACATATATATATTTGTGTTACAGTTAAATATCAATGATTTCCTATATAGTTATAAAGCAGGAGGATATAGTAGAAAAAAAACACAACATTTTTAGAACTAAAAGACTTGAGTTCAAGTCTAGGATCTGGCCTTTACTAGCTGTGTGATCACAAGCAAATAATTTAATCTCTCTGACCTTCACTTTTCTTATTTACAAATAAAGTTTAAAAATGCATATTTTACATATATAAAATGGAGATAATAATAGAATCTACCTTTCAGGTGTATTGGGGGATCAAATGAGATATTTGAAAAGCACTTAGCATAGTACCTGCTGCATGGTGGGTACTACAAAAATGCAGCTAGGTGGCACAGTGTATTATAGAGTACTGGCTTTGGAGTCAGGAGTACCTGAGTTCAAAAATAGCTTCAGATACTTATTCATTGTGTGATCCTGGGCAAGTCACTTAACACTGTTTGTTCCATCTATAAAAAGAGCTGGAGAAGGAAATGGCTAAACCTTTCCAGTATCATTTCCAAAAAAATCTCCAAATGGGGTCATGAAGTCAGACATGACTGAAATGACTAACAACAAATGTTTATCATCATTATCATATAATAATAATAATAAATAATAGTATTTTCTGAAAACTAATATTTATAAATGTGAGTTACACTCCTATTTATAAAAGAGTAGAACTTTTCTCCTTGTGTTTTTAAAATAATATAATGATGCATTTATTAAAAATATAAACCACCATTAGTCAACAAGGAGTTACTAAGAGGTCATCCCCTAGGTAATATTGAGGATACATATTAAGAGGAAGACACTCAAAGGAACATAGATTCATAGGCTGAACTGGAAGGATCTTTTGAGACCATGTAGTTCAACTCTTTTTTTTTTTAAAATACACAATTAAGTGCATAGGAGACATGAGGTACAATACTGCCTTAGACACAATATTTGAGGGACTGAAAAAAAGTCACTAACTTTCTCTAATCTTCAGTTTCCATATCAGATAGAATAAAAGTTCCTTGAGGGCAAAGGCTTTCATTTTTGTTTTTGTTGCAGTATTACCTGGTTAATGATAGTAATAAAACTCACATTTACATAGCACTTTAAGGTTTGTAAAAAGTGTTATCTTTATCATATTTTTTTATATTTATGTTTTTTACCTTGATTACATATTTACATTTACACATATCTCATCTCATCTCATGCTCAAAACACCCTGTGAGGTAGGTGTTTTTTTTTTAATCACCATTTTAAAAAAATCTGTAAAAGATAAGGAAATTGATGCTGAAAGATTGTAAATGACTTATCTAGGGCCACATAGGTAATTACTATGATAGCCAAGATTCAAACAGAGTCTCTATGACTCCAAGTCCAGTACCTGACTTGGCTGCTTAAGAAATGCTTGTTGATTTATCTGTAAAATGGGCATAATTATATGTCCTCTTTTCCTACAAGGTTATTGTCTTTGCCATAGATGAGATGATATGTATTCAGTCCTACTATTTTCATTATTCAAGGGGAAGAAAACTAGTTTACTCCTAATCTGGAGTTCTTCCTAGTGCATCACACTGTTTCCTGTCTTTGCTAAAAAGTGAAAAATGAAGCCCATTAACTGGCTCTTTTATCGCTGCAACATCAAGCAAACAACTTAACTTACACACCTGGCATCAGCTACCTTTCCAGTTTTATTATAAATACATCATTCCCCTTTATGTACTCTGTGGTCAGGCCAAACTGGCCTTTTGGATGTTCCTTGTATATAACAACTCCCCACTCTCTGAGCTTTCGTACATGCTGTTCTCCCCCATTCCTGGAATGTACTCCTGCCTCTCCTCCCTATCTTAGAAAACCTCATTTTCCTTTAATGCTTAGCTCCAGTGCTTCCTCCTGCATTTGGCTTTCCCTGATTCCCTGAACTGCTAGAGTCATCTAGTCAAATTATTATGTATTTATTTAGGAAGTTCTTTGTACATGTGCATATTTTCTCTTATTAAATCTAAACATCTCGAAAGCAGGTACTCTTTTTTTTTTTTATCCCTAGAATGGAACATGATGCTTGGCACATAGTAGGCACTTAAACAAATGCTTGTTTATGGTGAAATCACGGCATCTTCTGGGAGCCTCTGTTAACTGGTGATTTGAGTATTCCTGTCTTTTTAAGAGAAAAAAATGACCCTCTTCCCCAAAGCCCAAATGACAAGAAAGGTAGCAGGCGTCATGTGACATCACTGAGTTTGGCTGTCAAACTTTATGGTGCTACTATTTATCCTTGTCAATTTTAAGAGTTAATACAACTTCTTGAAAAATCATTTAAGGGCAGTGTGGTAAAACACGGGAATGTCTTGCAGCCGAAATGTGAGATTTGTTCACATACAAAAATCAAAATGAATCATGAAACAGCCACTGAAACATTTTGCCAATTGTCTGTAAAAGGAGAGCCCTAATAACCTACAGTGAGAATAGAGATGCAAACTTGTTCTTTCCTCCATGCCCCGGGGAGGTTTCTGGCTTTAAGATTTTGCCTCCTTGCTGCCAAATGCTAAAGCCAAATGCATTGCTAAGGCTTTAGACACATTTTCATCAATAAAATTTCTTATAAAACAGATCCTGCAAACACTGAACTTATCTGCCAAATAGGTAATTAATTATTTTACATCCTTGTAGAACAATGAAATAGTTTATGAAGGTAAAGATTTTGACCATTGCAAATTAGTGTTCTGGAAACCACAAGGCCTAGCTTTCAATTAGCAAGAGGCATCACGTTTAAGGATGAAAAGAAACAATTGCTACAGGCTGGCAGCTTTCCTGCTAAAGGAATAAAATTTCCTAGCAAGAATGACCCAACTAATTTGGGGGAGTTGTATTTTAGAAAAACAGAACCCTTTCAGGAGGGGAAAAACTTGAGCCCTGCTCAGATGAATAGAATCTTCAACTCCTCTCCCTCTCCAAGGGCCTGAATTAGCAGATACTCCCATGGCCCCCTTCTCTTGAAAGGCAGCTTGTTCAAGAATCAGGTCCATTTGCCCATGAAGTATTGGTGTGTTAATCCCACTGCAGGCAGTGTCTGTGAGTTTAAACTTTGTCTTTGACAGTCACAATTTCCTGTGCCGGCTTGAAGGGAGGGGTGATATTCTCTGTGTCTTGCACCTTTTCCAGAAAGGAAAAAAAAAAAAAACTGGACAGCAATAGCATTCCCACAGTTGATCTGGCGTCTCTAGGCCAGGTCAGACCTGACATGGAATGAAAGGTCTGAAAGCAGATGACATCCCAGATTCGCTCTGGCTTTTTGGGATTATAATATGATCCATTTACAAATCATGATGTCAAATGGTATCTGACGATATGATTAAGTGTCAACTTTGTTTACTTAATAACTTTGGGAGAAACCAAATGAGCGAGAGGGTGGGAATCAGGTAAGCATGAGTGCTGAAAAGAGTCCTTCTCTGAGTTTGTCTTCCAGAGTGGGATGGGTTGGAATCTTCGTTTTTGGCTATAACCCTTGAACCCTTGAATCTCCTGGCCCATGGAGACCTATAAAAGGAAGTAAATGCAGGATATGCTTGGAAAAATGCAAACATCTCTTGGACTCTTTCCAATCGATATAAGTGGACATAGCTTGGAACTAGTGTTTGGCTCCTTGGGGATCTGCAAAACACCCAGGACTGCTTGGTATTTATTTGCTTCAAAACTCTAAACACAACTCCAGGACAGAAACGGTGCCCATTCACTGAACTCCCACCCTCAGTTGACTTTTCTTGACCACAAATCTCTAGAGGGACAGATTTTGACCTTGGAATCATAGGGGCGGCTCCTGTTGGATTTCCTGGAAGCCACAGTCTGCATCAGAAAGAATTGTATCCCTGTATTCTCCTCATCCAGTCCTGATTGAAACCTCACCCTCTCAGAAGAGAAACACAATGTACAAGTAAAACATGTTGTCAGGTGTGTGTGTGTGTGTGTGTGTGTGTGTGTGTATGCGGTCTTTTCTATCTGTGCTCTGTATGAACGCTCAACTCTAGTTCTGGGCAAGTTTTAAATATACTGCTAGCCAAATCACATTTCTTCTTTGTTGTATCTTTATGACAGGGTATTAAGAAGTCTATAAAGGCGGGGGGGGGGGGGCTAGGTGGCGTAGTGGATAAAGCACCGGCCCTGGAGTCAGGAGTACCTGAGTTCAAATCCAGCCTCAGACACTTAACACTTACTAGTTGTGTGACCCTGGGCAAGTCACTTAACCCCAATTGCCTCCCTAAAAAAAATAAAAGTCTATAAAGGGGTGCTTTGGTGCAGTATACCTGCTTTGTGGTACCTTACATCCCTTCCCACTTTCATCTTTCTGTAGTCCTGCTCCAGTACATAATTATGCCTCACCTTAAGAAAAGCCAAATACACACAAAAATATTTCCAATAGCACTTTTTGTAGGAGCAAAAAATGGGAAGCAAAGTAGATGGGGCATAGCTAAACCAACTGTGGTACATGAATGTAATGGAATGTTACTATGCCATAAGAAACAATGAATATGAAGACTAAAGAGAAACATGGGAAGCCATATGAAAAGAAACAAAATGAAAGAAATAGAACTAGGAAAACAAGACTTACAATGACCACGAGAAAATAATGGAATACAATACTTATAATAAGCAAGCTTGACTTCAATGAAGAGGAAAAAATGTGTCTCCTTTTGCTCTTTACAGAGACAGGGGAATATGGGTATGGAACATTGTCAGACTTAGTTGGCTTTATTGAACTCCCCAATCAACCCTCTCCCTCCTCCCCTTTTAGGGAAAGGAATAAGCATTTATGTAGTATATATGCCAGGCCCTATGCTACATTTTTATAAATATTGTCTCATTTGATGCTCAAACAACCCTATGAGGTAGGTGCTATTATATCACCATTTTACAGTTGAGAAAACTGAGGGAAACAGAAGTTAAATGACTTGCCCAGGGTCACACAGTAATTAAGGCCAAATGTGAACTGAGGTCTTCTTTGCTCTAGGCCTAGGTCTCTACCTAGAGCACCATCTAGATCTTTCTTTTTTTTAACAGGGAAAAGGAGGGGAACAAAGAAGGAAATTATTAGGAAATGAAGGTTATGCCAAAGCATAAAGTGTCATTTTTTAAAGTAAAGAAAAGCCAAATCCAATAAAGTTTTTAAAACTGAATTTCTAAACAAAATAAAATAGACAAAAAGACACGTCATTTTATAAACCATGTCACCACTGACTTACCCTAGTAGTGCATCTAAAGTATAATACAGGTCATAAAAATGTGATTTCTGTATTACTTTTCTTTTCTTTTTTTTTCCTTTTTTAGTGAGGCAATTGGGGTTAAGTGACTTGCCCAGGGTCACACAGCTAGTAAGTGTCAAGTGTCCGAGGTCGGATTTGAACTCAGGTACTCCTGACTCCAGGGCCGGTACTTTATCCACTGCGCCACCTAGCTGCCCCTCTGTATTACTTTTCAAAGAGGATTATACCTATTGTAGGAACTGTGGTATTACCAGTACAGTGTTGGGAACTGCAATTGGTAAGCCCCATTTCTAGAATCAATCTTACTTGAATACTTCATGAATTGTGATTTTATTGGTAGAGATATTCCCTTCAGTACTTTAGCCTGCAAAACTCTATGCCTTAGTAGACAGTTATGATGAGTTCTGGCAGCCAAAAAGATTCACTAATTAGTAGTCAGCCCTTTGGAGATGAGCCTTTCTGATATAAATAAATTGGTGCTCAAGCAGTAGACATAGTCCATTGGGGGACCTGAGTTGCATATGTTTCTAACATGGTATGACCTCTCAGGGCTTGTGTAGCATTGCATGGACTCTGAGAACTAAGGTTTACTTCCACACCTCTCATGAAGCAATGGAGAAGAATATCAATCTAGATCAGATCACTTTATCAATATACAACTGACTATTAATTTAACATTAGTATAGCGGTTTTGTCAAGTCAGATATCTTTTTTCTCTTCTATTATCTGGTAGAATATTAACTCTTTGATATCAGAGGTTGATTTCTGGTTTTGTATCCCTATTACCCAGCACAGTTCTTAGCACATAGTGACTTCTTGATAAATGCTTGTTGCATTTAATTTCAGTTATATAACACAGTCTGAAACTATAACTCTCTCTGCCTGCATAGACTTGGTCAAAAAGAATTTCAATTTAACAAATTCAATTTAACAAGTATTTAGGACTTTTATGTGGAAGGCACTGTGGGAGATAGTAAAGGGAGTGGAAAAGGAGGGGAAGCAACATTTATTGTGTCTACTATGTGGTAGTATCCAGGCCCTCAAAACAACCCTGTGAGGTAGATGCTATTAAAATCCCCATTTTACAGTTCAGGAACCTGAGGCAGACAGAGAGGTTAAGTGATTTGCCTAGGTCAGACAGCTAGTGACTCCAGGTCCAGTGCTCTAACCACTGAGCAACTGAGATACTTCCCGTGGAAAGAATAAGACATGGCTCCTATGTTAAGAAACTGTCAATCTATTGAACAGTATCATTAAGAAATGGAGTTTGTTTTGGGCAGCTAGGTGGCATAGTGGATAAAGCACTGACCCTGGATTCAGGAGGACCTGAGTTCTAATCCGGCCTCAGACACTTGATACTCACTAGCTGTATGACCCTGGGCAAGTCATTTAACCCTCATTGCCCTGCCAAAAAAAAAAAAAAAGAAAAGGAAAAAAAAAAGAAATGTAAACTTAGGTATACCTCCCAAATACTTATTTCTGAATAAAAGCATTCCTAACTTCTTGTTGTAAAATTATGATTGTAACATATTAACAAACAGGAATGATGTTATATATTAATATGCAATTAGCAGTAAATTGTGGTTGAAAAAATAAAAATTCACTTTAATGATTTCCCTTTATAAATAAGGAGGTAAGTTATGGTCTAAAATATAAGGCACAAAAAATGGCACAAGTGAGTGAATAGTGTGGGAGTTAGAGATCAGAGAAGGTCTGGGCTGGGAGTGGGGGAAAAGAAGCCTTTCTAGAGAAGAGACATCAACTTAAACCTTGAAAGGTGGGAACGCTTCCTATAAAGTGAGCGAATTCTAGAAAGAAGAGTAAAGTCATGAAAATGTGCAAGCTAGTGGTACTTCTGGGGAATGAACTAATATAACTGGGCTGGATTATAGAATATTTGTTAGGGATTAAGTGTGGAATATGCTGGAATGATAGGTTGCACCATATTGGTGATAGTATTGATTGGCAGGGTAGGGAGGTGGGACTTTACCTTAACAGGAAATGGGGGAATCACTGAAAAGTTTGGGAATGGGAATGGCAATATTAGTACTAGAAGTGGGGTCAGAGGACCATGGTTAAAGATCTTGTCTCTGACACTTATTATCTATATGACGTTAGATAATATATGTAATTTCTCTTATAACACTATCCATTTGGCATCCCATTTCAAGAACTAAACTAGCAGCTTCACATATAGTAGAGACCCTTAGAAACCTTGTTTTTAAGGAATCACTATGAATGATATGTAATTAATAAAATATAAACATTTTTACATACCACAACATTTCTAAAGGGACACTTGTTTTACTTTTTTTGATATGAGTCAGTTAATGATCATTTATTAATTGCCCGCTATGTTTTGCTAAGAACTGGGGATAGAGAAGTACAAGTCCCTACTCTCAAGAAGTTTGGTCATGAGCAAGAGACAACATGAAAAAACAACAACAACAAAAGTACAAGTGCTATTATTGCTGTTGTTTGTCCTTCATTCTCAGAGGACCAATGACATCAGGAGGGTGATGTTGATCTGCAAGTGAATTGGATTTAAGTGAGGAAGAACTGTCTAAAGTCATCAGCCTTACTCTCTCCTCCAAAGTCATTGAAGTCCAGTGGTAAGACATATGTCAAGATGACTGGTGATGGCCCTGGATGCAGTGGGAAACCTTGGCCTTTTTAAGCTAGGTCTTTCCCAGGTCTCAGTTTGAAGTAACACCCATTCAGTAATTAAAGGCTAGGGAAGAATTAAGGCAAAAGATGGCCTTCAGTCTGGGAGGGAAAGATCTTCGGAGTTTCTGACTAGTATAAACAATTACTGTTTATACTCACTCTGAGCCATCAAAACCCAAACAATGAGCAAGTGAGGCTTGGGCTGGGACCTATTATTGACCAATCAGTAAAGACCAGAGTGATTTGGGTTTAAAGGCATAGTCAGGTAGCTCAATTTGAATCACAGTGGGCATTCTCAAAGCCTGGTTTTTCAGAGCTGTATTGTTTTCAGAGAAAACAAACAAGATAGATTTGAGATGGTCAAAACTGGGAAGGGACTAGCATTAAAGTGGGGTAAGGAGAGGTACCCTGTAAACTCACACAATTAATTTGTACTTTGCATGAAAGGTTGGTTTGTTAAGGAAAAACTAACATTAGCCAGGCCCTTGTCCAAATTATTCTAGATATTCAAGTAACAGAATCCGAATTTGTGAGGTTTTCCTTTCTTTGGTGATTCCTGCTTTCTAAGCAATTTTTAACTAGCTGGTGGAGAAGATGTAATCACCTTCCTTAGAGAGCCTTAAGAAGAAGGCAAACTTCTTTGTGTCTTAGTTAGGGATTAGATTAAATGGGGCAGTATAGTATAGTATAGCGGAAAGGGTGTTGACTCTGAAATCAGAGGCTCAATTCTGCCCCTCTTTCTTCCAGTGTCACCATAGCCAACCAAGTGAGTGAATTGGGACTCAGTTTACTGTTGTGTAAAGGGGGTTGAACTAGTTATATTCTTCTAGCTCTAAATCTACAATCCTTTGATCTTTAAAATGAGGGGGCAGTGGTGGATTTTTTTTACCTCTAGAGCTCTGATTCTATGACTTTTCATCTTTGTTATTCTCAGTTTTGTGGTATTTTGACTATAAAGTGAATCATGGGAAAACCTATCAGTGATTGGCTGGAAGGTTCTCAGGAGATCTGGAAAGCTGGGCCTTGCTCCACCAATGTGAGTACACTCCCAAGCTCTTAGGTCCCCAGAATTTTTAAGCTTCTCCGGTCACTTTCCTATTCTTCCATCTCATGCTAAGGGCTGTGAGCCAAGTCAGGAAGATATTTTTGTATTCCCTTGTCTCCTCCCTGTGAGCACTGAAGCAGTATCAACATGAAAGAGGGAGGGAAATTATTTAGGGTGGCCAGAGGGGTAATAAGCAGGATTAATGGGATGAAATTGAGCAAAGGAAAATTTAAACTGAACATCAGGAACATTTTCCAAAGATTGAGATCAATGAGCCTGTGGACTAAGGTCCCTAGGGAGGTGGCGGGAGCCCCATTACTTGAGTCATTTCAAGCTAGACTGGCCCAAATATTTGAGTATAATCCTACCTTGGCAGGGAGTAAACCTTCAATGACTGGAAGATGGAAAAAATGACCTAATAGGTCTTTTCCATCCCTGACTTCTATGAGTCATCCAATGTATGCTGTTGTGCATCACGTGGCAAGGCAAGACCCAGGTCACTCTATACATTTCAGACACAAAATCCTGTGATTTTGATTGAGCTCAAATAAAACAGCTACCTCAGCGGGCTCTCTTGGGACTTTGTGCTAGTTTATAATCAATTAAAAGAAGAAATGAATATATGAATAAGTCACAGAAATGTATGGCTAGAGGGACATGGAGAGGCTCTGTAGATTATGACCGGTGCTTTCACCTTAGCATAGAACTGAAGCTGTTTTTCTGCAGTGACCATGATACTAATAATGCGAATAATACTAATACTAATAATAGTGATAAATATAGCTAGCATTTATATAGTACCTAATATGTGCCAGGCACTGTGCTAAGCACTTTAGACGCATTACCCTTTTGATGCTCACAACAACTTTAGGAAGTGGGTCTGTGATTATCCCTATTTTATAGTCAAGGAAAGTGAGAACAGTGGTTAAGTGATTTGCCTTGGGTCATGCTAATAAGTATCTGATGTAAAATTTGAACTTCTGTCTTCCTGACTCCAGGTTCAGTGCTCTATCCATTGCTCTGTCTATGCTTGTGACTGACCACACTTCTTAGAGCTTCGGTTGGCCTTTGGATTTTGCTCAGGTAATTATTAAATTTCTCATCATTGCCCTTTTGGGCTCAGAGTCTGCAAGGGGCTACCATTATGTGTTTAATAGGAAAAAAACTGGACTAGCAATCAGGAGACTTGGGTCTTAGTATCATCTCTGGCAAAGCTTCATAGCTGGAAGAACCTTAAAGATCACAAATGTTAGAGTTATAAGGGACCCATGTTGTCTGACCCTTTCATTTTACAAATGAAGAAATTGGGGCCTAGAAAGGTTGTCCAGGTGACTTGTCAAAGATGACACAGATAATAAGTAGCAGATTTGGTATATAAACTTTTTCTGATGTCAAATACAGAAAGTAAAGGGTCCCAGTCTCATAACCAAAGCCATAGCCACTTAACCAACCAACCAACCAACCAACCAACATTTATTAAGCACTTATGGCATGCCAGCATAGTGATCCTCCAGTCTCCTTTTTCAAGGTTCTAGGGTACTTCTGAGGTGTTATGGGGTAGATTTCTTTAATGTTAGCTCAAATCCCCATTTAATTGCATCCTTCCTTCCATTGACAGCCACCTAAGATCAGTGCCCTAGTTCTATTTAACCATTGAATATCACTTGATTTTTTACAACACGATATTTACTGAAAAGATATAGTAAGAACAGAAGTGAAAACATTTTCCACAACATCTATGGAGGTAGGGCACATCCTATGCCACTTCCATCCCTGGGGACAGTGGGCTCAGATTTAATAAAATTTCTATGTGGTGTTTTGTTCAGTAATTTTTCAGTCATGTCTGACTCTTTGTGCCTCCTTTTGGGGTTTTCTTGATAGAGATATTAAAGTGGTTTGCCATATCCTTCATAAACTGAGGCAAACAGGGTTAAGTGACTTTCCCAGGGACATACAACTCGTAAATGTCTTAGGCCAAATTTGAACTCAGGGAGATGAGTCTTCCTGACTCCAGGCCAGTGCTCTATCCATTGGACCACCTAGGTGCCTGCCAAGTTCATTCCCAAATGCAACACAGCTGCTGGATGAGTCTACACCTCAGCCTCTGGTGGCCTGGGTCAAACACTGTTTAGTACTTTATTCCCAGCCCTCTGGCTTCTGGCAAGTTCCAGCATGAACTCCGCTTCTGGATGTCTGGTGGTTCACTATTTGACCTTTCAAAGCTCATAAGATCAGAGTCATGTCCAATTTCATTCACCTAAAAGCAAAAATAATAGTCACGAAAGAGATAGCAACAATAGCAGGGTCAACAGCTCTTAACTTCAGTGGTCCCCATGGGGACAGAAAAGGTTCAGGCCTCTTTCTTTCCTTCTTTCCTTCCCAACACTAGCTAGTCTGGGGAAAGCCGGAAATAAGATGCTGGCCTGTGCTGACTAGTACTTTTTAAATCCGACCCAGTTTTCACCATTTCGTCCATCAAAAAGTCAGTGCGTTAACAGATTGGAACTTCTTTTTCTCCCCTTCTTCCAGAGACTAATTAGGAAGTTGTGGCAATGATCTGGGAAGGGGTGATGAGGGCTTTGGAAAAACAGAATGTTTGCCCTAGGTCCTATGATATTTGTCCAGCAGATGGTGGATGAGGTGTAGAATGAAGAGTGTTGCTAGTGATTAAGAAGTAACTCAAGGAAATAGTTAATTGGAGTTCTATCTAATGAAAACTGTTCACATTTATATAGAGTTTTAAGTTTTTGCCAAGCACTTCACTTACATTATTTTTATTGATTCTGACAAAACTATGTGAAATAAGTGCTATTGTCACTCCCATTTTATAGATGAAGAAACTATGGCTGAGATAAGGTAAGTGACTTACCAAAGGTCACATAGCTATTCAGTGTCTGAGGAAAGAGGGAAAGCAAGTCTTTCTGTTTTCAACCCACTGAAACCTTCCCTCCCTAATCTGGTGCTGATAAAGAACTGGGACTCATGCAATTATCTATGATTCCTTTTCCCCTGTCACCAAGACAAAGGCATAAATTTTTTTCCTTCTACAATTCCTTTCCCTTTTGTATCTTTTGAAGCTGTAAATGATAATTCTGAGACTTCGCTTTCCAGTTTGGTTTGCTTGAGACATGAATTTTAACCTGGAATAGGACATACATTGTAACTTACCTTGCTTCCACATTCCCTAGAAATGACTGTGAGCCCTGTAGAGATGATCTTTCTCATAGCCAGATACTGGAACAATAGTTTGACACAACCAGTCCTCTCTACTCTAGTTTGATGGATTCTTTTTACCTAACTCCCAAATGCACACTGGAATCCTTGGTTTTCCACCTTTCTGGGAAACGATTTGGACAGAAGATTCCCTAGAGGGAGATCTGGAGGGTTCCATGTCAAGGCATCAGAAGTAGATGGGTTACATCATTTGAAATCCATCAATATTGAAAACTTAAGAAGTCTCTATCTCTGTCATCTATATCTATATCATCTCCATCTCCATCTCTACCTCTATATCATCTTCTCTTAATAATAACTGGATTGAAAGTCCAGTTCTGCTACATAAGAAATTATGTGAAAAGGGAATCTTGATTCAACAGAAAGTGGTATAGTAGTCAAAGAAGTACAGGATTTAGAATCAGAAGTCCTGGGTTCAAATCCTGATTCTCCTATTTAATACATATGTGACTTCGAGTAAGTTACTTTTTATGACTTTTTTTACTTTTTACTTTACTTTTTTTTTTTTAACTTTTATGGGCTTCAGTGTTTTCATCTGTAATATAGGGGAGGAGGTAGATTACATGATGTCTATATTTCTTCTTAACTCTATAGAATACAAAATTTAGTTTTCCCAAGATACCTACCTATTAAAAAGAACAACAACAAAGTCAATAACAAAGTTCATTGAAATATATATAGGTGTTCTCCAAAAGCTTTCTCATTTCACAGACTTTTCACATTCCTGATCTCAGGAGGCAGGCAAGAAAACAGGACTTATTAAATGTGGAAACTCTTTGAATCTTAGTACTTTGGTATGAATTATAAAATGTTAGAGTTGGAAAGAGCCTTTAGGGATAATTTTCTCAAACTCTCACTTTACTAATAAGGAAACTGAGGCACAGAGATGTGAAAAGACTTGACCAACATCATACAGACAATTAATGACAGAGGTTAGACTAGAATTCAGTTTTGTCAATCCATTTTTTTTTTTTTGTCCAGTGCTACACTGCTTCCTCAAGTTGCTTTGGAGTCCAGAAATGAGGGGGAATCCTTTGCCCAACACTGGGAGAAAATGAAGCTTCTGTTCTTTGAGAGAGAAAAAAAGTTTGGGTAGAAGGTTCTCTGGGAGGAAAATCTCTTATAAGACAGTTGAAGGTGTCCATGTCAAAGCATCAGAGGTATATGGATTACATACATTTGAAATCCATATGGGTTGAAAACTAGAGAGGGGAAAGTTCTTGGCAAATACATGTGTGTGCCTGTGTGTATGTGTGTGCCTCTGTGTCTATGTGTGTTTATCAAATTTCAGACATTTGAAAAGTAATCCCAGGCGTTCCAGCCCAAACCACAGTGAGGTTCATCTATCTCCAGTAATAAGTTCCAATCCTTCTGCTGTGTGGTCTTTTGATTCCACAGGTTAGGACCTTTCTCGGCCTGTCATACTTCACTCTAAGTCCTGCCTGCTTCATGGATTCTTTAAGATATGTATTTTAAAAAAGCTAAATTCTACCCTCTGATATAGGAATATTATTCCCAGGAGCCAGCTTTTGGCCTAATGGTTTCACTGTGTTATAGAATGTTTTAAGTCCACTTATAAATAAATTGGGTTATACCAGCCTTTTTTGTAATGCATATCATGAAAAATGAACAGTCATCTTTAAATAGATTTTCTCTGACTGCCAAATACATTATGTGAAAAATATACTCCACATGTTAGGCCAGCCCTCAAGGTCTAGTGGAGGGAGCAATACTCTGGTTTAGGTGAGGCTGCTGTTGTTCTTTCCAGAAAAGAGGCTGCTCAGACAATGGTTTGTGTATTGAGCAGGTTTGAGAAGACCAGAGAGTGACAGAAAGTTTCCTGTGTATCTCACATGCAGAAAATGGTCCTTTACGTGGACAGGACCATCTAGGAATCTGACATTGGTTAATTTCTGCTTTAATATCTGATACAATACTTATTATATAATCTCCCCAAATCAAGAATGTGCTGGAGGTTGTTATCATCAAGCCAGAGATATACTACCCAGCTGGACATCAAATGTCTCCTTCTTCCCTACATCTTCTGCTCTTCCATTTCATGGTTCCACCCCCTAATATCTATTAATTTGATAACTTGAGTCACACCCATAGATGGCCTTCTCCACTGCTTATACTCTTCTTAGAAATCTGCCTGTAATGAGTTCTAATTCTGTTCTAATTATACAAAACCAAGTCAACATTGCATATGGTAGAATTAGATCAGAGATATTGTTTTAAAAATGATTTGAATAAGTTATTTTGATTATTATAATACCCAAATTAATTATAAAGGACATACAAAGAAAGGCCCTATCTTCACCCAGAGAAAGAACTGATAAATAGAAGTATGTAATTAAGATTAAAAAAGGTTTGTACAAACAAAAGAAATGCAGCCAAAATTAGAAGGAGGGCAGAAACCTGGGAAACAACTTTTATAGGCAGTTTTTCTGATAAAGGGCTTATTTCTAAAATATAAAAGGAACTAAATCAAATTTATTAGAATGTAAGTCATTCCCCAATTGAGAAATGGTCAAAGGATATGAACAGGCAGTTTTCTGATGAAGTCAAAGCTATTTATTGCCATGTGAAAAAATTCTCTAAATCACTATTGATTAGAGAAATGCAAATTAAAACACCTCTGAGGTACCCCCTCACATCTATAAGATTGGCTAATATGACAAAAAAGGAAAATAATAGATGTTTAAGAAACTGTGGAAAAATTGGAACACTAACTCATTGTTGGTGGAGCTGTGAACTGATCCGACGATTCTGGAGAGTAATTTGGAACTATACCCAAAAGGCTATAAAACTGGGCATACCCTTTGACCTGGCAATACAACTATTAGGTCTTTTTCCCAAAGAGATGATAAAAAAGGGAAAAGGACCCACATGTACAAAAATATTCATAGCTGTTCTTTTGTGGTGGCAAAGAATTGGAAATTGAGGGGATGCTCATTAATTGGGGAATAGCTGAACAAGTTATGGTATATGAATGTAATGGAATACTATTGTGCTATAAGAAAGGATGAGCAGGCAGATTTCAGAGGAACCTGGAAGGACTTGCATGAACTGATGCGGAGTGAGATGAGCAGAACCAGGAGAACATTGTACATAGTATCAACAACATTGTGTGATGATCAACTGTGATAGACTTAACTTTTCCCAGTAATACAATGGTCCAAGATAATTCCAAAGGACTCATGATGGAAAAGGCTCTCCAAATCCAGAAAAAAAGAACTGTGCGATTTAGATGTAGATTGAAAGATACTGTTTCTAATTTTTGTTTTTCTTTTTTTGTTGTTTTTTTCCCATTTGTTCTGATTCTTCTTTCACAACATGACTAATTCAGAAACATGTTTAATGTGATTTTACATATATAAGCTATATCAGATTACTTGCTGTCTTGGGGAGGGGGGAAGGAAGAGAGGGAGGAAGAAAAATTTGGAAGTTGAAATCTTATAAAAACAAATCTTGAAGCAGCTAGGTGGCGCAGTGGATAGAGCGCCAGCCCTGGAATCAGGAGGACCTGAGTTCAAATCAGCCTCAGACACTTAACACTTACTAGCTGTGTGACCCTAGGCAAGTCACTTAACCCCAATTGCCTCACCCAAACAAAACAAAACAAAACAAAACAAAACAAAAACAAAAACCCAAATGTTGAAAACTATCTCTATGTGTACCTAGAAAATAATATAATACTTTTATGATAAAAAAGAAGTATGAATAGAATAATTTTACATACATATATCCATTTGTGTCTAATGGTAGCCATCTTTAGGATTGGGTGGGGGAGGGAAGAAAAAAAGAAATTTACACTATAATTTTGTTGTACAGTTAAAGAAACAAAAAGTTGTACATGGTAGATATGCAATCATCTTTTTATTGTGCTATATTATGGAAATATTTGTTTTATTCCATATTTTAAAAAAAACTACTTTATCATAGCCTTCACTTCCTTCAATAGCCACATCAAGATTCATCTCTTCCAATAGCCTTGAAGACTCACTCTAAGCATCACTCTCCCCACACCCATTTCAAATTCTTGTTTTGTCTTTCTGATATCTTTTATATATGATTCGTCATATTTTTACTAGTGTTTATTCTCCATCTGTCTTATGGAAATTTATCTTGACTTTTTAGCTAGATTGCTAGTTTTTAAAGGCACATTTCTTTTTTTGTTTTTGTTTTTTTTTCTTGTTAGTGTGGTACCTCTAGAAGCACGATACAGTCAGAAAGGCTTTGATTTGGAGGCAAAGGACCTTGGTTCAAATCTCTGATTTGAATCTGTCACAGACTACCTATGTGGCTTTGGGCAATTTTCTTTATTACTTTAAGCTTCAGGTTCTCCCCTTATAAAATGAGGAGCTTGGATTAGATGTTATACAAGGTCTTTTCTGGCTCTTCAAGGACCATCCTAAGATTTAATATTCCTACTAAACTAGGAGAGTTGGTATTAGGTAAAACTATGAATCAGGTAAGGGTTTCAATATCTCCCATCCTGACTTTTATTTCAGTGGCCTAGTTTCCTCAGCTGGCAGCTGCCTATCTTGTGTCTCAGTCCCCTTGGGCTCTGCCGTCATTTTTTTGCTAATGGTTATTGTATGACTGCTTAAGCTCTTGTCTGTGGAAACTCTTGAAGACTGTGGGCATCTAGGTGGCAAAGTAGATATAGTGCCGGGCCTGGAGTAAGGAAAACTCCTCTACCTTACTTCACATCTGGCCACAGACACTTACTAGCCTTGTGACCCTGGGCAAGGCACATAACTCTATTTGCCTCAGTTTTCTTGTATGTAAAATGAGCTGGAGAAGGAAATGGCAAAACAATCCAGTATCTATGCCAAGAAAACACCAAATGGGATCACAAAGAGTTGTAAATGACTGAACAACAACAATAACTCAGAGATTGGAAAGTCTTTAATGCTCAAAGCTATTAATTTCAAATGGTAGAACTTTAAATAATGTGACAGGTAGGTGGGAACTATTTTTTGGACAAGGCTTGTGCCTTTATCACTTCTGTAAAGAATTAATTGTTATTTGAGCTTTTTATGACCCCATCTTTTGGCTAGAATTAAAAAAAAAAAAAACCTCAGCACAGGCACTGGCCTCTGGGGCCTCGCAAACAGCATGGTGCTCCACCCACTGGTTGTAGCCGTTGCCATGGTGCTGGCACCTCACGTCATTACCACTCGCCAACATCTACATGGGCCTGGCAAAATTATAATTATTGGAAGCCTAGTGAGGGCAGTCATGTTCTGTCAGAGTGGCTAGCCAATTGGCTGGGGGCTGTCTGGGGTCTGCTGGGAAGAAGGGGAGGAGATTCGCCATTCTAGCTGGAAGCTGGAAGGTGATAGGATGCTGCTGTGTATCTCAGCTGATTCCTGGGTGGTGGTGTTATTCAGGTTGTATAATTTCCCTTTCCCCATTTTATTTCCTTTCCCTTGATCCTACTGATCCTGTTTGTGGGGTTTTTTTTTTTTAAGTTCGTTCTTGTTAAATAAATCCTGCTCTGTTTTGAGGGAGGCTGCCGGTCTCCTTCCTTGCCCCAATATTGCAGTGAGCCGCTTAGCTAACACTCCCCAATTAAAAATTGGTCCCTACACTTCAAATAATATCCCTTAGGAAACTGCTATTATGTCTACTGCTAAGGTCAGCCTTTTGTCATAAAGTACAGTGTACTATCTACAATAAATAGTCAGTGAGTCTAGAAGAAAAGCTAGAAGGGAGGGAGAAAGGAAGGGAAGAAGAAAGGGATGTGGGAAGGTATGATTAAAAGAAGGGAAAAAGGAAGGAAAGAAGTGGGAAGAAAGGGAAAAAGGAGGGATAGAAGGAGGGCAGAGCTATTTTCCCCCAATTTTTTTCATATCTTTTGGTCAAAATGAGCAGCTACAATTTGTGTACCTGGATAAGTCAATATTGAATACATCCCTCTGTTAGTGGACCATCGCTGATTGGTTTAGCTGAAAACTGAAGTGGGAGTTCTTTGGGTATAGTACTGCAGATTATTCTCTTGATAGGGTTTTTGGCTCATGATCTACTTGTTCAGGGAATTTAAGGTTAAATTTTGCAAAGAAGTGTTATTTCTCCAGTTGTATTCCTCTGAGGCATATTCATACATTAATGAAGAAAAGATGTCCCATAGATAATAGAATAATTGTGGACATCATGTCAAAAGGGTTTGTGGATAGATTTCAGGTGCTCCATGAACTTGGAGGGGAGGGGAAATCCATCCTATTTTCATAAACTGCTAAAATTTAGCATTTCCTTCCATTATTGAATGAATCCAATAAACATAATTTTGAGGAATCCATAGTTTCACCAGATTCCCAAAAAGGCCCATAACAAAACAACAACAAAAAAAGATAAGAACCCTTGATCTAGATATTTATTTATTGAATGAGGCTGAGTTCCATTATTTTTTCAATGAACAAATATTTTTTTCCCTCTCCCTCTAATTCCACCCCTATTGGAAAAAGAAAAATGGAACATAACAAATATGCATAATCAAGAAAAACAGATCCATGTTGCCCCTGTCTGAAAACATATGTCCCATTCTGCATCTTGAGTCTATTTCCTCCCTATCAGGAGGCAAGTATCATTTTTGATCATTGTTCCTTTTGAATAACAGTTGGTTATTACATTTACCATACTTATTAAACTTTTCAAAGTTGTTTGTCTTTGCAATGTTATTGTTAATAAATTGTTTTCTTGGTTCTGCTGATTTCACTCTAAATAGTTGAAACTGCCTCATTCATCATTTGGCATAATAATATTTCATTACATTCCTATATTATACTTTGTTTAGCCATCCTCCAAAAGGTATCTACTTTCCTCCATTTTTTTGCTTCCGAAAAGTGAAGTAGTATATATTTTGGTATGCATGGGGCCATTCTTTTTTGTCATTTACATTCTTGGCATAGGTACTTTAAATCAAAATATCTGGGCCTGAAGGTATGGGCATTTTTGTCATTTTCATTGTATGATTCCAATTTGCCTTCCAAAATGGTTGGACCAATTCACACCTACACCAGAGGCTGACTATTTTTTCTCAAGTATTCTGCTCACAATTAGGATATGCTGTCATTATATAAGCAGATAGAGTAAACTGAGAGAACTATTGGCACACTCCTGTTCAGTTATTCATTTGTGAATAATCAATAGCATTTTTTTTTACTAAACAGTCATATGTGTGTGTGTGTGTGTGTGTGTGTGTGTGTGTGTAATGAAGTAGGAATCTTTAGACTGTGAAGTATAGAAGAAATATAGTTAAGAGGGAATAGAACCCCAAGCTATGCAAGACAATGATGAGAGAGTCTGACTATCTTTACTAGATTCATATCATCTAGCTTAGCCAAATCATATCATTGGATATTGAAAAACTTTTAAATGAGGACTGAACCCCAGTGAGTGATTATTAAGGATTTGTAAAGACAAAAGGACTGAGATAAGGTTACTGACAAATATTGCCTATAAAATTTATTTACAATATATAATTAATGCATTTGTTGTTGTTCAGTTGTTTTAATCATGTCTAACTTTTGTGACCCCATTTGGGGTTTTCTTGGCAAAGATACTGGAGTGGTTTGTCATTTCCTCCTCCAGTCCATTTTTTTTTTTTGCAGGGCAATGGGGGTTAAGTGACTTGCCCAGGGTCACACAGCTAGTAAGTGTCAAGTGTCAGAGGCCGGATTTGAACTCAGGTGCTCCTGAATCCAGGGCCGGTGCTTTATCTACTGCACCACTTAGCCACCCCTCCTCCAGTCCATTTTACAGATGAGGAAACTAAGGGAAACAGGGTTAAGTAACTTGCCCAGGGTCATACAGGTAGTATCTGAGGTTGGGTTTGAACTCAGGTTGTACTAATACCAGACTCAGCATTCTATCCACTCTGTCACCTAGCTGCCCCTATAATTGATGTATAATAATTTATTATATATTTAATATTATATATAGTTTATTCTATAATAAGTAAATAATATAAATAATTTAAATAAATTCTATGAGTCTAGATATTTACAAAATTGGAATTTTTTAAAAAAGAAAACAAAAAAGTGGATACAATTTAGTACCTTTCTTACAAATGTTGAATTGTTATTTATCATGTGGTTTATGAAATGAATATTTTTTATCTAATACACATGGGATTCAATACTTTATTTACTAATTACTGGATGTGTATGGGAAACTAGGTGGCACAGTGGATAGAGTGCCTGGTCAAGAGTCAGAAAGATTCATCTTGATCTCAAATCTGGCCTCAAACACTTACTTGCTGTGTGACCCTGGGCAAGTCACTTGATCCTGTTTGTCTTAGTTTCCTCATCTATAAAATGAGCTAGAGAAGGAAGTGGAAAACCACTCCAGTATCTTTGCCAAGAAAACCCCAAAATGAGGCCACAAAGAGTAGGACATGACTGACATGACTAAACAAAAGCAGTTATCATTGATTAGATTAGGTTAGATTTAGAACTGGAATGGAACACAGAGCCCATCAAAGTCCATTTTACAGATGAAGAAATTAAGACAGAGAAGTTAAGGGGTAAAACCAATGCCATGCAATTGGTAAGTGTCTGAGACAGGATTTGAGCTTACATCTTCCTGAGACCAAGCCAAGTCCTTGATTACTGTACCACTTCACTGAATTAAAGAGAGTGGCCTATACTAGGATCAAATTCATAACCTTGGCATTATTAGCACCAGGCTCTAACCCACTGAAGTAATTAGCGTGTAACTTGCACTTTTGAGATTCTTTCCTTAACTGCATAATGGGGAATAACAGTGCTTCCATTTACCTATCTTTCAGGATTTTGGTGAGGAAAGTCCCTTGAAAACCCTAAAGTGTTATAGGGATGTAAATTATCATTTTCTTAACCTTGTTTTCTCTCAGGCTTATTTCTCTAGCTCATGGTGCATCTTTGTCTGAATGTAAACAACTCTTTCTAGGGCCTTTACATGTCTGTGTCTAGAGCTTTGTTAACAAACCAAATATATGAGTTCATTTACTCCTCATTCTATTGACTGGTCCAACTCCTTACATATTAGTAAGCAAAGGGGAAGTATTGTTTAACTCTGTATTCTGCCTCATTTCTTTTCAAGACTCTCTTTCACAGTGGGTTGTTTTTTTTTTTTTGGTGAGGCAATTGGGGTTAAGTGACTTGCCTAGGGCCACACAGCTAGTGAGTGTTAAGTGTCAGAGGCTGGATTTGAACTCAGGTCCTTCTGACTCCATGGCTGGTACTCTATGCACTGCGCCACCTATCACAGTGTTTTTTAAAAGGAAGTATGAAAAACTGAAAAAGAGTTAGCAAAGATTCCTTGAGCACCTACGGTATATAAGCAAACATATATACATAATACATGCATATATGCGCACATGTGTGAATGTGTATATATATATATATGTATATGTGTGTATGTGTGTATCTCTATATATGTATGTGTGTGTATGTATCACAAGCTATAGGCTCTTATTTAGTCATTTTTCAGTTGTGTCTGACTCTTCATGACCCCTTTTCAGGGGTCTGACAGATTTCTATGCAATTTGCTTGACATCATGCTTGTTCAAAAGTTCTCTTACATTGACTTGGTCTGCCTTTTAGTAGCTTCTATGCTTTACTCCTAAATTTGCCTTCTGAAACTAAGCAGAATAAGATTAATACTTTTTCCATATGACGGTCTCAATTATTTAAATATCATAGAAAAAATGACTGAAGTGATATTAGAAAGCTAGACAATTCGGTCTGTGCCTGACCAAGTGGTGGTTTCTGACATTCCAAAAATAATGCTTTGGCACCCTTCCCTTATCTCTGTTTCTCCCTAAAGTTATTATGTATACATACTGTATGCATATTATATGTATACATGTTGTCTTCTCCCAATAGATTGTGAGCTTCTTGAAAGCAGAGACTTTCATTTTTGTCTGTAATTCCAGTGCCTACCTAGAACAGTACCTGGCACCTGTTGTTCGGTCATATCTGACTTTTTATGATCCCAGATAGGGTTTTCTTGTTAAGATATGGGACTGGTTTGCCTTTTCCTTCTCCAAATCATTTTACACATGAGGAAACTGAGGCAAATAGGATTAAGTGACTTGGCCAGGGTCACACAGCTGAATGTCTGAGGTGGCCAAATTTGAACTCGGATATTCCTGACTCCAGGCCCAGTGCTCTTTTCACTGAGGCATCTATCTAGCTGTCCCAATGTACCTGGTACATAGTGCTTAATACTTGTTGATGGACTCTGGGTGACAAGGAGAGGGCAACTGATACCTATATTACATTTGGAAACTTTGCTGTTTCCAACAAGCCTCTGTCCTATTGCTGTCTGAAGAAATGCAAAAAGTTTGGAGACTGTTGCTATAGATAATGGAAAGATGGTGAAGTTTTCTGAGCAAGGGAATAGTTGAATAAAATTTGAGGAAGGTGAGTCTGGTGACTAGTTGGTTTCAGGCTGCATTGAAGCAAGTAGAGGTTAGGGCAGGAATACCAGTTAGGTAAACTTCATAACTGACTAGCTGAAACACAATAATTACTTAAAATTGAGTAATAACAATGAGGATGAAAAGGCTGGATTTGAGAGCCTTCGAAAAGGAAGAATGAGTAGGATTTAGTAATGAAATGGATTTTCAGGGTTGGTGAAGGGGATGAAAATTCTATGTTGGCATTCAAAGTCCTTCATAACCTAGTCTCTTCCCCCAACTTTGCCAGTCTTCTCGTACTTGCTTTACGTGCCTTTCTTTATGTACTCTTTGATCCAGTGACACTGGCTCCTTAATGTTCTATGAACAAGACACTATCTCTTGGCTCCATACATTTTCTCTGACTGCCCCCAATGCCTGGAATGTTTTCTCCCTTTCTTCCTTGCTGATTGCTGACTTCCCTGGCTTCCTTCAAGTCTTATGTAAATCCTGTCTTTTATAGGAAATATTTCCTAACCCCCCCCCCCCCTTAATTCTGGTGTGTTCCCTCTGTTTAAAACGTTTTTTAGGTGCATTGACTCCCCCATCAAATTGTGAACTTCTCAAGGACAGGGACTGCCATGCTTTTTTTTTTGTATGTTTGTTTCAGTGCCTGAAAAAAGTGGGGAAAAGATCTTGTGGAAGGACCCAAGATTCTATTATTCAATGATGCTAAGGTTTCAAACCTGGGCAACCTATAGAGGAGTGGTATATTTAACATTGGAAGCAAAGTCAGGAGAAAGATCTGATTTGCAGGTGGGGCTGAAAATGATGAGTGGGTTTTAGATTTAGAAATAGAAGGGACCTTAGAGGCCACCATTATTTCATACATGAGCAAGCACAGAGAGATAAAGTGAATTGCCTATGGCTACATAGCCAGGCAGCGTCAGAAGTAGTATCTGAATACAAATCTTCCTGATTCCAAAGTCAGCACACAGGCTAAATTTGAGGTGATGATGGTGCATGAAAATGGAAATTTCGAGCAGGCATTTGGATATGTGGGAGGGGAATTTGTTAGTGAGGTCAGGGTTGCTAAGGCATTGGATCTACAGAACATGTAATTACAAATTTACTTTAGAATACTAAACACAAATTGAAAGTTTTTGGATTAGAAGTTCAGTCATACCCATGTCGCCAGTTCCCATTAAATTCATAGATCTGCTTTCCTTATTATGCAAAAAATTCCATTTCATAACTGCCACCAGACACTCCAGGCAATGTAATTCAGAGAGATTCTTCTTCTTCTTGGGTGGTTCAAACCTTGGACTTTGGCTTTAGGAATGGAGAACACCACCTGAGATGTTCTATCATATCCTGAAAATTTGCTTACTCTCTCTCACAAGTTGGGTTAAATTTTGCACTAAGCAGCCAAATTAGAAAATTATTCCATCCTTAACCTTTATTGCCACTGTGATGCTAACTCACTAGGGTGTAGGAAAAAAAAACCTATCATCCAAAATTTAACAGGGTTTTTGCTTATGCTGTTAACTTTTAATTATCCCCATTAAGGAAGGGAGGGGAACAGGATAGAGAGAGAGATCTTATGAAGCAAATACTTGGGTTAGGCACTGTGCCTTAGCACTGAGCATACAAATATAAGCATGCAAGATAGTGTCTACTCTCAAGGGCTTACATTCTAATGGGAGAAGATCATAAACAAAAAGAAGGTAGGATAGAGAGGCTGAGGACATGTGGTAGCTGAGAAGTGGCACAGAGTCTAAGGCAGGATAAGACAAGGTAAAAACTTACCTATCAGAATTTGGCTTCTTAGTTAAACTCCCTCTCTTAGAGGGAGAATCCAAAGTTCCAGTGAAGGGAAAATCAGGAAGTCTCCTAGGACATTACAAATTATTTTTTTGGCTTTAGAAATTTATGAAGATGATGTTCCAAGTTGTGGAGGGATTGAGATCTATATTGGTGGAGTTAAATCATGATTGTGATAAAATCACACTTTTTTTTTTTTTTTAGTGAGGCAATTGGGGATAAGTGACTTACCCAGGGTCACACAGCTAGTAAGTGTTAAGTGTCTGAGGCTGGATTTGAACTCAGGTACTCCTGACTCCAGGGCCAGTGCTCTATCCATTGCACCACCTAGCTGCCCCAAATCACACATTTTTTGACCCACTGAAAGATGTAAAAGTAGCTCAACAAGCTGAAAACATACAATGATTATCTTGTAAAAACATATGTGAGAATATAAGATTGTTGTGGGGTACAAACTTCTATTTTTCTTTTTATTCCCAGTGGGTAGCATTGTCTTGCATATAGTGGGCACTGATTAAATGTTTGTTGAGTTGAATGACCTTGGCAGGAAAGAAGGTCAACAGTCATAATAAATGCCAAGAGATGTTACAGTGCTAGAACAAAAGGCTCAGTCTTTTCTCATGCTCTTTACTGAACCATACCCAGAGTTATTGGAATGGCAACTTCCTTTCTTTCCCTACTATTCCTTTCTCTAACATTCCTTATCTGGCCTATAGTATACTCCTCTTCTTTCATATTCTCTTGGCCTAACTGTGAACATCTTTTTTTCTCGAGGCTTTCCTTGTGTGTTCAAGATGATGTGATCTCTACTACCACAATTCTCTTCTTTGAGTTTTTGTTGTTTTGAGACTTTATGTGTAAATCATGTACTCATTTTGACTTTAGCATGTGATATGTTGGTCTGTACCTAGTTCGTCCCATACTGTTTTCCAGTTTTTCTAGCAATTTTTGTTAAATGGTGGCTTTGTGTCCCCAAATCTTGGATCTTTGGGTTTATCAAACACTAGATTACAAATACTGCTTTTGTACTGTGTGTTGTATAACTAATCTATTCCACTGATCCACCACTTTATTTCTTAGCCAAATAGCTCTCATGATGACAAGTTTGTAATACAGTTTAAGTTCTCATATAATTAAGCCATCTTTATCATGTCTTTTTTTCATTGATTTACTTGATATCCTTGAACTTTTGTTCTTTCAGGTGAATTTTTTATTATTTTTTTCTAGCTCTAGAAAATAATTTTTGGTTGTTTGATTGGTATGACACTGAATAAGTAAATTAATTTAGGTAGAATTGTCATTTTTGTTATATTGTTTATAGTTTTATTAAATGGAATTTCTTTTTTCTCTTCTGGATTTTGTTAGTTATATATATATATATATATAAATGCTGATGATTTATGTGGGTTTATTTTATATGCTATAATTTTGCTAAAGTTGTTAATTATTTCAACTAGTTCTTTGTTGATTTTCTAGGATTCTCCAAGTATAACATCATCTGAAGTGAAAAAAGTGATATTTTTGTTTACTCACTGCCTATTCAAATTAATTTAATTACTTTTTTATCTTTTATTGCTATTGCTAGCATTTCTGTTACAGTATTCTGTTACAGTCTTGATAATGGACATCTTTGCTTCATCCCTGATCTCATTGGGAAGGCTTCTACAGTACCCTCATTACAGATAAGGCTTGCTGATTGTTTGACATAGATGCTATTTGTCATGTTTTCTAGTGTTTTTGAAATGAATAAGTATTATATTTTGTCAATTTTTTCCTGCATCCATTGAGATAATTGTTTTCTGTTGATTTTATTACTGATATAGTTATAATGATAGTGTTCCTAATATTGAACCAACCCTGCATTCCTGGTATAAATCCCATCAGGTCATAAGATCTTTGTGATATATTGCTGAAATCTCCTTGCTAGTATTTTATTTTTTTTAATTACATCAATATTCATTAGGGAAATTGGTCTATAGGTTTCTTTCTCTGTTTTTGTTCTTTCTGGTTTAGGTATAAGCAGCATCTGAACCATCACCAGTTATCTTGACTCTGATGACTCTGGAGGAGAGTGTGAGGCTGATGACTTTGTGCATCTCTTCTTTACTTAAATCCAAATAATATGCAAATCAAGAAATCACCCTCATGATATTATTGGTTCTCTTAGAGAAAGATGAACAATAATTTGTGAGTAGCTACTTTCTGAGACTCCAACCTGCCATTTCAAGTTGGCCAAAGCTGCTATTCCTTTGTGGATTTTTTCAATTTCTTTGTTTACCCTATGGTTCAAGATATCAGGGAAGTCTTCCTTGATAATTTCTTGAAATTATTAATATGTCTATGTTCATTTATTTAATTTTTGATCATGGTTTTCAGGTGGTCCAATAATTCTTAAATTTTCTCTCCTCAATCTATTTTCCAAGTTAATTGTTTTTTCAACCAAATATTTTGCATTTTCTCCCATTTCTTCATTCTTTTGATATTGTTTCATTGTTTCTTGATGTCTAATAGAGTCATTAACTTCTATTTGGCCAATTCTAAATTTTAAGAAAGTATTTTTTTCTTCAGTGAGCTTTTGCACATCCTTTTCCATTTGGTCAATTCTACTTTCTTTTTTTTTAAAAGAACTCCCCTTGTAAGTAGATTTTTTGACTTTTTTATCATTTGGCCTCTTTTGTTTTTTAGGGTGTTATTTTCTTCACTATCTTTTGTGCCTCTTTTAACAAGCTTTTGGCACTTTTCATGCTTTTATTGCATCACTCTCATTTCTTTCCCCAATTTTCCCTACACCTCTCTTATTTAATTTAAAAATTCTTTTTGAACTCTTCTAAGGCTTGAGAAAAATTAATTTTTCTTTGAGGCTTTACATGTAGACTCATTAATTTCTTTGTCTTCTGAAGTTGTGTTTTGAGTTTCCCTATAACCATAGCAACTTTCTAGGGTCAGGTTATTTTTTGCTGTTGTTTGCTCATTTTCTAGCTTATTTCCTGACCTTTAACTTTCCATTAAAGTTGGGCTTTGTTCTGCAAGTTGAGGGGGCACTGTCTCAAGTTTCAGAATATTCATGCTATTGTTTTCAGATCTAGTTCTGGGGAACTATAAGTTTTCAGTTCTTCCAAGGTGGTATGATCTAATGAGAGGTATCTTCACTGCTCTCTTGGCCTGTGCTCTGGGCCATAAGAACTCTTGTTAATCCTGGAACTGTGACCAGGGTTCTTGCCCTACTTGTGGTCCTCCTCACCCTAGGACTGCACCCGAGAACATTGTATGGGCTATGCAACAGAGTCCTACTCCCAATGACAGCAAAGGATCTTCTATAATCTCCTTCTCACCAGTTGCCTGACCCTCTTACCATTTGTGGGTTGAGAGCTCAATAAGCTACCAGCCCAAATTCAGTAGCCCTCAAGGTCTACTTCTGACTTATAGAATATGACCTGCACTAGTGTATGCTGCATCGTGCTCCACTTTCACCCTAATGAGACAGACTTTTACTGCCAACCTTCTAACTTGTCTTGGGCTGGAAAATTGTTTCACTCTATCCTCATATTGGCTTTGCCAAGCCAGAATGTGTTTTAAGTCATTATTTTAATATTTGGAGGGGAATTTTGGAGAACTCAGGTGAGTGCCTGTCTTTGTTTTGTCATCATGGCTTCACCCCCTAAAATAATGTAAAAGAAATTATGTTATTACATTAAAAAGGATGACAGAATAACAGTATATAGAAAAATGATGAATTGTGACGAAATCTGTGGATTTTTGTGGAGGAACCTATGAATTGTAGCTAGCTGGTACAGAAAATAGAGTGCTGGCACTGGAGTCAAGAAGAACTGAGCTTAAATTCTGCTTCAGACAATTATTAACTATGATCCTGGGTAAGTTACTTAATCACTATCTGCCTAAGGTTTTTCAACTGTACAATGGGGATGATGATGGTGATAGTGATAGTGATGGTGATGATGGTCATAGTGATGATGGTAAACTCTAACTCCCAAGGTTGTTGTGAGGGTTGATTGAGATATTTGCAAAGTTCTTTGAAAACCTTAAATCACTATATAAATGTTGGCTACTACTACTACTACTACTACTACTACTACTACTACTACTACTACTACTACTACTACTACTACTACTACTACTACTACTAGCTACTAAGAAGCATGGTGGAGATCATTTGAGTTTGGGAAAACCTAGGTTTAAATCTTAACTCTGACCCTTACTAATTATATGGCCATAGGAAAATAATTTAACATCTCCAAGCTCCATTTTCTTCATTTTTGAAGTGGGGATAATATTATTTGTAGAACCCATAGGATATTGCTGAAGGAAATATGGGAGATTATATGAAGCATTTTGTAAAGCTTATAATACTCCATTAATATCAGCCATTATTATTTTAAACTTGATTCTTACCAAGAAAAGATTAGTTGCTGAAGTATAAATGAAAGAATTAATCTAAAAAACCAAAAGTGATAGAAATCTTATGAGAAAGTGACCATTTCATCATAGAGCTAGTGATAGATAATGAACAGAAAGCTGAGCTTAACCTGACATGAACCCTGGATTTTGGAAAACAAGATTTCAATGAGTTTAGGAAAAGAATTTCATGGCTTAAAATTCTATAGTGGAGTTGGCTCAGGATGGATGGAATTTTGTCAAGAATGAAATCTTAATGACACAATGACAACTATTTCAATGAGCAAAGAAAAAAGGAATTAGATAAAGGGACTGATGTGGATGCACCAAAATGTAATGGACCTATTTAGACTTTTATTAAAAAAAAAACATACTGAAGACAGAAGCAAGGGCTGGCAACCAGGGATGAATACAGTCATGATGAGGTCTTTTAAGAATTGTGCCAGGAGTATTTAAGGTCAAAATGATCTGAGAACAAGAAGAAATTATTTATTTGATTATTCACTATTTTGGGATCAAGAAGATCAAAGAAAGGAAAGGAGTACTCAAAGCAGTGGATGGGATAGATGATAATAAGAGATGATAGAGAGATGGCAGAAGTACTTACCTCTTATTTTATTACTACCAAGGGAAATAATCTTTGGACTGGGAAGGATAGAACAAAAACTACTTTGTTGTTGTTTTAACTGGTTAATATGACTGCTGATCTTTGAAAAACTATGGAGAATAGGAGATTTGATGGGACTGATGATGAGTAAATGCTCTTATTTTGAAATAAAAATGGAAGAAGCTAGATTGTTTAATCAGTAGGCTGATGAGTTTTACTCCCATGTCGGGTAAAACTCTAAAATGTCTTATTAAAGGATTTCTGAGCATTTAGAAAGGGAAGTAGTGAACAGTAAGAGCCAACATGGATTCATGAGTAATGGGTCATGCCAGACTAACCTTATTCCCCCCCCCCGCCCCCCAGGACTATAAGTCTGGTAGATCAGAGAAATTATAAAGATTCACTATAATTAAATTTTAGCAAGGCATTTGACAAAACCTTCTTGCTACCCTTGTGGGGAAAAGAATTTTTAGATATGATATAACTGCCTTCATATATTTGAAGACTATTAGGTGAAGGAATGCTGTATTGTAGAAAGATATAGCATATTGGATACTGGACACAGAATAAGAGGACATGGATTTAAATGCCAATTCTACCTCTAAACCATATGTGAGGGTAGAAGTTTATATGGAGAAAGATAGTGAGAGAGAAATAAAGAAAATAGAACAAGAACCTGGAGGACACAGGAAAGTTTGGGATCAAGGTCACATTTTAAAAAGTTTAACCTTGGCAAAGAAGAAGTCCATCTCATCCTCTGAGACTGATGGGAGGAAATAGATTTTAGCTTATGGTATATCTCTATTGAGTTTTAAACTATGTTGGATGGCAGATCAGGGAGCTGGTCTCTGATTTTAATCTTCCCAATGAAATGAGAAGTTAGGCCTTCTGCTAATAAGGCTATGAGATTAGACTTTGGTGCATGAAAAAATACTTAGAATGGTCCCTGTAAAAAGTATAATATGTCAATCAGAAATGAATTTGAAGATTTTCATGAAGACCTAAGACTTTAATAAATTGCACCAAGTAGTAAGACCTTATTACCTGTTGTTGTTGCTGATGATCCATTTCTGACTCTTTGTAACCTTATGGACCACAGTGTTCATGTGATTTTCTTGGCAAAAATACTGGAATGTTTTGACATTTCCTTCTCTTAGTGGATTAAACCAAACAGAGGCTTAAATGAGTTACACAGGGTCACATAACTAATAAGTGTCTAAGGCTGGATTTGAACTCAGGTCTTCCTGATCCAAGGCCTGCTGCTTTATCCACTGAGCCACCTAACTTCCTCCTATTATTACCTAGTAAATACTAAATCTAGGATTCAAAACCAGATCCTCTCACTTAAAATCCAATACTATTTTGACTATCTTCAGTTCAATTCAATAAATAATTATTATTTCTTATTTGTATCATTATTTTTATGGGGCAATGAGGGTTAAGTAACTTATCCAGGGTCACACAGCTAGTTAGCGTCAAGTGTCTGAGGCTGGATTTGAACTCAGGTCCTCCTGAATCCAAGGCCTGTGCTTTATCCACTGCACCACCTGGATGCTCCCTTAATAAACAATTATTAAGCAACTACTATACACCTGTTACTGTGCTAAACTCTGAGCATACAAATAATTAAAAAATCCTTACCATCAAGAAGCTTACAATCTAATGGGGTAAGATAACAAAAGGAGGTTGGAAGTTGGGAGCTGATCAGACCGTGGGGTACTGGGCTCACAAGCATTTTGTTCAGTGGAGTTGAAACTAGGTAGAGCTGTAGATGCAAAGTGGACTGAATTGAAAGTAGAATCTCTGCCCTGTATAAAGGTAGCCTTTGGGAGGAGTTTTATATTCCACCCTCTAGCTGTCCAATCAGGGTGGAGAGAAAGGAGGTGGTATCCAGGTTTGAGCTAGCAGCATGGTGTTGGGATTAGAAGTGATGAGTTTTGGGCCAAATCCAAGAAGGTGGATTAGGAGCAGCCCCCTCTACCACCCAGCAGTGACCACACCTTTTCCACGATCATACCACATTGAAAGCACCAAAAACTTGCAGACCCCCCAGAACTATCTCTGAAAATAGCAGCAAGATAAAGCCTGAAGCTTGGAACAGTGCTTCCTTGCCCCCAGATGAGCAGAGCCCAACTTTAACATGAAGTCAAAAGTCAAGAAATAGACAAGAATAATGACCAAATAACAAAAAATGACTATAAACAGGTACTGTGGTAACAGGGAAGACCAAGACACACAATCTCAGAAGAGGACAACAATGTCAAAACACTTATCGACAAAACTCCAAAGATAAATGAGAAGGGGTCTCAAGCTCAGAAAGAAATCATGGAAGAACTCAAAAAGCACTTTAACAATTACATAAGAGAGGCAGAAGAAAAATTGGGAAAGGAAATGAGAGTGATGGAAGAGAACTATGAATAAGAGTCAACATCTTGGAAGGAGAAAACAACTGTTTAAAAGGTTGAATTGGCCAAATAGAAAAGAAAGTACAAAAGCTAATTGAGGAAACCACCTCCTTAAAAGTTAGAATTCGGCAAGTGGAAGCTAATGACTCTATGAGACCTCATGAATCAGTCAAACTAATTCAAAAGAATGAAAAAAATAGAAAAATGTAAAATACCTCATGGGGGAGAAAACTGACCTGGAAAATAGATTCAGGAGAGACAATATCAGAATCATTGGACTACCTGTCCATAAGCCATAATACAAAGGAGGACCTGGACAGCATCTTTCACGAAATTATCAAGAAACATTGCCCTATTATCCTGGAACCACAAGGCAAAATAGGAATTGAAAGAATCCACTGATCACCTCAAAGGTATCCCAAAATAAAAACTCCAAGGAACATTATAGCCAAATTTCAGAACTATCATCTCAAGGAAAAAAAAAAACTGCAAGTGGCCAGAAAGAAACAATTCAAATATCAGGGAGCCACAATCAGGATTACTCAGGATTTAGCAGCTGCAACATTAAAAGACCAGAGGACATGGAACATGATATTTTGGAAGATAACAGAGCTAGGACTACAACCAAGAATAATTTACCCAGAACAATTAAGCATAATACATTGAGGAGAAAAATGGCTATTCAATGAAATAGAAGGATTTTAGGCCTTTATAAGGAGAAGACCAGAATTAAATGAAAAATTTGATCTGAAATATCAAGACCCAACAGAAACATAGACAAGTAAAAAGGGAAAAGAAAATATAAGGGATTCAATAGAAATATACTGTTTATACCCTTACATAGCAAGATGATTCTTGCACTTCTTAAAAACTGTATCACTAACAATACAGATATAAGGAATATACATAGATGAAGGGTATGGATATAAGGTGAATTTGAGGGAATGACAAAAAATTAAGGGATGTGAAAGAGTAGGACACTGGGTACAAAAGGAAAGGAGAGGTAGAATGGGGTAAATAATTTCACATGAAGAGGTGCAAAAGACCTTTTTGCGGTGGATGGGAAAATGGGAGGGTGGTGATGGGCATTGCTTGAGCCTTACTCTAATCAGTATTGGCTCAAAGAGGGAATTATATGTGTGTGTGTATGTATGTATATATGTGTGTGCGTGTGTATATATATATGCGTATATGTATATGCATATATGTATACATATATGCATATGTATGTATATGTATATAATCAGTTGAATATAAAAATCTATCTTACCCAGTAGTGGAGTAAGAGAGGAGAAGATTAAGTAAAGGGTCAATGGGGGGGACTGACAGAAGGAGGGCAGATGGGGGAGTGATAGAAAGTAAGCACTAGTGAAGAGGGAAAGGACGAAAGGAGAGAGAGGAAAAATAGGAAGAAAAATAATATGGAAGGAAATACACAGTAATCATAACTGTGAGTGTGAATGTTAATATGAATAAACTCTTCATGAAATTATAACGATTGGAATGATGCCACCTGCTGGAGACTTACTGTAGAAGAGTTCCGTCCATGAAATGAAGGTCTTTGAGGGCAAGACCAGGAGTCTTTTCTTTGGCGGCAGGAAGTGACGTGGACTAGTGGGAAGAGGAAGGAAGAGACTGGCGCTCGCTCTCGGGCTCTTTCCTCTGGACTCTGGTGGAGAAGGGAGCTAGAAATGTGCTCTCTTTCCTGAGGACGCTGGTGGAGAGGGGAGCTAGAAATGTGCTCTCCCTTTAATAGATAGGAATCTAGGCCTTTTCTTCTCTCTTTACCAAACTCTTATTCTCCTTAATAAATGCTTAAAAGTCTAACTCTTGCTAAAGCTTATAATTTATTGGCAACCACTCATTACATATTTTAGACAGTTTAGCTAGAATTTTAGCCCTTAACAAAATGGAAGTGAATAGCAGAGTAGATCAAGAACCAGAATTTTATAATATGTTGTTTATGAAACACACTTGAGGCAGACACATGCACACACAGAGTAAAGGCAAAAGGATGAAGCAGAATCTATTATACTTCAGCTGAAGTAAAAAACAAACAAAAAACCAAATCAGAATTAGCAATCCTTATTTCAGACAAAGTGAGAGCAAAAATAGACCTAATTAAAAAAGATAAGGAAGGAAACTACATCTTGCTAAAGGATAGCATAGACAATTAATCCATATCAACATGAAACATATATACACCAAGTGGTAGAGCATCAAAATTCTTAAAGGAGAAATTAAGTGAGTTATAAAAAGAAATGGACAGCAAAACTATATTAGTGGGGGACCTCAACTGTCCCCTCTCAGAGCTTGATATATCTAATAAAAATAAAGAAGAAAAAAAGAGAGGTAAATAGAATATTAGAAAAGTTAGATAAGACAGACCTTTGCAGAAAACTGAATGGGAATAGAAAGCAATATACATTTTTCTCAGCAGTACATGGCACCTACACAAAAATTGACCATGTATTAGGGCACAAAAACCTTACAGTCAAATATAAAAAGGCAGAAACCCAAAGACCCCTGCTTTTGGGATAAGAACTCACCATTTGACAGAAACTGCTGGGAAAACTGGAAAACAGTAAGAAACAAACTAAGTATAGACCATTTCACACTGTATACCAAGAAAAAGACAAAATGTGTAATGATTTAGACATAAAGGGTGATACCATAAGCAAGTTAGAAGAGCAAGGAAGAGTCTAGATATCAGATCTATGAGGAAGGTAAAGAATTCATGACCAAACAAGAGATACAGAGCTTAATAAAATGTAAAATACATAATTTTGATTATATTAAAATAAAGAGTTTTTGCACAAACAAAACCAATTCAACCAAGATTAGAAGGAAAGCAGAAAGCTGGGAACCAACCGTTATGGCAAGCATCTGTGGTAAAAGCCTCATTTCTCAAATATATAGAGAAGTGAGTCAAATTTATCCCCTGAAAGATTTTACTCAGTTTTGCTGGATAGGTGATTTTTGGTTGTAATCCCAATTCCTTTGCCCTCTGGAATATTATATTCCATGCCCTCCAGTCCTTTAATGTAGAAGCTGCTAGATCTTGTGCTATCCTTACTGTGGCTCCACAGTACTTGAATTGTTTCTTTTTGGTAGCTTGCAATATTTTCTCCTTGACCTGGGAGCTCCAGAATTTGTCTATAATATTCCTGGCAGTTTTCCTTTTGGGACCTCTTTCAGGAGGTGATCAGTGGATTCTTTCAATTTCTCTTTTACCTTCTGCTCCTAGAATATCAGGGCAATTTTCCCTGACAATTTCATGGAAGATGATGTCTAAGCAATTCCCTTGATCATAGTTTTCAAGTATTCCATATTCCATATTCCATATTTCAAATATTCAAGTTGTCTCTCCTGGATCTATTTTCTAGGTCAGCTGTTTTTCCAAGGAGCTATTTCAAATTGCCCTCTATCTTTTATTCATTTGGATTTGTTATATTGTTTCTTGATTTTTCATAAAGTCAGTAGCTTCTATTTGCTCAATCCCAATTTTTAAGCAATGATTTTCTTCAGAGAGCTTTTGTACTTCCTTTTCCATTTGACCAATTTGGTTTTTCAAGCTCTTGACTTTTTTTCATGACCCTCCTGCATCACTCTCATTTCTCTTTCAATTTTTCCCTCTACCTCTCTTATTTTATCTTCAAAGTCCTTTCTGAGTTCCTCTGTGGCCTGAGACAAATTCAGATTTTTCATGGAAGCTTTGGATGTAGCAGCCCTGACATTGCTATCCTCTTCTGAGGGTGCAACTCGATCTTCCTTGTCACTAAAGAAACTTTCTATGGTCCTCACCTTTCTCTGTTTGCTCACCTTGTCTGTCTTTTACTTGACTTTTAACTCTTTAAAGTGGGGCACTGTTTCCAGGCTGCACTGTCCCAAGCTTCAAGGGGTCAGTCCCAGGTGGGCAGGAAGGGCAGGTTCTTCACTCAACTGGCCTGTTCCCTAGTCCATAGATAACCCCAGGCCAACTTGCTAATTAACCAGATAGCAAATTTTGTGTGCTATGGTCGTTACCTCCGACGGACCTGTGCCCCTCCCCCACCTGGGCCACTGCTACTCAAGCCTACTTCCTGGTTCCCATAATGGGTGGAAAACCTAAGTTCTGTCTCAGCTCCAGCTGAGACCCCTGTAATCTCCCCCCTGCCAACTGCTCAGCCATCTCACCAGATCATGAGCTTAGTTCCAGATGACACTGGCACTGCAGCTGATTCAGAGGGTCTGGCAGTCTCTTTCCCTGACTCAGCCTGCCAGGGAATGTATCTGTGTCATCATGACTGTGAGGTTGTGCTCCATTCCTGCCTCGGCACAGCAGACCTCTTCTGCCAACCTTCTAAGCCATCTTTGGCTGGAAAATGATCTCAATCATTTTTTTGTGGGTTTTGATGCTCCAGGAATTGTCCTATAGCATTATTTGGAGGTTTTTTTGCAGTGATTATGTTGTGAGTTCTGACAGCTTACTGCCTTTCCTCCCAGTGAGTCAAATTTATAAGAATACAAGGCATTGTCCAATTGATAAATGGCCAAATTATATTAACAGGCAATCTTTAGCTGAAGAAATCAGTTATCTAAAGGAGTATGAAGAAGTTATCTAAGTCACTTTTGATTAGAGAAGTGAAAGTTAAAACAACTCTGAGGTACCACCTCACACATAGCAGATTGGCAAGTATAACAAAAAAGGAAAATAATAAATGTTGGTGAGGATGTGGGAAAACTGGGACATTAATGCACTATTGGTGGAATTGTGAACTGATCCAACCATTCTGTAGAACAGTTTGGAACTATGCCTAGAGGGCAACCAAACTTTAAACAGGTAATACCACTACTAGGTCTATATCTCAAAGAGATAATAAAAGACAGGGAAAATGACCTATATGTGCAAAACTATTTCCAGCAGCCCTTTTCATGGTGGTGAAATATTAGTAATTGATGGGATGCTCATCCACTGGGGAATGGCTGAATAAGCTGTGGCATATGAGTATAATGGAATACTATTGTGCAATAAGAAATGAGGACTTCCAGGGTTTCAGAAAAACCTGGAAAGACTTGTACAAACTGATGCAAGGTGAAATGAGCAGAACTAGGGAAACATCATACACAGTATCAACAACATTGTATGATGATCAGTTGTGAATGACTCAGATCTTCTCAACAACACAATGATCCAAGATGAGTACAAAGGAAAATGCTATCCACATCCAGATAAAGAAATGATGGACTCAAGGGCATCTGGTGTTGCAATGGATAAAGCACTGGCCTTGGATTCAGGAGGACCTCAGTTCAAATCTGGCCTCAGACACTTGACACTTACTAGCTGTGTGACCCTGGGTAAGTCACTTAACCCTCATTCCCCTGGGGAAAAAAAGAAAGAAAGAAAGAATGAAAGAAAAAGAAAAAAGAAATAATGGACTCAATGCAGATTGAAGCATATTTTTTTCACTTTATTTTTTTCTTTGTGATCTGCTTTTTTCACAACTGGGATGAATATGGAAACATGTTTTACATGATATTACATGTATAATCTATAACAGATTTCCTACTGTTTCTGGAGGAAGGGAAGGGAGAGAGAAAATGGAATTCAAAATCTTATAAAACTGAATGCTAAAAATTGCTTTGACAGATAATTGGGAAAATAAAATACCAGTTTTAAAAGAAAATTTCTGAAAGACAAAGAAATATGAGTGGTAGAGGACAAATTGGGAAAAGAAATGAGAGTAATGGAAGAAAACAATGAAAAGAGAAGTAACGCTTGGTAAAAGAGTCACAAAAAATATCAAAGAAAATAATACGTTAAAAATCAAGACTGACTAAATGGTAAAAGAGACATAAAAATCCACTGAAGAGAACTCCTTAAAAATCAGAATAGGGAAAATGGAAAAGGGGGTACAAAATTATCTGAATAAAAGAACTCCTTATAAAGCAGAACTGGCCACACAGAAAAAAAGAGGTACAAAATTGCACTTAAGAAAATAATTGCATAAAAATTAGAATCAGACAAGGGAAAGTTATTTACTGTGTAAGACATCAAGAAACAGTAAAATAGAATCAAAAGAAGAGAAAAATAGAAGAAAATGTGAAATGTCTTATTGGAAAAACAACTGATCTGGAAATAGATCAAAGAAAGATAATATAATAATTATTGGATGACTTAAAAGCCCTCATCAAAGAAAGAGCCTAGACATCATATTTCAAGATATTATCAAGGAAAATTGCCCTGATATCTTAGATCCAAAGTGTAAAATAGAAATTGAGTGAATTCAGTGAATTCACTGATCACCTCCTGAAAGAGATCTCCAAATGAAAACTTTCAGGAATATTATAGCCAAATTATAGAATTCCCAGGTCAAAGAGTAAATATAGAAAAGGGTTATCACTGTAAGTATTGAAGTCATGAACAATGAGGACAGGGATTGAATTAGAATGAAAGGATAAAAGACATGTGAACACATTGACAAACACTGGGAAAATACCTTAGAGTCCTTTCAATTCATCTTTATATAGGAACATATAAAGGGTCTTTCTAGCTTTTAGTACTTAAAAAGATGAGAACTTTAAAAAATAGTTCACTGGTCATTTCAAGATGAAGACAGATTGCAAAGCACCATCCATACTTCTGTGAAAATATATCAGCATCACACTATTAGAACAAGAAGGGAGCTTAGAATTCAGATGGCTCAAGCCTCCCCCATCTCACCTCCCCACCCCTATTTTATAGATGAGAAAACTGAAACTCAGAGAGGGAAAGGTAAAATAGTTAACAAAATTAACATAATTATAGTAGAATTAGAAACAGAATTCAAAGCCATAGATTCTTTCTACTTTATTATTCTGCCTGCAGTTGGTAAATAATAGTTTATAAAGTACTATTAATAATAACACCTAACACTTGTATAGCACTTTAAGGTTTATAAAATACTTTATATTATCTTATGTGACCCTCACTACAATCCAATGAGATAGCTACTATTATAATTCACATTTAAAGATACAATTTAAAAAAGTTCTGTTTAGGATCTTCAGAAGGTTAGCTATCCTACCTGATATGAGTTCTCCACAAAGCCATCATGTCCAATCAACAAATATCAAAGAAGTACTTATGATATGCAAGGTGCTATGTTAAGTACTGGGGATATCAAGAAAAAGCTCCCCCAAATAGTCCTTGTCATCCAGGAGCTTTCCTTCTAATGGAAGAGGAAACATAAATCAGTACATACAAGATAAATACAGGTTACATAGAAGGCAAGCTTGGAAGGGGAGGCACACTGCTATTTTTTTAAACATTCTGATCTGAATTCTACTCTTTGATAAACTGCAACTATGGCTAAGAAAGAGTCTTTGCTAACAATCTCCTTACCTATCTTATAAAACCCAAAAAACACTCTAAATTAAGCACTTACTGCATATAGAGTCCCATATTGCCTTAAGGGAGGAGCATAATTCAGAGAAGACTGGTTTTCTAATGCCATGGAGCTTATAGTACATGAGTATATATAGAATATATCTCTGTGCATATAAATATATGCATATATAATATACAATTTATATAGTATATAATAGCATTATGATGAGTTCATATTATATACATATAATAAATGTGTGTGTATATATACACACACAAAGATCATTATAATACAGATGTAGGACATAGGCTTAAAGACTAGAAAGGGTTGAGGCTGGCTACACATAAATATCACAAAGTAGGAAAGGAGCTTGATGGAAGAAAAATGTTCTTGTTCTCTTGGCTTAGCTGATGTGCTTTCTTCCTTTTTTTTTTTAAGTGAGGCAATTGGAGTTAAATGACTTGCCCAGGGTCACACAGCTAGTAAGTGTCAAGTATCTGAGGTCAGATTTGAACTCAGGTTCTCCTGACTCCAGGGCCAGTGCTTTATCCACTGTCCCACCTAGCTGCCCTCTTGATGTGCTTTCTTACATTCATTTTTATAATAGAATCAAAACATTTTGAACTTTGTAACAAACCTAATGTGGATCATAGGCACATAGCTTTATAATCCCCATAGCTCTTTAGCAGTCTTTTGAAATGGGTTTGAAATCACAAGATCCTTGTGTATAATTTAAAATTCTAAATGTGGGTCCTAATCTTGTCCCCCCAGTTTTGGAAACTGACTAAAATCACTGATAAACGAGCTTAGGTTTTTTAAGGGTTTATTGAAAGATAGTAAAAGAAAAAGAAAGATTGAGAACAGATTTCCTATAACCTGGCAATCCTAGCCTTCCTAAACCTCCCACTTCTCAAGTTCTCTGCCACCATGCCAATGTCTCGCAGCAAAAGAGGAAGAAGCCTCTCCCCAGTGTCCTCTTCCTCCTTCATGTTCCTCCCAGAAATGGGAGGTTCTTCAAGCTGATTGGCTAGTGTCATTCAAATTCATTGGTTCACTGGACCCAAAGGTGGTCTTGATGTAAAGTTCAAAGTTTTTAGCTTCTGAGAACCTTCTTAAGTACCAGCCAGATGTGCTTACAATCTAGTACACCAGTCAGCAGTCAGTCGCTCTTCCCCAATTCAATCAGTTTAGATCAATCTCCAGGTGAACCCCTAAGTTCCATTATCTTTACACACTCGTGAGGAATTAAGCAGGGTCTAAAATGGAATTTCCAACTCTAAGTCAGAGTGAACCCACTAACAGAGAAGTTGCTCTTTGTGAATGGGAAATAGAAGTGGAAAAAGTCAATTTAGGTCTGAAGTTACTAGATAGTTGAAGCTGTTTTTTATTCCATAGAGCTTGTTGCCTCAGATGAGCAATCTCCTTCTGAAGAGGAAATATAAATTCTCATCAAGACTCAGAGAAATAGTCAAATCAGATCCTTCTTTATGAAAAAAAAAAAGCTTTGAAGGTTTATCCATTAATCTTGTGGCTAGATGTACTAAGGCGTTTGCCTTTTTAAAAGAAGTGTAGCAAAAAAAAAAAAATTAAGTCCCTGTACTTTATGCTAAAAGATAATTGGAGCACTTGGGGAACCCATACCTCTTTTCAGATGATGTGGTAGCACATCAGTTCAAGACTCCAGCTGAAACCAGAAGCTGGGAATTGAGAAAGGCTCCATAAACTTATGTCAACTTAAGTGACACCTGGCAGCTACCATGGGAGTTACAGGGAGAAATGACTGGCAGAGAACATATATGGTGAAACCAGTGGGAAACAGTCCCAGTGGTAGCAGTGAGATGACATCACCAGAAAACACGGGTGGCCTTGCAGCATCAGAGGTGTGAGTTGTCCTTCCATATGTGTACTCTGGCCACACATGGTCCCTGTATGTGCGCCTCCCCATGGGTGTTCCCTACATGTGTCCACTTTTCCCACTGTATATTTGTGGGAATGTGAGGCTCTGGTTTATGGGGGAAATGTTTTACTGCTACTTTTCTTACTATGTTATATCATTAAATGCTCTTACTTTGAACTAGCTGCTTCTAGGAAAAGTAAACACATTGTTGGGGGCTTGTGAGCTGTGATTTTTGAGTGGGTGTGGACCTGTAGTATAGCCTTTCCAGGTGGAACCAGATAGAAAGCAAATTGCCATTTGAGGTTGGTGAGGTAGATGTGAGGATCATTGTTGGTAATGGGGTGGCATTGGACTAACAATATTTTGAATATATGCCCACTTTGATAAAGAATGGGCAGCTGTTGGGGCAGCTAGTTGGCACAGTGGATAGAGCACTGGCCCTGGAGTCAGGAGGGCCTGAGTTCAAATCCGGCCTCAGACACTTGACACTTACTAGCTGTGCAACCCTGGGCAAGTCACTTAACCCCAATTGCCTCACCAAAAAAAAAAAAAGAAAAAAAAAATAAAGAAAAGAAAAAAAAGAAGGGGCAGCTGTTATTATTTTATTTTATTTTTTCACAGGGCCTGATCCAATGAATATATTTGCCTTTAAGGTATAGCCCATAAAGGGGTTGAGAAATGTTGTTGTTTGTCCTTCATTCTCCAGGAAGACCATGACATTGGGAGTTGATGTCATGACCTGCAGTGAATTGGATTTAAGTGAGACAGTACTGTGCAAAGTCCCCAGCTTCACTCTCTCCTCCAGAGCCATCTGGGTCCTGTGGCGAGATATAGATCAGGATGACTGGAGGTGGCCCCAGATGTTTGAGGCAATTGGGTTAAGTGACTTGCCCAGGGTCACATAGCTAGTAGTGTCAAGTGTCTGAACCCATATTTGAACTCAGGTCCTCCTGACTCCAGGGCCAGTGCTCTATCCCCGATACCACCTAGCTGCTCTATAAAGGGGTAAAAGGTTGGAGAGAATACATTCTATCTCATGTTCTCCCTAACAGATAACTTGAAAGTTTTTCTACATGCTTAAACACAGAATATATTTATGGGCTAAATTCCACTTCTGGTGCCACGCACTCATAGTGAGCTGACTGAGCTAGCCATCCATGGTCCCCTCTGATATCCTGGAAAGGCCAGGATGAATATGAGGAGGCATACTTGGGGCTTGTAGGAATCAAGAATAGGAGAGAGGATGTTCCAAGGTAAGATGAGGAGGTGTGGTTAGAGGGATGGAACTGGAATCAGAAAGACATTAATCTGAATGGCATTTCTGAGATTTACTGGCTGTGTGACTGTGAGCAAGTGACTTAACCTTTCTGAGTCTGAGTTATCTATAAAATGGGGATAAAAAAACCCTATTGTATACTCCTCACATGGTTGGTATTAGACACAAATGAGATGTGGTATGCAAAGGCTTTTGCAAACTTGAAAATCCTACATAAAATACTTATAATGAAAAATAAAGTCCAGCTTCACATGCATTTGGAATGTAGTAATTCAATTTAACCTTCTAAAAAAGCTTCTGAATATTATGACACATGCAAAAACCTCCCTTGAAGCAACTGAGAATTTCTAGGGATCAGATCACCAATTATGATCTCATGAGGGAGAATAAAACAGGGTGGTGACATAAAAGGAGTAGACAACTGAAATCAAGTAATCAGAAACCATAGAGCTGGAAAATTGCACTGAGCTGCATGTGCCAGAGGTCACTTGGGGTCTTGCTGTTTTATACATTGCATATGTATACAAATAGGAACATATAAATAAACACACACAAAAATATGTATGATTCTTGTGCAATAGCCTGGGAAGCCAGATCTCTGCATCTTTCTGCACGGCATGTTCACCCCAAACCGAGCCTAGGGGATGCCAGCACAGCTGCTTGAAAGGTGACAAGGTCATTTAAAAACTCGTGTTGTTCTTTTGTGGGGGGAGATTTCCATGATGTTCAGTGACCAGGGTTGTTGGCTTTTTTTCCCCCCACAAAACATCAGAATTCTCTCAGGAAGACAAAGTAGAAGGAAAGGGCTGGAATGGGTAGGGACCTTAGAGTGGGAAGGCCATCTGAAAATCTAGAGGATTTTAAAAATTAAGGAGTATACCTTACCAACCTATTTTATGAGGGGAATAAAAAGCTCTGTCTGCAATGTACTTGGGGTTAAATTTATGGCAGGATTTTCGGGCTTCTCAAACTTGTAACTCTTATTATAGAGCTGTTTATAACCCACAAAAGCATAACATACTACACTTTGTCTCATTGTTGAGAGGAATTAGCAAATGGATTAAAAATTAGATAGACCATTTGGACAGCTATGTGGTAGTGGATAGAGCAAAGGGGCTCTGCAATCAGGAAGACTCATTTGCATGGATTCAAATCTGGCCTTAGATATTTATCACCTGTGTGATCCTGGGCAAGTCACTTCATTCTGTTTACCTCATTTTCTTTAGCTGTAAAGTGATCTGCAGAAGGAAATGGCAAACTACTCCAATATCTTTGCCAAGAAAGCCCCAGATGATTTCACCAAAAGTCAGAAATGACTGAAAAATGACTCAACAATAACATACAATTTGAGTTTGAGACAATTGGTTTCCACCATGTTAGATAATCTGTTGAAAAATGAAAATCTCAACCAGACTAATATTTTTTTAAATGTGTGCTACATTATGGTAAACAAATGGCAAAATGTGGAATGAATTCACTTAATCTACTGGAATTTTTTTAGCTATCACAGGCACAGTGAAAGGCAAGATAATCAGGAAGCTAAAACTATGGAGTAACCCAGTTATTTTCACCACACAGACAAAATTCCAACTTTTGTTTTTTTATTATTTCTTTTTTTAAAATTCCCATCCTATTATATGGAAGTGCACAACCAACCGAATATGATAATAAAATAGGAAAGTATTGGAGAGACCTGCCTCTAAGAGAAGAAAATAATTTGGTTCTCCATAACTTCAGGTACTATGCATTGCAATATAGAATATAATATAAAAGCAATTCCTCTGATCTATATCAGCTCTATCTTGGAATCTGTATCATGTTTATCTCAGCTAGAGCTAAGGGGAAATAATGGTCTCTATTGCATCCACAGAGGATTATTTTTCTGCTTCTAGAATAATCTTATTCATTCTTAGTTGACAAAATGAGACTCTTAACCTTGTTTAGCTAAAGAATTTAAGTCCTGGTATATTCATGGGTGTTGCTCAAAAGGGAGGCTTGGGGTCTTGGGCCAGGCACAACAGGAACAATTCTGTGATGTGGTAGCAATGGGAATTAGTCATGTCACTGCTTCTGCGTATGGGCAAATGTATGTGTGAATATTTTTTGATGTTGGTTTTAAACATACAACAATTTTGGGAGGCAACATGGTGTGATGGATAGAATGTTGGACCTGGAACTAAAGAAGACCTGACTTCAAATTCCATTGCAACTACTTACTACTGTGGTAAAAATGAAAGTTTTTGAACAGTCAGTTAGGAGTGCTAGATGCGGAGCCAAAGGACCTGGGTTTGAATACAGTGTTGCCACTAATTTTCTATATGACTATGGGCAATTTACTCCTCCCAGGGCCTGTTTTCTCATCTGTAAAATGAAAGGCCTGCAAAACTTCACCACTAAGATACCTTCTATCTCTAAATCTTTGAAGTTCATGAGGCCAGACATGAGTCAGAGATAAAAAAGGGCAGGGGGATTGGTCATCAATTGTAGAATATGGACTTTCTGAAAGTCCCAAAAACCCTACAAAAGGATGAGAATGCCTTAATGTTATATGTAGTAAGAGAAGAAGAGAAAAAAAAGCCATTTATACAATATGTATATGCATATATATGCACAAACATGTGTATACATATATGTATATCTCTCTACATGTGTGCCTATACATACATATATGGGTTTGTGTTTCTGTGTGTATATGCATGTATGTATATATGTATATACATGTGCATATATATGCACGTGTGTATACATATGCATGTGTGTATATATGCATATACATATGTATATATATGCATATACATGTGTATATATATGCATGTGTGTGTATGTGTGTTTTTGTTTAGTTCTTCAGTTGTGTACAGCTTTTTTTTGAAACCCTGTATGGGACTTTTTTTTTTTTGCAAAGATTCTGGAGTAGTTTGCCATTTCCTTCTCTAGTGAATTAAGGCAAAGAGAGGTTAAGACTTGACTAAGGTTACATAGCTAGTGAGTATGTGAGGCCAGATTTGAACTTAGGTCTTTCTGACTCTAGGCCCAGTGCTCTACCCACCTAGAGAAAGGACAAATAATATATATCTATAACCATATCTATATCTTTCTGTTCAAAAGCAATGCTATAAATGTACTAATGGATTTAACTTCCTGTGTAGATGTGGCTAAAAAGTCCAGTGGCTGACAGTCTCTACCACATATAAATGCTGTTTAATAAATCAGTGTCACAAATTCCACTTATTGTAGACACCAGGGTTGGATTATCTCCATCTAAGAGACTGGGCAAGCTTCCGCATTGCCAGGCCAATGGGCAGAGCTTCTGGAGACAGGGTTTCCAGGGATTGTTGACATCATACTTGATAGTTACCAGTAGAGGGCTACTCCCTCTCTTCCTCTTCTCTCCCCAAGAGCAGGTTGCTAGACAAATACCCCAATGACTTTCCTCAATACCCCCATTCTCAAAGCAAAAGTTATATCCACTAGTTGGAGTCAATACAATTTCCTCTGTAATCCCCACTTCCATCCTCTAATTCATTTTGGTATATGGATGCGGGATTAGTATAATCTCTCTGGTTAGGTATCCCAAAATAAATTCTCAATGAGTTGGTGCCACCACCCATCTTTACCCCTATTTTCTTGTGGAATTTTGCAAAGTATCAGAGACATTTTGTAAATGTAACACCCCTTTAGTTCAACATTTTCCACTCTCTGTAATGTTCTCTCTTTCCTTCTGCTCCTGCTCTCCATTAAAAGCAAAAAGGACTATTCTATGTATTTCTCTTAAAGGCTTTAGCAGCTGGTCTTTAGTACCTAGCCACAGTTCAGAGCATCCACTATCACCTTTAGTGTGCTCTCTCAAAGGCCACTGATGCCGATCAGACTGACGAAAGCTACAAATGACTTCCAGCTGAAGCAAAATGAGCCCTAATCCAACTGGCTCAATCCAGGGAAAGCTTCCTGTTGGCTCCTCAAACAGACCTACTGCCTTCAGACCAGGTCTTGGTAACAGTTCAGGGAGTAGTAATGTACAGGATACGCCCTTCACATTCAACCACTGGAGAGGGGATTCAGTTAATTAAGTCCTCTTTATTGTCTTTCCAACACTAGACAGATGCATTCTCTGTCATTCTGGTATATAAATAGAGCTGGGAATGCCTCAATAACCGGATGGTGCAACTAATTTTCCCTTCCATGTTGGGTTGCCAGTGCCTTGAAAACAAACCTTCTCACACATTTAAGAAGGAATATCCAAGGCTTAGTTGATATTTCAGGTGAAGAATCCTGTGTATCCTCATTTGGCAAATTCCTTACTCCCCATGACTAAAGTCACAGTACCCAACTAAGTATTTATTTCTGATTTGAGAATATTCTCTCCCCTGGAGTTTATTGAAGTGGTAGTTTCTTTATTTTAGTTTCCTTCCCATGAAGAACTGGAAAGAAGCGGTGGATGTATTTTGTTCAAATAATTCCCCTGGGCCAACTTTGGGATTCTTAACTAGTTTAAGTACAAAACTTTTGTGTAATGGGACTGGGATGGAAATTGCCAAGCAAATCCTTTGGATTGTGGCTCACAAACAGTTCTGCCTGATTTGTATAGTCCATGGGAGGGTCAGCTCCCAGCAGGATAAAGTAGAAGACTAGTGTGATTGTAATGAATGAGTCAGGAGCCCCTGAGAAATGATATCGTCCATTCATCAGCTTGGGGGCAGGGTCACACCTCTCCACTGCCTCAGACATGGAGTTACAACCCATTTATTTCACAAGACTGTGTCTTGTCTCCCTATCTGGACTATAAACTCCTGGAGGGGAGGCATTATAACTAACATCTCTTCAATTTAAGGTGGAAATTCTCAACTGATCAAGTAGTTTAGTATTAGAAACACAGGACAACTTATTAACTTAATTTTTCACCCTACCAACATTTGTTTGGCAGGGTACAGGTATAGCCTCAGAGGTTATTGGATTATAAAGATAGAGCTGCAAGAGACTGTAGAGATCATTTACTCCAGCCCAATCATTTCAAAGATGAGGAACTGAAAATCTGACAGATTGAGTCATTTTATTAATGTTACATATCTAGTAAGTAGGTAAGTGGGGACTTGAACCAAGGACCCCTTATTTCAAATCCAATTTTCTTTCTACTACACTATATTTCTGTTAACATCAATTTTGATATTGTTGGGGGACCAGCAAACTCTAGTCCAAGAAACTCCTGGGTGAGGAAACTTCCTCTACCAATGTTTATTGACATTTGCTCTTCCAGTTATGGCATTAGAAAGTTGTGAGATTTGCCTGGGAGGGATTAAGGTATCTGTTTGGGATCACACAGCCAGGATGTGCTAGTGGCAGAACTTGAACACAGGTCTTCTTGACTCTGAACCTAGCTTTCTATCTTTTGGGTTATGCTGCCTCTCTAATAATGTTGCTTTCTATTAAAATATTGATATTTATTATTAGTAGTGATTAGTAGCGCTTACCCTCTGAGATAATTTCCAATTTATCTTGTATATATCTTGCTTATACTTAGTTATTTACTGGCCATCTACCCACATTAGACTGTGAGCTCCATACGGGCCTCAAAAATGAGTATGTTGCGGAAGGTAGGGGAGGGTGTAGTGAGTGACTGAGAGGGCCTGGGAGAGAGAGGGGTGGGAAAAGGAGTTGTACAAACTCTCCTTGGCAAAGATTCTGAGGTCTAAATCGGGTATGGATCAGTAACTCTAGACCATTAGATTCCCATTGTCTTTACCTGATAACATTCAAGTAGACCTACTGTACAGGGTATGTGAAAGTGAAGAATGCTCTGAAGCATGAAGGAATTCTCAGAAGGGATTACAGAATCACAAGATTTTAGAAGTTGGAAGAAACCTTATAAATCATTTACTCAAGCCCTCTAAATTTACAGATGAAGAAACTGATTTCTAAAGACATGAAGTAGTTTACCAGGAGAATCCAAGCCTTCTGACTCCCAGGACAAGATATCCAATAAAAATATATGAACTAAAGGCAAATCCTATTTCTATTAGGTCTTCAGTGCCTTCTTAACTTGGTTTGTCAGCTGAGGTAGTGAGTTTTCCATGTATTCAGCCAGAATAAATAATTCAAGTGAGAAAGATTTTTTTTTTTTTGGTGGGAGAGCAGGAAGTGTTTACAAATTGAGGGTTAAGACCATTGTTACCAATAATTTTCCTGATTAGACTGTTTTGATTCAACTGACTGGTCAGTTAAATCAAACAATGACCAACCTGAATCACAACTGATTTGTCTGAATTTTTACTAAATCAACCATTTTGGATTGTCCTAAGGATATGTTGCTTTTGTGTGATGTCACCTCAGTCTTTTTAGTATTCTAGTACTTTCAAAAGTTCTACAGTCTCTGGGGTTTCATATAAATGACATTTAAAAATCCCAGAGAGGATTGGATGGGAAGATGCTCAGTTCTTGGCTTTCTATTTCCTCAGTGAAATTCATCTTCTGATTTTTAAAAGAAGCTCTAAATTTTTCCTAACTGGAGCAAGAGGCTGACTGAATTTCAGGGCAAGTAGTGAGCTTGGGATGGGAAGATCTGACAGTTTTCTTGTTTATGAATGAAGCTTTATATTAAAACGTGGCAATCATGGGGAAGGGCACATCTAGTACCAAAGTGATTTGAGCCCCTGGATCCCCAGATGACTGTCTTTCAAGCATTTCTCTTCCATACAAAAACAAACTGGGACTAGATTAAGTGCTGGGCACTCGCATTACAAATGATACTCGTAATCTGGATTTCTCATCATGCTGCTTCTGCCAAGTCCAGACACTTGCCAAGGATGATTTAACTCTTTTGAGTGTCAAACTGACCTTGTGCCTTGGGGATGGGGATGGGAAGCAGTTTAATTGAATGAGTATTGTTTTCTTGAAAACGAAAATATTTGGAAATTTTTCAAGCACTCTCTTGATGTGTTTTCCCCTCATTCCCAATAATTAAAATCTGTAGCATACATAAACACACAGAGGCAATTGGAATTATGTGAGCCTGGGGCTTGTAGAACTTTCAGACTTTATATTGGGCAAACACTTTTAAGGAACATTTTACAGGTGGGTGGGAGGAGATGGAAAGACACGGATTAGAAGGATTTAGTCAGCAAAATGAAATAGGACTGTCCAGTCTTGTTAATGCTAGGCTTCTAGCTGAATATATTCTTTACTACCCCAAGAACAAGTCGCCTACAGTGACAGGGTTGGGGAGCGCAGAATGAAATATTGTCTCGGCCTTGGATCTGCAAACTGGAGAGCACTTAAAAATAAAACCCTAAGTTCTCCTAAATATGAGTAAGCACAAGTAATGAGCTCTAAATGCCTTCGTGTCACTGCACTGTTAGGCTGGTAAATATAATTGTTGTGGGGATAATGGCACCAAATCTCTGTAGTCCTCATTAAGGTAATTAGAAGGGGTACCTAATCACTGCTGTGATTAAGATTTTCTCCCTTTATATGTTGGGTAGAATTGAATACTCTGTGGCTAAAAGGTTTGGTAAAATACTATGGAAGCAGTTGGATATTTATAGTTTCTCATTATTGCTTTAAAAGGAGGGAAGGCGCCCAATGTGCCTGAGCTCCACCATGGGCTTCCTCTCAGTCAAAGCACTGATTGTTCTGTACAAAGGAACAGAGTCACATAAGGAGGCAAATATCCAGGCAAGAGATTACTAAGAATCTCTCTTTGGCCCCAATTGGTCATTGCATGGGGTGGTGGGGAAGCTTCCCAGGCTCTCCTTTCAAGGCATAGTACTTAACCCTCTTTGGCAGTAACAGTGTTCCTGATGTTGGGGTGCCAGAAAGAATGCTCATACAGTAGGATGGGATTGTTCTTGGCCTCTCCAGAATTAACCCAGGATGGGTTAGACCATTTGACAATGGCCTTTCCTCTACTTTGCACCCCTCTGATACACTAATCATGTACTATTTTTTGATGTAGTGATTTATGTATGTCATATATTCCTACAAGATGGTGAGATCAATGAGGTCAGGCACTCTGTGTGAGGGGCAGCTAGGTGACTCAATGGAGTGCTGAACCTGCAGTCAGGAATACCTGAAGTCAGCTTTGTCCTCAGACAGATCAGGGAACTGTGAGATCATTTATTCCATTCCCTTGCTGTGGAAAAATAATTTTAAATATATCAAAAAGTTGCCATCCAACCTTGTCTTAAAGACTTTCAATGAAGGTGAACCCAATAGATAAATAAGGCATAAATTAAGTACTTCAATGTGTGCCATTCAATGTGGTAAATACTAGAGATAGAAATGCATCTTTCTTTCAAATATTTCCTTTTGAAATAGTCATGCCAGGTTAGAACTCCCAAATCAGAGGAGGGCCTACAGGACAGAGACATCTTCAGGATGAGAATGCTATTTATGTTGGGATAGAAAAGCCCTGAGAATCAGAAGCAGGGAGAAAAGAAAAATTAACAGGGATGGCCTAAGCTTTTCCAGAAATAATAGTGCCAGGTGAGGATTTACCTAGAGGTCAAGGGACCTTCTGACATTGTTCGTTTGAATTTTGTGTAACCCCAGTTATTAGGATTTTTTTCTTGATCTCAAGATTCAAGTTATCTTTTTTTATCCCAATTTCCACCTACTTCTGTCCTGTGGGACCAAGTAAAACTAGTCTAATTCCCTTTCCACATGACAACCTTTCAAATACTTGAAGAATGCTATCATGCCCCCTGTCATGGGCCAGGCCTGACACAGGATGGCCCCTGATAGATTAGGTCTGAAATTAGAATGAAACCAGCCAGGTGTAATCCATCTAAGGATTAACAAACAATTTATTTAACTATAGCAAGGAAAGGCCATCAAGAGCAGGTCATACAAGATAGTCACCCAAGATAAACTAAAAATTTAGTTTCATGCTACTGGTCTGTGGACACAAATGCCTTGTGTCCTGGCTATTTTGTACTTAGACCTTCAAGAAACTAAGTTAATGTCTGAGTCTTAATCCCCTGAGCCAATTAAATCCTTAAGAGGCTTTCAATGCTTTTTTTTTTTTTTTTTTTTGGATGAGGCAATTGGGATTAAGTGACTTGCCCAGGGTTACACAGCTAGTAAGTGTTAAGTATCTGAGGCTGGATTTGAACTCAGGTCCTCCTGACTCCAGGGCCAGTGCTCTATCCACTGCACCACCTAGCTGCCCCTGCTTTCAATGCTTTTTAAAGAAAAAAACTAGCCCAATTTGCATTAGAGGAGTGAGCAACACATTCTTTTTAATTCTTTTCTGAGCTAAACATCCTAATTTCCTCCACTGATCATTACATTCTATAAATGTGGTCCTTCCTTTTTCCTGGTATTCTTTCTCTGGATGCTCTCCAGCTTCTTTACATCTCCCTAAAATGTGTCATCTAGAACTGAACCCAATACTGCAAATGTGTTCTGATCAGGGCAGAGTATAGCAGGGCTATTACTCATGTCTTGGACACTCTGTCTCTCAGTGCAGTCTAAAATCACATTAGCAAAAATCAGCTCAAATGAGATAATGTATAAAGCATTTAGCTGGCATATAGTAGGTGCTTTTAGAATACTTATTACTTTTCACTTCACCTTCTCAATATTAGTTTATTTGGCTACTATATCATCCAAAAATAGTTGGTTAAATCAAATCAAATTGAATTAAAATAATTCTCTGGACAGTCTAGATTTTCATAAATGAGAATCATGCCTGATCAATTATTTCCCAGTAATCAAGTTGTCCTCTTTTGGTTCTTATGATTTCCTCCACCACAAAATTATGAATCCCAAAGATATTGAGGTCCCTCCTCCTTACCTCAGAGACACTTCAGAAAAGACTTTTCCTTTCAGAATTATTTGAATGTCCATGTCAAGCACACTCTAGAATTTGAAATAGTACCAGATTTGAGGTTAGAAAACATAGGTTCCCAACTAACTTCTGTTACCTAGTACCTTATTCAAATTACTTTGTCTCTATGGGATTCAGTTTCCTAATTTATAAAATGAGGGGGTTAGATTAGATGACATCTAAATTCTATTCTGACTCTATATCTATGATCCTATAAACATGGGACTCTAGGTTTCCAAATAAATCTGGCATTTATTAATGTATTCATTTACTCATCTATTCATTGTTTGGGAATTTATAAGGTATGCCAGTAACTTATAAGGACCATGGTGTGAAAGTATTCTAATAGAGGAGATATGGTATATGACCTTAAGTACCATATCAGTTCATCTCTTGCTTTTGAGATCAACCTACATTTGCTAGACAAATCATTTTTCCATTTCCCTCTCAATATGTTTTGCAATTTATTATTAGGTTATAAATGAGACATAGTGTTCAAAATATGGAAGGATCTTCTATCACTTGGTTTGATCCCACAATATCTAGAAGATTGTGTTCAGAGTTGGGCACCATGTGTTAAGAAAAACATCGACAAACTGAAATATATGCAAAGAGGAACAATTGCGAGGCAAGGGTGACAGTAGACTAACTCATACAAGTTTCAGTTGAAGGAACTGGGGTATTTAACCTGAAGAAGAGAAGACTTGGGGATGATTTTTTTTCAAATGTTTAAAGGGCTATGACAACAAAAGAGGGATTGGACTTGTTCTGCTTGATCCCAGAGGGCAGAACTACCTAGTAAAACCCCTCAGCTTAATGAAGCTATGTGGGGGGATTTTTTTTTTGGGGGGGGGAGACTTTTGTATGTGAGAATAATGTGGGGCAAGTTTGGAAAATTAGAATGCTGCCAGATTGGTGGAGGATCTTACATGTGTGAGAATCAGACATAATCAAGATGCCTTCCAGGCTAAAGCTTATGGAAGACTTACTTTAACACATACACCTTTTGAGCATATACAAATTGATTATATCACAATGCCTAAGGCAGGGAATTCTAAGTTTTGTCTTGTTATAGTTGATCAACTCACTCGGTGGGTAGAAGCTTTTCAACATTCCTGAGCCACAGCTGCCTTGGTTGCCAAAACCCTCCTTAAAGAAATAGTCCCTTGCTTTGGCTCACCAGCCCACATTGATTCTGACAAAGGCGCACATTTTACTGATTCTGTTTTATCCCAAATTTACTCTTTCCTGGGAGTAACTCCAAAGTTCCATACACCCTACCACCCACAAAGCTCAGGCCAGGTGGAACGTATGAATAAAGAGCTTAAGAGCATGATTGGCAAATTGTGCACTGAAACTCATTTGAAGTGGCCTGATATTCTACCCTTGGCCCTGTTCTATTTGCACAGCAGGCCAAGAGGAAAACTACATATATCACCTTTTGAGATGCTTTTTGGCCATCCCCCTATCCAAGCAAAACCTTTTTCCCCAGTATATACATCTTTGGTAGGAGGAGGTACCTCTGTTGCTTCCTATATACAGGAATTACAAGCCAGGCTATGAGAACTCCACTAGGCAGGAGCAGCAGTACAGGCTGGTCCCTTGGACTTCTCCTTACATGATTGGAAATCAGGAGACAGTGTACATATCAAAAATTTTCAGCAGACTAGTGGGACCCAGCCAGCTTGGGAATGTCCTTTCCAGGTATTGCTGACAACTCCAACTTCCATCAAAATTGGAGAGAAGGATTCTTGGATCCATTGCTCCCATGTAAAACCAGTCCCAACACTTGATGAGTAATGCATTTATGGAAATTATGTAATAATGAATAATAATTTCAGTTCGAATGTTATATAAGGGTTTCTTTTTTATGCTATTGTATCTACATTTTAAAATCAATAGTATAAGTTTATTTTAATAGAGATTTTCATTCTTTTTAGATTGTGTTTTAAGCCAGTTTGAATTTCATTGTCTTTTATTCTTCCATGTGTATTTTGTTCTATTCATCTATCTCTCTATTTTTGAACCAATGCAATATGGTCTTGATTTCATACAATATCAAGTCTGGAAGTATTATTCTCCCATATTCTAAATTGGTTGTTTTTCCAACTGATTATTTGATCAAATCATATAAAGTATTTCCTTGGTAAATTGATTACCATGACAAGTATAAATTAATTATAGAAGTACTATTTTTACTAAATTTTTAAAAAGTTATTATTTGGAATTATTGCATATTGTATCTTACATTCTGAGTCAAAGCAAATTCACATTTTTTGTGGTCATCATTATCCTCAATTAAATCCATGTGAGACTTGGATTATGAGAACTTACCATTTAAAACATTAATTGCCTTCATTCTGAGTTACCAGATGCCAGTTGGACAAGATGACAACCGATCACAAGAGGGATACTTACAAGAACAGACATTGAACTGTCACAAAAGGGGAGACACACATGAAGTCCAGGTAGTGCACTGCCTTGGGAAAGGCCAGGAGAATGGCCATTGGCAAGAGTCAAGGTTGGATTCTCTTGTTTTAATTTTCCCCTGCATAGCACAGGATGGCGGGCTATGCCATCTCATTTTACGCCTGACTTTGATTCTCCCTCTTATATGCCTGATGTCATAGACACCTCAGTTCTATGCATCTGATTAAGCCTGACTCAGTTTCCCCTCAACATACTGCATTGACTGTCTGTAGATCTATGAAGTTTGTCAATGCATATTTCTCTTATTTCTCTGTTCTTTTATGGTAACCCCCATAATTATCTCAGGCGTCATGATAAATATGATGTTGGATTTGGCCTTGACATCTGCTGCCAGTTATATTAGATCCTTTAATTTCTCATAATGGCATGAGGATAATCAGCAGATGATGCAAAAAGTGATGAAACAAAGGTAAAAATTATTTTCTAAATTCCTATCACAATAGTCTTCTCAATTTATTCTCCATAGGGGGAGTGTAGTAATATTAAGTTTTAGAGAATGTTTCAATTTTTGTTTTTATTATATGTTTCATGTGTAATAACTGGACAATAATTATAAAATCTCTAAAAGATTCTGAATTTCCTTAGACATCTTTTTGAGAAGTCTCATTGTTTGATTTGGTTATTGACAAAGCTATTTAAAGTTATGTTAAGATAAATTTTGTAGGAAACTTTCCATCTGATTACCAGTATCTGAAATACCTGAGAGACTTTACAACCACACCCAGAACTCTACAGCTGAGGCTTGTTAGTTGATCATCAGCAACCACACCTGAAAGGCTTTCATTCCACAACTACACCCAGAGGACATCCCAAGAATCATCTGAGAAAAGACTTCCAGTGACTTAAATGGACATTTTCCTGTTTTCCTTTTCCCCACTGTATACACTGTTTATAATGTCCACTTACTAAAGGGGAGTGCCCCCTTTAGTTTTTCTGTTTGTAATGTCCCCTCAAGTCTGGCATTGGAGAGTACATTACGGACAGAGTTAAGCAAATGGAAAGATGAGTCAAGCACTTTTCTGAGTTGTACACTATCAGAAATTCTATCACAGAATCAGCTTTAAACATCATGGAGTCCTTCCCTGTACTACAGAAGTTGAACAATGTACACACACTTGAGGAACTTGAGGATGCAATTAGCTCCCTAAGATGTGGAAAACCTGGTGCAGACGGTATCACAGCTGAATTGATCAAAAGCTCTAAAAACGTTCTCTTAAAACCTTTGCATGAATGGTTGTGCCTGTGTTGGAAAGAAGGTGAAGTGCCACAGGATATGCATGATGCCCATATAGTTACTCTATAAGAACAGTGGAGACAGGAGTGACTGTAACAACTACAGAGGAATTTCACTTCTCAGCATCGTTGGGAAGATGTTTGCCAAGGTCATTTTGCTTAGACTGAACTTGCCGACTGTGTTTACCCTGAATCACAATGTGGCTTTCGAGCAGGGAGGTCAACTATTGATATGATTTTCTCACTTCGCCAACTACAATAAAAGTGCAGAGAACAAAGAAAACCCCTCTTCATTGCCTTCATAGACCTGACCAAAGCATTTGCTATGGTTAACAGAGGTCTTTTCGAAATTCTTTCAAGAATTGGTTGCCCTCCTAAACTCCATAGCCTGATTTGCTCCTTTCGTTGCAACATGCAGGGTGTCATACAGTTTGAAGGCAACACCTCTGAAGCATTCAGCATAAAGAGCGGAGTCAAGCAAGGATGCATGCTAGCTCCCATGCTGTTTGGAATTTTCTTCTCCATGCTGTTACATCATGCTTTTGTTTCGTCATCTGATGGCTTCTATCCGCATTTCCAGTTGGAAGGAGGCCTGTTCAATGTTTCACATCTGAGATCCAAAACCAGAGTGAGAGGTAGCACCTTTAGAGACCTGCTTTTTGCTGATGATGCCGCACTTGCCTGTCACTCAGAGCGTGAATTGCAGAACTTAATGGATTGCTTCTCCCAAGCTTGCACGGACTTTGGCCTAACCATTAATCTTAAAAAGACAAAAGTCATGTGTCAGAGTGCTATGTCGCCTCCATTGATACACATTGGTAGCTACCAGTTGGATGTCATAAGCCAATTCTCATCTCTTGGCTCTATTGTCAGTGACAATTTGTCACTTGATTCTGAGATCAATCAGAGGATTGGGAAAGCTACTTCAACCATGGCTAAGCTTGCCAAGTGTGTCTGGGCAAACAGTAAACTGACAAGATGAACTAAATTTGCTGTCTATAGAGCATGTGTCCTGAGTACCTTACTGTATGGCAGCAAAACATGGACTACGTATACTAGACAAGAGAAGAAGCTTAACACCTTCCACATGCGCTGCCTTTGGCACATCCTTGGCATTTCTTGGTCAGATAGGATCACCAACACAGAAGTGCTCCAATGCATGCAACTTCTGAGCATCTACACGCTACTGAAACAAAGACAGCTGCGCTGGCTCGGTCATGTGCACCGCATGCAAGATGGGCGGATTCCTAAAGACCTACTCTATGGTGAGTTAGCCCCAGGCCAAAGACCTGCTAGATGCCCCCAGCTTCCCTACGGAGATGTATGCAAGCGAGACTTGAGGGCTCTGGGAATAGACACTGGCAGCTGGGAGGAGATGGCCAAGGACTGTGCCCGATGGAGTTCAGTACTCAGGAGCAGCTTGCAAGCAGTTGAGATGGGCCTCCAAGCTCTGGAGGAAGAAAAATGAATGAGATGCAGGAACCGATGGGCAACAGAGAGCACGGTTTTTCCAATGTCCTCGTTGCAGCAGGAGCTGTGGCTCCCGTATAGGACTGCACAGCCACACTGTGGCCTGTGGCTCTTCAAGGTGCTGATCCATGGTCATCCACGACTGGCAGAAGCCTACTACTATAATGTCCACCTCTTTAGCCTCTGTTAATGCATAGCTCAATTTCTTTTCTCTCTTTTCATTCCCTTTACTTTGTTAGTCATAAGTATATGTAATGTTATTGCTTCATGTAAGGAAACAATGTTTCTTCATGAATCCCAGGGGGGAGTATGAGAATCAGGGTGCCACCCCCTGCTGAGAAAGGCATTGTGAATACCAGGGCAATGCCTCCCTGAAAAGAAAGCATGTTATTAGTGTCCAGAAGCTGCCTGGCATCCAGAAGTTATGTCTTTTCATGGACCACCTGTAAGTCATGTCAATCAATGGGTCAGCCAATTAACTTGGAGCTATGTGTGGGGACCACCCCTCTTTAGGTCCCACAGGAAACTTCCATTGGAATGCACAGAGGATTGGCCTTTTTGTTCTGGGACCACCTTGTGGTGGGAGAAGCAGGCAGGGTAGACAGATCTCCTAACTTTCAGAACTTCATGTGTTCTCTTTAGAAGTGTGGATTGCTAGGTGAAGGTAGCTTTCTCTCTCTCTCTCTCTCTCTCTCTCTCTCTGTCTCTCTCAGCTAACCCTTAATACACTTTAATAAATGCTTAAAAGCCTAAATTGTTGCTGAATTTATCAGTAAACTTAGCTAATTCTATCCCCCCACACACAAACTGGGGGGGGGACAGATAAGGTGACAACACATTAGATTTTTTTTTTTTAGTGAGGCAATTGGGGTTAAGTGACTTGCCCAGGGTCACACAGCTAGTCTGAGGCCAGATTTGAACTCAGGTACTCCTGAATCCAGAGCCAGTGCTCTATCCACTGCGCCACCTAGCTGCCCCAACACATTAAATTTTACCACAATTTTTTTGTTTTTGGCGGGGCAATGGGGGTTAAGTGACTTGCCCAGGGCCACACAGCTAGTAAGTGTCAAGTGTCTGAGGCCGGATTTGAACTCAGGTACTCCCGAATCCAAGGCCGGTGCTTTATCTACTGCACCACCTAGCTGCCCCCCCACATTAGATTTTAAACATCACACATGCCAAGCTGAGTAAATTTCTTTCTCTAGAGAGACATTTGACTTTCTTAAGCAGGGATGTGATGTGAAGATTAGAACAACTCTGATTTCTTTGTTATATGAAAATTACTCTGAAAAATTTGTGTAGGAATGTACTGCAATAAAGAAAAACTGATGTTAGGAAGACCAGATAGGAGGCTGTAGCCATTGTTTAGGTATGAGGTTAAGAGATTTCATCTGGAATAATGGCAGTGGATTAACCATTAAGGAATGGTTCCCTAATACACTATAATGTATTAGGGAAGAAGAAATAATGAGATGTGCCAGAGGGTAAAGGAAAGATAGGAGTCAATGATGATGTTAAGGTTTCTGGTGATGGTGCCCCCTAACAAAAGAAAAATCATTGAGGAAAATATTATGAGTTTTGTTGAGATGATGCAGGGTCATCCAGATACAGATGTCTCATAGGCAGTTGGAAATGCCTGTGGATTCAGTGCTCAGGAGAGAGAATAGAGTTTGAAATATGGATATTGGAATCATCTGAATAAAAGTTATAATTGAAGTATCGTGGTTGAGGTCACTGAGAAAAGATAGCATTTAGAAAAAGAAGAGGGTTGAGTACAGGGTCTTCACAGATATCTATGTTTAAAGGGCATGGAGAAATAGAAGGAGACTGAAGAAAATGGGGTCAGAATATATCTAGAGAGCTGGAAGGAGAATTTCATAGGATTATATAGATTTAGGACTGTAAGGAAACTTTAAAATGACCAAATCCAGTATCCTCATTTTATAGATGAGGAAAATGAGGCACAGAAAACTGAAGTAATTGGCTTAGGGTAAGTATAAAATGTAGGATCTTAAACAACTTCTTCCTGGCTACATGTCCATTGCTCTATATACTACACCAGTGTTTTCCATTTAGTAGATGGTAGTCTAAGAGATTTGCAAAAATAAGGGATTTACACTAAAATTTATTTAATTTTAACTTAAACAGTAAATAACTGCCCAGTTATGTTACAAATACATTTTCCCTCTGTCACAACAAGTATATGCATTATTTGAAATATTATAGGTTTGTTTCTGAAGTGATTCAAACCCATCATGATTTTATACATAATGATTTGGGTGTTGGTGCACTTATTACATCACTCTAAGCACTTCTGATTAAGGACAATCTGTTCTTGCAATTTTTCAATCTGTCGTCAAATTGTTTCCAAACCATCAAAAGAGTTCAACATTTGAGTGTAAACTGATTCCCAGCAGATGGTCTGACACTCACAAGTACCCTCATTTGTGTTCTGTACACTGTACCAGAGTAACTCCATTATTCATCTCTATTACCCTGTAATTGTACCCCATCAACTATGTAATCATGTGATCAAGATGTTCTGAACATTTACTTTCCACCAGGACAAACTGTTTGAAAACTGTTTGAAAACCATGATAACTTGACATGGACATTAAAAGCCCTCTTAAAATCAGTATGGATGATTACAAATGTTCTATTGAAACAATTCTTATACTGCCTCCCATTGCAATACTAAGATTTTATTTTTAAATTTAAACATCCTCTGATTAGATTAGTATTCTTCAATCTGGAAGATTTTCAAATAAACTGGTTGACTTAACTGGTCAGTAGAGTTTCTTTGAGATTGAATCTGGTATACCAGTGGTGGAAGAGAAGAAATTTACATCTCTATGTTCCTTTCAACACTGTTGACAGCTTCTTCCTTATTGCTATCCTCTTCCTTTGGAATCCGTGGTGTAGTGCAGTGGTTCCCAATGCTTTCCCCACCGCAAACTTTCAGCAACAACAAATGTGTCATAAACCCTTATGGTAATTTAATATACTGCTCATTATTACTTTAGATTTATTCATTAGCGTGTATACTAATAGAAATGATAACTTTTGCCTAAAATATTCCAAATTAAATTTTCTATCATGTAATTATAATTATACCTATAGTTATGAAAAGAGTCAATATATTCTTCCACATAATATGTGAATATTAAACTAGAGGATATGTGAGGAGAGGAACAACTTGAAAGGGAGAGATTGAAAACACAAGACAGAGTGAGGATGATTGAAGGAACAAAATCCCAGAGGACGTGGGAGCGAATGGTATCTTAAGGACTGGTAGGAGATTTAGCTTTGGCAAGAAAGAAGGATGTCTGGGGCAACTAGGTGGTGCAGTGGATAGAGCACCGGTCCTGGAGTCAGGAGTACCTGAGTTCAAATCCGGCCTCAGACACTTAATACTTACTAGCTGTGTGACCCTGGGCAAGTCACTTAACCCCAATTGCCTCACTAAAAAAAAAAAAAAAAAGAAAGAAGGATGCTCTTCATCACAGACAATAGCATAGGAGAAAAGAAGGTACATTATATAGAGAGAGACATGAGGGAAACTGGGGGTGCTTATGTCTAATTTCTTCTGTGTTATCAGTAAAGCAGGAGGTGAGCTCACCTGCTGAAAATGAGAGGAGTCAAGGTGTTGGGTTTGGGGCTTGAAAAACGTATTAAGTTGTACCCAGCATTCTTCTCTGTTTGGGCACATAAATTTTTTTATAACCTAATATGTTTTTCCTACCCAGAAATATTTGTATTTCAGGTGAACTGATGGAGAAAGTAATGATAAATGCAATCAATTGAATAGTCAATCAATAAGCACATATTAAACACTTATTGTGTACTAGGCACAAGAGTAACCTTGCTCAATAAACTCCAGTGTCTCCCTATTACTTCCAGGAGAGAATATAAAGCCCTCTGTTTGGCACTTAAAGGTCTTCAAAACCTGACCCCTTCCTCTAATTCTACAAGTCAGTAACTTTTGGTTTCTATTTGGGAGCTAGTATCTTCTTTCTACCCCTGTAGAATGAATGACATTTTCACTATAATTCAATAAACATTATTAAGTATTAACTATGTTGAAAGTATAGTGTTATGCATTGGAGAAAATGGAAGAACAAACAAGAAATCCATACACAAATGGTGCTTACAATCTCTGACATACACACAAATAGCTATAATACAAAGTATGGCATAAGAAAGGGACGATCTTTGCAATTGGGTGAAGGAAAGTGGAATATGGAGATATGTTAGACTGATAACAATGGGAAGCCTAAATATAGAGTACCCAGCTACCTTTTTCATCTCTAGCATAAGGGCAAACCAGATAGAGAGTGCAGTGACTTAACTCTGAACAAAGCAGGACCTGGGAGTCCTGCCCACTAAGAAATGCTTAGAAAGCATTTACTAAGTACATACTATATACCAGGGACTGTGCTGGGATATCAAGAAAGACAAACAGTCCCTGCCCTCAAGAAGCTCACATTCGAAAGGGGGAGATAATATGGAAATAAACTGATACATATAAGATATATACAGAATAGATGGAAGGTAATCTTAAAGAGGAAGACACTGTGGGGGCAGGAGATAGGAAAGGCCTCCCATAGAAGGTAGCTTTTGGAAACTAATGAAGGAAGGGAAACTAAGAGGCAGAGGTGAAGAGGGATAGTGATTTAGGCATGGGTAATTGCTAGTACAGTGGTACAGAAATGTACAAGACATATTTGAGGAAAAGGAAGTGAGCCAATGTGGCTGAATCATAGAGTATGTGGGACAGGAAGAACACCTAAGAGGCCTAGAAAGGAAGAAAGGGTCCTAGTCACAATAGACTTGAAATGGCAAAGAAGACTTTATATTTGATCTTGAAGGCAATAGGAAGTCAATATAGTTTATTAAATAAGTATCCCCAGTGCTTAGCAGAGTACCTATTGCAAAGGGTGAAATTTGAACTGAGTCTTTGAGGAAGCCAGAGAAGCTAGAAGCAGGGCCAGAGTACTGATATGGCCCTTGGGCTAATCATAGAAGGATGATTAGTAGCTGTTCCCTTCAAGGAAGAACTCAGGGGAATTCCACCATAGAGAAACCCAAAGTTTCCATCATGATAAAGTGGGGAAAATACTGACTGTGTTCAGAAGACCTGGATTCATAGTCTGCCCTTCAGTTACTCCATTTGTCATGTTGAGCAAGTTACTGAACTTCCCTGGGCCTCAGTTTCTTCATCTGTAAAATGACTCTGCTTCTGACTTTCTACCCTGTCTCAGTAGAACTTCCCTCATAGCTTCCTTTTCCTGAAATATCCCTCTGTCACTGCTGTCTCCCTTACCCTGTTGTTGAGTTCCTTCTGTAGTCATCATTTTGGGGAGAGACTGAGGCCAGCCAAACTTCATCCCCCTCCTGGTTCTGGTTCAGACTCTCTATACTTCACTACCATGGCTCTATGAGGGTCCCTTCTCTTTTCTTTCACTGCCTTTTCAGTTTCTATTTTGTTTTGTCTTTCTCTATTAAAATGACAGGTCCCTGGGGGGCAGTTAGGTGTCTCAGTGGATAGCGCATCAACCCTGGAGTCAGGACGACCTGAGTTCAAATCTGGCCTCAGACACTCGTTAGCTATATGATGCTGAGCAAGTCACTTAACTCCAATTCCTTTTTTAAAAAAAGTCAGGTCCTTGAAAGCAGATCCTTTTTTTTTTTTTTGCTTGTATTTACCTCCCTAGCACTTAGTGTGGCACATGGTAAATGCTTAATAAATGGTTATTCCCTTGTTACCTTGTTATAGGTAGAGTGTCCTACAGCAATCCTGGTAATGAGTAGTGTCCTCTACTAATTAGCTCATGCACACATGAGACAACCTTAGCAAGAGGTTACCTGTATACCTTTTCTAAAGCTGTCCCATACGACATTATTACACCACAGACTCCTGCATTTTCTTTTCTGGGATGTAAAAGTTTTCTTTGTTCTCATTTTAATCTCCACTCTCCCCTTTTGCTGATCTTATATTTCTTATCTCTTTGTCCTTGTTTCATTTTTCAAAACATTCTCATATATCTGCCACTACCAGGCTCTAATTCAGTTTTCTCAGCTATGCATTCATTTATTTAATATAGTATTAGTCCTCTAGGTTTATTTTCTAGTAGAATATATAATCCTTTAGGAAGGGATTCTCTTCTTGTCTTCTCTTGTCCTCCCCCCCCCGCCCCCCGCCCGTCTCCTCTCCTCTGCTTTTGTCTCTGTTTCCATTTCTGTCTTTCTATCTCTCTCTGTCCATCTTTCTCTGTCTCTGTCTGTCTTTCTCTGTTTGCCTTAGTGTTCCAATTTTCCAGAAAAAGTCCAGAGACCATAGAAGTACTTAATAATACTTTTGAAATTAAATTAAACTTCCATGTAGGCAAGTTATGAACTAAGACTTATTAGAGAGCTGTCATTCAAAGGATGGGACTCATTGTGAATTATCTTCTTCTGGGTCCTATGAAGAGATTTGCATTTTGTTATTGGATGAAGTTCTTACTTAAATCTTGTCATGAATTCCATGCCATCTTTTCAGCTGATATTGTATACCTTGTATATCCGTATGCTTTCATCACTAAGTCCCAACAAAAGACTTCATGGAGGATTTGAGTCATAAAAAATGGATAGATTTTAAGCAGTTACAGATCAAAAGGCAGAGAGAGTGTTCTAATAGCAGTACAGTTATGGAAGTAGGGATGTAAAGAATATATAGCAGACAGTTCAATCTGGCTAGAGTATAATGTATATGGATTAGAATGAGATGGAGCTGGATAGCTAAAAAGGTCCCAAATGGAGCAGCTAGTGTCACAGTGGGTAGAGTGCTGGGCCCAAAGTTAGGAAGATCTGAGATCAGATCTGGCCTCAGACACTTATTAATTATGTGACCCTGGGCAAATCGCTTAACCCTGTTTGCCTCAGTTTCCTGACCTGTAAAATGAGTTGGAGAAGAAAATGACAAACCACTCCAGTATCTTTTCCAAGAAAACCCTAAATTACAAAGTCAAACATGACTGAACAACAACAACAACAAATGTTAGTCTGTGGAGTTTAGACTTTATTTAATAGGAAACTTGTGCCATTGAAAGTTTTTGAGCAGAGGGGACCATTTGGCTTATTGTACAATTAAGTCTCCCATGGGCGGGGGGTGGGGGGGTAAAGGGGGTGGAGAAAGTAGTATGAAGGTAGACAGTTTCTGTTGCTGTTGCTACTTTTACTGCTCTGAGAACAGTACAATTTTTTAAATGTTAATTGTGAACTTTTCCTGGGTTCAATATGAGACCATGTCTGCATAACATGAAAACAACTGCTTAAAAAGCAAAAAATTCAGATTATTGCTTTGTGTTTGTGTTTATATGATATTGAAATACTCTGACTGATTTGATTTGATTGAACTGACATATTTTTGTTTTGTCTATACATAAACTTGTTTTGTTTAACTTGACTGAATAACAACTACCAATCAGGTCAGTTACACAACTACATTTGCTGTTGATCTTTATTTTATGTGTAGACAATGAGCTGATTTTTTAAACTCAGGCTTGAATCAAATGATCATTTTGGTATCATAGGTACAGTTTAAGTGAAATTAATGAAGAGTTCATTTTTTTTTTTTTGCAGGGCAATGGGGTTTAAGTGACTTGCCCAGGGTCACACAGCTAGTAAGTGTCTGAGGCTGGGTTTGAACTCAGGTCCTCCTGAATCCAAGGCTAGTGCCTTATCCATTGCGCCACCTAGCTGCCCCCGAAGAGTTCATTTTAAAAGTATGTATTAGGTCTTTTTCTCATAATAAATTCAAAATATATACATGATCTGAGTATATGAGGTCATATAAATAAATTAGAGAGGTATTGAAAGAATTATCTTTAACAATTATGACTATATAAAGTATCCTAAACCAAGCATAGAAAAGGTCACAAAAATAAAATGGGCAATTTTAGTTACATTAAGTTAGAATGTTCTTGAATAAACTAAAGAAATGTAGCTAAAATAAGAAGATAAACTGTCAAGTGTTAGGGCTAAAATTCTAGCTAGTCTGTCTAAAATATCTAATGAGTGGTCGCCAATAAATTATAAGCTTTAGCAAGAGTTAGGTGTTTAAGCATTTATTAAGGAGAATAAGAATTTGGTAAAGAGAGAGAGAGAGAGAGAGAGAGAGAGAGAGAGAGAGAGAGAGAGAGAGAGAGAGAGGCCTACATTCATCTATCTATTAAAGGGAGAGCGCATTTCTAGCTCCGCTCTCTGCCAGAGTCCACAGGAAAGAGAGCGAGTCAGAGCACCAGGCTCCCCCTTCTTCCTGACACCAAAGAAAAGATGCATGGTCTTGCCCTCAAAGACCTTCACCTCATGGCGGAGCTTTCCTACAGTAAGTCTCCAGCAAGTGGCATCATTCCAATCATTACACGAGTGAAAAAATACTTTCCTCAAATATCACAAATAAAAATATGATAATCAATATATATTGCCATAAATACTAAAGATCAAGAGTCAGTCACCAATAAATAAGTGTTCACTGAATCTGAACAGTTTTCAAAAGAACCAAAAATTATAAATGATTATAAGAAAACATACAAATCATTAAAAAGATGAGAAATGCATATTAAACCTTCTTTGAGGTTTCACCAAATACTCTACAAAAACTAAAATATTATCAAAAACAAGAAAAAAAGAAGGAAGAAAGGAAAGAAAGAAGGAAGGAAGGAAAGAATAGAAGGAGGGAGGAAGAAAGGGAGGAAAGAAGGAAAGGAGGAAGGGAAGGAGGGAGGAAAGAAGGGAGGAAGGAAGGGAGAAAGACAAAGAAAAAAGAGAAGGAAAGAAGGGAAAAAAAGAGAAAAGGAAGGAGAGAACAGTTTATGCTGGAGAGGCTGTGGGAAGACAAGTGCATCAGTATATTCTGTTGTAATTTGGTCTGGCTCTAAAAATTTGGATTTTATTTTTTAAAGTGAGAAAATTGTCCATGTACTTGAATCCAGTCATCCCACCCTTGATCATATACTCCAAGGAGGATGAAATCTGAAACAATCTATCATTCAAAAAGTATTTATATTTTTATGGAACCTGTTAGAAGCCAGCCATTGTACTAGTGATATCAATAGTATAGGAAGCTCCCATTAGGGAACTTCCTCTCTAAATGCAGACTGATACCTTTTCTGCAATTTATAACCTAAAGAATTGCCTGGGGGTCTTTGGAAATTAAGTGATGATACAGGCTCACACAGCCACAAGGTATCTGAGGCAGGTCTTGAACTCACATCTTTCTGGCTCTGAGACCATCTTTTTGTTACCTACATTTTCATTGCCTCTCCTGTACAAAATAAATATAAAATAAATACAAGATAATTTTGGTTGAGGGAGAACACTAGCAGCTGGGGTTCTGGAAAGGTTTCATGTATAAGGTAGCACTTGAGCTGAGTTCTCAAGGAAACTGGGGCTTCCTAAGAGATAAAGGGGAGAAGGGAGTGCATTTCAGACATAGAGGTCAGCTATGCAAAGATAGAGTCAGTAGTCAGTTAATAAACATTTATTAAATACCTACTATGTGCTGAGCACTGTATGAAGTGCTAGAGATTCAAATAAAACTCCCCCCCCAAAACCACAAACAAACAAACCAGCTCCTGTCCTCAGGGAGCTTACAATTTAATGGGAACTAGGAAATGGATAGCTGTTTATGAACAAGAGCAAGAAGGCCACTTTGGCTGGACCATAGCATTTGGGAAGGGGGATGATGTCTAGAAAGACTAGAAAGGTAGGCTTGGGTTAAATGGTAAAGGGCTTTAAAAACTATCCCAAAGAGTTTATATTTTATCTTAGAAATAATTGCATTTTATTGGAATTTATTGAGTATTCTGACATTTTCAGTTGTCTGTAATCTATGGCTCCACTCCACCTTTCCACACACTCACTTCTCAGATACTCAAAAGATAGAGTGGTTACAGGGTAAAGTATATTTCCCCTCAACAGAATTATCTTTGAGATCCAGAAGGATTTTGAGTAGAAAGAACTACATGGTGGAGGTCTATCTCTGGGAACTTAAATGCAATAGTATGAGAGGAGATCGGAATGCATGAATCCAGAAAGTTGAGTGGATATCTGCAAATCCTGTGTGAGGTATGATTTATATATTGTGTTATGTTGGTCAACAGTTCTTCCATAGTAGTATATCATATAATAGATATCGCCTCCTGTGATGATACCATTTATTCATTACACTCAAATGGTTTTCTGCTTCCTATCTCCTTGCCTTTGTAGTACTGTATCTCCCCATGCTTGATGCTTGCTCCCTCCTTGTACCCATCTTTTAAAATTCCTAGTCTCCTGTAAGATTCCAAGTACCACCTTTTTCCATGAGGCCTTTCTTGATTCTCCCATGCTTGTGCTCCCCGCCCCCATTAGCTTATATCTATTTTGTATGTGCCAATGTATATTTTTTCTTCCTGTTAGAATGTATGCTCCTTTTGGGGAAAGAACTGTCTAACTTTTGTCTTTGTATGCCCCTTACCCAGTAGAATGCCTAATACTTAGTAAGCCCTTAATAATTCTTGACTGATTGACCTGCCAATATATGCCAAAATATTGATAATGGCACTTTTCATAACAGCAGACAAATAAAAACAAAGCAAGTGCTCATAAATTGAGGGTAAATGAAAAAAATACCTGTGGTATATGAAAATATTAGAGCTCAGTAAAAATGACAATTGTGTGAAATTCAGATAAATATGGGAAGTACAAAGTATTATATCATGAAAGAAGCAAACCAAAGTGACAGTATATAAAATGTAAGTGACATAATCACGCACACACACACACACACACACCCACGTACATCTTAAACATTTAACTATTGAAAAAATCAGCAACATTTTTCAAAAATAGATAATATCCCTCCCTCCTCACAGCAGAAATTTGGGGAGGGGGATGCTACTAAGAGAATATTGCATATGTTGTAATATTCAATCTTTGTATTGAGTGTTTTGGGGAGAAAGGGGCTGAGATGACTAAGGAATGATGACACAAAGAATTAGTAAAACATTTAAATATACATACATATACACATATAGATACTACCATGTGTATACCTATAAATACATACTTTATATATATTTTGTTAGCAGTTCAGAGCACTTTAATAGTAGAGGTCATGTATAGATGCCTGGAACATTTTAAAAAAAATTAATAACGTATTTTATTTTTTTCCCGTTACATGTAAAGATAGTTCTCAACTTTTGTTTATACAAGCTTTCCAATTTCAGATTTTTCTCCCTTCCTCCCCCCCCTCCCCTAGACACCAGGTAATCTGATATAGGATATATATATATATATATATATATATATATATATAATAACATTAATCCTATTTCCGCATTAGTCATGTTATAAGAGAAAAAATCAGAGCAATGATGAAAAACCTCAAAATAGAAAAAAACAACAGCACCAAAAACCAAAGAAATAGTATGGTTCATTCAGCATCTATACTCCAGAGTTCTTTTTTTTTTCCCTCGGATTTAGAGATCCTCTTCTATCATGAGTTCCCTGGAACTCTTCTGTACCATTGCATTGGTGAGAAGAATATAGTCCTGGAACATTTTTTAATAAACATTTTTATTTAAAGTTTTGAGTTCCAAATTCTATCACTTCCTCTTTCCTCTCCAAATTCCTTCATTCAGGTGGTAAGCAATCAAATATAGGTTATACATGTGTAATTATGTAAAATATTTTCATATTAGTCATTTTGCATAAGAAGACTCAAATAAAAGAGAAAAAGAAAGAAAGTGAAAAATAGCATGCTTCAGTCTGTGTTCAATCAATATTAGTTCTTTCTTTGTAGGTAGAAAGTATGCTCACTTCATCATTAGTCTTTTGGGATTGTCTTCAATCATTGTATTGCTAAGAATACTTAAGTCATTCACAGTTCTTCATCAAACAATATTGCTGTCACTGTGCACAATGTTTTCCTGGTTCTGCTCACTTCACTATACATTAGTTCATTTAAGTCTTTCCAGGCCTTTCTGAAATCATCCTGTTTGTCATTTCTTATAGTACAATAATATTTAATTACAATCAAATACCACAGTTTGTTTAGCCATTGCCCAATTGATGGCCATGCCTTTTATTTCCAATTTTTAGCCACCACCAAAATAGCTGCTAGAAATGATTTTATAAAAATAGGTCTTTTCTCTTTTTTTGGGATGTCTTTGGGAAAAAACCTAGCAGTGGTATTGTTTGATCAATGGGTATATATAGTTTTATAGCCCTTTGTGCATAGCTGGAACATTTTTTGACCCATTGACAAACTGTTTAAATTATGGACAGTCTTTCTCACTGAATTGTCATCTTTGTCATCATCACAGCAACAGCAGCAGCAGCAGAAATAGTAGTAGGTAATAATAGTACTATTGGTAGTGGTAGTAGTAGTAGTAGTGGAGAACGTAGAGGAGGAGGAAGAGGAGGAGGAGAAGTTGTGGTAGTTCATATTTGTATAGTGTTTTAAGGCTTGAAAGGCCCTTCACATATATTATTTCATTTGGCAGTATCTATGTACAACATTCATGTTTTATTTGGACTAACTTAACCAATCAGTTTACAAATATGGAAATGGGAAAGGAGAAATACACTTAAATCTAATCAACTAACCAGTTCTTTTTGTTCATGTGATATCACATATTTGGTTTGAGTTAATTTTTCACTTTTGAACTAATGTATATGGAATTTGCATACATACAACTTTGTGATAGAAATACCTGGATTCCAAAGTTACTAAATAATATCCATTCAACAAGTATTTATTAAGTATCTACTATTAATCAGGCAATGTGATTGAGTAGCCCATGAAAGTTCTGAGTATCTTTATCCTAACTCCCACTCTCACAGACAAGTTAGGCTTCCAAAATAGGCTTGTTACATCTCCTCTTCAGCATTTTGAGGAATTGGGGAGTAATTCTGTAATGCCTAGGGGGTTAAGCACCTGTTGGTGTGATTCATCATAAGAATATCATTTGAGAACCATTTAATCAGCCAACATGAAGTAGCTTTTATAAAAGGGTATTAATTAAATTGTACATTAAGAACAGTTGGTACAAACATCCCACCAAAAATCTGTGCCATGCTTTCTTACAAGTATATACAGAGACCAGGGGACAGTAGGTTCAGGTTTAGAAAACTCATGGCAAAGGGGTAAAACTCATAGCCTTAGGATGCTTGACCAGGGTACTCAAGAAGATTGGTGTATAGTCAATCTCTGTTCATTCTACCCTCAGCTCTTGAAGCAGATTGGGGGACATCATTTAGAAAACTGATGACAAGGTGGAAAATCCAGCATTCTCTGCACATTTCTGAGTTGTAAGATCCTTTCTTAGTCAAAAGGACTTAGCCAAGGCCAAAGTGAAGATCTCTTCTTTCCCCCAAGGTAGTTCCTTCTCAGGAAAGTGGCACATTCTTGGGGAACATTTGGAAGAACAGTCTGACTAGAAATGGAAATCCTTGTTCCAAAACTGTTGGTACAAGATGATGATCACTGAAGTCTTGAATTCAGAAGTCTAAATTAATAGACTGATACTTCTTCAGTCTTTATGACTGAATTGACTTTTCACTAGCCAGTTACTAAATGTCAGTGATTTTTCAAAACTGACTAGCCAGTTATTTAGTTGACTAATCAACTTATTCAAAACAGTTGGTGATTAAACAATGACATATTTAAGTGTGGAGGACTGGTGGGTCCTTATTTTACCTTATTTTAATTGTTAATTTGTTTTCAGGTAGAAAATTAGAGAGAGCGCCTTTTCCAAAGTGTGGCTACATGCTTATAAATGTAGACATATTAATTTATGGCTTATGACCATACTACATGCCTATAAATATTCATTCTCACTTGACCAAAAGTCTTATAGAGGATTGATTGGTGTTGGGGAAAAAAAGCCTCAGGAATGAATCCATCAATATTAGAATTGAGAAGTCATCATTTTGAAAATACATTTTTTTGTACCTCCTTCTGAGCTTTTACTTATCCTTGACTAGAAGCAGAGCTGACGTGGCACTTTTATTCAGATGTTTACTTTTAGGCTGGGTTTAATTACTTGGGAGATGTCTTTTACTAATGAGATTGAGCAATTTAAACCTTAACTTGCATTCCTGAGACCTGGCCTCATTTAACTAAAAAACATACCTAAGGGTTAAATAGACTTTTGAAATAGGATCATCTCTTAAAAATTACTATTATTATTTTAAACATGAAGCTTCATGTTCCAAAGAGATTTGTGAATTTTTTTTCTTTATAAATGGCCATTCTCCTAAAAATTCTTAAATGTAATCCAGGAAGGCTATTGAAAAGTATTTGCTCATCAAATATAAGAAATTAAGTGTTCCTCTCCATTACCTAGTGCTTGTTAATTTATGTTTTGAAAGTAATTTTTTTCTGATCTCCAATTTGTCTTTCTTTGACTTGTTTGCCAATTACTTTTCTTTAAATACTAGACCTGTGATTTCATTGATATATGGAATTCCTGGTGAGAAACTGCCCTCTACCAATGTAGATCTGCAGAATTTTTACAAGACACTTCTGACTGAAAACAGATTGCTCCTCCAAATGCTCCTCCACTGCCCAAAGCCTCCATAAAACTCAAACTAGTGTTTGCACATTCCTTTCCCTGAGCCCCATTATCCTTTCCAACAGCAGATCATTTGTACCTCGAGGTCTTGCTTCAGGAGGGATCGCTGATATTTTATCAGAGCAGCCAGGCATTTCCCGAAAACAGTTGTTTTCACTAAGAGAAGCCATGGGAACCACATTGCAAGTAGAAGCAAGCACATGGCATCGGCTGGTGTCTATTATGTCCTTCCCTTGGGTACAACAAGATTATGATTAAGTCTTCAGTGCTTATAGCCAAGATCTAAGAGAATCCCACAGGAGTGGAATTGGGAAGGAAATGAGCCATGTGTTTTCAGCCTGGAAAAAGGGAAAGGAGAACCCTGAATCCCAAGAGAAGATAAACCTTTTAACCCCGAGTATTGTCAACTAGCAGAAGAATGGGATAGTGGATCGGAAACAATTTAATTAGCTCTGCTTTTAATATTTCCCTTAAAAGTCTTGCAAATCTGGGTCCCATCTCTGGTTGTGCCTATAGTTCTCTGAAACAACTGAATCATGAGATCATTGAAATATAGGATACAGAGCTAGAAAGATCCTCAAAGATCACATAGTTCATCTCCCTTTATTTTGCAGGTGAGAAATCTTAAACCCAAGGAAGTAAGTTATTTTAATCAATTCCTTGAAATAATCTATGGTATCAAAGCTTTTATTTCTAATATAAAGCCAGTTAACAAAACCCATGGGGAATCTCCACCTATTTCTACTTCAGATACTGATTACAAATTTGGGGGTATGTATAGGCATTTTTTTATAAGGGAAGAAAACAGGCTTGTATAAAACTATGGTTACAACACAATACTGATTTCTTAATAAGGCTGCATTTATTTCTATTAGCATCTGGGAATAAACTTGGCAACCTCCAGACTTATTCCTCCATAATCTATGATTGTAGGTGCAAGGATAGAGTCCTACTTAGATTTTCTTTTGAATACTTGGAAGGAACAAACTATTGTAGGAGGACCTAGTGGATAATGTGCTGAATTTAGACTCAGGAAGGGTTGGGTTCAAATCCCACTCCTGATCCTTATTAGCTCAGTTACCATCAGGTACATTTATTTAACCCTCCTGCTTCTCAAACAACTTCTAGATATCTAGCAAGTTATACATAAAATGATGTTTGACTTGATGTATTGACCTAACAGATCTATTTGGTATTTCCTTAATTTTTACACATAATCTACAATATACCCCCTGTTCAGAAATGTTTGGCTGCTAAACTATGGCTCCAAGAGAAATGATGCTATAAGGGGCATTATGACAAGCAATCTCCTTCAGAGGCCAGACTTACTTAGGTGAACAAATGAAGAGGGTAATCTATTATTAAAGGGATAGTACACACACACACACACACACACACACACACACACAAACATTTTCCATAATATTTTAGAAAACAGAGGAGAGACAAAATTAAGCCAGGATGCTAAAAAAAAAAGGTATGAGCAGTGAAATAAATGCTGGGTGCATATATTACATTGAGACATTGGAAGGTAAAATGAATCCGACCTCTTTCAACAAAAAGATAAATCAATCAGGAAGTATTTGAATGTCAAAGACTTCTAGGTAATAGCATGTACATGTGTGATTGAACTCTGGAGTTCTAAAGCAAATTTCTTGAATCTAAGTAATTTTTTCCTATGGGTGAATCTGATAAGACCCAGATTCATCAAATCTGATTAAGATGGCTAGAAATTGAACAAGGAGAGACGGGAAGAAAATTGCCCATATCTATGTACTATTTAGAGATTACAGAAAACAGTAGCTACAACCTATGAAGAAGAGCAGTAAAGGTCTCAAATAATTCATAGAAGATAAAATTCCAGAAAGGAGCCAGCAGGAAAACTCATGTCCTACTGGTGAGAAGCTAAAGGACATTCATCATGAGCACTGTCTTCACCTCAATTCTATACCTGAAAATCAATCTCTCTCTCTCTCTCTCTCTCTCTCTCTCTCTCTCTCTCTCTCTCTCTCTCTCTCTCTCTCTCTCTCTCTCTCTCTGGCAATGAGGGTTAAGTGACTTGCCCAGGGTCACACAGTTAATAGGTGTCAAGTGCCTGAGGCTGGATTTGAACTCAGGTCCTCCTGAGTCCAGGGCCGGTGCTCCATCCACTGCACCACCTACCTGCCCTCACTTGAAAATCTCTTAATGTCTTCCTTTATTCTCACTTCCTTCACTCTAGTCTGAGGAAAAAATGGCCCTTCTCCCTGCTAAATACCAACACTTTTTTTCTGCCCTTGGTCCCATGTTCTTCTGTATCCTCTGGGAGCTTGTCCCTTCTCTAATTTTAACTCCCACCCCTATCCCAGGAAAATAACTTTTTTCCTATTGCCTACAAGCATACCTCAGTCTCATCCATCTGTAAAAAAAATTTAAAGGCCTTTATTTGATCCTGTCAGTTCATCAAGGCCTCATCCTCTATCTCCCTCCCATTTGATGGCCAGCCCCAACACATACCAAGCCAACTAAGATACTTTTGCTTATCTCCAACTCACTTCTCAACCCCTTTAAAATAAGCATTCTAACTTCATAACTTAATTGAAATTGCTATCTCAATGGTTATCGACAGTCTCTTACTTACTGAATCTGATAGCTTTTTATGTATTTTCAACCTTCCTGACAGAGTATCCTCTTAGTTGCTCTCTTTTCCTATCTTTGCATTTTCAGCACCCAATAAAATATCTTGCAAATAATAGGTGCCTAATAAATATTTGTTACCCTAAAGCCAATGGGCATAGCCCAGATGAGGCAGCTAGGTGGACCAGTAGATAGAAGTTTGGAGGACCTTAGTTCAAGTCTCACCTCAGACATTTACTAGCTGTGTGACCCTGGGCAAGTCACTTAACCCCAATTGCCTTAAGTGTCTGGGACCATCTCTAGTTGTCCTGATATATATCTCACCACTGGACCCAGATAGCTCTGGAGGAGAGAATGAGGTTAGTGACCTTATGCAGCCCTCCCTCACTTAAAAATCCAATTCAGTGCAAGTCATGACATCATCTGATGTCATGGCCCTCTTTGGAAATGAAAGACAAAAACAACAACTGTCTGTAGACCAGATGGTAACAGAACAGTAAATTTGGAATTGGTTGAGTTATTAGACCCAAAAAGTAACCATTAATGGGCAGGTTCCAATCTAAATGGAAGGTTCAAGAGACATGTACCAGTAATCTTTTCTTGATTCTGGGCTATTGAACATTTTTTTTATCAATGACCTGGTGACACACTTACCAAATTTACAAATTATATGAAGCCAGAAAGCATAGTTCAAATGATGGATAGTAGAATCAGCATCCAAAAAGATCTTGACAGACTTGAACAAGGAGCTAAATTCTAAATAAGAGAATGTTTCATAGTAATAAAGTCAAAGTCCTCAAGTAGAATTTAAAAATCAAGCTACAACATATAAAATGGGAGAGTACCATTTTACATTCCCTATAAAATGTCTCAGAGTTTTTGAGGAATACAAAATCAATGTTTCAATATTTTGAAATGACAGTCAAAAGAAGTCATGTTGAAGTCATGTCATCTTTGGCTATATTGAGAGACATAATGAAGAGGGGGATAGAGGGGGAAGTGGGGATATTCTAAACTATATTACAAAATGCTGGGCAGAGAATAGTAGTTTGGAGATCTCAGAGTCAGAAATTAATTCAGAGGTTATCTCATCTAATCCATACCTTTTTCCCCCTTAAATTCTATTGAAATGGCTGCTCTATGGCTTCTACCCACTGTCTCTATTTCTGTGTTCTGGGAGTAAACAAATCCTTCTTTCTCATGAGAACTCTTCATGTACTTTAAGAAAGTTGTTATATGACCTCCACATGTTCTGTTCTTCAGGGTAAACAGCCCTAGTTCTTTTAATTGATCTTCCTATGCCCTGGTCTCCATTCCCCTTCCTCTGCATGTCTTGCATCTTATCTACATCATTCTTGCATCTATAAACATGGCCAAACACATACCATAACCGAATGTAATACTGACAATGTTATTTGTACAGAAGAGATTAGAGTTAACTGGAGATCTCTAGTCATGCCATTTGCATTCAACTCTACTTAGACCATCATCTCTACACTCTTCATACCCAAGTCTCTTGGGCTTTGAAAGGTCAAGAGCTCTTGTTGAGTTGTAAGCCTTCACTGCTACTTCCTGGATATCCCCAGTGCATACTTTTATCAAGGTATGTGTACCCTTCTCCCTACTTTGTAGTTCTCTTCTATGTATTGTCTTCCCCATTAATATGACCCCTTGAGGCCAGGTTCTGTCTTGCTCACTTTTATTTGTATTCCTAGTGGTTAGCATTTAATCTCTTGTGTCACTTTCTCCCAAAGAATATAAAGGAAAGAAAACTCAGGCAATTATTTGTCCCAGAATGGGTCTATAGGACCAAACAACTGGAAAGTGATGCAAGACACAAGTGTTTCAATGGTAGTGAAGGTTCCAGAATGTATTTTTACTAAAAGTAGAGAATTCACTCAAGTTGATTTAGCCATGACACCATTCCCCCTTCCAAAGTTTCTATGAGATTGATTACTGAATATAATTACTAATAGATAAAGCAATGGAAATACCAAGCAAACTCTCCAAAACTAAATAATTATAAAGGTGATTTCTGATCCTCAAAATGCTGGCTTATACTTGCTACATTGGTGATCTTGGGGGAAAACTATCGTATGGACCATTCTCTCAGATACTTCAATGACACTAAGAACACAAGTAGCTTAGATCACTAATGATCATGGTGATAATGATAATAACAATTATAATGATGATGTTGATAAATAATACCTAAAATAGTTATCTTGCTTTGTTTTATGAAGCAATCAACACATATCTGTCCTTGTACCTAACACTTATGTTCCTCATATTTTAACTCCCACTATGTGTTATCTTCCCAATTAGAATGTAAACTCCTTGAGGGTAAAGACTATCTTCCTTGTTTGTATTTGTATAAAAAGAACAGTTCCTGGCAAAGAGGTAGTGCTTAATAAAAATTCTATCTATCTATCTATCTATCTATCTATCTATCTATCTATCTATCTATCTATCTATCTATCTATCTATCATCTATCTATCTATCTGTCTGTCTATCTGTCTATCTACTATCTGTTTATCATCTATTTATCTATGCAGGTATCTATCATCCTAGTTTAGTTCTCTATCATGTTATTATTATGCCCATTTTTACAGATGAGGGCATTGAGGCTCAGAGAGATTAGGTGACTTGTCAAGGTTTACACAATTCAAATAACCACTAATTAAACTATCTTCAGCAAGAGCAAGGATTTCAAACAATGAAGTGATTACTTTTTTCTATTAAAAAGTATCATTTTGGGGGAAAGGGAGTTATAGGGCATATGGTAGTCCCCCAAAAGTTATTTTTTTAATTAAAATGTCAGTCACTGACCTTATTTAGACTCATTCTTACAATTTGTTTCTTGGAGCATTTCTTATTTTAACAACCAACAATCATTTTAGGCTAATTTCACACATGACAATATAAGCTCATAAGTAAGGACTCAGGATCTACCTGGCAGAATCTACTTATGGTTGTATCTATATATAATCATTCACTTCAGGCAGGGCTTCAAGTGAGCTGTTCCATTTGGTCACATTGGAACAGGACACTGCTTTCACTGAAATCGCATAGAAGTTATAAGGGCAAAAAGGTGCCTCATTTATCATTGATCTTCCTCAATATGTTTAATCATCTGCCTTGCTCTGTCCCTTCAATCTCAGTGTCTACTGGGACTCTGGAACTGAGCAGCTAGGATCTAACAAGGAAAATTAGAAATGAATTGCATGGTGTGGTGTGTTAGAAGTGTGAATGTGGTTCCCCCCCCCGCCAGACAACCAATAGAAGAAAGATAATGGTCTTTTCTCTTATAAAATCATTTACAATTTCCCTCCTGTCACATGTGTATTAAGAAGTTGGGCAGAGTACAATAATGTATTTGGCAAATGTGACCAACAGTATGTGCCATTATACTACTTATTTATCGACAGTTATTGAATCCAAACAATGTGGTAGGTGTGAGGGAGCCTAGAGAGTTTACAATTTATTTTCCAGAACTCATAATAATTGTCCACATAGCTCAGTAACCTGAAGACCTCTTTGCCCACTTGCATATGCTGCTTTTCTACTTGTATGAGTTGTTTTGTTGGTCTACATTTTTTCAGGTGTATTAACAGACAAAAATCCCGTTATTCCAAAGTATTTTTTTTAAACTGGAGGACCCATGATTTTGTCAACGTAGTGAACTTTTCTCTGAACCTCATTAGTTTAAGAACTTAGGAACTGACAGTTTAAGTAATTGGCCCAAAGTCAAGCATTCTGTGTGTATCAGAGGTAGATAGAGGGTAATAATAATTTATATAAGAATATATGTATATCTTAATTTATTATATAGGTATAAATTTGTTATATATAATCTATATCTATAATAATATAGAATATATAATTATAGATTTGCTATATATACCTAAATATAGGGTTATATTTATTATATATAGCATATTTATATATTGTATAATATTTATATCATATAGGTACTATATATGTGTGTGTGTGTGAGAGAGAATAATCATTTATATAGCACCAACTATGTGTTAAGTATTTTACAAATATTATCTCAATTGATCTTCACATCAATCCTACAAGGAGTTGAAGTAGTAGTTGTGGTGGTGGTGGTGGTGGTAGTAGTAGTAGTAGTGGTGGTGGTAGTAGTTGTTTTTTTTTTTTTTTGGTTTTTTGTGCAGGGCAATGGGGGTTAAGTGACTTGCCCAGGGTCACACAGCTAGTAAGTGTCAAGTGTCTGAGGCCGGATTTGAACTCAGGTACTCCTGAATCCAGGGCCGGTGCTTTATCCACTGCGCCACCTAGCCGCCCCGGTAGTAGTTGTAATAGAGGTAGTAGTGGTAGTAGGTAGTAGGAAGTAGGTTGTAGTAGTAATACAGTGTTAAGGGAGGACTAGCACCCCAAGTAGAAGGGCTGCTGAGCCATTTTCAGGGCTGCTCATGCGCACCTTTGGTGTCTACCTATTTCTCAACTCTCACTTGTGGCTCCAAGAAGCTGTAGCATATGCAGAACCTATAACTTGGTAAACCTTTGGCAGGTAGGCTAACTTAGGTTGAGCAGAACCAGCAAGCCTCAAACTTATCAGTGAATTAGGGGGATGTCTACCACAAGTATGTGAAGACTTCCCACAACAGTAGAATGGAGGAATAAGAACAGTTTGTTCCAATGCCCATGAAGGCATCTGAAGCAGGTGCTATGGAGTGCTTGGAGCTTGGTCAGGCATTGGAGACACCAAGATCATCCACTGCATCTCAGGCTATCACCAGTCATCTTGGCTTTTATACTGCCACTGGATTTTGATGACTCTGGAAGAGACATGGCTGATTATTTCATGCAATTCTTCTTCACTTATATCCAATTCATGCAAAAGTCAAGACATTATTACCCTGTGACATCCTTGGTCCTCTTTAAAAATAAAGGATAAACAATAGCTAACATCTACACAGTGCTTACTTACTATGTGTCAAGTGCACTAAGTGCTTTACAAGTATTGTCTCTTTTGATCCTTACAACAACCCTGGGACATAGGTACTATTTTAATCCTCATTTTAGAGTTTAAGAAACAGGTAAACATCAGTTAAGTGACTTGTCCAGGGTCACATCCCAAGTAAGTATCTGAGGCCATATTTGAACTCAGGTCTTCCTTACTCCAAGTCCAGTGCTCTATTCACTGTACCTACTTGGGATTCAGCCCCTGTCTTCTGGATCCTGAGGCTACCTTTCTGTTCCAAAACCTACCTGATAAAACTGGAGGTAATGTTCTAGTAAATCTGAGCCTTCAGAGTTAAAAATCAAACAAAACCCAGTCTGCCTGACATTCTATCAGTCAAATAGAAAAATGAAAGATTCATGTAAAAAGTATTGTAAGTCTACTTTGTGGATAGTGCTATGTAAGTGCTGAGGTAGGTAGATAGGTTTGAGTGTGTGTGTGTGTGTGTGTGTGTGTGTGTGTGAATTTAAGAGAGTAAACATAATTGTTTTTCTTTTTCTTTTTTTTGGTGGGGCAATGAGGGTTAAGTGACTTGCCCAGGGTCACACAGCTAGTAAATGTCAAGTGTCTGATGCTGGATTTGAATTCAGGTCCTCCTGAATCCAGGGCAGGTGTTTTATCCACTGTGACACCTAGCTGCCTCCCATAATTGTTTTTCTAAGCAAAGCAAAAAAGATCAGCTAGAAAGTTAATCTTTTACAATCAATCAATTAACCCATATTTATTAAGTGCCTTCTATACATTGAATACTATGGTAGATGATGAGGATATGAGAACAAAAGCCAGTACCTCCTGCCCTCATGAAACTTTCTTAGTATAAGGAGAAATAGCACATACCCATTTAAGTAGCTACAAAATATATCTACAAAGTTCAAGTTCAAATATTTACAAGGTTCCAATGATATACAATTCAAATTTACTCCAGGGTTTGGTGTGAGAAGACATTAGAGGCTGGCAAGAAGAGAAAAGGACCTCATTGAGAAGGTAGTGCTTGAGTGAGGTTTTGAAGAAAGCTAGGTATTCTAAGGTGTGGGGCTAAGAAGAAAATCTATTTCAGGCATGGGCACAGAGAAGGGAAATGGAAAGTTGTAGGTAAGGAACAGCAAGTAATCTTGTTTGACTGGACAATAGAGTGATTAAGGAAGAGTATTGTGTAATGATTCTGGAAAGGTAGATTGGAGTGAGGCTGTGAAAGACTTCAAATGCCAAGCAGGGAAGTTTTTATTTCATCAGAGAGGCAAGAAAGAACCAATAGAGCATTTTGAACTAGGAAGTCATGTGATAAGTTCTCTGCCTCCGGAATAGTACTTTGGCAGCTGTATCAAGGATGGGATGTAGTAAAGGGGGAATTGATCTAGGGAGCCCAAATAGAAGCCAATTGTGGTAGTCCAGGTGAAAGGTGATGAGGATCTAAACTGGAGTAGCAGATGGAGTTCATACTAGAGTATGAACAGAGAAGGGAACAGATATGAAAGGTGATGTGCCAGTAGAATAGATAAATCCAGCAGTTTGGATGGGGGCAGTGGTGATGGGTGAGATGCTATAGAATCCCAATGACTGTGTCTATACACAAATTGAGTTGAAACAAGATCCACCAAAGGCTGCATTCAATGAAATCAGCTATTTTACGGTGACTCTTAATGGATATTTGCCTAAATATGGCATGGATGGCAGTTTATAATACATCTTTTCTCTTTCCTTACATTAGCACTTACATCAAAGAGTTGTTTTGAGGCTCAAATGATATCAATCAGTTCAACAAGCATTTATCAAGTACCAATTATGTGATAGCAAATAGGGATACAAAGACAAAAATAAAAGATCCTCTGTCCTCAAGGAGCTTACATTCTATCACAGAAGACAATATGTTCACACAAGATAGTATATACAAATCATACTAATGATAAAATGTAATTTTAGTAAGGAGAATCACTAGCATCTGGGGGAGATAATATATGCAAGCCTCCTAGAGCTGTACAAATGGGAGTGATGATAATTATGATAATGGTGGTATTCCTTGAAAGGCTTTGTCTACTTCATTTTTCTGTATCTAAAGCTTATCTTTCCTTCAAAATCCAACTCAAATCCTCCCCCAGAAACCTACCCAAATTATTCTGACTCAATGATTACTTCCTTTTGAGTTTCAGAGCACTTAGTTCCCTTTTGTCCATAGGATAGTTTATCATGTGCTATTTTCTAACATTTCTTGTATTGTTCTATTTCAATATGGCCTGATAGAAATTGTCTTATGCTTGGTATTGAAAGTTCTGCTAGTTACAAGTTGTATGACATTGGATAATTATATTTAGTCTTTTTGAAACACATTTTCCTCAACTGTAAAAAAAAAAAGGGATTGGACTAAATGATTTCTAAAGTCCTTTCATGATTGATGAAATGGTGACTAATTAATGAAGGTAAACTCTGAGAATCTCCTTCCAGGAGCCAAGTATCCACAGTTTGAGTAAACTAGCAATAGATGGTGCTTTTGCTCATTTTGGTAAGACTGAAACTGTTGTTCCCTTTTTTAAGAGCTGACTTGAGAATACTTAGTCATCTAAACATTATAAACTGATATTTAATGAGATCCCGTAATCTCACTTTTTATTAAGAAGATATAGTAATAAAACTCACAATTTACAGTTGAATTTTGAAATCAAATCTCACCCCTTAATAGTAAGAATACAAAAAGGATAGTCTATGTTCAGTGATCACTTCTTATTCTCTATTGTTCCTGTTTTTTTTTCACTTATACTTAGTGATGGAATGTTGGTATTCTCCCAGCTTAGAGTTCTTTTTGAAGCAACTTCAAAGGATCCAGAGCCCCTGGTCCCCATAGACATCTCTGCAGCAAAGTTGTATTATTGCTGCCAACTTGAAGCTAGAGGCAAGAACTCATCTCTCTAATGAGGTACTTAGACCTTATCTATCTAATTAATGCCTGCTAACCATCTGAATCAGGCCTTGAGCTGACTTCCTGTTCTTGGCTCCCCTCTTACCTTTCTCTAACTGAATGAAATTAGAAGATGCTGTTTGTCCTCATTATTTTAGTCTTGCCATTGTGTTCTTTCTCAACCAGAATGAACTAGTCAGAAAATGAAAGCAGGATTTTGTTCCTTCCACTGAATGTCTCCAAGTTTGCTATGTGTTTCTGCCTTCTTGCTTCTTCTGGCCTTCTCTGTGTAGTAAGGGATGGAATTAGTTAGTCATTGTCCAGTGCTTTCTGCTGAAACCTTTAGGCACATTTTCAGAAATGCCTTCTTTTTAAACTCCTGAGCAGTTTGTGAACTAACCAATATAACTGGTCTTAAAATAGTGATGATGGTGTTATTTCCCCAAAGCATGGCAGACTTTGATGCCTCATTGTGGTATGGACCTGACTCTGGATTCTCAAAGGCTATGCCAATGGAACAAAAGCTCTTGGCAGGATTTATTCAATTGGAAAGACTTCAAGTATGGGCCAGTGACAGACTGTCTGCTGTCTTAGGACCAGCCCAGCTGAGAATAGAAAAACTCATCACCAGAATATTGGCTACGAGGAATTTCTTTTTTATTGACCATAGTGACCTATGAAAATACAAAATGGCCTTCAGGTCTGTGCCAATCCCCTTTGGCAGAAAAGAGGGCAGAGGTTGCTAATAATCACATGGTTATTAGATTGTCTATAAGCCTACATTTAACTGTTGGTATTCTTAATGTACAAGCATTATACAAAGACCAATGATTTATAAACTACCTTAGGAATTTCGCTGCTTCCATATGGCTATTCTTGGTTCCTTTGATATATCTATCAGCTCATCTATGTATTTACCCAGCAACCCAGCCCATTCTCCTCCTCTTGTTCAACTCTGGACCATGCTGATTGTCTGCTTTTAGTAGCTGTTCAAGATATATGTTACAGGGGCAGGTAGGTGGTGCAGTGGATAAAGCACCGGCCCTGGATTCAGGAGTACCTGAGTTCAAAGCCGGCCTCAGACACTTGACACTTACTAGCTGTGTGACCCTGGGCAAGTCACTTAACCCCCATTGCCCAGCCAAAAAAAAAAAAGATATATGTTACAATGGACAAGCTCAAATGAGAGTATATGTATAATGTAGATATATGTCCTATATTATATAAGGCATGTATAGATATGATGTGAGATCAGGCCCACTTCTCCAAGAGAAATTGCAATTACCTCCTCCTATGTGGAGAGTAGGGAGAGATGCCAATACTGTTAGTAGCCTATGGGGATAAGGAGAGTTTTGTTGTTGTTGCTGTTCAGTTGTCTCATTTGTGTCTGAATCTTTGTGACCACATTTAGGATTTTCTTGGCAGAGATACTAGTTTGCCATTTCCTTCTCCAGATCATTTTACAGAGAAAACTGAGGCAAATAAAGTTGCATCACTTTCCCAGGGTAACACAAGTTTCTGAATCTGGATTTGAACACATGAAGATAAGTCTTCCTAACTCCAGGCCTGATGTTCTATCTACAATGCCACCTCTGAGTAATAGGAATAGACAGGATCCAGGACTGATATGGTTGCATAATTTCTCCTCTAGTTTGCTAAATCCAAGAGAGGCATCAGAGATAATGATGTCTTTCTACCCTGTTTCAAATACTGCTACACTTCTTGGGGCTTCATGACGAAAGCTATTTTCTTGGTTGTCCCTAAGGGAAAAGAGACTAGCCCTTTGCTTATACTTACAAGCTTGGTTCCCTCCCACCAACTGCTGGTTACACAAAAGACCATTGGTATAACTAGAAAATCTACTTATCTATGCAAAATTGTAAATACAAGTCATAAAAGTTATACTTATTAGAATAGATCAAGGAATATACAGTAGTAAATGGACTCTTTGATGGAGTGAGATATAAAGCACCTCATTTCAGTCAAGGAGAGATTGAACAGTCTCACCAAGGAGAAGCTAGTCTTAGAAGTCTCTAGGGTTGTAAGAATTAGAAGACAAAGGACATGTCGGGAGGCTAGCTTCTTTATATCTTGGCAGCTCTAGATCACCAGCCAAACATTCAAAAGTCCAAAGCCTGCTTCTGTCTAAAATCACCTCTCTAAAAATCCTCTTTCCAAGTGTATTCTCCTTTGTGTAGTTGCAACACAGCATCAGAATTACCATCCTTTCAGCCAATTAGGAATCAAATCTCCCTCTCTTTACATAGTACCTAATTCTTAGGGCTGTACTTTAAGGAAAACTGCTTCATGTTTGGGTAGAAGCAGAGTTACATATGTAGAATGTTTTACAAATTTTAAAGTATTATATAAATGTCATTTATTATCATCCTCATTACAGGTTGTCCACATCATGGCCTGAAAAATACTTCAACTACTTGATTCTTCTTGTGTGGTTAGTTAAATCCAACTCTTTTAAGTCATTATGGATCTCATTTAGGAAGCTTTAGAATGTCGTAGGACTAGATAAAATCTGCAGTCTTTTCTGCAAACAGGGGCATTAGAAAGATCATGCTATAGGAAATTCTTGTTTGGATCCTAGACAATATGCAGCATGGTAAGTCAGCCTGAGCTGACATGGTGTGTGACCTTGAGCAGGTCACATGACCTCAGTTCCTCAGCTATATAAAATGAAGGGTTCAGACTAGATGGGCTCTAGGGTTCCTTCTTTTTTTAAAAAATATTGATTTAATTTGTTGATTTAAAAGAAAAAATAAAAGAAAGTGAAAAATAGCATGCCTCAGTTTGTTCCATCAACATCAATTCTTTCCTTGGAGGTGGATAGTATGTTTCATCAATAGTCCTTTGGAATTGTCCTGGATCACTGCATTGCTGTGAACAGTCAAGTCATTCACAGCTCTTCATCAAACAATATCTCTGTCTCTGTGTACAATGTTCTCCTGGCTCTGCTCATTTCATAACATGTCACCTCATACATGACTTTCCAGGCCTTTCCAAAGTCATCTAGCCTGTAATTTCCCATAGCACAACAATATTCCATCACCATCACATACCACAGCCTATTCAGCCATTCCCCAATTGATGGACATTCCTCTGACCTCCAATTCTTAGCCACCACAAAAGGAGCTGCTACAAATATTTTTGTACAAATAGGTTTTTAATTATATTTTTATTATTTTGTGGGGCAATGAGGGTTAAGTGACTTGCCCAGGGTCACACAGCTCGTAAGTGTCAAGTGTGTGAGGCCGAATTTGAACTCAGGTCCTCCTGAATCCAGGGCCAGTCCTTTATCCACTGAGCCACCTAGCTGCCCCTACAAATAGGTTTTCTCTCTTTTTGGGGATGTCCTTGGGGCACAAACCCAGCAGTAGCATTGCTGGATCAAAGGGCATGCACAGTTCCCCAGTCCCCTGTACATAGCTTCAAACTTCTCTCCAGAATGGCCAGATCTCTCTACAACTCCACCAAGAGTGGATCAGTATTGCAGCCTTCCTACATCCTCTCCATCATCCAACACCCTCCGTTTTTGTTATATTTGCCATTCTTATAGGTGTGAGGTGACACCCCAGAGCTGCTTCAATTTGCATTTCTCTGATCAATAATTATCTAGAGCATTTTCTCATATGATCATAGGTATCTTTGATTACCCTGTATGAAAACTGCCTGTTCATACCCGCCAACCATCCATCAATTGGAGAATGATCTGCATTCCCATAAATTTGATGCAGTTCTCTATATATTTGAGAAATGAGGCCTCCATCAGAGACACCTGTTTTAAAAATTCTTTCCCAGTTTTCTATTTCCCTGTAACCTTGGTTTCATTAGTTTTGTTTGTGCAAAAGCTTTTTAATTTTATATAATCAAAATGATCCATTTTACATTTAATGTTATTCTCTATATCTTCTTTGGTCCCAAAATTAGGGTTCCTTCTAACATTAAATCTATGATATCCTCCTTGACAGTGGCAAAATTATTTGATGAATATTCATCTCTATTATTTATATCTAGTTGAATATTAATAACATTCAGTGGTTTATCAAATAAAATAACCTATTGTTACATCTTTCAAGGAATCTTACATGTCTATGACACATGCACAGGAAATATTTTGTTGGAGGAAAGCACAGTGGGATTCTCTTTCTTCATTTTTCTGTCCATTGGGAAAGTAAAGATGTAGCTTATCTTTAAGTCTCATCTGTGAAAGCCTATCGGTTCCCTTTTCAAACTTTCCTCAATGATTCTTTTAACTTGCATGTAAATTATTATTCTAGAAATCTTGTAGAGGTGGGAAAATAGGCTATTGTAGGTTAGTAGTAATTATTTGTACCATATTTTCTTTTATAGTAATAAGGTCTGGATTTTTCCTTCCCAATTTTGATATACTGTATTATTTCAGATACCTTGAGAACTGATATCTCAAAACTTTCATAGTAATGTCACTGCCAGCATACACCTTCTCAATGTATATTTAACCAAGGTTGGTTCTGTTGTCATTTATTGAAAAAATTCTCATAAAAATCTTGACAGATATTTCTCATTAAAATTTTTGGGCTCCTTTCAGTTTTATACTTAAATATCCTTAAGATGACTTTGCTGGGTTGTAGGTTTCTATAAACTTGCCTTTTTAGATACTGATTCTCATATTTATGAGATGATAGTACTCACAATTTTCAGTGCTATAATGAAATGACCAAAGGAAACTTCAGGCGGCAAGTGTTTGTTATGCTTCTCAAACAGAAAGATGTGTCAGCAAAGGTTACAAAAGTTTAGAACATGTAAGATATTCCAAAAAAATTAATATTATAAATTGGTGCTGCCATTAGCAACAGCCACAGCTCTTTCATTTTCAAGGATATTGTTTTTTGCCTGAAGATTTTGGGTCACTTCATTGGTTAAACTTCCTTTGAAACTTGTGACAATCTGTACTGATAGTTGTTCTTTTATTTATTTCCCTCTTTTTGACTTTGAGAAGTTTGAATAGGACTTCTTGGGGGTAGTCCCAGTTATAAGTCATATCCTTCTTATCTTTGTTCTTTCTTTTATGTTATTATTGGCTTATATTATCAATCAACAAGCATTTATCAAAGATGATGGAATAGAGAACCACTCAGCCAAACTCTCCCAACATTCTTCCTCGAATAAGTTAAAATAATGCCTCAAATCTAATTCTAGAGAGGCAGAGCCAACCAAAAGTGAGAGATTCATTCAGTCCAAGGAAGCATAGGAGGTGAGAAAGAGAAATCTGTGACACTGAGGAGGAAGCTGGCCTGGAGGCTACATGGATGAAATACCAGTAGAAGGACTAAATGGTGATAGCAGAAGAATTATAAGTTTTTGGAGTTCTCAAGTCAGAGACAGTAAAGGGACCTGAAACCCAGTCAGAGAGAAATTACTGGGTAGCCTTCTGCAAGCATTGGATACAAAACCAGATTATTTTTGGTAACTTTATTGCCTATGCTCACTTCAGAGTCATAGTTCAAGGGGAAAATGGAGAAATTTCAGTTAAGAGGGAATGGAAGCCCTGAGGGTCAGTATCACTTCCAGACCCATGTTAGGACCCTGAAGGTCAGTATCATTTCTGGTCTGAAGGGGGGAGGGTCATTGAGGAGAAGTAACAATTAGAATATTTTTTTTTTTGGTGAGGCAATTGTGGGTTAGGTGACTTGCCCAGGGTCACACAGCTAGTAAGTGTTAAGTGTCTGAGGTTGGATTTGAACTCAGGTCCTCCTGAATCCAGGGCTAGTGCTCTATACACTGAGCCACCTAGCTGCCCCCAACAATTATAATCTAAAGGGATCAGTGACCCTTCCTGGGTGAGGACCAGAGTATAGACAAAGAGCACATTGACCACACTTCTCCCTATATCATACCACCTAATAAGTACTGAAAACTTCCAAAACTCCAGGACTAGTACTGAAAACAGTAGCTCAAAAAGCCTGAAATGTGAGAGTCCTTCGCTCCACCATGCCAAGAACAGAGACCAAGATAAACATAAAGATCCAAATCAAGAAACAGGATGGAAAAATGATCAAACAATAACAACAACAAAAAAGCTACTATGGTGACAGGGAAGATTAAGACACAAACTCAGAAGAAGACAATGAAGTCAAAAGAGCTACAAACAAAGCCTCAAAGAAAAAAAATGGAAATTGGACATAAGCTCAACAAGAATTCCTGGAAGAGCTAAAAAATTATTTTCAAAATCAAGTAATGGTGGTGAAGAAAAAATTAGGTAAAGAAATGAAACCAAGGAAGAAAAGCATGAAAAGACAACTAATAACTTGATAAAAGAGGCACAAAACATACCAAAGAAAATAAAACCATAAAAATACAAAATTGCCCAAATAGAAAAAGTACAAAAATTTACTGATGAAAATTACTCCTTCAAAAGAACTGCCCAAATAGAAAAAGAGGTACAGAATCTCACTGAAGAAAAGAATTCCTTAAAAATTAGAATTAAGCAAGTGGAAGCTAATAACTTCATAAGAAACAATAAAACAAAGTCAAAAGAAAGAAAAATAATTAAAAGTGTTAAAAGCTCATTGGAAAATAACAAACACAGGTTATAAAGAGATAAAGGAGAGATAATTTAAGAATTATTGGATTACCTAAATGCTGTGATCAAAGAAACAGCCTAGACATCACATTTTAAGAAATGATCAAGGAAATCTACCACAGAGTAAAATAGAAATTTAAAGAATTCACCAATAAGCACCTGAAAGAGATCCCAAAATGAAAACTCTCAGAAATATGAAGGCCAAATTCTAGAGCTCCCAGGTCAAAGACAGGATATTTCAAGAAGCAGGAAAGAAATCATTCAAATACTTTGGAACAACAGAATCACACAGGATTTAGTAGCTACCACCTTAAAGTTGGGGGGAGGAGGTTGGAATATATTTCAGAAGGCAAAAAATGAGGATTAAAACCAAGAACAATCTACCCAGCAAAACTAAGTATAATACTTCAAGGGAAAAATAGATATTTAATGAAATAAAGGACTTCCAAGTTTTCCTGATAAAAGGAGTAGAGTTGAATAGAAATTTTGCCTCTCAAATTCAAGACACAAGAGAAGCATAAAAAGTTAAAATGAAAGAGAAATTTTAGGGAACTCAATATGTTTCAGCTATGTACCTTTATGGGAAAATGATATATGTACCTTTTAAGAACTTTATCATTAATTAGAAGGATTTTACATAAAAAGAAGGTGTGTGAATGAATCAATTATGTTGGGAAGGGGGAAATGTATAGATAAAAAAAAGAGAGATGTCCTGAGAGAAGGAGGTAAGGAGAGAAAGAATGGGGAAAATAATCTCACGTAAAAGTGGTATGCAAAGAAGAGCTTTTACAGTAGAGAGGAAAATGGTAAGAAAAGTCTATCTTACTCAACAGGGAAGTAGTAGGGGAAGGGAATAATAAAAAGGAGGGCAGATAAAAAAAGCAGTGGTCAGAAGCAAAACAGACTTTAGTGGAGGGACAATGTAATAGGAGAGAGAAGAAAGAGAAGAAAATAGAATGGAGGAAAATGCATAATTAATAACCATAACTTTGTGTCTACACAAAGATAAACATAATATAGTCACTATCCTCTAGTAGGAGAAAAAGAACAATGACAAATAATCAATCTACATGTAATACTCATGGCCTGGGAATTGGGGTTCCTTATTCCCTGAAGAGATTTCATTTCTAGGCTTACATAGATTAGACACATGTCCTGAGAAATCCTGATTTCATACAGAGGAGTCAAGCTCTTAAACTCTCTGGTTCATCATGCCTGCTCTAATTCTGCCTATTCTTTCCCCCCTTTACCTCCTATTTCCCTATTGAGTGAAATGTGTTTTTAAAATCTGTGTTTATACAGTCTTCCTTCTTTTCACCACTTCAGCTGAGAGTGACATTTAAGTGTCAGCTGCCCCCCCAACTCCTCCTCCTTGTTTATATAGATGTCTACTTGTATACTAATTATGTGATATCAATTTCCCTAACCTTCATTTCCCTTCTCTCTAGTATATTTTCTTGTCCTTTCTTTCAATTTTTCTCTAAGATCAAAACAACAGAACCACTCTCAGTCCTTGTTTACTTAGACTCCCCTCTATAAGCCCTAATGACGATAGTGATCAGAGGGGACAGGTATCATCTCCCCATATTTGAATATTGGTAGTTTATCCTTGTTTAGTCCTTTATAATTGTTCATTCACATTTATATTTCCCTCCCCTATTTTTCTCTCCATTTCTGTGTTTGAACTTCAAAGTCTCTCTGTAGCTCTGATCTTTTTATCAGCAATGTTTGGAAGTTCTCTCTTTGAAGATCTACTTTTTCTCCCTTAGATTATACTCATTAATTATTAGACCATTTCCTTCACTTTATGGATTATCATATTCTAAATTCTCTGCTCCTTTACAGTGGTGGTTGCTAAATCATTTGTAATCCTGAGTGTGACTCCTTGGTATTTGAACTAATTTTCTCTGGCTACCTGCAGTATTTTTTCTTTGACCTGGAAACTGAATTTTGGCTGTGAGGTTCCTGTGATTTATCATTTCAGGTTTCTTTCAGGGTATGACTAGTGGGTTCTTTCTATTTTCTTTACTCTTTTGTTTTAAGAGATATGGTTTTGTTTTGTTTTTAACATTTCATGAATTAGGATGAGTAGACCCTTTTTTGTGGTCATGCTGTTCAGATAGTCCATTGATTCTTAAGTATTTTCTTGATCTATTTTCTAGGCCAGTTGTTTGACTTTGAGATGTCCTATCTCTTCTATTTTTTCATATTATTTACTTTGTCTTAATATTTCTTGTTGCCTCATGGAATATAGGCGTTCTATTTGTTCCATTCCAAGTTTTGGGAAATTTGTTGATTGAGCAAGGTTTTGTACCTCTCATGTAATCTGTTAATTCCCTTTCCAATTATTTTTTTTTTCATGGCACTCACTTCTTTTCCATTTTTTTTTCCTCAAGCACTTTTATTCCATTGATAAAAACATTTAAAAAAAAAACTTTCTTCATCTTTTCTAGGCATTCTAGTCAGGATTGTGGTTTTTCTCTGATGTGTTTCTTGTAGATGTTTTGCATTTTATGTCCTGCATTTATGTCTTGAGTATCCCTGTTACTGCAATGGCTTATTATGTGGGGATTTTTTATTCTTTGTGCATTTTTCCAGCGTACTTCCTGACTTTGGACTTGTCAGGGCTGGACTCCACCATATTTCTGTAAACAAAGCCTGAGCTGATATAATTGCTGCTTTCTTGGGTTATTGAGTATTGTGTTATTCCAGGATCTTGAGGAGCTGCAGGATTTCAGTGATCCCCAGAGTGTTCTGGTCCAAGATAAAGTCTGATTCCTGCCCCCTCTGTGGTCTGAGCTCTTCAGATTCCTGACTTGTGTTTGCATCTGAGCAAGAGTAGACAACTGCTTGACTCTTCCAGTTATCTGGAAAGCTCTGTTGACTTAGAGGGACAGAATTATAGGCTCCCCTTTGATCTGGGATTTCCAACCTGGTTATTTTTCTGAAAGTTGGGCTAGGTGCTGGAAGCAAAACCCTGCTTTGGCTCTGAAGTTTGAGTTACCCATTACTTCTGCAACTAATTTCTTCTTGATACTTTATCCATGATTTCCCTATCCAAAAATATTATTTTCTCCCAAATGAGCAAGTTCCCTATTTATTGTGCCCTGGATTTGTGATATGAAACTGAGTACTGGGTGACAAAGCTACCATTTGGTGCCTGGCCCCATTATATTTCCCTGGTATGGGTCTGGTGGTACCCTAGTCTGGTTTCAGGACCTTCTCTTGTTCTGGTGCCCAGCTTCTTCCTAAACACTGCAATGTTCTGCAGTGGCATACTACTAGCCTGACCTGTCCCTAGTACCTGCAGATCTCCATCAGTCTCCCTATGCTGAGCAGGGCTAGACAAATTATACAGTTACTTTTTCTGAGTGTCCTCTTCAGGATCCAGTCTATTATATTTTCAAGATCTGTTTGGAGGAATTTGTAGAGGAGAGTCCACCACACTGCTCCCTATTATTCCTCTGTCTTGGCTCCACCTCCCCTATGTATCTTCAATGGTGTGGGCACTCCTACATGGAAAATTAACCATTTGGAGCAATAGAAAGCTTGAGTTGCAGCAAGAGGACTGGGTCACCTTGGAGGTATAAAGAACTGTCACCAACTGGAAGTACCTACCTCTCTTGCCTTCTCCCCTTGTCCTTGCCTACCCCAGGTGTTGCAGAGCACATTCTAAATGACTAAGTGATGAAGTGTTACCATAGGGGTATATAACTTTCTGCTTTTGTCCCCTTGTCTGCTCCATTATGTCCCAGATAGCCTAACCCTTTACCATGGGGGTCATTTTCTTTCCTTTTTCCCATTTCCTTGGATGCTTGTCTGCTCACAGAGTTTGGATGAGATAGTAGTCCATAAGTCCTTTCCTGATGAGATGATACTACACCAGGCTTTATCATGTGTCCTTTCTCTATAACTCTGCTATTGTCATCTAATATACTTATATAATATAAGGATCTCTGGGCCTTGCCATATATGCTATCACTGGACCATAGGATTTAAGGACTATTCCATTTGCTGGGCAGTTGAACTTTGATTTTTCATTTATTTTATTATTTCCTATGTGTGGCCTTGGGGAAGTTACTTAATTTCACTAGAGCTCAGTGTTGAGGGTGCAGAGTGTCCCAGAAGTTCTCTGGGGTACATCAAGAAATCTTCTCCTTGAGAAACTAAACCAGAGAACAGATACACCTAGAGAGATAAGCTGAACCAGTTTGGACTGAGCTAGCTTTGGGACCTCCACCCTTCATTCTGGTCTCCCTCACCCCTGGGGAGATAAGTTTGGGTGTGGCTGCTGCCTTTTTATCCTGAAGAGAGAGATGGCTTGAGAGATCCATAGCCACCCCTCACCCAATTCCTCTAGTCACTACCAGTGGGGGATGATCCTCCACTCCTCACCCAACTCCTCTAGCCACCACCAGTGGGAGATGGTCCTCCCTCACTAAGGGTACTTTCCACAGGCAGATTTAGATTTAGATGGTCACACCCCCATCAGTCCTCTATAAAAGTTCCTGCCAGTCTCCTGCTTGAGGAGATTGGTACCTCAGAGCCACGTGCTTTGTGCCTTTCTCCCCAAGAGAAGTCCAAGGATTTCTCTTGGTTTCCCTTCCCTTCCCTTCCCTTGCCCCTAAATAAACTACCATCTTATTTTAACTGCTTTTGTGTGCAAGAGGGTGTAATTCTTTAAAGAGGAATTCCTAAGAACCCTAACCCAAAGCCCATACCCCATTTCCCTCATAACATCAGGATCCTTAAGTAAAATGAGGAGGTTGGATGAGGAAGTCTCTGAGGTCCTTTTGATCTCTAAATCTGTGCTCCTATGGGACTATGAAAGTTCAGAAGTGGGGAGAAATCACTTTTGTTTGGAGGAACCAGGATAGGCTTTCTGGGAGAAGTAAACTGAGCAAGTGGAGAGTTTGGGGAGACCCATGGGGTGATGAGGGAATGAGCTATAGAGAGCAGTGCCTTTGGCATTTTAAGCTTTTTCCAAGCTGCTTTCAGATTTTTTCCAACACCTAGCTGAGAAAAATTGCCTTTCTCAGACCTTCCTTGGAAAGCTCAGACACTGTACATTTCTCCTAATGTAGCAGATTGAAATCAGACCATTTGTCTTGTGGGCTAAGAACCTTCTTAGCAGTCTGCCAGCTCTGTGATACAGTCTGAGATCTTCTCTTAAACAATAGATTGTTTCCTCATTCCTTATACACAAATGTACTTAAAACAAACAAACAAAAAAGCCTTACCTCCTCCCCCATTGCAGAACTGAACCAGGATTCAGAAGAGGAAGCCAAATTAATTTGCATAAAAGAAGTTTTCTATTACTGGAATTTGTCCCACATAGACACTATTCATATTAACTGATATATCTTTGAATCCTAATCTTATCTAAATGAGGTAGAGAGAGCATCAATTGTTCTGCTGTTGTAAGTTAACAGCTTCACATACTTTAGATGTAATGAGGCTAAACAAAAAAGAATTCTCTTCCAGTGGTTTCTGTGGTAGAGCCAATTAGAGTACATAACATGTTCAAATGAGAATTACTGGTTTGCAAAGCACTTTTGGTTTTTTGTTGCCCATTGCTGCATTAACCTTGCTATTGTCCCCCAGACTGAACCCAGACCTAATGTTAACCATTAATCAAGAAAGGATTTCTTTTCTTATGCAACAGCCTAGACCTAATAATGGCCATAAAAATTCCACTGCCCCATTCTATTAATTGCTTAAGGAATGAAGAGTCTCTCCCTCCTTCCCTCCCTCTGTCTCTCTCAGTCTCTGTCTCTCTCTTTGTCTCTCTGTCTCTCTCCCTTCCCTCTCTTTCCCTCCCTCTCTCTCTTTCTGTCTTTGTCTCTCCCTCTTGGTCTCTGTCTCTCTCCCTTCATATCCCAACCCCTCTCAGTCTGTATCTCTTTCTGTCCATCTCCCTCCTTCCCCAGCCCTCCCTATCTCTCTTTCTGTGGTCTTGATCCTCCCACCTGCCAGGAGTGATTCTGCACCAGTAACTCTCATAACTCATCATACTCAGGAATTTTAACTCTAGAGCTGATTCTGGAACAGAGAGTGGGGCTGATGACTTTGAACTCTGCCTCAGTTGAATCCAATTCACACACAAGTAAAGAAATCACCTGTGATGTCACTGGTCCTCTTAAAAAACAAAGGAGGAACAACAAGAGCCATATGACATTGGGTAAGTTAGTTACTTTACTATTCTGGGCTTCAGTTACTTCCTGTATAAAACAATAGGTTTGGACTAAAAGAAATCAGAGTACCCTTCCAGAGTTAAATCTATGATTTCATGACTGTATCTCCCTCAAAGATAGCATAGGGTATCATATCAAAGAATATTGAATTTCATAGAATAACAAAACAAAACAAAACTCAACTCTATTTTTCTCTCGGTTATACTCCATTCCTCTTCCTGAATCTGACTTTTCACATTGCTAGCCTGCTTCAGCTGCTGTCTCACCTTGGAACTTCCTTCAAAGCTTCCGGACCTTTTCTTCCTGGAATATTCATTTACCTCTGCAGCCTTCTTACCTTGGAATATCCATTCTTCCATTAATGAGTTCCTCAGGGGTGGAGGGTTCCATTTAGGAAGAAACTTAGGTGGGCCAACCTGCATTGCCCTCCTGGCTCTGCTTCTAACTTCTGGACTTTGGTACCATGTTCCCAAGTGGGTACCTTCTCCCTCTTCAGCTTTTTTTCAGCTCCCTTGTGCATGTTGTCTTCTCCCATTAGAATGTAAGCTCCTCAAAGGCAGAGAATGTCTTGCCTTGGCTTGCATTTGTATCTCCAGTGGTTAGGACAGTTCTGGACATATAGTAAATGCTTAATAAATGCCTTGTCTTGCCTCAAAGTGACTGCATTATTGGACACTAGATTTCAAGTTGGAAGAAAGTTAAAGCCTACCTGCTCAGTAGTTTTGGGACTCTTTATGACGCCACTTGGGGTTTTCTTAACAAAGATGCTGGAGTGGTTTGCCATTTAATTCTCCAGCTCATTTTATAGACAAGGAAACTGAGGCAAACAGGGTAAAGTGACTTGCCTAGGGTCACACAGCTAGCAAGTATCTAAGGCCAGATTTAAACTTAGGAGGATGAATCTTCCTGACTCCAGATCAGATATTCTAGCTACTGTGCTACCTTGCTGCCCAGAGTCTACCTAGTATAACTCAATTATTTTGAAACTGAAGAACATGAAGGAAAAATAAGTTATGTGACTTGCTCAGATTAACACAGGTAAGTAGCAGGGGCAGAATGAAAACTCAGGTCCTTATAGTCTAAAAGGGGGCTCATAGCACTCCTCTGTCTGAAAACTGGTGGATATACCCACAGAATAATAGAATTTCAGAGGTAGAAGATATGTAGACCAAGGTTAACAATAGGATATTTGTGTATTATAGGGCAGAGCTAGAAATAATTCATGAAAGCTGCCAAGGAAGATATAGGCTGGCTATAAGGAACAAGAAGGTGACACCTCTTCAATACTCAAGCCTAGTTTGATCACATTTGGAGGAGTGTGTTCATTTTGAGGCACCAAAGTTCAAGGAATAAGCTGTAGAACTTCCAGAAGAAGGCAATTAGGATGGTAAAGGGTCTTGAGTTAACACCATATGAGGGGCAGCTAGGTGGCACAGTGGATAAAACACCAGCCCTGGATTCAGTAGGACTTGAGTTCAAATCCAGCCTCAGACACTTGACACTTAACTAGCTGTGTGACCCTGGGCAAGTCACTTAACCCTCATTGCCCTGTAAAACCAAAACCAAAACACAAAAACACCGTATGAGAATCATTTAAAGGAACAAGGGATACTTAGTTTGGATAAGACTTGAGGGTTTGTAAAGAATTGTTATTTGAGGTTTTTATGCCTCAGCAGCACAGCGCACTGGCCTGGGGTTCCACAACCTCACTGTGCTCCACCCACTGGTTGTAGCCATTCCATGGTGCTGGCACCTTACATGATCACCACTCGCTGATGCCTATATGGGCCTGGCAAAATTATAATGATTGGAAACCTAGTGAGGGCAGTCATGTGACTGTCAAAGTGGCCATCCCATTGGCTGGGGCTGGGTGGGGTTTTTCTGGGATTGGGGGAGGAGAATTGGGCATTCTAGTGGGAAGCTGGAACAACAGGAGGTCTGCTGTGAATTCTCAGCTGATTCCTGGGTGGTGGTATCTTTTAAGGTTATATAATTTCCCTTTCCCCGTTTTATTTCCTTTCCCTTGATCCTACTGATCCTGTTTGTGTGTGTGTTTTTTTTGAGTTCGTTCTTGTTAAAATAAATCGTGTTCAGGGGCAGCTAGGTGGCGCAGTGGATAGAGCACCGGCCCTGGAGTCAGGAGTACCCGAGTTCAAATCCGGCCTCAGACTAGCTGTGTGACCCTGGGCAAGTCACTTAACCCCAATTGCCTCACTAAAAAAAAAAAAAAAACCAACAACAACAACAACAAAATAAATCATGTTCTGTTTTGAGGGAGGCTGCCAGTCTGCTTCCTTGCCCCAATATTGTGGCGAGCTGCTTAGCTAACACTCCCCAATTAAAAATTGGTCCCCACAGTTTGATGTTAGAGATACCTTCAAATACTTGAAGGACTATCATTTGGAAGAGGTATTAAACTTATTCTCTTTGTTCCTAGTGTATAGAACAGAAAAGAATGAATAGAAGTCAAAGAGAGGAAAATATAGGCTCTTAATTAAAATTGTCTAAAAGTGAAATGGGAAACCTTGGGAAGTGGGAAGTTCCTTTGCTCTGGAGGTCATTCAGCAGAGGCTGGGTGACTACTTTACAATATAAAAGAAGGTATTCTCTTTCAGATATGGGTAAGAATAGGTCCAACTGGGTTGAAAATACTATAATTTTGAGTTTCATGCAATTATTAAAGAGCAGGATTATAGCAGGCCAGACAAAGTTGGCCAATGAAATAATAGAAAGATATTGAAGCACAACTGTGAACAACTGGCAACTCAGCCAAAAAATAGACAGCAATTAAGATGATTTGATTTTTTCCATGCAAAGATTTCAGGTGATGAATATAAGGTAAGATCTCATGTCACTAAATTTGGATTCATCTTAAGCTGTTCTAATGCCTAATGACTTGATAAAATAGCCCCGTAAGTAATACAGATGGCACAAACACAAATAAGCAAGATTTCCCAGGGGGCATCCTAACTAAATAAACTACATTTGTTATGGCAGAGATTGATTATCTGGGACATCATACACTCATGGAATTTTAGCATTGGAAGAGACTTTAGAGATTATCTAATAGATAAGGTAAAGAAAAAAAAAAGAGAAAGGTAATAATACTTGTATTACTTCATGGGGTGGTTGCCAAGATTAAGTGAGATAATAAATGTAAAGCATGTTGTAACTATAAAACACACACACAAAAATGTGAGCAATTATCTCCCTCTAGCCTACTCTAGTTTTGCCAATTTGATTTGTCCAAAGTTAAATACCTAGTTAGTCAAAGAGCCCAAACTTGAACTTGGTTTTTGTGATTTTTAGCATAGTGCTCCTTCCATTCCATGAGTCTGCCTTCCTTTAATTTCCTGACTGAGTAGAATCCCTGGTCATGCCCAATGAAGAAATAATTGGTGCTCAATCAAATTAGATAATAAATTTTTATATCCTCCAAGAGTGGATGTCTTCATATGTTTGAAGGACTGAGTAGAAATATTAATTTACATCCCAGACAATAAGTATAAATAATATATAAACAGATGAGTATAAATATTTTTCAAAAACCTTAATTTGCACCTGAAGATCAGTTGATGAATTGAAAATAAAAGGGGATTTCAGTTTCAAAAGATACGTTCTATTTTGCCTCTTCTTAATGATTTAAGTAAGGTAGGCTAAGAAAGGAAGGATTGAATTTCCGGGAAAATAGACTAGTCTAGCATTTTAAGCCCTAGTGGAATCTGAAAGTATCAGAAACTTCACAGGCAGTCCTCTTCTCAAAGATTTCCTGGCCAACTTTTGATACCCCGAGAGGCTCAGAAAAACGTGAACTTCTGGGTACATACCGAGATGTCCAAACCTTTTTTGACTCACCCATCAGAAGCAATAGCAGAAAAAAAGTTTCTTTTTTAAAAAATATGTACCTTAAATAAATTAGACAGGCAGAATTTGAAGACCAGACAAACCTATATTTTTGTTCCTGTAAGAAATGGTTGATTCAAATATGTTTTCTTCTGAGTGAGTTAAAAATAGCTGGAGCTGAAATAGCTCATCCTATGAAACCCTTAAGACTGAAATGTGTTTTTTCTTTAAAAAAAAAAAAGCTATTGCATTAGAAGAATCAGGCCACTGCAGTCTGGATGGAATGCTAACCATGCCACTGGATGGCAAATTGGAGGGAAACATGCCTTTCATCTTAATTATAGGCTGGACAGGGGAATGCACTATATTCTGTGCTACGTATGAGCTGAAGGAAACTTTCCCAGGGTATTTTTCTTTTGCATTTCTGACTCTTATTGGGTTGGAAGCTTGTCCATGTGACCCAGCAGGGTCCACTTTCCATAATAAGTCTAAAAATATGCCAGAAATGTTTTCTTTAGCACAGCCTATGAATGTCAAACATGAAAGAGACAGCTTTGCTTTTCCCTCTGTTTCACCTTTTTTAGTTAAAAAAAAAAAACCTCCAGCTACCCCCTCACTATTATCTAAGCATTATTATTTTAATGGTATCCCAAAATTGAAAGCAAGTGTTAGATGGAATCACAGTAGAAAGCCTTGAGGGGAAACAAAAGCCATTTAAAAAAAATAGAGGATGAGACTCTTGACTCATCTTCCATAGGCATATGCTTTGAGTCTTTTCTCTAGTAAGAGAGAATGTTTACACTAAACCATCCTCACTTTCATCCATAGTTACTTGTTGCATTAGGGATACAAACTATAATTAAAATAGAGTAATTCTAAGTAGTTCCTAAACAGGACCAAAGCCATAACCCTGGGCTTATCATACCATGTTCTAATTACCTGAGGTAACTAGCTATATAAAATGACAAGTTCACATGAAAAGCCTTTGTCAGAGCTAGGACCCTTTCCCCAGGTTTCTTACTCCCAATAGTGTGCTGTCCTCAGATTTATTTTTAGCCACTCAGGTTAAAAGCCTTTTTTATCTATTGCCCAGGAATGAAGCAAACCTCTTCAGCTTCTACTAATGCCTTCCCTTCCATTCTCTTGTATTTTCATTTGACATTAATTAAACAGACATTTATAAATTTTCTACTATGTGTAAATCACAGTCCTAAGTGCTGAAGGGATGGAAAGATATATTTCAAGGTCTCTGTCTCCTGGAGTCATGTAGTAGAGAGAAAGCATATATGCTAGATGGCTATAATCCAAAAAGGGTTGCGTTAAGTGTCTAAAATAGACATAAAAACTATCTTTGTAGCATTTGGCAATTTTCATAGGCAGAATCTGGATCTCTGAATTTATATATATATGTATATATATGTGTGTGCTTAATAACATAATATACAATTTAATAATATATTATTATATGAGTATTATATATTTATAATGTTATTCATATGTATGTATATGAAAAAGAATGTCTTGATATGGAGCTCACTGCCATGGGTGAACTAGTTGTATACCCTCCCAATATTGGATATTACATTTTAGATACTATGCAATTAATATTTACTAAATTGAAATTTTTAAACACTCTGCTTAATTTAATTTATTCTTACAGCTATTATTTAGAAGCTGTAGGGTCCTTATAGTTGCTACTACTTTTGTAATTAAAATGGAAGATTCAACATGATTTATTTTTTTTTAAAGAAGTAACATGATACAGTCATGTCCAACTCTTCATGGCTCCATTTTGGGGTTTTCTTGGCAAAGATACCCAAGTGATTTGCCATTTCCTTCTCTAGCTCATTTTAAAGATGAGGAAACTGAGGCAAAATGGGCTAAGTGACTTGCCCAGGGTCACACAATTAATAAGTGTCTGAGGCCAGATTTGAACTCAGGTCCTCCTGACTTCAGGCCCAGCACTCTATCCACTGTGCCACTTAGCTACCCCAACTGCTAGGTACTCCCTTACTTTCCAGTTCTTTGCAACAACAAGTGATACTATAAATATCTTTGTTCATATAGGTCCTTTCCAGGGATATTATGAGGCTCATATGAAATAATGGATGCAAAGCATGATGTCATTTGCTGCTGCTGTTGTTGTTGTTGTTGTTGTTACTATTAGTCTACACTCTCAAGGCTTCTAGTCTGGTGATGACATTATTCTTTTTTTGTTTGTTTTTGTTTGTTTTGTTTTGTTTTGTTTTTGTTTTTTGTTTTTGTTCAGGGCAAGGAGGGTTAAGTGACTTGCCCAGGGTCACACAGCTGATAAATGTCAAGTGTCTGAGGTAGGACCTGAACTCAGGTCCTCCTGAATCCAGGGCCGGCATTTTATCCACTGTTCCACCCAGCTGCACCTGATGGCATTATTCTTTAAGCCTTCTACTTCACTCCAGTTGAACTCCAGTTATTTAGTCCCACAAAAACAATGATTTACCTCTAGGCAGGGTGTTGTAAGGTTTAGACCCTTATGGTTTAGACCTGTTTCTTTGTCATCACTCATATGTGCCTTCTACTTTCACTCTTGTTTCCTTTTGTATTTTTAGAAAGAAATATCTTGAATGCTGTGTTTCTCATTCCATTTTGCATCTTCTTCTCTGCCTGATTTCACCTCCTAGGAACAAGATGCCCTTCACAGGATATGCTCATCACCTCTCATCTCTTCACTAACTCAATCCTTGATTAATACCATCTCTCTCAACATTTTCTCCCCTAAACTCCTCTCAATGCCTTCTTTTTTATAGAGGGCAGGAATTATACTCCCAGCTCATTCCACTTTGTATCTGATGTGCTTCCTGGTTTCAACTCAATGGAACAAGATACACCTGTACCAGATACTGCTGATGTACCAGATACCACTTCCAGCTTTCCTGCTTCTTTTTGCATGTTGTTCCCCCCCCACCCCCCATTAGTGTGTGGAACAACATGCAAACCTTTGCTTTCAGTTCATTGGGTTTTTAACCTCATTAGGGTTCTTGATGTCCTAAACCAAGGAGACAGTTGAAATTGCTTTATTTATTACATACAATTATTATTTGGGGAGGTTTGAGAGAGGCCATGAGTATTGGAGAAAATGTTCAGTCTTCTATCTTTTTTTTCACATGACCCAGAAAAACAGGTTCTTCTTATTATACATTTCAGTAATTTCTCTATATATCTGGAATACCAAACCTGTACCAGTGAAGCATCTTTTCCTGCTCCTTTTTTTAAAATCATGTGACCTTTTAAATTTAGGTCATGTATCCCTTTGGGGATTATTGTGGGACTATACACCAAAAGTTTCTAATATGTGTATGCCTTTTGACCTAGTGAGAGCAGGACAGCTTTGAAATTCTGTTAAAATGTCATGTTTGGAACAACAATTATATCTATATCTTTATCTGTATCTGTATATCCATATCCACTTCTATATCTGTTTCCATATCTTTATGTATAGGTATAGATATATATATCCATACCATCAGCCATTGTTTCTATATCTATACATAAAGATGGCTATGAATATCCTAATCTGTGGAGATGGCTATGGATACACACACACACACACACATACACACATATTTTTAAGAAGTTGTAGTTTGTGATCTTAGTTTAGTGGAGTTTACTTTAGGGTAGCAAATAACATTTAAGTTCAGTAAAATGTACATTTCTTGAAGGCAGCTACATATGTATTTAAAAGACTCAAGGATCTTTCTGTTTGTAAAGTTTTGTTTTGTTTTGTTTTTGGAGGAAGGTAGTATGAACAAGGTGATATGTATTAAATATTTATTGGCTCTCCCTAGTATTATTAAAAGTCATTACTAGGACACTAATTATTCAGGAACTTAGAGATCATTCCTCTACAGCTTCCCTGCATAAACGAGTAGGTTCAAATCACTTATAACTCAGATTTTTCTTATTCTTGGTCAGATAAGTTTGGTTCTTTATACTTCACTGAACACAGCAGGATAGAAATCCTCAATTTTTTTTTATTAACCCTTCAACTCTTTTTCAATTTCTTTTCTTTTTTTTCCTTTCTCTTTCTGACCAAACCTGGGGCATGTATGTGAAGAGTCTTCACTATGGTATGATTGCTCTAGTGGTGTGCTGCATTGGCACTGGGAGTTGGCAAAACCCATTCAATAACAGAACTTTCTTTTGAAAGAACAAAAGAATGAAAAGCCAAAACCTTTTTCAGCCATTGTTTCCCAAGAAGATGTCTAGAAGACAGTTTCCTCTTTTCAGAACCTTGTTTATTTGCTGAGTCCCTGAAGAGAGATTTGACTCAGCAAAAATGATCCATAGACCTTCTTCAGCGACTGCTCTGTGGATCTTGGCTCTGGGACTGGCCTAGTTATTCAGCAGATACAGTCCCAGCCAACCGCTGGAATAGCTCTCAGCTGCTGCCACAAAGACGATTTACCTACGTCTGTCTATATGGAGAGAACCTGGGCTGAAATCACCAAGTTCCCCCCTTCCATTTGTCTGATTCATGGTGTTTATGCCACACCTTCATGGAGGAAGGCATGGTTTCTTTCTTCCACTCTAACTCTATTTTTCTTTTCCTCTTTTCCTTCTTTTCTTTTTCTTTCTTTCTTTCTCTTTCTTTCTTTTTTTTTTTGAATTGGCAACTGGTCTAGCCAAAAATGGGATTAGAGAAGACGCCCGCACCCATGGATTACCAGCTGACAAAACATGGAAAACCACTGTTGCTACTTTAAAACAAAATACAACTATTTATTTTCTGGTTCATTGGAGATTCTTTTATTTTCTTGCTGAGAGATTTGTCTTCTCTGGTTCCATGTAGTTGCTTAAAAAACAATTGGTTGACCTTCTATAAGAATCAGAGGTCATGAAGGAACATTAAAAGTGGGCTGAAATTACCTGTTGCAGAAAGTGGATTGTTCATTTTATGTTGCTGGATATTTTTAGTGGGATTCTGTATCTACCTATCAAATGTTCTTTTTCTCAGTTTGTTCCTCTTCCTTTAAAAATTTTTTATCTTTCATGTCTCCTTTACTTGACCCATGCTTTCTTATCCCATCTCTCCCTCTCCCCTTTTTATTTTCTTCCTTTCTAGGTAGTGGAGTATTGAATAGAGTTGCTGGACTTGAAGTTAGTTTGACCTGAGTTTCAGTCCCTAACTTATGATCCTGCATATCATTTAACCTCTGTGAACCTCAGTTTCCCCTGGTTAGCACTGGCAGTCTGGCTACTGTATCCCTTAGGGTCCTTGGTAGGTAGCCCTGAGGGTTTGAGGTGGTTTTCCAGTGCTCACATGTCTCTAGCCCACACCATTATGCTTGTCACCCATGGTTATCAGTTAATGTCAATTAGTCAGGCAGATTTAATAAGCTTTTATAAAAGGGTATTTCCTAAGATAACATGGCAAGATCATTTTGTACAAAATATCCCTCCAAAAATACTCTTTTACCAGTGTATACAGAGTACAGGGAAAAGTGGGATCAAGCTTATAATGTACATGGCAAAAGACATAACTCACAGCTCCTAGAAATCCTTTTACTATAGTCCCCAACTTGTTCCCCTTAGGTATGTAGTGGCTTTTCTGCTCAGTTCCTTAAAGACCTTCAAATCTGCTTTGCCTCAAGTTCAGAATGTCCTTGGCTCCAAACGTAGACACTACCATCAGCTTCTACTGTTGCAAGAACACTACTAGGATGCCTTCAGCCCTCCAAAGTTAATGAGATCCTCCTCTAGTCAAGGAGAAGAGGAGAGTAATACCAAGGCCAAGACCTGGGTTCTTTTTTTCAACCCCTCTCGCTTTCTAGGCTTTTCCTTCTCAGGTAGGAGGATTATACAATGAAGCACCTAGCTGCTGGATGCTGGAATCTCTGGTTCCCGGCTTGCTTGCTATGATATAGATGAACCATAGGCCATGACCAAGTTTCCGCAAAGAATCCATGCACATTTCCTATGCAGAATATTTCTAATTTATTCAATGACTTTTAAAGCCATCTAGATTGGTTAAGGACTTTTGAACTTGGTCTAAAGCTTTTGATTGATTGATTCAATACAGAAGTATCCTCACCTGCTTAAGGTATTAGGGCATAGTCTACTGATACTTCCTTTATGTGGGAGGCAACTATTTGATCTGTTGACTCAATTGAACCCCACTTTTTTATAAATTAATTTATTTATTTAGCATTTCCCCCTGGTTACATGTAAAAACTGCCAAATTTTTTCACATTGATTTTTAAAAACTTTGTGTTCCAAATTTTTTTCCTCCCACCCTCCCCATCCCTCCCTAAGAAATCAAGCAATTCAATATAAGTTATGCATTGCAGTCATGTAAAACATCTCCACATTAGTCAGGTTATGAAACAAAACAGGCAAAATAACTTTATTTTTTTTTTTGCAGGGCAATGAGGGTTATGTGACTTGCCCAGGGTCACCCGGCTAGTAAGGATCAAGTGTCTGAGGCCAGATTTTAACTTAGGTCCTCCTGAAGCCAGGAGCAGTGCTTTATTCACTGTGCCACCTAGCTGCCCCCTCCCAAAACAACTTTAGTAAGAGGAACTGACAAAAAAAAAACATACTTCAATCTGTATTCAGACACCAGTTCTTTATACATGAATTGCATTTTCATAAGTCCTTCTGATAGCATCCTGCTTATCATTTCTTTCATAGTTACTGTAACTAACTGTATTATCCTCCATCCTATTCCTTCCCCTTGATATTTACTGTTTTCTATCGTCTTTCTCCCTATCCTTCCTCAGAAGTTCTTTCCTTTTTACTGCACCCTGCCCCAATCTTCCCTCCCTTCCTTCACCTCTCCACCCTTATCCCCTTCCCCTCCCACTTTTCTGAAGGGCAAGATATATTAGTATACCCACTTGGGTGTGTATGTTATTCCCTCTTTGAGCCAATTCTTTTTTTTTTTTTTTTTTTTTTTTAGGCAGTGGGGGTTAAGTGACTTGCCCAGGGTCACACAGCTAGTAAGTGTCAAGTGTCTGAGGCCGGATTTGAACTCAGGTACTCCTGAATCCAGGGCCGGTGCTTTAACCACTGTGCCATCTAGCTGCCCTCTTTGAGCCAATTCTAATGAGAGTAAGGCTCACTCACTCTCCACTCCTTCTTCATATTCCCCTCCACTCCATAAGCTTTTTCTTGTTTCTTTTATGTGAGCTACTTTACCCCAGTCCATCTCTCCTTTTCCCTTTCTTCTAGTGCATTCCTCTTACCCCTTAACTTTATTTTAAAGATGTCATCATGGGTCAGCTAGATGACACAGTGGACAAAGCACCAGTCCTGGACTCATGAGGCCCTGAGCCCAAATCCAGCCCCAGACATAAGCCACTCCACCCTGCCTGCCCCACAAAAAAAAAAAAAAGGATAAACAAAAAACAAATGCTTTACAGATATCATTCCTTCATATTTAATTCACACCTGCGCCCTCTAATTATATTCCTTTTAGCTGCCCTAATAATGAGAGAGTTCTTATGAGTTAGAAGTATCATTTTTCCATCTAGGAAACCTGAACTGAATAGAAAATTTGGCTTTCAAATACAAGACCCTAGAGAAGCATAAAAAGGTAAACAGAAAAAAAACAAAACATGAGGGATGTTAAAAGGTTAAACTGTTTACATTCCTCCATGGGAAGATGACTCCCACTTTTACATGTAAAATGGGGGCAAAAATAACTCCTACCTCACAAATTTGTTGTGGAAAAATGTAAAACACTTGGCAAAAGTTAAATTCCTATTAATAGTTCAGCAATCCTTGTCTCCTGACTAATGTTTGGTGATACCCTTAATCATTTTGGATATTGCTTAGCCCTAGTAGTGACCCTGAATGGTAAAATGGTTATTTGGTGTTTTATTTATTTTATCTGAAGAACAGGAAGATTGTGAAACCCATGAATATCATTTTGAATCTCAGCATAGACATTGAGAGGAAGTATGGAAGTAGTGGATGGTGTTCTGTATTTAGAATCAACCAATCAACAAGAACTTATTAGGTATCTGTGACAAGTGCTATGCTAAGCACTGTAAATACAAAAATGAAACAGTCCCTTCCCTTCAAGCACCTTCTGTTCTAATGGGGGATATAACTTTTTCAAGTATATGCAGAATAAAGGGCATCCCAGAAGCGTTAAAGCATTTTTAAACTCTTAAAGCTATTAAACCCTAATAATGCAGTAACACATTCAGGACATCCTATAGATACACAATGAATAGAAGGTTATTTGGGGAGTAAGGTCACTGGCAGCTGAGTGGGGATTGGGGATTGGGGAATAAGGAATGAGGAAAAGATTCATGTAGATAGGAGTGATTGGATTGAGTCATGAAACAAATGGTGAAGATGAAGTAGTACTGCAATCCAGGCATGGAGAAGGGGTTACGACCAGCACAAAATCATGGAGAAAGGAGATGGAATGTTGTGCCTATGGAATGGCAAGTAGACCCAGATGGCTATACCATAGAAAACTTTTAAGGTAGTGAGGGGTAAGAAGACTAGAAAAGGAGAAAAGTGTCAGATTGTGAAGAGCTTTCAATTGTCAAACAGGGGTTTATATTAGCTCCTGGTTCTATTCTATACTATGTGACCTTGGGTAGATCATTTTACTTATCTTATTTAATTTCATCATCTATCAAAATAATTATTTTGGCAAAGACAACCTCTTCTAGTCCTAGAGGCTATATTGTTGTTCAGTTGTTTTCAGTGGTGCTTGGCTTTTTGTGACCCCATTTGGGATTTTCTTGGCAAAGATAATTGAGTAGTTTAGCATTTCCTTTTCCAGCTCATTTTACAGATGAGGAAACTGAGGTTAATAAGGCTAAGTGATTCACCCAGGGTCACACAGCTAGACCCTATGTTCCCAAGATAATAAGCTGAGCTTCCACATATTAAGCATGACTGAGGATTCTATCTCTCTGATCCTTAACAGCACATAAATTCTTCCCTGTGAAGAACAAGACTAGACCCATATGGACTCATTCACTTATATCCAATATTATTGAACTTGTGTTGTCAAAGCCTATTAATTTTACCTCCACAGCATCTTTCAACCAGTATCTTTCTCTGTACTTACATCACTACCAACCTAATTCGAGCTATTATCATATCTTTCTTAGACTACTACAAAAGGGTCCTAATAGGTCTTCCCCCTACCAACCTCTCCCTTCTCTAGTCCATCTTCCACAAAATGACCAAAACCATCTTCCACAGGCCTGACTACATAACTTTGTTGATCAAAAATCTTCAGTACCTCCCTCTTACCTCAAGAATAAAATAAAATTTTCTTAGCTTAGTATTTAGGGCTCTTCACACTCTGGTTCCAACCTACCTTTCCAGTCTTATTTTGTTAAATTTCCTCCACATACTCTACTGTGTAGTGAAAGAGAACAATAGGTATCACTTGACACTTTGAACTTGAGCTCACTATTTTATCTCCCACTTCTATGTACTCATATAGCCTATCCCCCATGCTTAGAAGGTGCCACCTTCCAGACCCCTGTCTTTTTTGAAAGCTCATTTTGTCAGTAAGGAAATTGAGGCTTAGTGCTACACATGGTCACACAACCCATTAAGGCTCAAAATGGGGACTGAAATCCAGGTCTTCCTGCCCTGAGTCACCAGACTTTCCATTTTAAGGCAACAGCCCTTTCCATTTTTCCATTCTACTTTTTCCAGCATCCATAAATCTATACACATTACACAAATTAGCAAATCATCATTCAGATAATACAATAAAAAATACAATGATTTGTTGAAGGCTGTTTATTTACATATAACAAATTGATAATTAGTTAAAATTGGGCAAAGAGCTTTATGCAGCTTTGTAAACAAATTTTAACTAATAGCTCCATCAGATATGGAGAAACCTTGCCACTTCAAAGATATTTTGAGTCATTGAGGGGGAAAAGGATTTGATCTTCAAAACTGCATTCTGCATTTAATTTTTCAGAAGCAGCTATTTCATAAAGTAAGGTATGCATTATTTCTTTAGTGCTTTCTCATATTCACTGATTTCAAGTAGTAAGAAAAAAGGTTTTATTTTTTCTTTATCACTATTTACACTTTATAGGTAGGAGAAGTGAAGCATAGAGAAGATGATTCGAGTCATCTCAACTTAACAAGTATTTGTTAAAAACCTACAATGTTCTAAGCACTGTGTTATATACTTATAAAATACTTGGGGATATAAAGACAGAAAACAAAAACAACTCCAGATTTTATCCTAAAGTAGTTAACAGTTAGGGGCAGGGTGGGGAGGAAGAGGCAAAACCTCAGTTCAACCTGGTCAAAAGAGGCAAACTCAGGAAATAAGAGAGAGGAGTTTATTAATATACCAAGGTAGCTTGTTATAGTTAGAATGTTGTTGCTGCTGCTGCTGTTGCTGCTGTTGTTCAGTTGTTTCAGTAGTGTCAGAATCTTTGTGACTCCATTTTGGGTTTTCTTGACAAAGATGTTGGAGTGGTTTGCTATTTCCTTATCCAGCTCATTTTAAAATGAGGTAACAGAGGCAAACACAATGCCACCTCTCTGCCCAGTTGGAGTATGACTGGCCTCAATTCAGAGTGTGTGCTGCCCTTTATATAGATTCAAATAGGGACAGCCAGTTGAAGAGATTTGCTAAGCAAGTGACAGTCCATGTAATATGAATCAGTGGTGAGTTCCTTGCTCCTCTTCAAAATTTCCCTTCTGGATTCATGTTACTTTATTCATTTATGCTGACAAAGACCTTTATTTCTGCCTTTGCTAAAGACCCCTACTCTTTTAGAAGGTAAGTGCTCTTCTGAAGAATAATAGCAAGTATTTCCTTAGTTTCACTTTATCACATCATTTCCCCCCTTTCTTGATGGGACCTGAGATGATATGAATCCATTAACAACTGAGGTGGAGCAACTTCTTAACAAGGGAGGTGACAGAAGAAAAGAAAAACCTTGCCTAACCCAAAATTCTACTAAAGACTGCCCCAGATATAAGGGTACTGTAGTAGGAGGGAATTTCTACATCAGGACCTGTTTTCTAGGACATGTTATGGCTTCAACTGTGTTCACACCTTCTTCACCTCAGCCTGATGTGATCAGTTACCTTTTGTCATATGTGGTCCCTGAGTGAACCATGCTGGTACTGGTTCCTGCCTCAATAAAAACCATATGGGATAGTTATACTTTATCTTGCTCTGGTTAGGTACAAGTTAGAATAGTGTGTCTAATATTAGGGGTCACATTTTAGGGGGAACTTTGACCAGCTGGCACATATCTAGTGGAGGGCCACCAGGAAAGAGATTCAAAACCATACCAAAGGAGGATCAGTTGAAGGAATTAGAGAGATTTAGCCTAGGAAAGTGAAATGAAGATTTCAGGGGTAACCTGATAGCTTTCTTCAAATATGAGAAGGCATGTCATTGGAAGAGAAATATGATTTAGTCTGCTTTTCCCTGAAGAGTAGAACTAAGAGCAGAGAACATCTGAAAGAGGTAGCATTTGTCTTGATATAAGGAAACAGCTGTTAATTAAGATTGTCCTAAAATGGAATGGGTTGCTTAAGGATAATGTGGTCTACCAACATAAGTCTTTAACCAGAGGTTATTGGGAGAGTTGTAGATATGAATTTATACTTTCAGTAATGTTAGACTAGGTAACTATGAAATTAGTTCTAACTCTTAACTACTAAATCAAAAAGCTCTAGGTCTAAAGCCAGAATACAATTTTATGGATTCTTCTTGCCATAGGTTGTTCTTTTATGCCTTCACTGTGCTTCCTTTTCCCCACCCCCATCCCAGTTTATTTCCCTAGATTCTACTCTCTGATCTTAAAACAAAACAAAACAAAACAAAAAAAAAAAAACACCTGCTATTTCACACATTTCTTGAGTACCTGGTTCTGATCTACTTCCTTGCTCTGACCTTTGTTACAACTACATTTTCAAACCCTTCACTGCTCTCCTTTAAATTGTCTTTAATGTTATTTTTTGAGGGTCTGACAAAGTATAGCCTTCTCTTGCAACTTTCCATTATACTTTTCCTTCTCCTTCTCCCTAATCCCTTCTTCAGTAGTGGTGACTTGTAAAAGGGCCTTTATTGAGTATTCACAGACATAATAGAATCATACAGACAGAGAAGGTATGAATGAGCTGGGATCTGAGTTGATGGTGGGAATACCTACATTCATAATTTCATGGAACCATTAAAATATATGAATAAAACTTAATCAATTTTCCCTGATAGTAGGTCTTTGCCCAATGCTACCTATATTAGTGGTACTTATAGTCCCTCATTTCAGAACTTTTCATTTCTATTGGTCTATCATAAATTTGAATAATGTCACATAAGACTGAGGCATTGTTTCCATACTACCTTAAGATCTTCCAGATGGGCAAAGGAACAGTGGAAATTCAGATGGGATGGAAATTCAGAAGTGCTTAGCTAGTACACAGGCTTCCAGGGCAGTCCTGCTTCAAGAGGACATTTGATAACCTGCAGATAATTATAAGTTTATGGTGAACAAATGATTGCTGAAAGATGGCATCATGCACATCTGTTGTTTGGAAAGAATTGTTGAAGAGTAGTTGATTTGGCGCTAGTAATTCATAACCGTGGCTAATGGTGTTTTCTTCTGAAAAATTCTCTTTGGGCACATGTAGATTTGAGATGGAATGAGTGTCAAAACTGTAACACAAAAAGGAAACAGAAGCTTGCTTTTTCTTGCGGAAATATGGTCAGGCTTCCCCATACAACTCTTATCCTAAATATCAGAGGCCATTTGTTACACGGGTGGTCAGTTCTAAACCAAACACTGAGAAAATGCATTTGGTCTCTCATCTAGTAGAATGATTTAGCAAGGTGAATAATAGATAATTGAATTTGCCTTTAATTCACGTCACTTACCTCTTGAAGAATGACAACAATTTGTAGAGAAGGAAGTTACTCAAACAACAAAAAAATAATCTTGAATACATTCAAAGGATCACACATGCAGAGCTGAAATGGACTTTGGAAGTCATTTAATCCAAAGTGCACATTTTATAGGCAAGGAAATTGAGGCCCAGAAATGTTAACAGACTAGGATAAGGTCATAGAGTTATCAAGTAGTTGAGTCAGTACTTGATCAAAGGACTCATCACTCCAAATCCTGCCTTTATTTCATTGTATCAAATTTTACTCTATAGTCCTCCCCTTAGTGCTTCACAGAAAGATGGCAGTCATCTTATTGACTTCAGAGAAGCTCTAAGCATGGCTTACATGAAAGTTAATAAAAGGGCCTTTTTCTTATGAAAATTGAAACAGGAGAAAGTCAATCTGTTGAGATTAGGAATTTTTCATTTCTAGGTGTTTAGTATAAGTTCTAATAACATCCAAGTCAGTGTCCTATTTGAAATAAGGTATATTTGTGAGCATTCTCTTAATGTGATGAAAGCACATGTGTAAAGTGTTTCATAAATCTTAATGTGCAATAAGCATTCTAGCTATTATTATTAGTCATCCAGTCAACAAACATTTGCTGAACACAATTACTATGTGACTATTCTACTCTGGTTTTGATGCTGTAGAGGATACAAAAAAGCATGGGACAGAGTTCCTGCCCTCAGGTGGTTATTGTTGGAGAAGACATAAAGGCAAGGAAAGATAATCATATTCCCTTGCACTGTCAGTTAAGTATCAAAAGTACCGTTAATACAAACTATTGACATTCAAAATATAGAGAAGTCACTAGTCACTACAGACTGGGGAAGGCTTTAGGGTGTAAAATATTTCATATAAAGTATATATCTATATCTATAATACACACACACAAAGAGGGAGGGAGGGAGAGAGAGAGAAGAGAGAGAGAGAGAGAGGATTCCCTTGTAAGAAGCATTAGTTGAAGACTTATCTATAGCAAGGGACAAGTAATTTCATTCTTTGATTCTTTGGAGAAAGGCTGATCATGAAGAGAACTGATGAACTCTGAGTGCAGATTGAAACATAATTCTCTCAATTTATTTTTCTTGTTTTTTCTTTTGTGTGTTTTCTTTTCAACATGACTAATATGGAAATATGATTTGTATGACTTAACATGTATAATTAATATCATATTGCTTGCCTCCTCAAGGGTTTGGAGGAATAGAGAGAATTTGGAATTCAAAACTTTTTTTTAGATGAATGTTAATTTTTTAATGCAATCGGGAAGCATTTAATTTCACCCCCCCCAAACACTCCTACCAAATCTATGGGGCCCAGACTCCACTTGATTAGGCCTTTTTATGCTATTAAATGACTAATAAATGGTGTCTGAGAAACCAATCAAGTCCCAAGGGCAGCTTTGTCCTTGGTCTAACTCTTGTTGATTTGGGGATGGTGGAAAGAGAGGGCGTCAGGACTAATCATATAGACTAATCATATGACAGCTTAGTCTTCTTTTAGGTAAAGCCTTCCCATCTTGTGGGGAAACATTAGTCTTACTACATATGTGTACCCAAGGAATTCTATTTTTTTAGGTGAACATCTGTTGTTTGATTTTCATTTTTAAAGAAGACCAATGACACAAAAGATGATGTCTTGACTTTCATGTGAATTGGATTTAAGTGAAGCAGAGTTGCTCAGAGTTATCAGTATCACTCCCTCTTCCAGAGTCATCAAAACTCAGTGATAAGACAGAAGCCAAGATAACTCGTGATGATGGCTCAGGATGTAGTAGATAACCTTGTTGCCTACGCTGTCTGACCAAGCTTTAAACTTCACAGCATCTGCTTCAGCTGCTTCATGGCCATTGGAACAAATTGTTCTTATCTGCCCATTCCCTCGTGGAAGCATCACATACTTGGGGTAATCACTCCCTTAACTCATCAACAGGTTTGAGGCCTGTTACCTTCAACCTGGTTTAGACCCCTCTGTTGAGATGGTTTACCAGTGTGTGGCTGCTGTTCAAGCTACAGCTTCTTGAAGTCAGAGGTAAGAGTTGAGTATCTGGTAGACACCAAAGGTAGAGAATCAGCTCTGAAGAAAGCTTGGCAAACCCTAATACTAGTGGAGCTAGTCTTCATCTTAGTTGAACATTTATTGAGTACTCAATCATAAAGGGTATTATTTCATTCATTAAAAAAATACACCTGAAAAACCCAAAACTTAACTAAACTTGATTTTTTAAAAAAATTGACAACTAAATTTTACTTTAAAATGAGACCCAAAATATCACTTTTTAAATATTAGGATATGCCTGGGCATACTTTGCACGCCCTTTCTAAATCTTACATCTGTGAAGATATTTGGTTTTTGAAAGTGGTACCTTTGCTACCAGTGGGACTATTAGGAGGATGCTGCACCAAAACCAAACCAAAACAAAATCCTAAAAGAAAAGAAAACAAAAAACCTCCCAAATTTAGAATTTCAGATTTTGAAGGGACTTCAGATCTGTTGTTCATTCCAAACTGTGCCTCAACAGGACTATTTTCTACCACCTGCCTGCCTAGTGGTCACTGGTTTTTACATGAAGACATCCATGGAAGGGGCGTCCCCTGCCACCTGTCTGAGGTAGCTCATGTCACTTTGACACAGCTCTAATTGTTAGCAGTCTTTCCTTAGGTTGAAAAAAAAAATCTTATTCTCTGCAAGTTCTATCCCACTCCCCTCCTGTGGCCAAATAATAATAATCACTAATGTCCTGTAAAGTACCTTAATGTTTGCAAAATCTTTTTCCATACATTACCACAATGTATCCTCACAACAATTGTGTAATGTAGTATCAAGGATTTTCACCCCCCATTTTTTTTTTGGTAAAAATGTATAGCTATTCCTTTCAAATATATAATAAAATTATCATGTAAATTTCTTTTTTTTTCTTCTCTCCCATCCCCACCATGAAAAACTGAAATGCCTAGAAGCTGTGCTAACTTTAACATTTATTAAGTACATAATCTGAAGGATGAGTATTAGAAACAGGATTGGGGGGGGGACAGTGAGGGTTAAGTGACTTGCGCAGGGTCACACAGCTAGTAAGTGTCAAGTGTCTGAGTCCAGATTTGAACTCAGGTCCTCCTGAAACTGGAGCTGGTGCTTTATCCACAGTGCCACCTAGCTGCCCCTGAAACAGGATTTAAACCCAGGTTTCTTCTGAGCTTTGTTTACTATTCTTACCCTATGAAGGCAGTATGTAAAATAACTAGATATAAGCTTTCTTCCGTATGACTGTTTTTTTTTAATTTGAAGACAGTTACCATATCCTGCCAGATCTTCTTTTCTCTGAACAAAATATCCCCAACTTCTACACAGTTATGGATAAATGAATCTCACTGTCTCCTTCACTAGTAAGGACTGAAGAATATGTATGGCCTAGGCATTTACATGGAGCACTTAAAAATGGTTCTTTGTTGAGAGTCTTATGTTGTGTTAAGAGTTGATGACTAAGGATAATCTTTAATTTTAATGCTTAGGCATAGGACAGGATATATGAATTAGGTCCTTTAGCATTTCAGCCATGTCTATACAAACAATCGACCAACTTTTAAAAACAGCAGTAAAGTAAGATTTCGGGTGTGTTATGTACTATGCAAGACTAACTACCCTAAGAGTGTCTCCTGTAATCCGATGAGTCATTTGTTGTTCATCCATGATGAATTCACTAGAATACATATGAGACGAGGGCAAGGTGCCAAGAAGAGTCCAGGAGAGTGAATTCTGAAATCAACAAGGACTTTAGTGAGAGTGGAGCCCTCCGCTCAACAACAGATGTGCCCCACTCCTGCCAATGTATTTTTAATCACCAAAGTTTAAATAAGAATACATGGTTTCCCTGAAAAAAAGTTGTTCTGTTGACAGAAATGTGAGCCATCATCCTTTGCAACTAGTTTAAAGAAGTGACTTTACATGGAAACTATATTGGTCAAGAACTAAACTGAATTCATGGAACACTAGCACTATTTCTTTTCATTGGAAAGTTTTTGGGAAAATGTGTCTCAAACCCTTCCTAGTACAGTCAATATTTCAAGAAGCAACATAGGAACCATGGCATCTGTTCTTTTCCTTGTGTACCTAGCTAAGTATTAATCTGTATTTTCCTTTAGTCCGACAATCAGAATCTTCTTTAATGCCATTGATCTCATTCAGTGCAGACCCTGAGTTTCTCTGTCCTGATGTCAACCTGTAAGCAAAGAGGCTTTGGCCCTAATGGGTGATTCATTTTTCTTTTTGCATGCTCTGACAGTGCACTCAGGCCAGCCTGCCATCAAGTGGCAGGAACACCCTCTTTTGCTATCAGGCTTTTCCAAGAATGTGGATGCAGCAGTTACTCTAGTCTTTTAAATCTCTTGTGGTTTCTGTGCATAGTATTCTTTCATTTGCAGTCAATATGAATTATTGTCCAGACTTGGAGCCAACAATTAAAAATGCAAAGTTGCATGTTTACAAGAGATGTTGAAAGTGTTTCAATTTAAGAGCAGAATATTTTTCTGCATTGGATGAGTGATAATTGTGTACATTCCACTGTTTCCATGCTGCACAAAAAGAAATGGAGAGTTGGCAGTTATCCAGTTATGATCAATGTAGATAGTGAAACCAGGTAATTCCATTTAAGAATTTCCCCTTGGGGTCATGATGATCTGATTTGCCTATTTACATTGATCAGTTTACTAGATAATTACCAAATCTTTATTTCTTTTTGTGACATGAGATCTAGCTTTATTTATATCCTGTCTCTAACCCAAAGAATACTCACAAATACCTTTACATGTGTTTATAGGTTCCAGAATATATATATATATATAATTTCACTGACCTTTAGACTCCAGTTACCCCAAGCCTAAAATAATTAATATTTATATCAGAATAATGGGTCATATTCTGGTACAAAATAGCATAATAAAAATAATTTCTATGTGGCAAAAATATTTTTAACATACAGGTGTGTTTCACTTGTGATAAGTAAAATTAAATGTATTGGCCCTATATCTGTCCCAAGTGTAGGGAAAATTAGCTGGGATTTATCAACTATTTGTTACTTAGAAATTAGAGGCTACTGCATCAGTTTGGGGCATTAAGCATTTATTAAAGTATCTTAGATATTAGTAAAGAAAGAACATGTGGAGTTCAGAAAGTTCAAAAACCCTACATACCTAGAACGAGGCACATGCCCACCACCTCCAAGTTTCCAGCCAAAAAGAGGAAGTCCCTCTTCCTGTGAGAGTGGAAGCTACCTGTGGATCTGGAAGAGAGGCGGTTCCTACATACTGCTTCAAAGCTAATTGGCCAGTATCACCCAAATCCATTGCTTCACTGGACTTGAGGGTGGTCCATGAGCAGAACATGCTGAGGTCAGAAAATGCACCCCCTGGGGGCCAGGATCAGGTATGTGCAGTTTTGAATGAGGTAAATTCCTAATTCTGGGCTGACCTTAAGAAAGGTCAGGCCTGGCTCTATTATGAATAATTTTCTCACATACTTATTAAAAATACTATTTGATTCATCAGACTCCTAGCACGGCAGAAGAATTTGGACCCTTTCAAGGTAGTTCATTACAATGAGATGTGATTTATTCCTACTAGTTTAGAGAACTGGGGCAAAGAGAACGAGGTACAAGAGATATGTAGGGCTCTACTTTTTCTTCTGATGATGATGAAGTAGAGGTAGATGATGAGGATGACAGTAGGATCAACATATTAGGATTCTACAACCTTAGAACTCCAAGTGGTATATGATGAAGTGAAAATACCACTTAAGAATATAAATAAGGGAAAAGTTGTTGAATCATATACACACAGAAAATGATTCATGTTGGAGGCAACACAATTTTAAAGACACTTGGGGATTGATTTTCAAGATATTTCAAAGAGGGAAGTTTTTTTTTTTTAGGATTTTGGAGAATGAATATATTACATAATAGACTATATTATTTTAGAAAATGTATATTATATATATTACAATATATATTTCACTTTTATTTTCAAAGTATTTCAAAGAATGGAAAAATATGCCATATAATTGTTTGAAGGAACTGTGGCTTTTTACCCTGGAAAACTGGGGCATGAGATCTGCCTGGAAATATTTGAAGGACTGGTACATTGAAAATGAATTGTTCTGTTTGACACCAGAGTGCAAAAACTAGGTGCAAAGAGTAGAATGGTAAAAACTATATAGGCTTGATGTAAGAGAAAAAATTCTTAATTATTAAGGTTATTTTAAAGTAGAACGTGCTACCCTGGGAAGCAACATTTCTCCTTTCACTGGAGTTCAAACAGCAAATTATTGATAATTATTTGTTGAGTATGTTGTAGAGGAAGTTCTTATTCAGGTATTATTTAAGTTGACTAGCTATGTTGTTCGAATGCCAAACATATATTTACCTAAAATACTTTTGTGGAGAAGTCATACAAGGCAAAGGCTCACATAGAGATTAGAAGAGGTGATAAAGACACTCTCAAGGTTTCTTTGAAGAACTTTGGTATTGATTGTGAGACATGGAAGACACTAGCATAGGGATCACCCAGTATGATGTGTCCATATCAAAGAAAGTTCTGTTCTCTATAAGCAAAGCAGAACTGCAGTAGCTCAAAAAACATGAGATGAGCAAATTTAGAGATATCTCAACTTCAAATATTCATATAGACTCTTTGTGCCCAACCTCTAATAGAGCCTTCCAAGCTTGTATTAAATGTTCCCTTCACCATTATATACAAATTACAACTCAACCTTGGTTTCTATTCTGAGAAATTCTATTCCATTTCTTTCCATTAATCCTTCACTGAGTATCTACCCAATAGACAGGAGGTCTTCATTAATTAAAATGTTGTGGATATCAATATAACACTTACTCTGTCCAATCATTTTCTCATGTTCTCCACATATTATGAGAATGCCACATTCAGACATACTGTACACTGGCCCCAGTATAATGATATCATTTTGGTCCTCTTTCACTATGGACAACAACCAAGACTAGCTAGTCATTCTATAATTATATGATCCATCTTTCCAAAGTAATGAAAAATATGTCAGAATACATTATTTCCAATGTAATCTGAGAAGCAGATATCAACTAATGTGCTTACTTTTATATCTCTAGAAAATATTTACAAAAATGTATAAGAATACACATATGTTGAGGGCACACAGAAATATGAGGTGAATAACAGACTTTTGTAGACAATTTTCCATAGAAGACCACAACCTCAAGTAAAATATTTGACTTCTCAATAAATTTTCATTATAAAGAATACAAAATGCAACAGCATTTATTTTTTTGTGTGTTTTGACCTCCTCCAATAAATTTTTTTTTTAGGGCAATGAGGGTTAAGTGACTTGCCCAGGGTCACACAGCTAGTAAGTGTCAAATGTCTGAGACCAGATTTGAACTCAGGTCCTCCTGCTTTATCCACTGCACCACCTAGCTGCCCTTCCAATTAATTTTATAGAGTAAAATATGCCCATTAAAGGTTCTCTTCCAACAATGTGTTTCCCATGATATATGGGATTAAGATTATGCAAGACTTGTTGAGAGAAATGACCATTAAAGTAACTTTTGTTAAATAATCCTCTTTGATTGTCAAAAGCAAGTGAGGCATGAAACAGAAAAGTAAATGCATGCTAAAAGTATTCATCAGGGAATACCCTGAAACAAATTCAAATGGAAGAATGAATCCTTGTAAGTGGTAACGTTCTATAAATGTTACTGTTTATAGGTGGTATTGTGTTTTTTGTCATAAAGCCTAGGAACACTACAGGGCTTTTTTCCAGGGACACTAAAAAGATAATAGCCTAGGAATCCACACGTGAAAAACTAAATAGAAGAGTAAGACATATAGACATCACTAGATTTACCTTAGACAGTTATAAGTGGGTCTCAGAATTGGAGAGTGGACTTGACTGCACTTTGGAAATTATGCAGTACTTTCAATGATTCCATGATTTTCCTTGTGAAAAAAGCCTTTGAAATTCCAGTATTTTAAAAGCAATATTATATGTCTATGAATGTGGACATAGAATATAAACTATCATAATGTCATTAGCATTAAAGTTGCCAGTGATTCAAAGGTCAATGGAAAGATGCATGATGAATATGAGTCTTTCCTAATTAAAATCATTTTCATTAAATGACTGTATCATGTTACATACAATGGGAGAAGTGATAAGAAAAATATATACACATACATGACATCATCAGGACAATGGTGATTTAAAATGGAGGCATTCTAATAATGTGTGGAGAACATGGGAAAATGAATGGAAAGACCAAGTGTTATACTGATATCCACATTTTAAAAAATTAATGAAAACTGGGGACAGCTAGGTGATGCAGTAGATTAAACATGGGTTCTGGATTCAGGAGGACCTGAGTTCAAATGTGACCTCAGATACTTGACACTAGCTGTGTGACTTTCATTGTTCCCCCCCCCCAAAAAAAAAAAAAGATTAATGAAGACCTCCTGTCTATTGGTTAGATACTCAGTGAAGGATTGATGGAAAGATATGGAATCGAATTTCCCAGAATAGAAGCCAAGGTTGAGTTGTAATTTGTATGTAATTGTGAAGGGAACATCTAACTTACTGAGATCATGGAACCAATTGGCATATTAGAGTATTATTCTTTTTTTTTTTTTTTTTTTTTTTTTTTTAGTGAGGCAACTGGGGTCAAGTGACTTGCCCAGGGTCACACAGCCAGTGTTAAGTGTCTGAGGCCGGACTTGAACCCAGGTACTCTTGACTCCAGGGCCAGTGCTCTATCCACTGCGCCACCTAGCTGCCCCGAGTATTATTCTTAATATTATTATTGCTGCTGCTGCTGTTGCTGCTACTACTAACTCATATTTATATAACACTTACCATGTGTCAGGCATTGTGCTAAGAGATTTATAATTATTATCTCATTTGATCCTCACAATAACCCTAGGAGATAAGTGCTATTATCTCTATTTTACAGATAAGGGAATTGAGGTAAAAAGGGATTAAGTGACCTGACCAAGGTTACATAGATAGTAAGTATCTGATGTCAGTTTTGAACTTTTTTTCCTGATTCTAGGTCCAGCAATAATCTTCTTCTTCTTCTTCTTCTTCTTCTTCTTCTTCTTCTTCTTCTTCTTCTTCTTCTTCTTCTTCTTCTTCTTCTTCTTCTTCTTCTTCTTCTTCCTCTTCCTCTTCTTCCTCCCCCTCCTCCTCCTCTTCTTCTTCCTCCTCCTCCTCCTCCTCCTCCTCCTCTTCCTCCTCCTCCTTCTTCTCCTACTAGTACTACTACTACTATTCCTTTTTCACCTCCACTTACTATGACCCAATATAGTGTATTACGGACCATTTTACATAATTTCTCATTAATTATTTTTAAGATTTAAAAAAATTGCTTTTAATTTAAATTATATGCCAAAATAATTGACTATTATTTAATCTTTATAACAACCTTATGATGTAGGTAGTATGAATGTTATTATATTTATTTTATAAATGCTCACCAAACTTGGAGCCAGAAAGACCTGAGTTCAAATCCAGCCTCAGACCTTTAGTCTCTGGGCAAGTCACTTAAACCTCCCCAAACTTAACTTTACTCATCTGTAATTTAGAGATAGTAATAGTAGCCACATCAGAGACTTGTAAGGGACAAATAAGTATACTTTTAAAACCTTCAAGTACTATATAAATATTAACCATTATTTTTATTAATATTAAATAAGGAGATTTTGTAAAGTGACTTATCCCAGGCTACATAGCAAGAAAGTGATAAAGCTGGACCATAACTTCCTTTTTTTGGTGGCTTTAATTCCGTTCTCTCCTTATCTGAGTAATTGTGAACTTCTTTAGAGCAGTAGCCCTCAATTTTTTATTTTTATTTTTATTTTTATACCACCCTGCAGGCAACCTGCCAGATGGTTGACATTCACTTCAGTCAGTTGGAATCCCATGGATCCTAGCTCTGATAAAAAGAGTGCTACCTATCCCAATGGGAAGTACTGCTTCTTTTAGCTCTGGGATTTTCCCAAGATGTTTTAAATGCATGAACTGAGTTCACATCACTCTATTTAGCTCCTGAGATCATAACCACTGTGGGTATTTTTCCTTTGACCTCAACCTAAGAGCATGTGCATGGCAGACCACAATTAGCTAGTGCTTTAAACCAGGGAAGGGCCCAACTTAAAATGTGGGCTGGAGTGGTCTTCTAGGGAGAATGGCCTTATTTTATTGTTTGAGTCTATCTTGATTCAACTTCTTTGTCCTGTGAGCCAAGAAGGCATTGTGTTTCCTTGTACATCTGAATACCAATTTGGTGCTTTGAATCCCTTTGCCTAGTTATCTAATAACAAAGTAGAGCTGCCTGCCTCTGTTGGGTCATTAGGGAACACATAAATACTTTGGAAAGAGATGAAAGCAATAGATAACTAGAGCTGGGTGATAAGCAAAATATTTGATTTCTTGGTTCACCTCTTCTATGTTTCTGAATGGAGGCAGGGTAAAGGAGACAGAACTATGTGTCTTAAGCTATCTGTCTTTAAGGATGATGTTATTCAGAGATATCGAGGCTTCAGGGAATGATTTGTTCTCTGAGGGCAGAGACCATAACTTGTGTTCCATCGTTCATATTTCCCCTCTAAACCCTCAAGCCAAATAAAATATCAGTTGAGTTTAGAATTGATTTGGTGAAGGGTACATGTGATTATATAACTTATCAACTGTTGCAGAGGTAAGCTCTGGAAGCACAGGGTCAGTGGAGTTGATCAGAAAACTGGTAGACAAGGAGGTTAAAAATCCAGTGGTCTTCTCTTTATCTCATGTGACTTTGCAGATATTTTTAAAAAATGAACTAAAGAAAAACATAAAAGGCCCTTGGTATTTTTAACCCACTTCTAAACAGGGTTGCAGTGATGGTAGAGATGTTGTTATGTCAGAGAAGGGTATGCTGAGTGTGCTAAGAATCACAGATTTTAGACTGAATATAATTACTTGGCTGTTGTTACTCTAAATATGATACCCATTCTACTTCAATCCATCCATACCATTCCTTTGCATTCATTTGAATAGTTGAGGTAGATTGAAGAGATAGAATAGCAAATTCTGTTTTATATACAAAAGAATGGTTGAGGTAGATTGAAGACTGAGGTAAGGAAAATTGAGAAGGTTGAGGAATTAGGAGGCTAGGATGTAAGAAGGCAGCAAGGGTTGGAGTGGAAAAGATTGAAATCAAGGAACTGAACTTAATAGAGAGGAGGACAGTGACATGAATCTCTGTAGATACAGCAGCAAGATCTGGATAGACTGGAGTAAACTTTGACGGGGAGATGGTTGCTTAGTGATGGTGACAGAGTTCTGGAAAATAAAAAAAGAAATAATGCTTCACATCCAGGTGGGAAGATGACTTGAGAGAGGGGGAGAAGGATCATAAGAACCTGGAGTTGTGAGTGGCTTGGGTCAGTGAGGTGATGAGAGAAAGAACATGAAGTTAGGGCAGCTGGTTCTGGGGGGTGAGGTGGGAGGAAATGCCCCTGCGGGGGCAGGGGGAAGTTTGCCTTCAGAGGTGTTGGCATATAATGTCCACCTGCCATTGCTTTCCTCTTACTTTTGCCCCTTTTGTTATCTCATTTTATCTTTGCTATAGCTTTGTGATATGCCGAGATCAGATATTATCTGTCATGTTTCACAGATAAGACAATATGAGCACACTCATATGGGTAACAACTAACAGAGCTGGGACGTGGACCTGGGTTCTGTCTTTTGAAATTTAGTGTTTTTTCTAGTACATACTCTTGATGTGGTCTGCTTTGGACAGGTAATAGGACTACTACTTCCTTAGTATTAAATGCTGTGCTTCCTTATTCTACATTTTCAACCGATCAAAAAGCACTTGAGGCACATTATCCTTGTATTGCAAGCTGTTATTGTTTAGTCACTTTTCAGTCATGTCTGATTCTTTGTGACCCCATTTTGGGTTTTCTTGGCAAAGATTCTGGAGTGGTTTGCCATTTCCTTCTCTAACCCATTTTACAGATGAGGAAACTGAGGCAAACAGGGCTAAGTGACTTGCCCAGGGTCACACAGCTAGGAAGTATCTGAGGCCAGATTTAAACTCAGGAAGATGAATCTTCCTAACTCTAGGCTTGGCCCTCTATCCAATGTGTCACCTTTCCCAAGTTATTTCATCTACTGGATTATAACCTTCTTGAGAACAGGTGCCATATTTTATTTTCTTTATATCCACCACCAAACAGCATATGGACTTGTGCATAGTAGATATTCTGCATATCTGTTGAATGAATGAGTATTGTCAGAGTCAGGACTTGAACCCCCAGTAGATTTGACCAACTGAACAAACCAAGTTTTTATATCAACACTCCTTTGCTTCATAATGTCTAGTTGCTGAAAAAAAAAAAAGGCATTGCCCAGACTTGTTTGCCCAGCTCATGGATGAGATGGGATGCTCTTCTTCTGACAGGCAGCCCCTCCACCCTACACATTCATCCTTGTTGCCTCCCACCAAGGTAAGTGCCAATTCAGATCCAGTTACTTATAAGGGCTGTTTTTGCCTTTTTTGGACTTGTCTCTCCATAGCTAAGCTTGAAAACAACGCTTTTGCCTTTCCATTGTCACTGTTAGCCGTGAAGATGAGTACTATGAATCTGACTCTTGGTGGAAAAACTGAAGAGGCTGGTCTCTCCTCATTAACAAACATGTTGTTACTGGTGCCTCCAGGCCTTTCATGCCTGTGGAAGTTGTTTGTTTTTTTTTCCTCTTCTCAATACATTCCAGAATCTGACATGTTTACATTCAAGAACACACAAAAAAGCAAGCTGATCTTTAAAAAATATGTAATCATTTCAAATGAAACACATCTTTTGGTAGAATTTACCAAAAAAAAATCAACTTGATACTCATGAGAAGCTGTATTTTAAAAAATCATCCTAGGAAAATAGAGACAACAATATCTCTCTTTGATCCATTATCCATCAGATACTGGTAGACTATATTTAAATTAAAGGGGGAAAAGTCTGTTGTCAATCCAAGCAATCCTTATGCATGAACCTGGTCTGAAATATTCTCTGCTGTTTCAGCACCCTTCTTATTTCCATTAAAAGTGGTGACACTGGGGGGCAGCTAGGTGGCACAGTGGGTAGAGCACTGGCCCTTGATTCAGGAGGACCTAAGTTCAAATCCAGCTTCAGACACTTGACACTGACTAGCTGTGTGACCCTGGGCAAGTCACTTAATCCTCATTGCCCCCTCCCCCCCCCCCCCCCCCGCATAAACAAAACAAAACAAAAAGAAGTGGTAACACTGAATTTCGATTCTTGGGATTTGTAGGAGTCATGGTAAGCTTCACTTTTTCTTATATATAGTTCTTTAGTTCTCAAAAGAGACTAAATTAATGGTTAGAACAAAGTAATGATTAAAGATGATCCGAATTTGTCCCCAAAGTTAATCCTTCCCCTACTGAGCCATCTTCGGTAACTATTAAGTCAATAAGTAATTCTGGAGTTTGTTCAGTCTAATTGAAACATGGAAGGTAGAAAAGAAACTTCAAATAGAACTCACTGGAGATGACTCAAAGAATTGCTTTCCTTGTAAAGCATCCTTACTGCATTTTGTATACTCTAGTAGCAAGAGAATGATTATTGCTGTTGTTTGTCTTCCATTTTTGAAGAGGACCATGACATCATGATGTAGGGGTGAAATAGTGAATAATGAGCGATGTCTTGACTTGCATACACATTGAATTTAAACGAGGCAGAGTTGTGTAAAGTTGCTAGTCTCACTCTCCCTTCCAGAATAAGAAGTCCAGAGGCAAGACAAAAGTCAGGATGACTGGGGATGGCTGAGGATAGAGTGAATAACCTTGGCATCTTTGATGTCTGACCAAGAGTCTAAGTGCTTCATAGTGCCTGCTTCAGCTACTTTTATTGATCTCATCTACCAGTTCCACAGCAGAGGAGTTTTTCTGTCCTTAAGGTAGACATTCCTCTAACTCACTGATGGGTTTGAGGGCTGTGTAAGCTACCCTGTATCTGGTTTAACCCATCTGCCAAGATATTTTTACTGGGGTATAGCCCCTGTGCATTCTACAACTGCTTGGAAGCACATGAAAGAATGAGACTAATATTGTGTGCACCAAGTGCAGAACCTTAAATTCAGACTCATCTATTTGCATAAATGGCTTAAGTGCCACTAATAAGCATCTTGAATGTACCTGTTTCGAGATGTATCATACAGGGCAATCCTTTTATAGATTGGTAGATTTCTAGATCCCTAAGGAGCATTTAGAGCTGAGACTATCATGTGCTCAGTGATCATTTCTAGGGTATCCCCTTCCCTCCCTTCTTTAAAAAGCTTAGGTAGTAGAGCCTATTTCAAACTGACAGGCAGGAATGAAGGTAATAAGTGCTTATGTTCTAGGCATGGTGCTGAGAATACACACAACAAAAAGAGGGCAAAAATGTTGTCCTCCCCTTAAGGAATTTTAATAACAATGGTAATGATACTATCAGTATTCATATAACACTTTAAAGTTTACAAAATACTTTACAAATATTATCTCATTTTGTCTTTTCAACAATGAAGACAGGCGTTATCATTATCCTCATTCATTATTCATGAGGAACTGAGGCCAAAAGAAGTAAAGAGATTTGCTAATAAGTATCTGAAGCTGGATTTGAACTCTGAGCTGGATTTGAACTGACTCTGAGCCCTTTACATTGGTCCACATAGCTCTAATGAGGGCAACAAGATATCTGTCTGTCTATGCATAGTAAGTAAAGACACATAGACACACACAAGATATGTGGAGAGAAATTATCTCGAGATATCTGGAATGTAATTTCAGAGGGAAGGAACTAATATGGACAATAGGCAGGTGCCTAGAAAGGCCTTCTTCAAAATTAGGAATTTGAACTGAGTCTTGAAGGAAGCCTGGGAAGTCAGGAAGAAAGAATTCCAAGCATGGGTGACATAACAGTTTTAGGCTAAGTCTGAAACTTGATTCATCATTGTTTTCTACTTCAATATCCCTTGTTATACATGGTGTGTAGACCCTGGAGTAAAAAGGTTTCTTGATTACAGACCAACGTAGACAGCTATGAACACCCCCAGACTCCTCTGTAAAGCCACAAGGAAGAAAGAGGCTTCTAGGCTTCATAACTCTTCTGCTCCCTCTGCCTCAGTTTGCCTCTCTGTTTATAGTCAATGCCATTCTAATCACATGATCTGCTTTCTACCCTGTATAGTCTGGTCTGAGCCAAGAGATTCCAGTCCCCTTCTCATTCTCTAATTGACACTTAGATAATCCAGAGGACTTTCAGGCATTCTTTTTTTTTTTTCAGGGCAATGGGGGTTAAGTGACTTGCCCAGGGTCACATAGCTAATAAGTGTCAAGTGTCTGAGGCTGGATTTGAACTCAGGTACTCCTGAATCCAGGGCCAGTGCTTTATCCACTGCACCACCTAGCTGCCCCCACTTTCAGGCATTCTTGATGAAAAGACCTGAGCTGAATAGAAAATTTGACTTTCAATACAAGATTCAAAAGAATCATAAAAAGGTAAACAGGAAAAAGAAATCATAAGGGATATTAAAAGGTTAAACTGTTTACATTTCTACATGGGAAGATGAGACTTGTAATTCATGAGAACTTTCTCATTATTAGGACAGTTGAATGGAATATATTTAGATAGAGGGCATAGGTGTGAGTTGAATAAGAAGGGATAATATCTTTAAAAAAGGGGTGAGAGAGGGATACACTGGGAGAAAAGGAAAGGGAGAGGTGGAATGGGGTAAAGTATTTCACATATAAGAAGCAAGAAACAGCTTATCAGTGGAGGGAAAGATGGGGGAGGTGCTGGGCAGTAAGTGAACCATACTCTCATCAGAATTGGCTCAAAGAGGGAATGACATATACACTCAATTGGGCATAGAAATCTTACTCTTCAGGAAAGTAGGAGGGGTGGAAAAAGGGGGGATGAAAGAAGGAAGGGTAGATTGGGAGAGGGGGAAGTCAGAAGCAAAACACTTTTGAGACAGGTTGAAAGGAGATAGAGAATAAAGTAGTGTAGGAAGGGAATAGGAGGAGATAAATATAGCTAAGAATAGTAACTGTGAAAATTTATTGAAGCAAGTTTGTCTGATAAAGGCCTCATTTCTAAAACATATAGAGAAAATGCAGTCAAATTTATTAAAATAAGAGCCATTTCCCAATTGATAAATGATCAAAAGCTATGAACAGTTTTCAGATGAAATAATGAAAGCTATCTATAGCTTTATGAAAAGCTATTTATGAAAAGCTCACTACTTATTAGAAAGATGCAATTCAAAACAATTCTGGGCTACTACCTCATACCTATTGGATTGCATAGTAGGACAGCAGGGGGAAAATGACAAAAGCTGTAGAGGATATGGGGAAAATGAGACATTAATGCCCTGTTGGTGGAGTTGTAACCTGATTCAAAACATTTTGTAGAGCACTTTCGAACTATGGCCAAATGGCTATAAATCTATGTATATTCTTTTACCTAGTAATACCAGTACTAGTTTGTATCCAAAAAGAGATAAAAAACAAAAAGTTAAAACACACACACACACATATAAATTATGGCAGCTCTTTTCTGGTGGCAAAGAATTCAAAATTGAGGAGGTGTCCATCAGTTGGGGAATGGCTGAAAAAATTGTGGTATATGAATGTAATGGAATACTATTGTGCTTAAGAAAGGATGAGCAGGAGGAGTACATAGGAACCTGGAAGGACTTAAATAAACTGATGCTGACTGAGAGGAGCAGAACCAAGAGAACATTGTACACAGCAACAGCAACATTGTGTGATGAACAATGGGGATAGACTTGGCTCTTCTCAGCAGTGCAACAATACAAAACAGTTTCAAAGAATTCATGATAGAAAATATTCTCAACATCCAGAAAAAAGAACTTTGAATTTTGAATGCAGATTGAATCATACTGTTTCTACTTTTGAACTGTTTTTTAAAAAAAATTTCCTTCTTGTGTGAGGTTTTTCCTTTGTGCTCTGATTCTTCTTTCACAAGATGACTAATATAGAAATATGTTTGATGTGACTGTACATATACAACATATATGAGACTGCTTTCTGTCTTGGGGTGGAGGGAGGGAAGGGGGGGCAAGAAAAGAAAAATTTGGAACTAAAAATCCAGTGTAAACAAATGTTGAAAACTATCCTTATATGTAATATGTAACTTGAAAATAATAAAATTAAATTAATAAAAAGAAAGAAATGATGAGAAGGATGCTCTAAAAAAAACCTGGAAAGATTTTTACATGAGCTGATGCAAAGTGAAATGTACTGTGTAAAAAGCAATACAATGATCCAAGAACAACTCTGAAGGACTTATGATGAAAAATGCAATCCATCTCCAGAGGAAGAACCAATGGGTCTGAATATAGATTAAAGCATAAATTTATTTAGTTTATTTTTCTTGAGGCCTTTTTGGGTATTTTTCTTTTACAACCTAATATGAAAATGTTTTGCAAGACTATACATGCATAACTTATACTGAATTGCTTGCCATCTTAACAGAGCAGGGGAGGTAGGGAGGGAGTAAGAGAGAGAATTTAAAAACCAAAGTTTTTAAAAAATGGATGCCAAAATTGTTTTTACATGTAATTGGGAAAAATAAAATTCTAACAATAATTAAAAAAAGAATTTATTGAGCGGTGATAAGGTCAGATGTGCTTTCAGTAAATCACTTGAAGTTTTGTGGAAGAATAGATTATGAAGCATCTATTTGGAAGAGAGTAAAGCAATAATAATGTCTAATGCTTTTAAGGAGAAAAATTATGCACACTAAGTGAAAGATTAAATAAAGATATGAGTTATATAACAATACAAACCAACAAGATAACATCCTGTCTCAGGAAACATTATATGCCAGTTGAGTTGTATAAACAGTAAGAGCTATGAGTTTGGAAGAAGGAGAGGTTATCACAGACTGGAGGGATGAGAGAACTCTTTCGGGAGTAGATAGAATCTCATCTAATCCATGAAAACTGAATAGAATTTGGATAAACAGAACAGAATTTCATCTGGGGGACTGATGTAAGAAAAAGAGCAAAGAATGAAATTTTCATAATGGCTGGATAGTGTAGTTTTAAAATATGATGAACAAATTAGTCTTGCTAAAGTAGAGGCCCATTTTAAGGTAGGAATGCTAGAAGTATAAAGAAAGAAAGTTAGTAAGGGGACAGCTTGTGGGGGATCTTGAATGTTGACCTAAGGAGTTTGGATGTTAGCTTCACTTTTAATAAGATGTATAACATAATACATTAATTTGGTAATAGGGCACATAAAAGGTTGGAAGGAGGAAGGCCTACCCAGAGGAAGAAAATAATTTTGAATTACATATTGCCAGTGCAGCTGCTTGAAAGATTTGTAGTTATCTTTTCTTCATAAAGTCAAACAAGTAGAGAGATGAATTTTCTCAGCAAATGGACCAACTGTTTGAGTTCTTCTTCCTCTTTTGGTGTTGAACTGTATTTAATGAGAATAAGAGACATGGGTTCATGGCTAGAACTTACAGTGCTATGAAGAAGGAGAGAGCCTATGTCCCACTTCTCTATATACCTGTCATTGTGGAGGAAGTGGTGCTTACCTTCATTGTCATAAAGAGAATAAAGAATAGAAGTCTGAAATTGGAGCTCAGAAGACTAGCAATAAGCATATTTACTGGGAACTCTACCTGATCAGTCTACTTAGGCATTCTGAAGTCTATGCAAATGTATTCTTATCATATAAATAAAATGGCACCCCTCTTTCCTTAACTTGTAAACCTGGAGAATATTAGAGGAGATCAGTGGGTTAATGTGTAGGAGGCATCCCAATGTAAGTGATGGATTGGAAGAACAAAGGGATGAATGAAATGCCAAAAGCCTAGATCAAGTCAATGGCTAATTAGGGCTTCTCTGGCATGTGCCTCCCAAGCAGCCTGACAATCATATGAAACACTGGATTTGAGTTTCAGTAAGGTGAAACTCATCAAGAATCTGAACTGACCCCCAGATCTCTGAGGCATATTTGGCCTGCTGTGCAATCATACCATTTGTGATTCAAAACCTTTGCTAATCATTTCCAGAAATGGCTTTTCCCTGAGGATTATACTGCAAAGAGCCCTGTAGCCTTGTGATTTAATAATGAGTCCATCTTCCATATTTGAAATCAAATCTTTTCAGAGACAAAAACTCAATTATTTTGAGTCTTTCTACTTCTTTTATAGGATGTAAACACATGTTCTTTGGGAATGTAGTGGGGGAGAAGAGGAAATATTCTCATATCTCCCCTATAGGGGGCAAATCAGGACACATATATGGAAGAAAAATTGAGCTAGATAAATTCAGTCAAGGCACATGTCTTGGTTCTTGGTTTAGTCATTTGCATCCAGAGAACTGCTAGCAATGTAGCTTGCTTTCTTTGGTATTTAACCAAAATCCTTCTCCTTTCTACCCTTCCATTCTTTAAATTTTTTTCAAATGTTATTTTTAAAAATTATCAAGTGTTACCATTTTAAAAAAAATCTCTCTTATATACCCTGTCAGGAAAGAAATGGAAGCAGTACCAGATTTTATATTATTGGGCTCAAAGATCACTGCAGATGGTGATTGCAGCCATGAAATTACAAGGACTATTACAACAATAAAAATCAAAAGAATAACAGAGCAGTCCAACCTGAATGCTATGAGATTGTAATGATCAAGTTTGACACCACCGAAGAATAGATATAAAAAGGCTTTTCCCCTACTTCTTGGCATTTGTGGGGATCTACAGGTATAAAATTTTGTCTATAATGTCTGACTTTTTCAATGTGTCTGTTATTTATTTTTTTTGGTTGGGCAGGGCAATGAGGGTTAAGTGACTCACCCAAGGTCACACAGCTAATAAGTATCAAGTACCTGAGGCCAGATTTGAACTCGGATCTTCCTGAATCCAGGGCTGGTGCTTTATCCACTGTGCCACCTAGCTGCCCCAATGTGTCTGTTATTTTTCCTGAACTGTCTCATTTTTTCTTTTCTTTATTCCTTGCTCATGGACAGCATTCATGAACCTCAACCTCCCATCTAAGGTAAAAGGAATTTCAATCTTCCAGAAAGAATAATGACATGATTGTCGATGTACAAAAATGTTTACAACAGCTATTTTTGATGGCAAATAACTAGGAATTTAGAGGGTACCTATCACCTTGCTGACAAAGGTCCATATTATCAAAGGTATTGTTTTTCTAGTAGTAATGTATGGCTATGAGAGCTGGACAATAAAGAAAGCTGAATGCTGCAGAATCAAAATCTTTCCATTTATATTGTTGTGGTAATATATATGTATATAAATATATATACATATGTATATATGCATATTATATATTTGTATCTATTTTAATTTTCTTTTCTTTTGCTTGCTTCATTTTTTTATCAATTCATATGTATTTAGAGCTTCTCTATGTTTGTAATATTTATCATTCCTTACAACACAGTAATATTCCATTAAATTCAAGTACCACAACTTGTTTAACCATTTCCCAATCAATGGACATTTGCTATCAATAAATCACCATTTGTTAAGCACTTATGATGTGTCAAGACACTGTGCTAAGCACTGGGGATGCAAAAAGAGGCAAAAGACACTCCCTATTGCTTTGTTCATGCAATAACCAAAAGACCAGTGTCACTGGATCAAAAAGTAGTAGAATTTTGGTGCAAGAAGACTGGATAGTTAGGTTATGAAGGGTTTTTAATGCCAAACAAATGATTTTGTACTTGATCTTGGAGGTGATAGGTAACTATTGGAGTTTTTGAGTTAGAGGGATGATATGGTTGAACATGAGCTTTAGGAAGATCACTTTGATGCCTAATGGAGGATGGATTGGAATAAGGAGACATTTGAAACAGGCAGACTCAACGGCAAGCTATTTCTTGGTCCAGATATGAGGAGATGAGGGCCCAGACCATAGTGGTGGCAGTATCAGAGGAGACAAAAAGGCATATTTGAAAAATATTGCAAAGGTGAAATTAGGTCTTAGAAATATATTGGATCTGAAGGTCAGGGGTGAGAGAAAGTGAAGAGTGGAGGATGATACCTGAGGGACTAAGGGGATGATGTTACCCTCTACAGTAAGGTAAGGGAAAGATAAAGAGTTTATTTTGGACATGTTTAATTTAAGATGTCTTCTGGACATCTAGTTCCAAATGTCTTAAAAGCAGTTAGAGTTGAGACAATGGTGGTGAGGAGGGAAGTTGGCGCAAGATAGATAGATTTGATAATAGTAAGCATAGAAATGGTAATTAAATCCATGGTTACTGGTGAAATTATTAATTGAAGTAGTATAGAGGGAGAAAAAAAAAAGAAAGTCCAGGGAAGAACCCTGTGGGACAACTACAGTTAGAGGGCATGATCTAGAAGTTGATCCAGCTTCTGAAGATATAAAGAGAAGGAGGAGAAGGAGATGCTCAAAGTAATAGAGGAAACCTACTTGACCACTACCTCTCTCCTTTCAAATAATTGACCTTTCCAATTTGCCAATGGGAAGACAAAAAACTTACCATGTTTTAGTGTCTACCTCTCTGGAAATATTCTTAGTCAAATTCCTTCAAATTCCTTATCTTGAAAGTAAAAATTTGGGAAAAACAGTGATTTTAGGATTCAATCTTAGATATTTAATACTCCATATTAAAACTATCCATTTCTAATCTGCAAATCCATCACTGACAGTTGATACTAAGTGTCTACCTGTCTTTGTATAAGGATAGATTTTTCAATATAGATTGGAAGTTTCATGTGACTTAACAATGACATTTTAATTCTAGATAGCTATCAGAAATTGATGGCAATTTCTGGGCTTCTTTGATATTAAACCTTTCAAATAAGCAAAACTTGAAGAAATCTGCACCAAAAATACCAAAGTCAAATGATGATACTTAATTTTCATCAAGGTTTATTCCTTTATTAAATCTATATGACATGGAGACTAAATAATGAGCTGAATTGCTAATAAATTGGCTCATTGAAGTCTTTTTCATATGCAGAGTCCAAAAGCATATGCTTTTCATATGCACTTAGGAGCCACAAAATTGCTCACAAATACTGCAGTGTAACTTTGTTAAAATCAAAGTACTCAGTCGTATTTGTATCAGCCACTGTTTTGCATACTCAATACTTTTCCTTGTGACATTTTGTGTTCAAGGTAGACTATTTCATTACTCTCCGGGAAGATGTTTAATGACTGTACTGAAATTAAAAAAAAAAATCTTTGTGGCATTTATTGGGGTGCCCAGTAGCATTTTTTATGTAAAAGAATTGGCTTGCTAAATAGTTTAGAATTGCCATTTAGAGCAAACATAATCAATCTGGACAATGCATAGCAAAAGTAAAACTTATTTGGATAGACTTAATCATCAAAATTACTTTTCTGATATTGCAATTCCAAAAGATTATTCTTCATGCTTTCATTTGGCTTTGATCTCTAGATATGGTCTTTGACTGTTTAAAGTCTACCATTAAAAATCCACACTCCAGGATAAAAATGGTGGGTTATAATGTGCTTACCACTCCAGTGTAGAAACAGCCTTAACTTAAATAAGCTACACTTCATTAAAGAGAAAAGGGAAAGAGAGAATAATATGAAATGGAAAAATTCCTGACCCTTTCCTGGGGCATTCCTAGAGAATTTCTAAGGGAGGCTCTAGACTCTTTTTGAGGTGTGCATGTAATTTACAGTTAAGTCAATACTCTTTACACATGTTTACAGAGAGGTGAATAAATTTTACATTGTGAGCAGTGGGTAGGGGTTGGAGGGAAGTGAGTTCCTGTCAAGTTATCTTGCCTCTTTTATTTCTCTAAGAAAGCAGAGTTTAGATAACATATTAACTTTTGTGCCAAGCTAATTACAAGTGGCAACTGGTAGAAAATATGTTCTAGCAAATTGTTCTCTAAGATTTCTAATGTAAATGCCATATGTATATTTGGTTATTTTAAATATGGGGAAATTTCTAATTGGCTCAGGGTAACCTTCAGGGAGGAGATAAATGACATGTCATCATCTAGAAGAGTTAAAATAGACTCACTATAGGTTTGACTGGGTGAAGAAGCCAAGCAAAGCTCATGTTATTTAGAAAAGACATATAGTAGAAGTAATAAAATAAAATAAATAAAATCATCATTTAGTGTTACAAAAGCTTAGCCTAAAAATAATGATGTTTTTGTCATTGTTGAATTTCCTTCTTCATCCTCCATGCCCATTCCATGTCCCCTCATGCATATCCTCCACGAGAACTCTGGGGCCAAATGTAAAGGGAAATGTTTAGAATTAGAATTTAAAAGGGAAAAAATGCAGGTATGTTTCTGGCACCAGTTACCTCAGAAGTGCAGGCCAAGGAGTGCTTTGCATTTTGTAAAGACATTTGGAAGTACATCTAAATTACAGAGATGTGTACCTCTGAGAACCATAGCACCAGGCAAAAGAATCTGCAAACGCTTGGGAAAGAATATGAGCAGAGCCAATAACTTTTTCTGTGGTATGGTACAGGGGTTGTTCAATTGCCCACCCACGGAGCAGTTGCTGACACTCCATTGTAAGATTCCTGGGGACCCACACTGAATTAAACCTGGGCAGGGCCCATTTCTTTGGCAGGGTGGGAAACACATGATGAGGTGCTTTCTGGCTTTCAGAAGCAAGAAGCTGCATGGCTTGGTTATTTACAGCTAATCTGAAAATGATGTCTTTGAAACTAGCCCATCGCTTGACTGGAGGGCATAAACTCTGTATCCTGTCTGCAACTGGGAGGGAGGGTTGGCGAAGGTTTAGAGCACAAGACGAGTAGGGCAGGAAGAGAGCTGGCTTGGATTCTTGGCCAAGCCCCAGACTAGCTTTGGGCCCATGAGGGAAGTCAGTTAATGTCTCTGGGACTCAGTTTCTCAGCTGCAGATGTGGCCAGTTGTTTTGGAAGATACTCGTAAGCCTGGCGAAGAAAGGTGCATGCAGCCACTTTAACTCTGTTTGTTGTTTTCCTTTCCTCCATGTTTGCTCTTTTGCCCTCCATACCAATGTGGCTTTGGGGGCTTGGTTTCTACAGGAAGACAGGGAACCACATTAAACAAAAGGATGGGAAAAGGTACAGTGCCAAATTTAGAACCCACTCAAATGGCATGAGTTTGATGTTTAGAAGTGGCCTTTTACTTGTACTTTGTTTACTCTTGGCAAAAGGAAACTTCCTGTTTTTAAGAAAAACAGTTTTATAAAAACACTTCAATAGTCATCTTAGACTTCAGCATACTGACACCAAACAATATTTTGATGTTTAATGTGTAAATGAGTCAAAACAATGTGAGTAACATTTCCTTTAAAATACATGTGGGTTTCAAAAAATGAAGTTGGGATGGGGGGGGTGCTTTGCCCAACACATTTTGGATAGAGAGGACCAGAAACATCTGAAAGGCAGTTTTAAGATGTTTGCTGAATTCAAAATGTGGCCAAAGACAACCACTCTTAGTGGAAAGGCAAGCAAACAATTTATTATTAAAATAGTTCATGGATTCGATTACTTGTTGGGCTCTGTGCTTCTGACTCTTATAGCCAAAGTAATCTCCGGGAAGTGAATGTGGTCCTTGTGAAAAGTCGTGGGACCAGGGCTCCTTGCCTATTCCTGTTAGGACGAGCCTCTTGGTGTGACTTATTTTCATTTTATCCTAAGACAAGAAGTTTCAGGCTCATTTGATTTCTACCCTGTCTGTAGCTGCTCGTTATAAGGGTAATTTTTATCAGATGTTAATTCCATAGCTGCTATCAGCCTGTTATGGCCAATTTCAGATGGGTGAGTTTTCTGCCATGCAGGGTATCCCTTCATCAGCTTTCTTTGCAAGATTTCCCAGACAATGCAAAAACCTGCCAAGCAATCGCCTGTGCACACACAGGTGTTTTTGTGTGAGAAATATCCATTGGACAACTTGACATCCATCTCACAGGATATCCATTAAGACCACTCCCTGGCCCCCTTGGTAATAATGAAATCAGAGAAAGACTGAAATTCAAAAGATTCCTTCATTTGGCCAGAGTAGTTTCTTTGGCACTTTCTTCAATCTTTTCATGATTTCATGATATGGATTAGAACTCATCTCTCTTGTATTTCTTTGAAATCTTTGTTCACATCCTATTGTAAATCTTTTCCTCAAGGGCTCCTTCTAACACACACGTGACCTTCTTTGATGTGTTCTTAACTTTTTTTTTGGGGGGGGAAGCTCATCTCAAGGACCATGTTAGCAGTCTGGTGAAGACTATGGTGAAGACCTTTTCAGAATTACGTTTTTAAATGTATAAAATATGTAGGAATAGAAAGGAAACTATACTGAAATATAGGTATCAAAAATATAGATTGAGAAAAAACATCATGGACTCTGGATTTATATTACTGCTTAGATCACAGAACTAATATATAATATAATATAATAATATAAAATAATATAATATAATAGATTTAGAAATGTAGAGTAATGGAGCCAAGATGGCAGAGTAAAGGCAGGGATTTTCCTGAACTCTCCCCAATTCCCCTCCAAACAACTTTAAAATAAGACCTTAAAATGAATTCTGGAGCAGCAGAACCAACAAAAAGATGGGGTGAAACAATTTTCAGACCAAGACAACTTAGAAATTCTATTTCACTGGGGTGAGAGTGGAGCACAGTCCAACACAGACTGTACCCAGCAAACAGCAGTAGGGTTTCTGGAGCTCTCAGCCCACAGACAGTAAGGGAATCAATGATCAGAAGGAGATTATGAGGAACTCTTTGCTGGTGCAGGACTCTGTTGCATTGCCTTTATATGGTTTTGGGTTGCAGTCCCAGGGAAAGGAGTAGCACTAGCTCTCTGGAGTGTGTGGCCACAGGAAAGTGGAGACCTTTGTCACAGTTTTAGAGTGGAGAAGAGTGCTTATGGTCATTCATAGACCAGAGCATAGGCCAAGAGAGCACTGGCCACACCTTTCCTTAGATCATACTACTTTGAAAGAACTGAAAACTTATAGATCCACAAAACTAGCCTGGACAACAGAAGAAAGAAAGGTCTGAAGCTTGAAACATTGCCCCCTCCGCCCCAGGGCAGAGCCCAACTTTAACATAAAATTAAAAGTCAGTGAATAGGCTAGAAAAATGAGTAAACAACAACAACAACAAGAACCTGACTATAGAAAGTTACTTGGTGACAGGGAAGATCAAGGTACTTAACTTAGAAGAAGACAAAAAAAGTCAAAATAGTTACATCCAAAAAAGCCTCAAAAAATGTGAATTGGTCTCAGACCCCCCAAAATAATCCCTTGAGGAGCTCAGAAAGAACTTTAAAAATCAAATAAGAGAGAGAGAGGAAAAATTAGGGAAGGGGAATGAGAGTAATTCAAGAATATCATAAGACAGAGTCAACATCTTGGTAAAGGAGGCACAAAAAATACTGAAGAAAATAGTATCTTAAAAAGCAGAATAAAACAAATGGTAAGAGAGTAACAAATATTCATGGAAGACAAGATCTTAAAAATCAGAATTGGCCAAGTGGGAAAAAAAGTACAGAAGTTTAATGAAAAAATTAATTCCTTAAAAATTAGAATTGGACTAGTGGAAAGTAATGACTTTTATTTTTGTCTCTCTCTCTATTTCTATCTATCTATCTATCTATCTATCTATCTATCTATCTATCTATCTATTTACTTGTGAGGGATTGAGGGTTAAGTAATTTCCCAGGGTCACCCAGCTAGTAAGTGTCAAGTATCTAAGGCTGGATTTGAACTCTGGTCCTCCTGAATCCAGGGCTGGTGTTTTATCCACTCTGCCACCTAGCTGCCCCAGAAACTAATGACTTTGTGAGACATCAAGAAATAATAAAGAAAAATTTTAAAAATGAAAAAATGGAAGAAAATTTGAAATATCTCATTGGAAAAATGATCTGAAAACTAGATCAAAAAGAGATAATTTAATAATTTTTGGAATCACCTGAAAGCCATGATGAAAAATAATAATAATAAAAGGGCCTGGACATTATATTTCAAGAAATTATCAAGGAAAAATGCTCTGACATTCTAGAAACAAAAGAAAAGCTCAAAATTGAAAAAAAAATACATCATTACCTCTAGAAAGAAATTCCCAAATCAAAACTCCCAGGAATATTGTAGCCAAATTCTAGAGTTCCAAAATCAGAGAAAATATTGTTAGTGGTCAGGAAAAAACAAAACAAAACAACAAAATATGGTACCACAGTCAGGGTAACACAAGATTTAACAGTTCCTGTACTAAAGGATCAAAGGACTTAGAAAATGATATCCTTGAGGGTAAAAGAGCTAGGGTTACAAACAAGAATTGTCTACCCAGCCAAACTGACTAAAATCATTCAGGGGAAAAGCAATATTTATTGAAATACAGGACTTTCAAATCCTCATAGAGGACTTTGTAATTTAATTTGACTTAATTTAGTTTAGTTTTTTTGCAGGGCAATGAGGGTTAAGTGACTTGCCCAGGATAACACAGCTAGTAAGTGTCAAGTGTTTGAGGCTGGATTTGAACTCAGGTCCTCCTGAATCCAGGGCTGGTGCTTTATCCACTGCACCACCTAGCTGCCCCAGTACTTTTTGATAAAAAGACCAGACCTCAATAGAAGATTTGACTTTCAAATAAAAGACTTAAGGAAAGCATAAAAAAGTAAATTTCTCTAATAAAAGCCTTATTTCTTAAATATATTGAGAACTGAGTCAAATTTATAAAAATGCAAGTTATTTCCCAATTGATAAATGATCAAAAAATATGAACAGTTTTCAGACTAAAAAATCAGAGCTGTCTATATACCCATATGAAAAAATGCTTTAAATCACTATTGATTAGAGAAATACAAATTAAAACAACTCTGAGGTACCTCCTCACACCTATAAGATTGCTAATCTGTAAAGGAAAATAACAAATGCTAGAGGGGTTCTTGGAAAATTGGGAGACTAAAGCCCTGTTGGTGGATGCACCCATTCAGGAGAGCAGTTCAGAAACAATGAGTTATATAACTTTTATAGCCAAAGGGCTATAAAACTGTGCATTCCTTTTGATCCAGCAATACCACTACTAGATCTATATCCAAATAAGTTTTTTAGAAAGGAAAATATTTATAGCAGCTCTTTTTGTAGTGGCAAAAAATTAGAAATTTAAGGGATGTCCATCAATTGGAGAGTGGCTAAACAAGTTGTAGTATATAATTGATAAGAAATGACAAGCATTATCTTAGAAGATGGCAGAGGAAAGTCTGTGACTCCCCCAACCTCCCTATAAACCAGTTCACACATTCCAAAATAATGCCATGACAACTCCCGGAGCAGCCTAACCCAAATAAGAACAGAGTGAGACTATTTTCCAGCCAAAGATGGCAACTGGGATTACCTGCTGTTTGGGCTGAGAGAGGAGCTCAGCATGTGGTATGGACCCAGACTGGAACAGACCATGCCTCCAGGGCCTCAGAGTTTTCTGCACCAGCAGCTTCTTCTGAGGCTTGACTCATAGACCGGTGAGGGGGTTCAGTGGTTGGCTGGGGTGAGGTGTCTGCAGTCTCTGCTGGAGTTGGGGTGAAGCATCCTGGTTCTGAACCAGTGGGCTGATGAGTGGTGGGGGCCCAGTGGAGGAGGGGCAAAGGCATGCCAAGATTCTGAGCATAGAGAATCAGATTTCAATCAGACATCTGCTTCTGGGTTGAGATGAGTAGGCAAAGAAAACAGTGGACCGTAGAGAGCTTCTTTGGAGGAAAGATAGACCATAATACAACCTCAGAAGAAGATAGTAATAAAGTCAAAGCTCCAACATCCAAAGCTTCCAAGAAAAATGTGAATTGGTCTCAGGACATGGAAGCACTCAAGAGGGACTTTGAAGAGAAAGTAGAAGAGATAGAAGGGAGATTTAGAGAGGTGGAGGAAAGAATGGAAAGAGAAATGAGAGCAAGAAAGTATAATTTTATTTGTTAGCTCCTCTTTCTAAAGTTATTTTGTCTATTTTCTTTCACAATCTGACTAATGTGAAAATGTTTTGCATAACTGTATATGTATGGCATACTGAATTGCTTGAATTCATAGGGAAGCTTAAGGAGGGAGGGAGGAAGAAAATTTAGAACACAAAGTTTTAAAAAATTAATGTGAAAAGTGATGATGAGCAGGAGGAGTTCAGAGAAACCTGGAAAGACTTACATGAACTGATGCTGATTGAGAGGAGCAGAACCAGGAGAACATGGTACACAGTAACAGCAACATTGTGTGATGAACAATGGTGATAGACTTGGCTCTTATTTAGCAATGCAATGATCTAAAACAGTTTCAAAGAACTTCATGATAGAAAATGTTCTCAACATCCAGAAAAAAGAACTATGGATTATGAATGCAGATTGAACCATACTGTTTCTACTTTTGGGCTGTTTTTTCCTTCTTTTTTTGAGGTGTTCCCTTGTGCTCTGATTCTTCTTTCACAATATGACTAATGCAGAAATATGTTTAATATGATTGCACATATATAACCTATGTCAGATTGCTTTATGTCTTGGGTAGGAGGGAGGGAAGGTAGGATGGGAGAAAAATTTGGAACTAAAAATGCTATGAAAACAAATGTTGATAACACATATGTAACAAGTGACAAGCAGAACAGTTTCAGGAAAATCTGAAAAAACATATGAATTGATATAAGGTGAAGTGAATAGAAGCAGGAGAACACTGTGCACAGTAATGGCAATATTGTGTGATGATCAACTATGCAACACTTAGCTATTCTCAGCAATACAGTGATCCAAGATAATTCCAAAGGATTTATGATGAAAAATGCCATCTACCTCCAGAGGAAGAACTGATAGAGTCTAAAAGTAAAGTGAAGCACACCTTTTTTTTTTACACTTTCTTTTCCTTGTTTCTTGTTTTGTCTGTGTTTTCTTTCACAACATGTTTAATATGTTTTGCATGATTTCACATGTATGATATATATATGTATATATGTGTATATATATGTTTGATTATGTTCTCAATGAGAGATATTGGAGGGAGAGATTTGGAACTCAAAATTTAAAAAAGAATGGTAAAAATTGTTTTTAAATGTAATTGGAAAAAATAAAATATTAAAAAATATTTAGAACTGTAAGTGACCCCCTAAGATTATGTTTGCTATCTCTCCCATTTTACATAAAGAGAAAGGGGGGCCAAGATACTTTAAGTAACTTGTCTAAGGTCATTTGAGTAGCAAGTGGTAGCACTAAGTTTGCACCTAGGACCTCTGAAGATAAATTGATAACTTCCCACCATGCTATTTATGCTACTTCTCTCAGTGATGTCTTGATATTTCATGATACCAGTGTATAAGTATGTGTTATCCTTTACTTGTTCTAGATAGTATGACCAGCCCACCTCCTTTGCCATTCACATATCTCTTTGATGCCATTTCTGTTGTGCAATTCTTCATTATTAATACAGTGAAGTCTACTCATGCCTGGCGTATCTTTTCATTGCCCTTTGGTGACCTTCAACTTTAGTTTTTCTGAAACTGTGACATTCTAAGACTGGCAACTCATTTTTATATTCTAGAATCATAAATATTGGTGTTAAAAAGATGGGTCTTTTTCAGGGAAAAGTTTAATATCTTTGAAAGTACCACATACTTTGCAAAAAGCCACTAACTTTGCTCCTCTCCTCCTACTTTAATCATTTAAACAACAGCTAGGTAGCTATATGGTGTAGTGAATAGAGTTCTGAACATGGAATCAGGAAGACCTGAATACAAATTTGGCCTTAGACATTTACTAACTGTGTAACATTGAGCAAGTGACAAAGTTATATCCGCCACAGATTTCTCATCTTTAAGATGGGGATAATAAGCACCTACTCTGAGGTTTGTTGTGAGGATAATATGACATATTTGTAAAAATAGCTGAATGCTAGCTAGCTACATGTAGTAATAGTAATAGCAGCAGAAGTAGCAGCAGTAATAGTATGCCTTTATAAAGCATTTACTATGTGCCAGGCCCCATGCTAGGCACCTTGGATGAAAAAGCAAACAAAACAAAGCAGTCCTTATGTTCAAGGAGCTAACCTCCTATGGGGAAACAAATTGTGCGCATAGAGATAAATCTAAAAGATATGAACTGCCATTTTGGGGGTGATGGGTTCCTAGTAGTTAAGGGGTGGGATTTAGTCATAAAAGGCCTTTTGTGGGAGGTAGCATTTGAGCTAAGCTTTAGAGGACATTTTGGATTCTAAGAAGGGGAGGGGAGGAGGAAATGCATTCTAGGCATAAGGGCCTGCCTGTACAAAGGCACCGAGACAGGATTTGGAACATTGTGTGTGCTGAATGTGACACAGGACATAAAGTGTTGTGAAATGAAAGTGGGCCAGTTTAGCTAGAATAGAGAGTGTATGGTGAGAATTTTAATGTGCCATAAACCTGGAAAGGTAGACTGGGGCCCCATATATGGTGAAAGGCTTTGAATGCCAAGCAAAGAAGCAAATATTTTTATCCTAGAGAAATAGTGAGCCACTGGAGGTTGTTTTGTAGTGAAGGAGTGACATAGTGACACTTGTGTTTTAGGGATATCACAGGTGGCACTCCAGAGGATGTCTTGAAGAGTGGAGAGATTTGAGGCAGGGGACAATTAAGAGACTATTTAAATAGTCCAGGCAAAGGGTGATGAGGAACTGAAAAAGGTAGTGATGATGCAAGCAGAGAAAAGTATCCTTTAATGCAAGGGGTGCTAAAGAGATTTCAAACCTGGTTCCTTTAAAATGTAGCTCAGGAACTGTATTTTCCAAGAAATCTTCCCTACTTCCCTTTACTGTAAGTTTTCTCCCTTCCAAACAACTCTGTATTTATCTACTTTGTCTATATATGTATTTTTTACTATCTATACTTTATATATTTTTATTTATTCTCTCTTCTCCTGCCTTAGAATATAAAGTGATTATGAGAAGAGGTTGTTTCATTCTTTGTACTTGAATCCGCAGTGCCTAGCATAAGACCTGGAGCATAGTAGGTGCTTTAATATGTATTTTATTGATTGGCAACTAAAAGGCTATGGTAGGTGAGGGAAAATCAAGAGTCCAGGATTCCAAGGTTGCAAACCTGACTAATAATGGAGCCTTTCTCAGGTATAGGGAAATTAGGAAGTAGGATAGCTTTAAAGGGAAAGAAAATGAGTTCTACTTTGGAAATGTTGAGTTTGAGATGTCTACTAAATATCCAGTGTGAAATTTTTTTTAATAAAGTATTTTATTTTTTCCAGTTACATGTAAAGATAGTTTTCAACTTTTCTTTAAACAAGCTTTCCAATTTCATATTTTTCTCCCTCCCTCCCCTCCCTCCCCCCTCCCCTAGACAGCAGGTAATCTGAAATAGGTTATATATATCTATATCTATATAGATATATAGATATAGATATATACACACATATATATATACATTTACATATATATAATAGCATTAAACATATTTCTGCAGTAGTTATGTTATAAGAGAAAAATCAGAGCAATGAGGAAAAACCTCAAAATAGAAAAAAAACAGCACCTAAAACAAAAGAAATAGTATGGTTCAATCAGCATCTATACTCCACAGTTCTTTTTTTTTCCTGGATTTGGAGATACTCTTCCATCATGAGTCCCCTGGAACTCTTCTGTAACATTGCATTGGTGAGAAGAATATAGTCCATCACAGTAGATCAGCACTCAATGTTGATGATACTGTGTACAATGTTCTTCTGGTTCTGCTCATCTCACTCATCATCAGCCCATGCAAGACCCTCCAGGTTTCTCTGAACTCCTCCTGCTCATAGTTTCTTACAGCACAATAGTATTCCATTGTCTTTATATACCACAACTTGTCCAGCCATTCCCCAATTGATGGGCATCCCCTCAACTTCCAATTCCTTGTCACCACATAGAGAGCAGCTATAAATATTTTTGTACATGTGGGTCCTTTTCCCTTTTCCATGATCTCTTTGGGAAAAAGACCCAAAAGTAGTATTGCTGGGTCAAAGGGTATGCACAGCTTTATTGCCCTTTGGGCATAATTCCAAATTGCTCTCCAGAATGGTTGGATCAGTTCACAGCTCCACCAACAATGCATTAGTGTTCTAATTTTTCCACAACTTCTCGAACATTTATTATTTTCCTTTTTTGTCATTTTAGACAATCTGATAGGGGTCACGTGGTACCTCAGAGTTGTTTTAATTTGTATCTCTCTAATCAGTGATTTAGAGCTTTTTTTCATATGGGAATAGATAGCATTGATTTCTTCATCAGAAAACTGCCTGTTCATATCCTTTGACCATTTCTCAATTGGGGAATGACTTGGATTCTTATAAATTTGATTTAGTTCCCTATATATTTTAGAAATAAGGCCTTTATCAGAATTACTGGCCATAAAAATTATTCCCAGCTTTCTGCATCCCTTCTAATTTTGGATACATTGCTTCTGTTTGTACAAAACCTTTTTAATTTAATGTAATCAAAATCATCCATTTTGCATTTTGTAATATTCTCTATCTCTTGTTTGGTCATAAACTGTTCTCCTTTCCAAAGATCTGAAAGGTAGACTATTCCTTTCTCTCCTAATTTACCTATGATATCACCTCTTATGTCTAAATCATGTATCCATTTTGACCTTATTTATTATAAGGTGTAAGATGTTGGTCTATGCCTAATTTCTGCCATACTATCTTCCAGTTTTCCCAGCAGTTTTTGTCAAATACTGAGTTCCTATCTCAGAAGCTGGAGTCTTTGGGTTTATCAAACACTACATTACTAGTGTCATTTACTGTGCCTAGCCTGTTCCATTGATCCTCCACTCTATTTATTAGCCAGTACCAGATAGTTTTGATGACTGCTGCTTTATAGTAAAGCTCCAGGTTTGGTACCGCTAACCCACCTTCCTGTGCATTTTTTTTTCATTATTTCCCTTGATATTCTTGACTTTTTGTTTTTCCAGATGAATTTTGTCATTATTTTTTCTAGCTCTATAAAATAATTTTAGGTAGTCTGATTGGTATGGTGCTGAATAAGTAAATTAATTTAGGTAGAAATTTCATTTTTACTATATTAGCTCTGCCTATCCATGAGCAATTGATATCTTTCCAATTATTTAGATCTGATTTGATTTGTGTGAAGAGTGTTTGGTAATTGAGCTCATAGAGTTCCTGGGTTTGTCTTGGCAAATAGACTCCCAAGTATTTTATATTATCTACCATTACTTTAAATGGAATTTCTCTTTCTATCTCTTGCTGCTGGACTTTGTTGGACATGTATAGAAACGCTGATGATTTATGTGGATTTATTTTATATCCTGCTACTTTGCTAAAGTTGTTAATTGTTTCAAGCAGTTTTTTAGTTGATTCTTTAGGATTCTCTCAGTATACCATCATATCATCTGCAAAGAGTGATAGTTTTGTTTCCTCCTTGCCTATTTTAATTCCTTTAATTCCTGTTTCTTCTCTGATTGCTAAAGCTTATATTTCTAGTACAATATTAAATAATAGAGGTGATAATGGACATCCCTGTTTCACCCCTGATCTTATTGGGAAGGCCTCTAACTTATCTCCATTGCATGTAATGCTTGCTGATGGTTTTAGGTAGATCCTGCTTGCTATTTTAAGAAATGCTCCACCTATTCCTAAAACTCTCTAGTGTTTTTATTAGGAATGGGTGTTGTACTTTGTCAAAAGCTTTCTCTGCATCTATTGAGATAATCATATGATTTTGGTTAGTTTTCTTATTGATGTGGTTGATTATGTTAATAGGTTTCCTAATGTTGAACCAGCCCTGCATTCCTGGTATAAATCCCACCTGGTCATAGTGTATTATCCTGGTGATCACTTGCTGTAATCTCCTTGCTAATATCTTATTTAAGATTTTAGCATCAATATTCATTAGGGAAATTGGTCTATAATTTTCTTTCTCTGTTTTTGCTTTGCCTGGTTTTGGTATCACCACCATATTTGTGTCATAAAACGAATTTGGTATAACTCCTTCTTCACCTATTTTTCCAAATAATTTGTATAATATTGGAATTAATTGTTCTTTAAATGTTTGGTAAAATTCACCCGTAAACCCATCTGGCCCTGGGGATTTTTTCTTAGGGAGTTCATTAATGGCTTGTTCAATTTCTTTTTCTAATATGGGCTTATTTAAGGATTTTATTTCCTCTTCAGTTAACCTGGGCAGTTTGTATTTTTGTAAATATTCATCCATTTCATTTAGATTGTCAAATTTATTGACATACAGTTTGGCAAAATAATTCCTAATTATTGATTTAATTTCCACTTCATTGGTGGTAACATCACCCTTTTCATTTTTGATACTGGTAATTTGGTTTTCTTCTTTCTTTTTTTAATCAAATTAATCAATATTTTATCTATTTTATTGGTTTTTTTCATAAAACAGGCACTTAGTTTTATTGATTAATTCTATAGTTTTCTTGCTTTCAATCTTATTAATTTCTCCTGTAATTTTCAGGATCTCTAGTTTAGTATCTAATTGGGGATTTCTAATTTGTTCTTTTTCTAGCTTTTTAAGTTGCATGCCCAATTCATTAATCTCTTCTTTCTCTTTTTTATTCATGTAAGCATTTAGAGCTATAAATTTTCCCCTAAGCACTGCTTTGGCTGCATCCCATAGATTTTTGGTATGTTTTCTCATTATTGTCATTCTCTTTGATATAGTTATTGATTGTTTCTATGATTTGTTGTTTGACCCATTCATTCTTTTTTTTAATTAATAAAGTATTTTACTTTTTTCCCATTACATGTAAAGATAGTTCTCAACTTTTGTTTATACAAGCTTTCCAATTTCAGATTTTTCTCCCTCCCCTCCCTCCCCCCTCCCCTAGACAACAGGTAATCTGATATAGGTTTTATATATATATATATACACATAATAACATTAAACATATTTCTGAATTAGTCATGTTATAAGAGAACAATCAGAGCAATAATGAAAAACCTCAAAATAGAAAAACATCAGCACCAAAAACAAAAGAAATAGTATGGTTCATTCAGCATCTACTCCACAGTTCTTTTTTGTTGTTGTTGTTGTTTTTCTGGATTTGGAGATCCTCTTCTATCATGAGTTCCCTGGAACTCTTCTGTACCATTACATTGGTGAGAAGAATATATTCCATCACAGTAGATCAGCACTCAATGTTGATGATACTGTGTACAATGTTCTTCTGGTTCTGCTCATCTCACTCATCATCAGCCCACGCAAGACCTTCCAGGTTTCTCTGAACTCCTCCTGCTCATTGTTTCTTACAGCACAATAGTATTCCATGGTCTTCATATACCACAACTTGTCCAGCCATTCCCCAATTGATGGGCATCCCCTCAACTTCCAATTCCTTGCCACCATATAAAGAGCAGCTATATATATTTTTGTACAGACCCATTCATTCTTTAGAATGAAATTATTTAGTTTCCAATTGATTTTCATTCTACTTTTCCATGGCTCTTTCTTACATGTAATTTTTATTTCATCATGATCTGAGAAGGATTCATTTACTATTTCTGCCCTTCTACATTTGACTATGATGTTTTTGTGCCCCAATACATGGTCCATTTTTGAAAATGTGCCATGTACTGCTGAGAAAAAGGTATATTTCTTTCTATCCCCATTCAATTTTCTCCAGACATCAATCATGTCTAAATTTTCTAGTAATCTATTCACCTCTTTCACTTCTTTCTTATTTATTTTTCAGCTAGATTTATCTAATTCTGAGAGGGGGAGATTCAGATCCTCCACTAGTATAGTATTACTGTCTAATTCCTCTTGTAACATTTAACTTCTCCTCTAAGAATCTGGATGCTATACCACTTGGTGCATACATATTTAATATTGATATTACTTCATTATCTATAGTACCTTTTAGCAAGATATAGTTTCCTTCCTTATCTCTTTTAATGAGATCTATTTTTGCCTGTGCTTTGTCTGAGATAAGGATTGCTACCCCTGCTTTTTTTACTTTAGCTGAAGCATATATATTCTGCTCCAGCCTTTTACCTTTACTCTGTGTGTATCTCTCTGCTTCAAATGTGTTTCTTGTAAACAGCATATTGTAGGATTCTGGTTTTTAATCCACTCTGCAATTCGCTTCCATTTTATAACAGAGTTCATCCCATTCACATTCACAGTTATTACTGTCTATTCCACTCCATTCTATTTACCCCCTTTGTACTTTTCAATGGGAAATACTTTTTAAAAATTGGTGATTTTGCTCAGGAAGTGGATTGTAGCTACATGTACCATATCTAGAACTAGTAAACATCTGTATAGCTATACATCTGAAAATTGAACTCATGTGATCTACTGAGATCATAAAGAAAGAGAAAACAAAGATCATAAAGACAAAAAAAAATAGGAAGATGGCCCAGGACAAAATCTTGGGGTATACCTACAGTTGGATGGTAGGGCATGATTGATGATCCAGAAAAGAAAACAGAGGGAATAACCTCCTAGGTGAAATGTACCATGAAGAAAATACAAATCTATTATTACTTGCCCCTGACTTCCTGACCTTTAGTTTAAATCTTTCTTAGAAAAAAAAATATATTACAAAAGCAGTTTAATTTTCTCCCCCCTCTCACCATGGGTGGTTGCTTTACAAATTATTCAAAATGTTCTAAGTGGATTTTGAGCTCATTTCATAATCTAACTTCAACGTCTGTCTGGCAAACACACACACACACACACACACACGTGTGTGTGCGTGTGTGTGTGTGTGTGTGTGTGTGTACTGGGACTAGAGTCAGGAAGACCTGGATTCAAAGACCTGGATTCAAATCTGACCACAGACTCTTAGAAGCTTTGTGATCCTGGACAAGTCATTTAAATCAGTTTTTCCTTCTGTAAAACAAGGATAATACTATCACCTACCTCCCAGAAGTGTTGTGAGAATCAAATGAACGAATATTTATACAGCACTTAGCACAGCACCTGGAACATAGTAGGTACTATATAAAAGGTAGCCATTCTTGTTATTCTTGTTATTAGTTGGCATTGGAGGGGTGGAAAGATGTAGGAGAAATGGTCTCAAACAACAAGAAGTTTATCATTTATGTAAGATATATAATATATAGGGGGCAGCTATATATTCAGTGGATAAAGCACCGGCCCTGGATTCAGGAGGACCTGAGTTCAAATATGGCCTCAGACAATTGACACTTACTAGCTGTGTGACCCTGGGCAAGTCACTTAACCCTCATTGCCCTGAAAAAAATAGGCCAAGATATATAATATATACAAATAATTTAAATACAAAACAGAATGTGAAGTATCATAAATAGCTTCTTTAAGGGCAGTGTTGCACCCTAAATATCCCAGCAGCCTAACAGAGGGCTAGTTCAGTGGGTACTTCAGAAATGTTGGTCATGGTGTTCTAAGAATTTTAAGAATGTAATAGAATATTATTGTGCCACATGAAAAATTCAGAGAAACATGGGAATATTTGTATGCAGTGATGTAGAACTAGGAGTAGGCTGGAAAAGGATTAATAATGAGTTCTTTGTGGAAAAAATATACAGGACACACTTTTAAGATTAATCTGAATTATTTATAGTCATCCCTTTCACCTTATGACTTGAACCATCTTGCTTTCCATACATCATGGTTTGATATAAAAAAATTAAATGGGAATTTTGGGGGAGTTTTTCAGAAGTTGCAGATGAAACGTGAAGGCCAGCAGATGACACAGGTCCTATGATCAAATACTTAACCCAAATTTCACAACAAGGTACTATAAACATCACATAAAAGAAAAAGAAAAAAGTCAGACTTCTTCTCTGGTATAGAGGGCCAAAAATTTTTATGGGAATTTTCTGAATCATCAGCGGGATACAGGTAGGGAACTTGCTGTGCTCCCAGCCCCCTTGATGTGGAAGGGACAACTGTACATTTTCCTCATCTCTTTATTGAATCTAGAAATCAATAAAACAATAAGTCCAGCCTTGGGCTGTAGCATTTGCTTATTTCTGAGGTGTGAATGCTCACACTCAAAATTTTGCAATTGGCTTTCATGAACTGGTTTGAACTGGCTACCCTCTTGTATAGAACCAAGAGAACAATATGCACAATCAACATAATAATGCAAATGAAATAACACTAAAAATTGCTTAGCTAAGATTAAAGACAATATTAGTTCCAGAAGATACATAATAAAGTACATCAAACCCACCTTTAGTGGAACCTACTTTATTACTGTCACAGCACCAGTGTTCTTCCAGTCTCTAAGGTTTATAACCTTGGCATTATCCTCCACTCCTCACTATCTCTCATTACAATATTCAATCAATTTCCCACCCTTGCTTTTGTACCTCCACATCTCCCATTTCTGACTTCTTTTCACTCATAGCCACTACCTTAGTCTAGGCTTTCATCAATTCTTGCCTAGATTATTGAAGTAACTAATTAATCTCTCTGCCTCAAATCTTTGCCTACTATAGTCTATCTTCCACATTACAGCCAAAGTTTTTTTTTCCTTTTAAGTACAGAATTAACCATATTACTTTCCTAATCAATAAAACTCTATATCTTTATCTAGGATAAAATATAAACTGTTTAACTTTTGAAGTTATTCATAGTCTTGTACCAGCTTATCTTTGCAGCCTCATCATACCTTAATTCTCCCACTGATTGCTTTTACTTTAATTTTTTCTGGCAGCAACTAAACATGAAGCTGTCTCAAGAGATTTTTTTTTTAAATAATAAACCCTTTAAGAAAAAAATCCCACTTGGGACTTCATTTCAACAGATTTTTATTTAAAAAATTGATAGGTTCAGTTGGTTGTTTGTGTGTGTGTGTGTGTGTGTGTGTGTGTGTGTGTGTGTGTGTGAGGTAATTGGGTTTAAGTGACTTGCCCAGGGTCACACAGCCAGTAAGTGTCAAATGCCTGAGGCCATATTTGAACTCAGGTCTTCCTGAATCCAGGGCCAGTGCTCTATCCACTGTGCCACCTAGCTGCCTCTGATAGGTTCAGTTTTCATTCTGAATGTTTTGTCTCTAAAGGTTCAAAAAGCCTTGCTCACACCAGGCTTTTATTGGTGAAAACAGCATTACAAATAACCAGCTGTGATCTTGAAGAAATTCACCTTCTGATTAATCCAAATAATGAACCTAGGTTTTAAATAATTAGCATTATTCCTCTGAAAAAATCTTAACCTTTTATTATTTTGAAGTTTTGTATCACTCTTTTAGAAATTAAGTATAGATGCTTATTTTTTCCTCCCTTAACAATCATCCTATTTTAATTGTATTAATATTCTATCAAAAATACTCTGAATGAGATTTTAAAAATAAAATCAGAATAATAAAAATCACTATTCAACAACACTAAAATAAACATCTTTCTTTTGCTATCTATTGATCTGGGATGATGGTAAACAGATGTGAGGACCTAAGCATGAAAAGTGACCCATGCCATCCAAGTGTATAGTCACCTTGACTTTCTTCTTAAGAAATTAAGTGAGAGTTAATACTTATTCACATTGCATATCAAGATGGGACTTAATCCATATTGCCTATCTTAAATCATTCTTTTAATGTTTTTTAGTTTTAAGAAAAAGCATTAGTATTAAAAGTTTTGTGGACTGGCCAAAAAAAAAAATATAAGAACTCATTCCAAATTGGTAATTAATGGTTGGCAACACTGCCATATGTAATTGTAATGGAGTGAGATTATCAAGGAGATACTTTGAGATTAAGGATGGATAAGAGAAGGAAAAAAATAGTTTAGGCATGAGATATTGAGAGCCAGACTAAATTAGGGTATTGGTAGTGGGAGTGAAAAGGAAGGTTCAATGGGAGAGATATTTTAAATGAAGAATTGTTTTGGGAAGGCTTTAGATTTGCTCTGATAAAGGAGGTCCACAGAATGTGTTATCAAATATAAATACATCTGCCATAGTTATTAGCATTCAAAGAACAATTGGCAAGAAAAGAAGCAGCTGCAAGTTTGGGGCACCTTTTGAGTAAAGTCACTCTCCAAACTTCCACTCAGGTCATAAACTCAGGTAATAAACATACTACTTACAGGTCCAAGCAGTTTGGTACAATGGAAAAACAACTGACACCAAAAACATAGGTTCAAATCCAAGCTCTTCTAACTTAATAGCTACATCACCTTGGGCATGCCATTTAATCCCTTTGGGCCTCAGTTTCCCCAAGTGTAAAATGAGAAGATTAGACTAAATGATTTCTAAGGTTCATTCTAGATCAAAGGCTGTGATCCTATAACCCACACAGCCAAAAAGGATTCCTGCTTTCATATCCTAGAGTGAATGGCCTCTATTATAATGTCCCAGATTAATTTAGTGTCCCTTTGACCTCCTGCCTTGTAATATACTTGCTGTCCTAGATCACTGCAGAGTGAGTAGTCATGTTACAATACACACGACAGATATGGATCATTCAAAAACAAGCAATGCTGTGTGGTCCATAAGATGGACAGGCAAGCCTGACAGGAATCTGCAGAACTTTTCGAATTGTGGATGTGGCAGAGGAATATGGAGACTGAATATTTGAGAAAATATAATGTTGACAGCCACAGAAGGAAAATTTACAGGCATTATGTTAATTATGACTTAGGAGAGATTAGAGAAAGGTGTGGGTTGGCAATACAAAGTGGTCTGGAGTTTAAGAGAAAAATGAATACATTGCTATAAAGATCAGCAGCCTTCATTCTTGCTTTCTGGCTCCTGAAGAATTAATTAAGCTCATCTTCCCCTGAGTACATACGATACTTAATTTGCTTTTGCCAGAAAACTTTTTGAATGTTTTAGCTTTTCAGATTTTTGTGTTTGGCTAAATGGTCTGTGTTGGACTGAAAATAGGGAAGTCCTTAGTTCAAAACCCTGTCTCAGAAACTTACTAGCTATATGACTGAGAAAGTCACTCAATCTGCCTGGTCCTCAGTTTCACCATCTATAAAATGTGATTATTAAAAGCATTTACCTCATAGTGTTGTTTTGAGCATCAAATGAGATTTTATATTTATGTCTACATATCAGCTTGGTGGAACAGTGGATAGAGGACTAGACCTGGACTCAGGAAGACCTGAGTTCAAATCTAGTCTCAGATACCTTTTAGCTGTGTGATCCTGGGCAAATCACTTAATCCCTGTCTGCCTTTGTTTTTCCATGTGTAAAATGGAGATAATATTAGCACACAGCTACCAGAGTTGTTGGGAAGATCGAATGGGATATTTTTAAACCTCTTTGAAAACCATGAAGTTTTCTATAAATGTTAGCTTGTAATAATAAACAACAACAACAGATGTTATTGTTGTTATTTCTTCCCCTAAAGATCTGAAGATTCTGATTATATATTGTATATTACCTGTTATTGCTGAAGGCTTCACTATGCCCCTATATTTGATGGGGAAAGGATAGAGATGCAACCAACCCTTTTCATTTTTCTCTATAATTATCAATCTTCTCTTAGAGGAATACAATGCCCCTTAATCTAAATCTGGGTAGGATATTCTCCTTTTGCCCAACAAATTAGAATCTGTGGTTGACAGCCCCTATGAAGAGAGATATCTCTGATTGCCCCTGTACATTTGTGTGTAAACTCACACTACCCAGCTTTGCAGATGTCAAAAAAATTCTGCTCTTCCTTTACTGACTCAAAATCAAGATCTACTGCACCCCAGGGTCTAAACTGCAGAATCATTTATTAAAATTGGGGTCCTCTTTAAAGTCATTATCAGGGACCAATTCCACTTTTAGGAGCCAATGTGGTTTTCACAGATTTCAAAATCTGCCTGGGGGGCAGGATGACTAAGAATTATTTAAATGTATAGCAGTTTTGTGCAATGAAGGAATATGAAAAAGATTTCTTTTCTCCTAATGCCCTGGATCAAGGTAGAGACATTGTGGGAACCAGAGAAAGGTGTCTAAAGTTACAAAGATAAGTGGAAGAAGTGATACAGGCAGAATTGATGCTGAGGAAATGGACCTACTATGTGAAAGTCAGAGCAAAGAGCACAAAACTTCAGAGGAAACAGGTCACAGGACATCACAGGTGTATTTTTTTTTACTATCTTTTTCCCCCATCTTCACCAGAGGTACCAAACATACCATCTAAGGCCTCAGTGCTGGCTTGTATACCTTAGTGCTCCTTGGGAGCCAGATTAAAATGTATTTGGAAAATATTTACAAAATAAATAAAACTACAATAGAATATACATAATGTTAATATGTGGTTTTCCAAGTCAATGTTAGGCCTGCAAGAATCCTGATGGATTGGTTTAGTTGCCTGTTTCTATTTGAGTTCCATAGAACTGAACTACTTGATTGAGATTGTACATGTTAGTAGTGTGTTTAAAATTTCTGTGGGAATAACTTATGGTCTTATTTGCTTTTAGTTAACATAATTTATATTAGAGATGTCTATTGATAACCTTTTTTGCATGCAGGTAAACTGATTTATATTCCTCCAGGGAAAAGCTAAAAACAATATAAATATAGACTTTCCCTCTGGATAGCAGGGGGAGGGGACAGAAACATGAGCCATAGTGATATTGTTAGGACAAAATCTCCCAAGATTGAACCTAGTGTGTCTGTATAAAGCTTTGGTTCTGTTCACTCAGTTTGCAAAGATGTGTATAATATTTCAGGGGAGAAAAAAATGTCTATTTTCCAGCACGTGGGTTTATATCTGTTTGGCCACTTAAGTGAATATAAGCTCAGTTAAGATTTGAAGAAGTGAAGAAAGAGAAGTGGAAAGAAAAGAAAAGGAGGGAGTCAGACTGACAGAGAAAGAGAGACAGAGAGAGAGTAAAAGAGTCAGTCACCAGGAGGGATGGAGAGAGAGAAGGAGGAAAGAGAGGGAGACAGACAGACACAGAGAGGCATGCAGAAAGACAGAGAGATATACAGATATCCAGAGAGAGACAGAGACAAAAAGAAACAGAAAAGAGGACATAAAGGAAAAGCAAATTTACCAATTACATCATCCTCTGTGTTATAAAACTGAACTTTAGGGCTGTGAGAGTCATTTTTACTCTATCTCAATAGGTAGAAATGTGCTGAGCTGTTGGGGTCATTGACTAACATGTCTACCAGATGGATCCTGGGTTTGGCTGCCTGGAGTGGAGCATTTCTTTTCGGGGTATAAAATGCAACAATACATTGTTAAATCTGTTTGTAACACAACACTCTGCATGACATCATATTGCCTGGGTGAACAGGGCTTCACCACAAACGTGGCACCCTACTGTGGTAGAAAAGTGAGATATCAGCATATGGATTGGCTGGGAAGAAGTTGCTGTGACATAGTATTTCTCTTGTTTTCCCCTCCCCCCAAATGCTTTTAAAAATAAGAGAGTCAGAAAGAAAGAAAGAAAGAAAGAAAGAAAGAAAGAAAGAAAGAAAGAAAGAAAGAAAGAAAGAAAGAAAGAAAGAAAGAAAGAAAGGGAAGGGAGAAAAAGAGTGAGGGAGAGAACAAGGGAAAAAGAAGATGAAGAGAGAAAAAAAGGAACTTATGAGGCTCTGGTTGCCTCATTTAAAAAATACATAATGGAAAGAATATAAAGAAGAGAAACTGAAATGATCCAGGGGATGAAGCACTTACCTGGGAAAAAATGCTAATAAGTAAGGCCACTTCCTTCTGGAAACAAAGACAGAGGAGGACTATAGAAATATAAGAAATCATGAAATCATGGTTAGAATGAACATATACTTTAATTTCAACTGAATTCCATTTGATTCAACTTGGGTCTAACTTTGGAGATAAATATTATGATGGGAATCTACTATGTTGGATCACAAAATGATCTATAGTGACACATCTTGAAACTTCCACGGACTTGATTCCTATGGACCTAGCATTTGCTATGCTGACAAGTAATGAGATTAATATAACGAGTGAACACTAATCTTCAAAAACATAGCTTGGTAGGAAAAGGATAGGATGTTCAGATTCACCTGTTTATATTATTATTATTATAATTATTACTACAAACATATATACATATATTATGGATGTATGTATATATATATATGTATGTGTATATATATATATTTTTTTTCTTTGCAAGTTACTTATAATTCACTGCTGGCTAAACAGAATGTTTTCAGAGGCCAAGTCTTTTCTCAAACATTCCTTAGAGATCGAAGTATTTTCTTTAAAAGTGATATTTAGCAGTTGGCTGCTGAAGCAATGTTCTATTATTAACTAACATGTAATTAGTTCATTAAAAAATACCTCAGCTGAATATGGTGTAACATAATACAATCTACCAGAGTGGGGAGATCTCCAGCACTATGCAAATGGAAGAGAAAATTTGGTGCAGAGAACTGGAAAGGAGAGGATGCCAGCTGGCAGGATACTAAGTGTTTCAAATTACTGTATGTTTATGACCTCTGTGTTCTTGAAAAAAAAATTAATTAGATTATGCTATTTGAGAATCTTGGAATGTCATGGCTCTATGCCAGGCTTATCGAAACCACACATCTGAAGTTTAATTAAGCTGTTTTAAATTTCACTAGTATTTTCTAGTTTTGAAAAGGCAATAAATGTAGGAACTAATAAATAACAGCACAAGAATGCTGAGGTGCATTCAGATAGCAGCTTCCCATGTAGAGGGAAGGCTGGCTTCTCAGGCTGGCTGCTTAACTCCTCCATTAAACATGATATGAGCCAGGGCTGTTGTTCAAAGGTTTTGTGAAAACTAGTTGAAGCAATGTGTGAACCAGAAACTATAGGGGCATTTCCAATTGTTTGCAAATTCAGACTGTGTTTATCATCAATGCACTTTGCAGAGTCAAAATGAGAGAAGGCAAAAAATAGAAAATTTTTTTGTGGACAGCCTATATTTAGTTCATCTTGTGGAAAATTAAAAATAGATTCATCCTTCAGCTATCTCATGTAAAAAGAGAAAAGCAAAGAAATCTTCAAATGAATTAGAATGTTTCCAGTATCTCTTTCATTTTAATGATATTAATTCTTTTTTTTATAAAGGAGCAAAAAGATTGAGGATGCTACAACTGTGTCTACATCTGTTGTGGTAGATGCAGTCACAAAAGACCCATGGTAGCTGGGAGGAACCTTCTTTGAATCAGGCCTTGCCTTTTTGGATTCATGTGGCCAGGATTCAACCCTAGGAGAACCTGGCCTCTAAAGAAAGGGGTGAGGCTTCTTTTTCCATCTCTGGCTCTTTACACCTTGATCCCCAGAAACTTGAGGAAAGTCACTTAAACCAAAGCTTAGGTTTGGTTCAAGTCTAGTGTCTCCTCAAGAGGGCTTAGAAAGGTACTAAATGAAGAATATATAACAGGCAAGGAATTGCTATTATATTTTTCCCCATAGAGATGAAGTATTTAAAGCACAAAAGATTCAATAATGCGAAATGAGAAAAGACTTAAAACACAAAGCAATAACCCCAAATTCCTTTTATACCATCCTGAAAGTTACAGCTTAAAACATCAAAACATGACATATTTTGTGGGACTGCTAACCTTCCATTTTACCTTTACCTTTGGTCCAAATTTTCTAAGCAATTCCCTATAGATTTCTATCTTCTGCCAAGCTAGGGAATGGTTTTAGCTCATGGTCCTGGCAGTGGTCATCCTTTCTGAGAAGGGTGTTGTTATAGAAAACTATGTCAGTAAACCATGACTAAGGAACTCAAGATATCCCAAACTCTGGAAGTAGCCGCTAGACTCAGAAAATCCTATTCTCATCATTGTTGTTTAAGCATCTATCGTGAGAAAACAAAACACATTAACAGAATCCTCTTAAAAATGAGTATCTCTCAGGTTTTCTGTTTAGTTCCTATAACTAGGAAAAGAAAGACATTATGGAATAGGTAGCCAGAGGTCTGAAACACAGACTTAGCCTTAACCTAGCCAGCACCTGTGCTCATTGGTTTGTGTAACCCACCATAGCCGTTGGTGGAGACATGAGATTTTCTCTTCTCCATTCTAAGGAAGTCCCAGAGAGAGGCTCGCACATTCCCCACAAGCTCAGTAGTGAATAAAGAGAACATCAGAGGAAGGAGTTACTTCTTTCAAGTACCATTGAGTGAGATGCCCTTGCTGATTTAGTGACCAGTCTTTAACTTCTCTTCTTTGAGATCAAGAATGGCCCTTGTCTTCTCATAACACTCCAGTTAGAAGTAATTTTATATATTACTTTCCTACCTTTGCTTTTTTCAATTTACATGAGTTCAAATGCAGAAACATGCCATTACATTCATGTGCTGCATTTCATATCTACTGCATTATTATAATTTGGGAGGGAGCTTTCTACTGTAATGATTGGAATGGCGCCACCTGCTGGAGACTTACTGTAGAAAAGCTCCGCCAGGAAGTGAACGTCTCTGAGGATAGGACCACGCGTCTTTTCTTTGGCGTCAGGAAGTGACGTTTGCTAGTGGGAGGAAGAAGGGGGAGCCTGGCGCTCTGACTTGGGCTCTTTTGTAAGGACTCTGGTGGAGAAGGGAGCTAGAAATGCACTCTCCCTTTAATAGATAGATGAATGTAGGCCTTTCTCTCTCTCTTTACCAAATTCTTATTCTCCTTAATAAATGCTTAAAAGCCTAACTCTTGCTAAAGCTTATAATTTATTGGCGACCACTCATTAGATATTTTAGACAGACTAGCTAGAATTTTGGCTTTAACACTATTTTCATGTAATTAAAATGATGTATTTTATTTTTTTATAATTTTTCTATGCTTTATTTTGTTAAGAAGTTATCCCCCATCCATAGATGTGAAATGTATAAAATCTACTTCTCTTCTTTCTTTATGACTGATCTGTAATACTCAGGTTATGTGTTCGTTTTAAACTGATTTCAAGATATGATATAAGATGTTGGCTTCAGCTTAATTTCTGCTAGATTTCTTTCAAGTTTTCCTACAGTTAGTATCAAATAAGGAGTTCTTCCTTAGACAATTTGTGCTTGCAAGCTTATTTGACTGGAGTTGTTTAATTATTTCTAATTCTTTCTCTTTTATTCTGTTTTATTGATTTCCTTTCTTATTTTTTTTAAGCAGCACCAAATGGCTTTAATGGTCATTATTTTATCTTACAGTTTGAGCTCTGGAAGTGCTATTTCCTCTTGCATTCCAAACTTTCCATTTTATCTCTTGATATTGTAGATCTTTTGTTCCTCCAAATGAATTTTATTATTATCTTATCTAGCTTTGGAAAACATTTCTTTGGCAGTCAGATTGGCAGTACTTCTTACTTTTGTAGATTGTGGATGCAGCCACAATTGCTCCATGTCTGGCAAATAATTTCTCTCTGGAGAGATTTTTGAGAGTTAATGAGCACTGGAGAAAACATGTAATTCTCAAGTTTATTGATCACATGACCCAAAATTGCCTTCCATTTAAAAGGTCAGCACCTGACAAAATTAGCTTGAAGCAATGACATTTACTCTAAGAGCAAAGTGTAAATAGCAGTAACAAAGTATTTCCCACATCAACCTGGGGCATACTCTACCACAAAAAAAGAAAAGAAAAGAGTCAGTAGAAAGATTGGGGATATACATAAAATTCATGAATAGATACATACAATCAAGCTAACTTATACTTCTGTGTGTGCGCGTCTCCCTTGAGATACATTTACTCTGCTCTTCCTGAGTGTAGCATCTCTCTCCTGGACATGTCACTTTCCTGTGTCCCTAAGTCTGTTTCTCTTCACTAAACTAAGTACCTCAGCTAGTCTGTCTGGGTTTGCTCTTTGCTGATTGATTTGCTATGTTTTAAGATGTTATTGGAGATGTAAAGGGAGGAAAGAGACATTTTATACTCTGGAAGAGGTTTAAGAGAAAAGGCAATGAACAATTGCTTTTTAAGACCTGGGTTATTTCATTATCGTCGGCTCTCTTCTCAACTGCCAGGAACATGGGCATTTATTTCTTCATCCAGCCAATGGTTTGCAACTTTATACTTTTTTAGATACATATTATAGACTAAGGAGATTTACCACTTCCTTTATAGCCCATGAAAAGTGTGGATAACATCTTATATGTTTTACAAAATAATAATGTGCTATTTCCTATTTTTAATATTTGACATCTTTTCGTCTTTATTACTTGAACTTTATATCATGTAATTCCTTTAAACTGGTTGAAGAAACTATTGATTTGAGCAGCAAGGCGGCACAGTGGATGGAGTTCTTGGTTTGGAGTCAGGAAGCTCTGAGTTCAAATGTGACTTACTAGCTATATGAGCCTTGACAAATCAATTACCCCTATTTACCTCAGTTTCCTCATCTATAAAATGAGCTAGAGAAGGAAATGGCAAACTACTCCAGTATCTCTGCCAATAAAACCCCAAAGGGTGTTACAAAGAGTCAGACATGACTGAAACAACTGAACAACAATACTGCTTAAACTCTACTCCCCCATCCCCACAGCACCTGGTATACCTTACACATGGTAAGATGCATGCTGAACTGAATTACATTCTACTTATGTGCTCTGTTTCCATTTTACTATTTCTAAATAATTTTCTAAAAGACTAAAAGGCCTACTTCAGCTATAAAGTCTACTAATAAATCAAGATTTTAGTCTTACCATTTTCTGTATCCCTTGTCCCAATGTTAACATTGATTGGCCAGTAGATAAAGCTAATCTTAGTCACACAGAAGAAAATCCTGTCTAACTTTTTTGTAGTTGTTCTTTTTTCTTACCTTTATTTCTTGGTATTCCTCTTATTTTTGATTCTTTCTCTGCATTGCCAAAAAAAAAAGATCATTGAGAAAAATGAAAACTGAGAAAAAGCATCCAACCCATTTTTTATGAAAAAATTATTATCCCAGAAGTTTTATTAAGTACCTATTATTGTTGTATATGCCAGGTACTGAGGTTACAAAGACAAAACTGAAACAGACCCTGCCCTCAAGGTCCTTATATGACTGGGTAAACAGATCAGTTATATACAAAAAAAAAACCGCAGTCAATCTATCAACAAGTATTTATACATACAAGACAATTCTTTTTTGGAGGGAAGAACTCACAAGGAAGTGAGAGGCAGTGCTTAAACTGATCCTTGAAAAAGGCTGGATATTCTAAAGATGGAATTTCTGAAATTGTGTTTATATAGGATACAATAACATTCTGTCGAAAAAATCTAAAACTTGGTTGAAAATTTGGTTGTTTGGTCTTTGGAATGCTAAAGTAGTACCTTAGCTAATTTTTTCTCCATCAAATTAAATGGTTCTATAGTCAGGATCTTGTTATTAACTTTCCCATCATGTATGTGATGCTCCATTCTGTTAAAAAAAAAACCCAATATTTGAAATTGTTCATTAGCATATACTCCAAATAGCTGGCTGGCCCTCATTCATAATAGTGTTATGAGATAAATATTTGTAAAGCACATAGGACAGTGCCTGGTACATAGTAGGTATTTATTTCCTTCCTTTACTTTTCTTCTCTTCTCCATCCATCCCACTGAACTGGCTGATTGGTATAGTATAGACAAAAAGACTTGACTCCCTTGATTTTTAAAAATCATTTGTTGTGGTGTTCATTTGGATGTTAACATTTCTTTTCCAGTTGACTGGGGTTAGGTTCTAAAGGTTAAAATATTAACTAGAAGGAGAGGGACAGTATATCTTGGCTATATTTTTGTTTCTTTACTTTCCTCCTAGTAGCTGGATACCATCTACACCGAGGGGGATGCTTCAATCACCAAATGCTGGTCATTTGATTCACTTGGAGTTTCTGTTACCTCTCTTCTCTTTAACACCTTTAAAGAGGAAGACTGTACCTTCTATCCTGTTCCTATCTAGCACTTGATATTTAAAACCTTAATTTAATTGCTCCTCTCTTATTCCTCATAACAACATGCAGGTGGGGGCAGCTATGGTGTTGTAGAGTAACTATTAACTAGTTCATCCCTTTGACCCCGATGAACTCTACTCAATAAATACTGACTGGCTGACTGACTGCCAAAGTAACCTGCCTTGAGTTAACAAGCACTGGTGATATTTCCAAAGCTCGGACTGTACTACTGTAAACTTTATCTTGGAGAATCCATGATAGGTGGGTGGTGAAGTTACTGTGAACATAGGAAGCTTCCAATGGCCAATTTATGTGCTCTTGGCAAGGAAAATTTCCTGCATGTTGGGGGAAAAAATGTCACTGCATGACTCAAATCATAGGAATGTCCACATCTTCTCTGAGAAAAGAAAGGACTTCAGATGTGCCTTCAGAGACAGGTAAAGGTTTTGGAGCAATCTACAGCCACATACCTCAGGCAGGCGCCCCAGCCATTAGCTAACCGCGTGCATGTGGCAGAAAGAGTGGAACAACCAATGGCTCCCAAACCACAGGCATCTATCCGGTGAATTAAAGGAAGCAGCCCCACAAGCCCAGACAGAAAGGGGATGTGGTGAATTCTCCAGCAGTCTTGATTTATTGTCAATAGGGAAGAGGGCTATGATACACAGAGAAAACCAATCATTTATACTTCTCACCACCCCCTTCAGGAAGAAAAAAATAAACCACACATTTCTGGTAACCAGGAAGATTCTGGGTCAATGGGGTCATCAGTACAATAATTTGGACTTTTCTGCCTCCATCCTAACGCCTACCTTCAGAAACAGTCCTTTCAAAGTGTAAAGCACATGTGAAGTACAGTGACAAACTTTAGTTTCTAGCCCAGGCAGGTTATAGAATTTGTTTATTTATTTATTTTTTTAAGATTTGCCTCTTTTACTTCATCTAGTTATTTGAGAGTTCAAAAAGTCAAGAACACTCATCTCATTAAATAAACTAGGAAATGTGTTCAAGGATTGTTTATAAGCACATATTCTGTCTCTGAGTCTCTACTTCACTATGGAGAAAGGTCTAGTCAGGAATTTTTTCCTGGGAAATAAAAGGCAACTACTTAGTCATAATTTGGCAAGAATGGGATGGATCTCTATGGACCTTGGAATCTCTTTCTGATGTCGCTCCATGTATAGGTACTTCAATGTCCCATAGGGAAGGAAAAAGAATGAATTGAAGTAATTCTTCTTTCCAGCTGCTGTCCCATTTCAAGTGAAAGCACGATAGTGTAATGCTCTTTCATGATAAGTAATAAACCAGGCCTCACAATCTGCCTCCTTCCCTGCTTAGGGGAAGGGTGCTTTTCCAAATGATGTATCAGATTTGTTATAGTAGAATTCAGAAGAAATGTGGGGTAGAAGAGAGAGCACTGCATCTAGAGTTAAAAGTTTGGGGTTCAAATCCCAGATCTTCCACCTTCCGAGTATGTAACCTTAGACAAGTCACTTAATCTTTCTGAACCTCACTTTCCTTATTTATTATCATAAGGATGTTGGCCTAGATGGCCTCTGAGGTTCCTCTTAGGACTAAATCTGGGATTTAATAATTGTATACTACAGGTCTTTATTTAAGGGTGTATTGGCCTTCTGAGTATGGATGGGATCCTAATTCATTGACGTGAGCTCTCTAAATTGTATTCATTATATTTATTAAGCACCTACTAACCAGACACTCCATCTGTTAGCTTTTGACATTTTCTCCATCTTCCATGCCTGGAATGCTCTCCCTCTTCATGTCTGCCTCCTAGATTACTTGGATTCCTTCAAGTTCCAACTAAAGTCTTGCTTTCTTTATGAAGCCTTTCCCAGTCCCTCTTAATTCTAGTCCATTCACACCATTAGTCATTTCCTATTTATCCTGTGCATAACTTGTTAGTACATATTTGTTTATTTGTTGTCCTCCTCATTGGATTGTGAGTGCCTTGAGGGAAGGTGGTGTTTTTTACCTTTCTTTGTATCTCCAACATTTAGCACATTTCCCAGCACAAAGAAGGCACTTAAAAATGATTATTGACAGACTGATGCAAATACAAGAAATAAAGACAATCCCTGCCCTTAAGGATGTTACATTCTAATAAGGAAATACACCACTCAAAAGATGCTAAAAAGGGGGGAAGTGGGGAGGTTAGGTGGGTCCTGATAGAGAAATCCAAAGTAATGCAGTCAGGTGAAGAATAAACAGATGGCTGGTCTGGGCACCCTCCTAAAACAGAGGTTTTGGGAGGCTCTCTACCCCGACTTCCAATCTGAGAAGTCTAAGGAACAGAAGGTACTGATGAAGTGTAAGTAGGAGGCTGATGTGATCTTGCAGGATGATGAGGTTCCAGGGGACACTGTTAAAATGCTCACTACCCTTTTAGAACATACAAATGTTCTTCTAAGCTAAACTATGCTTAAAAACACAGTAAAAGATGAGTTAGAGAATCATGTATTTGTGTGGTAACCTAGGTGGGACAAACTCAACCACATAGCTTGGAAAAATTCCCACAACACCTGGTCCCTAAGTAGAATTTCCAGAAGTTGCAAGCCACTAGTTCCTTTTCCATTCTGCCTCCCTCATTGCCTCTTGCTTCTCCAGAAATGTGCAAAGATAGCAGAATACTTGTAAACTTTCTATTAATGCTCAGTTGCTCCCTGGGGTACAAAGGATCTAATAGTGGGTATCTCAGGAAATTTTGCAAAAAACATTTTGTAAAGCTAAGAAAAAGTTAAACTTAGAATATGATAGGATGACCAAATATTTGTGCTACTTGTTATCTATGATATCAGAGAGAGAAAGAGAGAGAGACAGAGAAGAGATGGGAGAGAGAGAAGAGACGGGAGAGACAGAAGAGATGGGAGAGACAGAAGAGAAGAGAAGAGAAGAGAAGACGAGATGAGACGGGAGAAGAGGAGAAGAGAGGAGAAGAAAAGAGAATGAGAGAATTACTAAAAAGAAAAATTAACAATGAGAATATACAACTATAATCCAATCAATCAACAAACATTTAAGGACCTACTTACTATATGTCAAGTAATAAGATCCAGTACTTTAAGGTTTGATAAACTCTTTTCAAATATCTCATTTGATCTGAGCTATATGGGTGTTCAGGGAGGACTAGTACCTCTGCTGTGAGGGCTGCCAAACCCATTTCAGGACTGCTTATCCACCTTTGGTGTCCCCCCTGCCACTCAGCTCTCATATATGTTTCTTCTTCTTCTTCTTCTTCTTCTTCTTCTTCTTCTTCTTCTTCTTCTTCTTCTTCTTCTTCTTCTTCTTCTTCCTTCTTCTTCGCAATTGGGGTCAAGTGACTTGCCCAGGGTCACACAGCTAGTAAGTGTTAAGTGTCTGAGGCCAGATTTGAACTCAGGTACTCCTGACTCCAGGGCCGGTGCTCTATCCACTGTGCCCCCTAGCTGCCCCTTCTCATAAATGGTTTTAAGAAACTGTAGTATGCATAGCATACAACACCCTGGTAAAAGTGTTTTGGTCAACTGGCTAAACCAGGTTGAGGGTAACTGATAGGCTTCAAATCTGTTGGTGACTTATTAAGGGGTCGTCTTCCCCAGGTATAGGAAGACTTTCCTCGTGGAATGGGTATATAAGAACAATTTGTTCCAAGGGCCATGAAGGCAACTGAAGCAGGCACTGTTAAATGTTCAAAGCTTGGACAGACATTGAAGAGGCCATGGTCATTCACTGCATCCTGGGCCATCTCTAGTTCTCTTGACTTTTGTCTTGCCACTTAACTATGATGATAATGGAAAAGAAAGTGAGTCTGATCGATTTTGGGAACTCTGCCTCACTTAAATCCAATTGATGTGGCAAATAAAAAGCATCACTGATACCATTCGATCCTCATGACAACCCTGGAAGGTAGTTGCTATCATGATCCTTATTTTACAGGTAAGGAAATTGAGGCTGAGAGAGGTTCAGTGCCTTTTCCAAGGCTACAGAGTTATTAAGTGTCTGAGGGTAGTTTTGAACTGAAGACTTGCTGAGTTCAAGTTAAATGCTTTATCTAGTGTGCCACTTAGTTGTTGAGATACCATGTTAGGGTCTGTGGACACAAAGACAAATATGAAAGCTCAACAAATTTATATTCTATTTGGGAAGGCAACCTGGGATCCTATAAATATGGTGGCATCCTCTTTAGTAATTGGAATGTTGTAAAAAAAAAAGGTGTGGGGAGGATCACAGAGAGGAAATAAAAAGAACCATCAGAACTGATTTTAGGGCTGCTTTAGATTCTCATAAAGCACATCAGAGAAAAAGCATGGGGGAGGATTGGATAGTCAAATATGAATGAAGGAAAAACTGGATTCAGGTCTTCCCTCTGACACATACTTGTTATGTGACCTAGAGCATGTCATTCATTTTACCTCTCACTGCTTCAGGCACTGTATAAAACTCTAAGTTATAGAACAGGTGCCATTCTCCTTTGGTTGAGGGAGTTTTTTCATCAGGAGTTACCTCTACCAATGAAATTTTAAGTCTGTTTGTTAAAAAAAGACACTTCATGTACAGAATAATTTAAATCTTTGCTTCTTGGAAAGGATTGCAGGCAACTTGAATCACCTGAGTGAATACAGTTCTTACAAGTTAAAAATTTTGAATTATAGTCACTCTTGTTGAAAGACATTTGTTCCAGGAAGGACTGACTTCACAGGCATAGACACACTTTGCAGTTGGGAAGGAGGGTAGCCCCAAAGGGAGTAGTGGCCACCTATGGGTAGGAACACAGGAGATTGTTCCCAGGAGGGCCTTACAATATGGAAAACAGACCTCTGGGGATTTCCTGTGCACTTTCATGTAAGAATAGTTATGAATATGAACAGGTCCAGCACCTATCATTTCCTCCCCTCCAGCAAGTTTCCTGTAGAGAGCCTTCTTCCATATGATATAAGTAGCATTTGCAGTATGATGAATGAGAGTTTCCTGGATAAGAAATATTGGATATTATTAAGCAGCACTTTAGTGTCCACTCTAAATATTATTAAACAAAAATAAATGTAAACATGAAATTCCCAAGTTTGGGATGGCATAATATTTTGTTAGGGTAACAGTGGGTTATAATAGATTATGTACTTTCATATTAGACTCAGATCCAAAAATATCTATTCCTTGTGTAAACCATTTGCAAAGCCCCTGTAATAATGGGTCCACCAAGAACAGGTCTTTCCAAAGTTTTGAAAGCATCAGTGACAGACTACTTAGCACCACCCAGGATAACCACGAGCAACTTCAACTGGCCACTAATCATAATTCAGGAAAACATCACCCAGCCTCAAGTCTGAGAGCCTGCCATCCACTTCTCCGTAATGTACACATCTGCTGTACTGCCTGGAATTGTCTCCTGGTTGGGCCACAAATTGGGGTTGGTGGAGGAAGGAAAAAAGAAAATCCAATGCCAAAAGTGCAAGGAAACTAAAAGGAAAAAAAATAATACCACACATAGTTTGAAATCACATACAAATGGGGTGAGGACCTGATCCATAATCCTTCAACCCTTTTGCTATTCATTCAGTTGCTATCAATTTTCCCAAGGGATGGATTCTTTTCCCAGGGTAACAAACACTCAATTCAGCTGAGAACAGAAACACTGCTCCTGTTTTGGTTTGGGGCTCATTAAGAAACTTGAATGCAAAATGGAAACTAAAGGCAAATTATTTTCAAAAGTGAACTTGTTAGTGACCTAATGAGGGATGTTGATTGTTATCACCCTTCCAGCTCCTCCATACCATATCCCATAACTACAGTGCCTCTGACATTGTGAGACAGCACACTATACCAGAAAGAACAAGAATGCTAGCCTGGGAATAGATTTCTGGATTCCAAGTCCATCTGTGCCACTTTTAAGCTTGGTCAGTTGATTCAGAAAACTAGAATCAACCTCAGAAGTTATTCAATACTATCACTTTGCAGACAATAAACGAATAAAAACAAAAATAAAAACAAACCCAAGTCCAAGAGAAGTTGAATAACTTAACCAACATCAAACAAGTCATAAATATCCAAGTGAGAATTCAAATCCTGGTCTTTTGATTGCAAAGGTAGGATTCCACATGAATGATGCCCCCACTCTGGGTCTAGGTTTCCTCATCTATGTATTAAAATCATCAGACTATGTTATTGGTAAGATCCTTACTCCCTCTAAAATTCTATGTGAGGGCAATTGGCCCCTGAAGGATTGACTTCCCTATTTATTAAATTTAAGAATAGTTTTTCTCATTTTAAGGACAAAAGCAAATGATTAAAATTTGATGTCTAATGAAGCTTAGTTTCAAGGTAGGAGGAAGGAAGGAAGTTTCTAGGTTCTAATATCTAGAGCAATGATGATAATAAATGCCATCCTGGCTTTGATGGCTTATACCACAAGGCTAAATGATATTTCTAGGATTAAATGTCAGTAACAAATTTTCAACCAGGGGCAAATGAAACTATTAGAAAATAATTTAAACATATATCTAAGTCTATTTGAAAAAACAACAACAACAAATTCTGGCATAGAACCTAGAATCATAGAGTATTAGATCTGAAAAGGAACTCCCAAACAAAATAAGATCTAAGTTTGGTTGGAGTCACCTTATAGACAACTTCAGTTGTTTCACATACACAACTTGGGCATATGATAGTATTGAGTAATGTCATATGTGGCAACAATACGTACACTTTCAGACAGTTATCATATCCTGTGTGACCTTGGGCCTCAGTTTTCCCATCTATTATATGAGAGTTGTTCCTTCCAGCTATATATCTAGGATCCTACAAACCAGCAGATTTTCCTTTAAACAACAGTCAAATATAAAGAAAATATAAATATATTCCCATTTGAAAGATTCATGCCTCCTGCTATTCTCTTACTTCCTCTTTGGGAGAATTTTCATCTCTCTCTCAGTTTCTTAGATCTTTAGCATCATCACAATGCTTCCTTGTAAAATAGTGCCATGGTAATTTTCCAGACAAGAAAGTTAAGACAGAGAAGTTAAGCAACTTGTTACAGATCACACAGGCTTTGTTAGTGCTAAGCTGATTTTAAGACCCAAGTATTAAATTTCCTTGCCCGGTGTTCTTTCTACTAATTGTGCTGCCTCTCTCTGAGTAGTCCTCTATAGCCTACATTTAACACTTATACAGAAATCAGCATGTTGATCTTGTAAAGTTTCCAAGGTCACATGTGATTTCATCGGGGTGGGGTGGGGATGCATCATTAAAAGAGTTTTAAAAGCAGCTGGATTTGATCCCTTGGGTGCCTGTTGTCAGTGTAGCTGTCCCATGCTTCCTGCAGGGCTGTTATGTAACTGCCTTTCCCTACCCCTGCACCACACCCAGGCTATCCATCTGGGCAGAAAGGAGATAGAGAGGGGCTGAGATGGGTGTGGTAACAGGGCAATGGGTATGGAACAAAAACCATAGCTGATCAGCCATTTTGGTATTCTCTATCACAGAAAACAAATGCTCTGAATGGGAAATGTTTCCTCTCTGTGACATTTTTTATGAAATATTTAGGAAATATTTTGTTGGGGGATCAAGGTTAAGCCATTGCATTTCACTTCCCACATATGTGACAATCCATTTCTTTTCTCTTTTCATAAGTTGTCCACCATATCTCAAACACACCCTATCATCAACTCTACATCTTAAGACTCCCTGTCTTCCTTATGACCCATTTCAAGTTCCTGCTTGAGGAATATTTTGAATATTACTTAGAATTTACTTTGTATGCATATAATCTCCAGAACCATGACTACATAATTTTTGGATGATTGATTAATTGAAAGTAGGAACTATTTTTTTTGTCTGTACTCCTAGAGTCTAGAACAGTCTGAAGCACAGTAGACTTTTTAATAAATGCTACTCAAATGACTACTTTGAATTATTCCTCTCTATATCATTTGTTGGTGTTGAGATAGATAAGACTTTGATGTCTCTGTGTTTTGGTACATTCAAATATAAATAAAGCACCTGGAAATAATGCTTAAACTGAAGCTTACAAAAGAGAAAGACTGGAGCACGAAAGACATTGGCTATGATTCTCCTCTCCTTTATGTGACAGCAAAAAGCCAAATGATTAGAACAACAGCAACTCTCGGGAGTCCCATATTGGAATGTTAGTGAAGTGGAATGTAGCTTTATAGATGAAGGTGCTCTGGAGGAAAAAAAAGTTTGGTTAGCTCACATATGTACAATTTGTATCAGATTTTTCCATTGATTCTACTGTAATTGCAATATTATTTCATCTTGAAATGCAGCACAGTATAGTGGAATGAATTTTGAGCCTGGAGACATTAAGACCTGCATTTCTATCCCACTTCTTTGTAACCTGGGGCAAATCAATCAACCTTCTAAGGCCTCAGTATTTTCATCTACTAAATGATAGTGGTTGGACTAAGTGGCTTTTAAGGCTGTTCCCAGTTCTACATTTATGAGCCTATGATTATGGTTCTTGGGCTCCTGCCACACTGGCTTTGCATCTCTTCTCCTATCTCCCCCAAGGCCTTTCTGGAGAGGAGTTAATGATCTATAAACAAATAATGAAAAGTACTGTTTGTTATCCAAATTATCCCTACAGTAAGCCTTCTGTAAGCAAGACAATTTTATTTTTGTGACCTGAGAATAACCGCTTCCAATTTACAGGATTTGTAAAGTTGCCTTTTCACATATTGTCTCTTCTTAAATTCATGTGCATTTATACCAGTATGTAACTGGACAGTGCTATAGTTGAGTATGTACTAACCCTACCCACATTACAATCAAGAGAGTGGGCTTTTCAGACTGAAACTAGGAGACAAAGAATGGAATGATCATTGACTCTGGGGTTGGAGGGCCTAGGTTCAAGCCTGCTTATGTTCCTTAACATCTATATGATTCAGGGCAAGTCATTTAACTTCCTGGGTATCAATTTCCTCACTTGTAAAATCAGGAAGCTGATTTAGATGGCCTTTGGGGTTCCTTCCAATGCTTAGTCTTTATGTACTCTATCACCAGGGGGTTTACCAGGGGTATGATTAAGGCCATAGGTTTTGTGTGTGTATGTATACTTTAGGAATTCCTGACTTCTCTGGCATTCTTCAAGTCTCAGTTAAAATTCCAACTTCTTCAAGAAAACTTTCCCTTTTATCTCTTGATGTTAATGCCTTCCCTGTAAGATCAGTTCCAATTCATCTAGTATCTATAGAGGCTGCCAAGTGGCACAGAGCTGGCCTGGGAGTCAGGAAGACTTGAGTTCAAATTTGATCTCAGACACCTACTTGTTATGTGACCTGGACAAGTCATTTACCTTCAATTTACCTCAGTTTCCTAACTATAAAATAAGGATAATAATAGCACCCATCCCACAGGGTTGTTATGAGGATATACTGAACTAATATTTGTAAATAACTTAGTATATTGCCTTGATGTACTGAATAGACATTTAATAATAAATCATCAAATGTTTTTTAAGCACCTAATATATGCCAGGCATTTGGCTAAGCCTGGGGGTATAAATACAAATAAAAACAAAGATAGTCCTTGCTCTCAGGAAGCCTTCTGTCTACTAATGGGAGAAGACAACACACAAAAGGAATCTGAAAAATGGGTGGAGGGAAGAAAAAGATACCCAGCCTGGGGGAAACAATGGAGAGTTCCAGAGAAATCTAAAAAGCTGTGCTAATAGTTTTCACAATAAGAGAGACAAACCTAAACAACTGGAGAAATATTAATTGCTCATGGGTTGGGTGGGCCAATATATTAAAAAAAAATGACAATTCTACCTGTCAATTTATTTATTCAGTGCCATACCAATCAAACTACCAAAGAATTATTTTATAGAGCTAGAAAAAAATAGTAACAAAATTTGCATGGAAGAACAAGACGTCAAGGATATCAAGGGAATTAGTGAAAAAAAAATGTGAAGGAAGGCAGCCTAGCAGTTCCACATTTCAAACTATATAACAAAGTGATAATCATCAAAACAATCTAGTACTGGCTAAGAAATAGAGTGGCAGATCAGTGGAATAGATTAAGTACATAATACACAGTAGTAAATGACTATAGTGACAGATTACACCTAGCAAAAAATCCTATTTTAGCATATACACTATTTTCCTAAATAATCTGAAAGAGCTCAAAAAGCAAAGAATAGGAACCTGAGAACATTTGGGCCCCAAATTTTGATACTTGGATATGTAGAACTCACATTTCCTCCTTAAAATGATATTATTTTTAACTGATTATCCTTCAAAGATACAGAAGTAATGAATAATGGGTCAAAGCAGAGAGTAACTTGGATCAATAGTATGCAAATAAAAGTCATTGATCAAGGCCCATGAAACAAGAATCACCATTAAACTGCTACTTTCTCCATGATGTCTTCTTGGGTTTCTCCTGCCATTAACAATTTTCAATTTTCCCCTGGTACTTCACATTATACTTTTGTTTGAACCTCTCTAATATAATGATCATATAATACTATGCATCATAATTAACTTGAGAGAATGTCTTATCTCATACATATGTATTAAATATAAATGTGAATTTCTTCAGCATTAACATGCTATTACTGGTTTAAAAAAATATCAAAGTTATCTTATGGTCAGAGGGACCCAATTATCAAAATCCTTCATGAAACATATGTACATAATATTTGAGAAGAAATGGAAAATTCACAAGAAAACAACCAGATTTGTCGTTCTTCAGTCATGTCTGATACTTCATGACTCTATTTGGGTTTTGCTTTGCAAAGATACTGGGGTGGTTTGGCATTTCTTTTTCCAACTCATTTTACAGATCAGGAAACCAAGGCAAAAAGGTGAAGTGATTGTCCAGGCTCATACAGATAGTAAGTATCTGAGGCCAGATTTGAACTAAGGAAGATAAATCTTCTTGATTACAGGCCAGGCACTCTATTTACTGTGCCACCTAGCTGCCCTGGTTGATCATTACAGTGATCAGATTTCCTATTTTTTTCTGGGTTGTCTTTACCATAAAATTATTATTATAAATTGTTCTAGTTCTTTTCACTTCCTCTGCATCCGTTCATATAAGTGTTCCCAGGTTTTCTCAGCCCACTTGTATTCCAGTCAGTCAACAAGCATTTATTGAATCTTTATTATGTGCTAGGCCACTCTACTAGGCACTGAGAACATAAATACAGGCAAGAAAAGAAAAATAACCCCTGCCCTCAAGGAGCTTACATTCTAATGGGGGACACATCACATAAAAGGAAGTTGAAAGGGTTGGTTGGGGCAGGGGGAGATGGTATCTGTGGGCATGATGGAGAAGACCATAGGAAGGCAGCCCAGTGGGAAATGAAGAGAGGCATGGCCTGGATACCCCTCTTAAAGAGAGTTTCTGGAAGAAGCCATCCAAGTGAAAGGAAAGAAGGGCCCTAGGAGCAGAGGCTATTTTTAACATGTAAGTTCCAGGTTTGAAGTGATCTTGCAGGACTAGGAAGTTTTGGAGGAATAATAGAAAAGTTGAGAGGAGTGAAATGTGGAGGAGAATCTGTATTCTTAGTATAAATCACAACTCTATACCATAACATGTTCAGCCATTTTCCAGTGATAGGGACTCTCTCAGATTCCCATTCTTTGCCATCAGAAAAAAAAACAGAAACAAAAAAACTATAAATGTTTTTGCACATCCTTAGTTTGAGTTAATTTTGCCTATAAATAATCCCTTCCTTAACCTACTTTTCTTCTAATTTCTCCTCCATTTTCCCCTTTACTTATTTCCCTATTGAGTGAAATGTATTTCTTTACCCTTCTGTGTATATATGTTTCTGTGTTTGTATGTGTGTCATGAGTATCACCCACCTCTTCAGATGGGAAGAAAATTCAGAATCAGTCATTCCTCTCCCTCCTTGGTTATATGAATTTGTACTTCTGTACATTCCGGTTGTGTGAGATAATTCCCCGCAAAAGTCCTGTTCCTTCCTTTTTCCCTACTGTGTTCTTCTTGTTCTTTCCCCAGTCTTATCCTAAGGTCAAATCATAATACAACAACTCTCAGGCCTTGTCTAATTAGATTCTATGGTCTCTGATAATGATAGGGATCAGAAGGGACACATGTATCATCTTCTCACATTAGAATGTAAGCAATTACTGTCTGTAGAGTTGTGAACTGATTCATTTTGTAGGGCAATTTGGAACTAAGGCCAAAGGGCTATAAAACCATGCATACTCTTTGAGCTAGTAATACCACTACTAGGTCAGTATCCAAAAAGAGCTTAAAACCAAAAAGTTGAAGGGCCTATATGTACAAAGATATTTATGGCAGCTCTTTTCTGGTGGCAAAGAATTTGAGATTGAGGGGATGCCCATCAATCGGGGAATGACTGCACAAATTGTGGTAGGTGATTATGATGGAACACTATCGTGCTATATAAGAAATAATGAGTAGCATGCTCTCAGAAAAACCTGGAAAGACTTACATGAGTTGATGCAGAGTGAAATCTACTGTTTACAATGTAAGAGCAATATTGGAAGATGTTCAGCCGTGAATGACTTGGCTATTCTCAGCAATACCATGATCCAAGACCAATTCTGAAGGATTTATGATGAAAAATGAGATCCGTCTCCAGAGAAAGAACTGATGGTGTCTGAATACAGAAATACAGATTTAAGCATAATTTTTTTATTTTTTTAGTTTATTTTTCTTGAGTTTTTTATTTTGGTCTGTTTTCTTTCACAACCTAATATGGAAATGTTTTCCATGACAACACGAGCATAACTGTATTATTTAAATTATTGGGGGACTAGGCTGGGTTTTCTAAAATATTGTTACTTTTAAATTAATGGCTATTGCACCAGTTTTGGCAATAAGCATTTATTATTAATTAATATTACATATTATTAAAGTATTGATGGTATGTCTCCCTAACTTCCCCACTAGACGCAGGCTTACAGGCCTAAACAATAACATACCCAGCATATTGAGCCAAGAGGAGAGTGGGTGTGGAGAGTAAAAGAGAAGTAAGCAAGGCTCCCCCTCCTCCCCCTCCAATCTTTTTCTTCCTTTCAATAGCGGCAGCTCTTTATACACTGATCAAAGCTAATTGGCTAGCATCATTCAATTCCATTGGTTGATATGACTTGAGGGTGGTCCATATTAAAATGAGCTCCTCCATGATGACATCAGGGTCAAATGGGAGACAGACCCCCTGAGGGGCAAAGTCAAATTCAGATAGGTGTGACAATACCCTCAGTTCACTCTGGCCTTGGACTCAGCCCTTCACAGAATTAGGCCCTGAGTTTAGCTAAATAGTCTCCTGGACTGAACCTTCCAAAGTGGAGGTGGGGGAAAGGCTTGAACTGGGTCCCTGGGTCCCATCAAGAAATCCATTATTAATAATTATTTTCTCACATAGTTGTGAGGAAAACAACTCCTGCTCAATAATTCTTTGGAACTCAGCGGTGGTGATGTGCCAAAAGCTCATTTATTGTCATACTTGTGAGAATGGGCAACCCAGTGTGCACCTGGTGGGTGCAAAGAATGGGGGCTCTCAGGTCCTGTTTTAACCCCTAGACCCTAACACAAATGGACCCTCCCCTTTTTCATCACTGGTCTGATTACTCAAGGGTTACAATCTATGCGCAAAAACTAGCTAACCAGAATGCAATATTCCTAACCCTAATTTCCATAATTATTTTTTGGGTTCTTAGCCACTGGGGAAGGTGACACAGGGACATTTCTTCAATCTTCCCATATATATGAACACAGCCCAGAAGAGGACCTAATTGAGACCAGCTTAGGGTTCCTTGAACCATGTGATTTTGTTTGCTGGAGGGAAAGGAGGGGGACTGAGACCTTTTTCCTCAAACAGGTCCAGAGGAGTGTAATTTGAATGGTGACTATTATATTCTTATTGAGAGAAGAACATTCCCCATTTCCTCATAATAATTTATATTGAATTGCTTGCCTTCTTAAGGGTGGGGGGAGGCAGGAAAGAAGAGAATTTGGAATACAAAGTTTTTTAAATGGAGGTTTTTACATGTAACTGGGGAAAAAATAACAATCTAAATGAAAACCCAATAAACAAACAAATAAACAAACAAACAAATAAATAAATACATTGCCTGGAGGGTAGGGGGGAAGAATATAAGCAATTTATCTTTGTTTAATCCTGTATGATTGTTCATTTACATTTACCCATTTATGTTTTTCCTAACTCCTGGGTCTGAATTTTAAAATTTCTACAAAGCTCTGGTTTTTTCATCAGGAATGCTTGGAAACCCTCTATTTCATTAAAGATCCATTTTCACCCCTGTTGGATTATATTCAATTTCAGTGGGTAGGTAAATCTTGACTTTAAGCCTATATCCTTTGCCTTGTGTAATATTGAGGCCTTTCTACTGCTTATCCACTTCTTAACATAGTCTTAGAGACTTTCCAAGAGAACTAAGAGAACAAATGACCTGCACAGGGTCACACAGTCAATAGGTATTAGAGATGGGACCTGAACCTAGAATTTGTTTTTCCCTTGACTGCCAGATACCTTTACTTGGCAAGATCAAATGTTTTCTGGCTGAGTCTGTTTCTGATTTATTCTGGCTTTCTTGTTCAATCAATCAACAAGTATTTATTAAGTACCTAGTATAACTTCCTTATGATATGACAAAATTAGAATCAATGTCTTTGCTGTTATCCCTTTTCTATTTTTCTATACCAATAGCTTACTTAAAATGTCTGTGCTAGAACTGTCACAACTTTTTCCTCATCTTTATCCTCTTTTCTAATTTGGGGTTGACTTGGACTTTTATTCTAATTGATGGTCTACCTGTACACAGATAACTGATTTGTAAAATGCTTAGACACAAGTTAATATTTGTAGCATTTTGGTTAAGATATATTCAAAATTATATTCACAGCACACATTTTAATGGCTGCTGAGTTTTCTATAGAACCTTTGGCATCTTTCTTGGTTTGAGACCATATTTTCCAATATATTTATTTTTTTCTTTTCCTGTGACAGCTCTGAATCAAGGCAAAGCAATGCTTTCAGGAAGTATAATCAGATGCATATAATTTGTTAAATCTGAAGCATGAAAATCATAGACTCAGTGTTGCAATATATGAAGGCTGACAACATAGTCACAGACAAATATGACATCTTAGAGGCATACCTACAGGAATCAACTTTGTTACCTTCTAAATATTAGCAGCATATGAGGAATAATTATGGACATACAGAAGGGAAAATAAAAACAAACACTGGAATCCTACACCATTGCAACAAAATTCCATTACTGCTAGAAAGTCCTGCCTAGATCTCTTTCGCTCTTCCTTGGCCACATCTGCTCCCTCCCCACCCCTGCAGTTCAGCTGCATTGCTCTCCCTGTTGCAAGCCACAAAATGTTTTCAGCCTAAACCTCAGTTAGCCATAAAATTAAACTAATGAAACACTTCATTCCCTCAGCATCCTGCTTAATTGAGATTTACTGAGATTCTACTGTCACAGTGTTTACCACTTCCTCTTCAAATCACTTCTCACTTCAGCTCAACACTGAACTCCAAGTAGAGAACAAGTTTATTTTTAAAATGATCACTTAGTTGAGCTTTGTAGCAATTCATGCTTCAGATTTCTCCCCTAAAAACAAACTCTAGCTATGTAAAAGGAGATTTCAAACTTTACGTACAAGATAACAAAACTTAGAGCACTGAGTGCCTAAAATAGCATAAAGAGACAACCCATACTGTATGGTGATGACAGATGCTTTTCTGTTAAGTAAATAGAGCTTGCCTGGAGACCCTTCAGTTCTTTGCATCAGTCTTTTAAATGGGAAACAGTTATCCATTGTGTTCCTAATAAGGCTGAGCTGTAATGTGATTACCTAGAACATGGGAAAGAGAGGAACTGGTGTTTTCTCCATGTTTAAAAAAAAAACAGTAGAGCATAGTAGCTGGATAACACATTCCTATGTGTTCTGGGACATGAAGGACAGCATTGTTCTGTGCATTCACTGTATTTGGATCATAATTGAGTCCAGGGCAGACAGTAGAAAAAGGCTTAGGGGGTTAGCTACATATCCAGATGCCAGAACGACAGTATTTAGTATCTTGGAAATGGACTTGGAACTTCAACAAGGATTCCCAAGCCTTTCTTTCCTCCTAAGAACTGAACCCTTTAACTATCAGGAAACACAAGTCTTAGTAAGTCTTAGTGCTGCTTTATGACTAACATTCAGGAAGCATAATTTGATTAGATTAGACTTTACAACTACTCAAGGGTTTTGCTGCTATGCAGACTCTGTATTGGTTCTGAAACATACATGTAAACTTAAGATTTAGAATTGGAAGGGAGACCATCAGTCCAAGCCCTTCATTATACTGATAAGGAAACTGAGGCCCAGAGAAGAGTAATGGCTTGACCAAGGAGCTCAGATTTGAAACACACCTCAAAGTCATTTAATCCCATCCATATCTGATTTGTAATATTTCTACGATGCACTTGACAAATGGTCATCCAGTCTTGTTTTAATATTTCCAGTGAGAGAGAACTCATTGCCTCCTGCCATAGTTCATTCCACTTTTGAATAGCTCTGATTGCTGGAGTGTTTGTCTGCCCCCAGCCTCCATATCAAATGTAAATCTGCCTCTTTCAAACTTACATGGATAGTAAGTAGCAGAACCAGTGTTTATAGACAGTTAAGCTAAAGCAGGCTATAGCATCATAGAATTAGAGTTGAAAGGGGCCTGGAGGTCATCTAATTCAACTTCCTCACTTTACAGATAAGAAAACTGAGGCCCAGGAAGTGATTTGCCCAAGGTCAACACCAGTGACTAAGCTGTAATTTGAACCACAGCTCTTAGACTCCAAATTTAGCATTCTTCCCGCTATACCGTGCTGTGTTCTTTTGACTATAGAATCCTGGAATGTTTGAACTGACTAATATATTTATGAACATGTCTTCTGGGTATGATATACAAGCCTCAGGTTGGGAACATTAACATAATTTATCCAATCCTTCTGCATTCCTAGATTGAGCAGTTACCTTTATTATTTTATCCCCTCCCCTCTCCCACTATCCTATAAGTTCCCTGAGGACAGGCACTGTGTCTGATTTACCTCTGTTTATGCCCAAGTGGCCCATTATAGTGCCTTGAGCAGAGTAATCTCTAAAATTGGGGTGAAGGATAAAATAAAAAATAAATTTAAAATTTAAAAATAACAGAAATCTACCACAACGAGCAGTAAAGCTCTTTACTTTCATTGTGGTTATTGTAAGGACTAAAATTCTAGCTAAACTATCTAAAATCTAATGAGTGGTTGCCAATAAATTATAAGCTTTAGCAAGAGTATTGAAATGTTTAAGTATTTATTAAAGAGCATTAGGATCAGAGAGAAAGGTAAAAATCTAATTATTTCTAAGAGACCCTATCATCCAACCCACCATGGCGAGGTCAGGAACCAAAAAGAGACAGAACCCCTCCTCTAGCATCTGCTTCCTACTTCGTGTCCTCCTCCCAGAAATGGGAGGCTCCTCAGGTTGATTGGCTGGTGGCCTTGATAGACAGTTCCCACGAGCAAATATCACTTCCTCACGCTAAGGACCTTGACCACATGGTTTGTCCTCAGAGGCCTTCACCTTATCGTGGCGCTTTGCCCTAGTAAGTCTCCAGCAGGTGGCTTCATTCCAATCATTACAGTATGCTTCTCAAAGGGACCTTTGTTTAGACACTAGAAGGAATAAGAACACATTATGTTTACATAGAGTCATCGAAGCTCTTTCATGGGATGATTCCCATTAAAACTACCCGATGTAGGTATTATCATTCCTATTTTACTGGTGAAGAAACAGACTCAAAGAGTAAATGATTTTCTGAGGATCATATGGCCAGTCTTTGCTTTTTCCATTGTATTCTTTTCTAAATTCTTCACTAAAGAATTTATTGACTATAAGAAATTTGGAAGATGCTGGAAAGGAAGCATAGTTAACTCTAGGAGATTTTATTCAAAAAATATTTTCTTCATTTAAATTGGAAAAATCATTTTTCTTGGGAACAGAGCTGTGTATTAAAATTCCTGGCAATAAACATTATGTATGTGTATGTATGTGTACATATGTTATATGTATGTATATATGTATACACACACACACACACACACACACACATATATATATATATATATATATATATATATATATATATATATATATATATATATATAAATCACAGGATTCTGGTCTCATCCCCATACTTTTATAGATGAGACAATATGGCACACAGTGCTGATATGAACTCAAAGGATTTAGGTTCAAGTTCTAATTCTGTCTCTTATTATCCAGGTTGCCTTGGGCAAGTCATTTAACCATTTTGGACCTCAGTTTCCTAATCTTTAAAATAAGGGGGTTTGATGAACTTTGAGGTGCCTTCTAGATCTAATTTTATGATCCTATTAAACCAAAGTCCAGAGAGCTTATGACTAGACCAAGATCATACAGTTAGTAGTAGTAAGAACAAGAATTGACCTTGGCTATATTGATTTCTGGGTTACTCTTCTTCCCATTATAATACTTCCCCTCTAGGCTACATCAAAGTTTTTTAAATGGTTGGTCATGACCCCATGCAACTGAATGTGGGGATTGCAAAAAAATTGGCAACAGTATATGGTTATGTATACTTATTTTATATACCTATATGCCTGGGGTCACATAAAAATTTCTCAGACTAAAAAAGGGTCATAAGTGGAAAAAGTTTAAGAAACACTGGGCTGGATGATATTTGGTATGTCATGGTTTGATGCTCTGTTTAGTCCTTTGCTTTCAGAGCCATTTTTTCTTTATTCTTTTTCCGATAGGGAACAATGATCTAAAGCCGAACAGGAACTCTGAAGTCATCTAGTACAGCTTCCTCATTTTACTTATTAGGAAACTGAGGGCCAGAACTTTTAAGTGATTAGTTTAACATTTTTTTCTTGTTGTTCACAGTCTTTTAGGCAGTAAGCCTCACAGACAGAATTTGAACCCAAGTTTTTGAACTTCTGAACCTGAGGCTCTTTCCACTTATACCATAATTCACATATAGCCAGCACAGCTAAGAAGTTTCATTTGCTTCCTTCTCTCTCCATCAAGTTGGATTTCCCATTCCCCTTTACCCTTCCATTAACCTCATGGTTCATCTGCTTCTTGTGTCTGTCATCAGCTTCAGGAAAGACTGATTATGTTGGGAGCCTTTGTAAAAGGGAATGAGACAGAGAAGCACTAGAAGATAAGGAGATGGACAAGAGAGAGATTAAAAACTTCTCAGCACCGACCAGTGTTAGGGTCTACTATTGCTCCAACTCTTTGCAACTGCTGACTTTTGACTAAGGGTGGGGGCGGGGGTGAACCAGTTGAGATAACTCAGGAATGGGTTTGAACCTTTGCCCAGACCTCAAAATGAACCACTGAAAGGCCTCTGAGTTTTCCCCAAACTAAAACATTGGAAAAAAATGTAAAAGTGTGTTTCAGTTCTTCCCCCAGCTCTGTATCTCCTGGGAGCAGCCAGGACCACAAGCAATTTATTAATAATAATGGGTTGGATTCTCAGCACAAATTCCCATCTGGCCATTTTGATGTGTCAGAAATACTTTACAAATGTTAAGTACTATAATTAATCTCCCAGAAAAGGGAGGAGAAGAAGCTGGCCAGCTGTGGGCCTTTGTGATTTCATTTATTTACCATCTTGCTATCATTTTCAGAAATAGGATGTGTGTCCTCAGGGGATTGCTAATGTATGTTCAATTTGTGATGCAAATGTACCTTCACTTACCTTGTTTGCTGTACCTAAATTCAGAAGAAGAAATGACATTTTAAAAGCACTTTAATGTTTGCAAAAACTTTACATGCATCATTTCAATTGAGCCTCACAACAATCCTTTGTCATAGGGTATATAGTTATTGATACCCATTTTACATGTGAGAAAACCAAGGTTCAGAGAAGTTACATATTTTTCTTGTAATTACACAGGTCACAATCAATAGAGCTGAATTTTTAACCCAGACCTCTGGATCTTGTGCCCAAACTCTGTAAAATTATACACGCAGATAGTATGTAGTAGAATTGTAATGTGAACCCAGATCTTTTGATTGTAAGTCAGTTCTAATGTCCCACTAACCCATGTTAACCCGTGCTTGAATGTGAAGTGCCAATGTGTAATCTCAGCAGCATCTCCCCACTGTATCAGGATGCCTCCTTAGAATGGAATGTAGAGCTACCATTGTGTCTGAACTCTGTGTGTGTGCGTGTGTGTGCGTGTGTGTGTGTGTGTGTGTGTGTGTGTGTGTGTGTGTGTGTGTGTGTGTAGTTTCCTGACAACAGGCACCAGAGTGCAGCGGGAGAATGAAAACATACCAGCTCTGTGCTAAAGAACTGTCTAAAGAATGTGGTTCTTGTAGATAGCCCATCTGGGTCCTTCAGGGCCAAGTCCATATTTTTTTCCCCACATTGCAGATGTTTATTATTGTTGTTATTTTAGTTGTTGCTGCTGTTAAGCTAACTGGATCACTGTATTGACAGCCCATTTTCATCAGACTTAAGGAGCTGGTTCATGCATCAAATGATATCCATCTTGACCTTCTCGGTAACTGGGCAAAAATAGCTGTGGAAGATAGCTGAAGGGGCTTGACTGTGTTCCAACCTCCAGTTAATGGCTTTTGGCAGTTAGCACTAACACCTCTCCTTCTTCTCTTCCAAATATTGCCTACAAACAACTATCTTTTGTTGGGACAAAATCCAAAAGCACGCATTCTTCTTTCCTCTGCTCAGTAGCTATCACCGTCACCACCTATCTCATCTCCTTCAGGAAGGGAAATGTCTTTATAAACTGCTACCAAATGTTAGGAACCTTGTAAATTCCTAACATGAATTGCTATTTTCAGTCCTGTTGCTTCTTTTTCAAGGAAATATTGAATCATAGACTCACAGGACTGGAAGAGACTTTGAGATGTCATCTAATCAATCGCCTAGCACTTCAGCCATGCCAGAAGGATGTCTTTCCTTTTCTTCAGGAAATTCTACAAGCTTTCAGAACTCTTGGAGCCAGGATTAGGGATAGCACTATCTGTTCAGTTTTTGTTGAAGTGCTCAAAAGATCCCTACCGAGCGCCAAGGTTTAATCTAGGTCAAGAATGACAGAAAAGCAAGAACAGGAAGCATATTTCCATGAGTATAATATTGATAGCTCACCAAAACCCCCTATAAGTCAGTACTACATTTTTATTACCCCCAGTGAATAGGATGGATAGAATCAGAGAAATTAAGTCACTTGTCCATAGAGTCACAGCTAGAAAATGTAGGGCCCAAACCAGGCTGTCTAACTCAAAGTCAAGAGTCCTGTCCGCTACGATAAGCTAACTTTCTAGAAGCAACAACTGGGGCCCAAACAAGCAGGACCCATTAAAGAAAATCTCCCTCCTTTAATTGTTTTCTTTTTATTTCTATCTCATATATTTTTTGAAAGGAAGTGAAAGAGATGGTTTCACTGTGTGTGTAAGATACCTAAAATTAATCTGTAAGGAAAATGAGGACTTATTTCCAAGGATGAAAGTTGAAGATTAAAAGAATATTTGCTTGAGAAAGAGTTCCACATGACAGAGATGATTAAATCATATTTATAATTTAAACAAAATTGATTATCACATCCAATACTTTTTTTTTTTTTTGCGGGGCAATGGGGGTTAAGTGACTTGCCCAGGGTCACAGAGCTAGTAAGTGTCAAGTGTCCGAGGCTGGATTTGAACTCAGGTCCTCCTGACTCCAGGGCTGGTGCTCTATCCACTGCGCCACCTAGCTGCCCCACATCCAATACTTTCTTAACCAGAGAGCTGTTTTAACAAGAATTCCAGTAGTCTTCAATATAATTCTTCATCTAATACTCCAAGTACTGAAGTTAGGGGGATTTCAATTATGTCTATTATTTTGAAGGAAAGGTAGTTAATTTCTTCTTGAATGATGATGACAACTTGCATGCATAAACACCTACCTTTACTTTTCATTTGTAGCCAGCCTTACCAACCAACTAGCATTTGTCTTAGAAGGAAAACCTATGGAAGATTATAGGCTGACTATCTTCAATATTTGATGAACCTGAGATCGAGCAGCTAGGTGGATGATTGAATAGAGCACTAGATCTGAAGTCAGAAAGACTGAGTTCAAATCTGGCCTTAAACACTTAACAGCAACAACAACAATAATAAATAAAATAGCAGCTAACATTTATATAACACAGTATATGCCAGGTACTATGGCAAGCACTTTATGAATATCTCATTTGATTCTCACAGTAAACATAGGATGGGGGCAGGGAGGTAGGTGCTATGTCACCCTAGACAAACCATTTAACCTCTACCTGCCTCAGTTATAGCACTTACCTCCCAGGGTTTTTGTGAGGATAAAATGATATAATACTTATAAGGTGCTTTGTAAACCTTAAAGTGCTATATCAATATTAGCTATTTTCATTTCATTTCTATGGGAACTGCCTTCACCAATGTGTCTGCCTCTCCTGGGTGACTGGTTTTCTTTTCTTCCCTTAAATCTTTGATAAGATCCATTGCACCTCTTTTTCCTTTCTGTTCTTCTTTGACAATGTATTGGAGCCAGTTTATTATGCCCAACCATGCACCTCCCCATTATACTTTGACTGACTTTCAACTTTAATTCTTCAGAGACTGTGTTATTCTATATCTCGTGGACTTATGACATGTTAGGAAGAATATCATTATATTTTGAAGATATTTCCCTTTCTTTCATGAAGAACCTTGAGATGATTAAAAGAGCTGAGAATTTCCCCAGATGTAATTCAGCACCCTCTTCTCCTCCTGTATAATTTTGGGTACAACTTATCCATGCCATAACTTCCCAAGATATATGTATGTGTATGTATGTGTGCATGCATATGTAGACATATATGCCCATGTCTATATATACATGTTGTACAAATTTATGTATATGTATATGCATGTGTGGATATATGTATTTTGTCTATACTCATATATATGCTTGTATATATGTATGTGTGTGTGTGTGTGTATATATATATATATATATATATATATATATATATATATATATACCCACAAACACATATGCCTGTGTATATACAACAATTGTTTATCCTCAGTGAAAAGAGAAGTTAAGTTAGTTGTCCATAGAGACACAGCTAGGAAAAGCAGGACTCATATTCAATTTCTTTAACTTAAACTCATGTTATATGTGTGTATGTATGTGATTAGTGTGTATGCACCTGCTTCTACTGATGGCTACCTAAGGGGGCATGAATAATATCTTAGTTAACCAGAATTTGTTCCAACCTCCCCTCCCTCATTTGACAAATGAGGAAACCAAAGACTAAGGAAAGGAATTGACTTGTCCAAAGTCACAAAGCTAATTGGTTGCTGAGGTGGGACTATAATCTTCATCTTTGGCCACCTAATCCAGTGTTCTTTCCACTATATATCCATGTTCTCACCCTGCTACTTCTTTATTTTAGACTGGGAGAAAAGCATGTACAATTATGGAAAAGTGTTATTGAAAGAATATCTGGAAGAATTAGAATTCCATGATTTTCAAGTATATAAAGTAACTACAACTGGTGGAGACTCTTTGGAGATCTGTCTTAATAAACAGATATGATTTGTTTCTGATTGGCCCAGCAAGTTTATAGCAATGAAATTACAAAGTTTCCTTCAAAGATCAATTGAAATGGTTAACTCTTACATCAGGCCTTTCCCGATTCACCTAGGTGATTGTGCCTCCCCAATCAAATTACCTGGTATTTACTTAGCATATATTCCTCTAAATATTTGCAAAATATATTCTATCTCTCCCAGTAAAATGCAAGCTACTTCAGGGGAGGGATCATTTCATCTTTATCTTTGCATCTTTGTCTTTCATTGTCTTTGTCTTTGCGTTTGGAACATAGTAGGTATTTAATAAATGATAGATTTTTGTTAATTAATTATGTTTAATTCCAAGTGATTTCTTCTTTAAGTAGATAAATCTATCCATTCTGATCATGTTAATATAATCAAGTTGACTTAGCCAATCACTTTCTGTAGGTTATATAAAAGTACATTTTACTTCATCCCTTTGCCATGTTATTACTGATTTCAAATGAGTAGTTCTCAAATGAATGGGGATTCATTCTTTTAAAAAAGTCAAGATCCATGAATGAGATTCTCCCCAAAGCCTCATTCAGTGACAAATTCTCTCTGTGGCAATAAAACAACTTGTTGGAAGTCGTAGGGGAGGGAAAAGTGCAAATGCTGGTGTTTTTCATGCCAATATAAAGTAGAGTGCTCAATTCACACTTAACCAAACTATAGATTTAAATTTTTTTATTAATTCCTTCAAGATGAATTAATTAGAAGTTCATTAAAACAAATGAACTGATTTTATTAGATGTTTTCTTTTACTTTTTTTTTTTTTTTGCAGGGCAATGAGGGTTAAGTGACTTGCCCAGGGTCACACAGATAGTGTCAAGTGTCTGAGGTTGGATTTGAACTCAGGTCCTCCTGAACCCAAGGCCAGTGCTTTATCCACTATTACACCTAGCTGTCCCCTACTTTTTTTTTTTTAACAGGCACAAACTCAGATTTTCAGTGCTACTGCTGGTTGGTAGTACAGATGACAGAATTTCAGAGTTGGAAGAGATGTAAGGACATCTAGTCAAATCTTCACCTGCAAAAAGAATTTTTTTGATTTACTTAGGTGGGCCATTACACTTTTGAAATGATTAATTCTAATTTTTAGGAAGTTTTTCTTTAAATCTAAATTTTTCTCCCTCCCTCCCAATTTCCACACATTATTCCTAGTTTCTCACTCTTTGAGGCCAAATAGAACAAGTCTAATCCATCTTCCAGATGATAAACCTTGAAAGACATAAAGACTTTCATCATGCCTCTCACCTCCTCAAATCTTTTTTTTTCCCCTCTGCTCTAAAGGTCCCCAGTTTCTTTGATTTTCATGTGGTATGAACTTGGCTGATATAACACACCTATGGCACCTTTGACTGAATGCTATGAAAGGGGCCTAATTCCCTGGCAAGAGATCTCTGTCCAACTCAAAGGGTCTTCAAATGTTTACAATGAGCAAATTAACTAGATAATTGTCATATTTCCAATTCAATTTATGCCATATGGATCCAGTCCAATGGTAAAAACAATTTTGAACCACACATATTGTATGGTCAAATGGCTGTTCAGCAGATGTTAATGTTTCTTCATCTGAGTCGTCCACATACATTAACCTGCCAATTACCCTGATAGTTAAATACAGCTGTCACTATTTCTTGGCTCAGTCCCAGTAAAGAGAAAGGAGAACCTGTGAGGGGTAGAGTGAATATATATATATATATATATATATATATATATATATATATATATATATATATATATATATATATATATTTTTAGTGGGGCAATGGGGTTGAGTGGCTTGCCCAGGGTCACACAGCTAGTAAGTGTCGAGTGTCTGAGGCCGGATTTGAACTTGGGAACTCCTGAGTCCAGGGCCGGTGCTTTGTCCACTGCGCCACCTAGCTGCCCCTCTAAGATATATTTAATGATGGACCTCCTCTTTCCCTCCTATTAACACCCCTACAATGATGTCAGGTTTAGTGAGTTTTTGCTTATTGAAATAGGAGCAAAGCAAATTTGGAAAAAGTTTAGGAATGATGAACGTTCTATCCTTTCTTGAAATGAGTCCAAGTAAGTCTTCATTCCACCCCCCCACCACCACCTTTTTAACATAGTTTGAAAGAACAAAGAAGTGTATTAGACACAGTGTTCTGGATCAGGTCTAATAGTTTTTTATTGGGATTAGATCAAAATGAAATATTCACGGATCATCTAACACCTGACAAAGAAGTTGACTTAAAAATAGTATAGAAAAGATATTCATCAGAGATTCAGCTTTGTTTCAAATGGGTACAAATTCTCTTTGTCTCTGCTTTGGTCATGGTAATCTACCACTCAGAGCCTGAGCAATGAATGAGCTGACTCCTGTACTTTCGTATTTAAGTGACCAAGAATTTATATCATCAGTTTAAAACGTTGCTTCCTGGATTAATTTTTTCTTTATTTTTGTATCTAATTTTTATTTTACTTTTCTCATTTATATGTAAACAAACTTTTTAACTTTGTTTTTTAATAAAATTTTCAATTCTAAAAAAAAAAAAGAGAAAGGAGAACCTACTGCATTTAAAAGAAGGATTATACAGAATCCCCATGGGGAAAGAAAAGCAAGGCTAGAGAGATGCCAAGTTATGTGTTGAAGAACTTGTTGACCCCATAGAATCTGCTAAAGTATCACAAGGAGACTTAAATGTGGGTATTACATAGAATTTGAAGAGTGGATTTTGAAGAACAGAGGGAGGCAAAGCCTCTCTCTCAATTGATCCAACTATATGGTTTATTGAATAATATATAAACCACATGAACACACATATATAAGAAAGGTACAACAAGATGAGTATGCTACACTTCATTCCTATCTGCTATGGTCTCCCCTCTCCTCTGGCTCCAGGAAATGAAGCTATATTCCAAATGTCAAGCAAAATACTTGGCACAAAATAGTCACTCAATAAATGTGTTTTGATTGATTGTATATATAATTTCCCAGGAAGATGGTTTTATCGAGGAATAGCCTGACTACTTGATGGGCCAATAATTACAGTGACTGTGGGGTTTGATTCTATACTAAAAATTTCTAAGGAGGGGCAGCTAGGTGCTTCAGTGGATAAAGCACTGGCCTTGGGTTCAGGAGGACCTGAGTTCAAATCCAGCCTCAGACACTTGACATTTACTAGCTGTGTGACCCTGGGCAAGTCACTTAACCCTCATTGCCCTGCAAAAAAAAAAAAGTCTAGGTAGTTGGAACTTATTCAAACACACCAATGTATGGTAAAACAAAACAAAAAAACAAACAAAGAAACAAAAAACACCTTAGGTATCTTTGAATATATCAATCATGAGTTGATCAGGTAAATCTAGACACAGGATTGGTAAAATTCTTTTGGAGTCAAGGATTACACTCATGGTTATTGGTTGCTTTATTCATCTCTATCTTACATGTATTCCTTCTTTCTTTTGGAATAAGAGGCCTAGTCTAACCTAACTGTATCAGATAGACATTTAAGTAGGTTGTCATTCTGTAAAATCAAGCATGATGAAGAGATTCAATTCATTTGACCATAGTTCAAAGAATAGTAGTTAAATTATAAATAACTACTATTAGGGAGGCCACATGGTATTATATATTTTTTTGGTGAGACAATTGGGGTTAAGTGACTTGCCCAAGGTCACACAGCTAGTAAATGTCAAGTGTCTGAGGCCAGATTTGAACTCAGGTCCTCTTGACTCCAGGGCCAGTGCTCTATCCACTGCGCCACCTAGCTGCCCCACACATGGTGTTCTTGATAGATAGCCGCCTCAGAATATGGAAGACCCAATTTCAAGTTCTGTAGCTGACATATACTGGTTATGTAACCTATGTAAGTCGCTTAATTTTTCTGTACCCTAAGCATCTCACTAAGACTATAAATGACAGAATAAATAATGACCTGAATTGATGGAAGGAGTTTTCTCATCAGGAGTTCCCTACCAATGAAATCACAGACTGGTCCAACAAAATAAATTACTCATTGCTGAAAAAAACAACAACAATTACTATTAATGCTGCTGCTGCTTCTCCTCCTCCTCCTCCTCCTCTTCCTCCTCCTCCTACTACAACTTCATCAATCAATCAACAAATATTTATTATTTCTTTACCATAGTAGTTCTTAGATCTTTTTGTGTCACGGATCCCTTTTGCAGTTTGGTGAAGCTTATGCACCCCTTCTCAAAATTACATTTTAATTTATTTTTTAAAATCCATTCTTATTGATATTTTCTTCTCACATCACCACAGTATCCATATATCCTTGTTTCTCCCCTTCTCAAACAACCATCCTATATATATATATATATATATATATATATATATATATATATTAAATAGTATTTTGGAGAGGAAAAAAACTATAACTCATTGATATATTGAAAGAGTCCCAAAACATGTACAATGTATAATACTTGTGGATCTCCCAACTCCATGATTGTTGGTTGTTATTGTTGTTTGTCCTCCATTGTTAAAGGGACCAATACATTGCAGTGATGTCATGACTTTCAGTGAATTGGAGTTGAGTGAGGAAGGACTGTACAAGTCATCCAGCCTCACTCTCTCCTCTGGGGTCATCTGGGTCCAGTGGCAAGATATGTTATCAGAACATCTGGAGATGGCCCCAGATGAAGCGGGAGACCTTGGTGTTTTAAGCTAAGGCCTTTCACAGGTCCCAGTTTGCCTACTGCAATGTCTAATCAGTGATTTAAGACTAGGCAAGAAAGGAGGCAGAGAAAAGACCTCTTTTACATAGTCAAAAAAAAAAAAGATAGATGGAGGTGGGCTGGGGTGGAAAGACTCTCAGAGTTTCTGACCTAAAGAGATACAATTGCTATTTTGGCCCACTATGAGCCATAAAGAGGTCAAAAAATGGCAAAATAAGGCCTGGACTGCCACCTATCATTGGCCAATCAATCAGGGCCAGAGTTATTTAGGTATAAGGAGTGGTCTTTAGAAGACATCTTGCAGGTAAATCCTAAGAAATCTTGTGAGATTTCTTTAGACAAATTTGAATTCATTTGGGCAGAGTGCCCGTGGGTAAGTGTATGAGTACTATACAGAAAGAGGGAGAGAAGGGACAAGGGGGGGAGGGGTGAGGAAAGAAGGGAGGAAAAAAGAAAGAAAGAGACAGAGAAAGAAAGAGAGAGAGAGAGAAAGAAAATGAAAGAAAGAAAAACTGCTTTGCTCAACTGGAGTGGGCTAGTACAACAGCTATTTCTCACAGAATGTTGGTTGTTGTTTGTCCTTCATTCTTGAAGAGGACCATGACAGATGTCATGACTTGCAATGAATTGGATTTAAGTGAGGAAGGGCTGGATTTAAGTGAGGAAGGGCTGTTCAATGTCACCAGCTTCACTCTCTCCTCTGGAGCCATCTGGATCCAGGGGCAAAATATATTATCAGGAAAACTGGTGATGAACTCCAACTCCATGAAGACATAAGTTGGAGTTATCTTCTCATATCTCTTCACTTGAGCCATACATAATTTATATAATTTCATTTGGACCACTAGGTAGCAAAGTGGACAAAGCACTGGACCTAGAGTCAGGAGGACCTCAGTTCAAATGTCAACTCAGACACTAGCCATGTGACCCTGAGCAAGTCACTTAACCCCAATTGCCTTAAGACATCCAGGGCCATCTCCAGTTGTCCTGATGTATATCTTGCCACTAGATGCAGATGACTCTGGAGGAGAGAGTAAGTGAGTTTGTACAGCCCTACCTCATTTAAATCCAATTCACTGCAAGTCATGACATCTCCTGATGTCATGGCCCTCTGAAAAACAACAACAATTTCATTATATTTGCTTTTGATTATTTAGTGAGTCATTTTTCCCTATTTATATTATGTTATATTCTTGGCTCTACTCACATCACTGAATCAATTCACATATATATTTTTTATGCTTCACTGTATTCAACACACATATCATTTATTATAGCACAGTAATATTCCATTGCATTCATGTACCACAATTTGTTTAGGCATTCCTCAATTGATGAGCATCTATTTTGTTTCCAATTTAGCTATCACAAAAAGGACTGCTTTAATATTTTGGCATATATAGAGATGTTTTTCTTATCAATGAATTCATTGGAGTATAAGCTCTGTAATAGAGTCTCTGGTTCAAAGACTGGACATTTTAATCACTTTATTTGCATAATTCCAAATTGCTTTCCAACATGGTTGTATCATCTCACAGCTTTGTCAAAAATGTTGTTGCATGGGGCAGGTAGGTGGAGCAGTGGATAGAGCACTGGCCCTGGAGTCAGGAGTACCTGAGTTCAAATCCGGCCTTAGACACTTAACACTTACTAGCTGTGTGACTCTGGGCAAGCCACTTAACCCCAATTGCCTCACTAAGAAAAAAAAAAAAAGGAAAAAAAAGAAATTTTGTTGTGGTTGTTGACATCAGGATGATGTCATGAATTGCAGTGAATTGGATTTAAGTGGGGGGGGGGGCGCTGCACAAAGTTACAAGTGTCACTCTCTCCTTGAGAGCAATTTGGAACCAGTGGCAAGATATATATAACAGCACAACTGGAGATGACCCTAGGTGTTTAAGGCAATAGGGGTTAAGTGACTTGCCCGGGATCACACAGCTAGTAAGAATCTGAGAGTCTGAGATGAGATTTGAATTCAGGCCCTACTGTGCCACCTAACTGCCCCTATGAATAATGTATTAGCACATCTATCCACAACCTTTTCAGCATTGACTTCCACTTTTTTTTGCCATTTTGGCCAATGTTCATGGTGTGCGGTGAAACCCTAGGGTTTTTTTAATTTGCATTTATTTTGTTGTTCTAAATAACATTTTTAAATGTATAAAATCAAATACGTAGAGTAACAAAGGAAACCAAAGCATAGTGAAAATAAAGGTTCATTTTTCCCTATTTAAGTTCACGAAACTCCTGAAATATTTCCACAGACCCAGAATATCGGCTTCCATGCTAGTGCTGGGGATACAAAGACTAAAGCATTCCCTACTTTTGAGGAGCTTACATTCTAACATGGGAGACAACATGTACACATATAAGCACACACAACATACATTTAAAATGATTGAAGTGCTGTTTGGAGAGGGAGGGGATTACCACCTTGGAGGGGGCAGGCTAGGGAATCAAGAAAGGCTTCATATAGAAGATGGCCCTTGAGTTGAGTTTTGAAGGAAATCAGGCCTTCTAAAAGATGAAGTTAAGGAGAGTGTGTATTCCAGGAATGGAGGAAAAATCAGTGCAAAGACATGGAGACAGGAAATCAAATGTTATGTGTGAGAATAGCAAGTGGTCCAACATGTCTAGACCACAGAGTATGTGGAGTGATGTGTAAGAAGACTGGTGGAAAGGGCAAGCTTGTGAAGAATTTTAAATGTCAAATAAAGGAGTTTTTATCTGATCCAAAAGTAATTATGAGTCATTGAAGTTTTATCAGTGAGGAACTGGGGTGACATGGTCAGATCTGTGCTTTAGGAAAATTAGCTTGTTTGCCATGCGGAGGACAGATTGAATTGGGAAAATACTACAGGCAGTGGGCTTACTTGGAGGTCTACTGCAAAATAGTCTAGGAGAGAAGAGATGAGGCCCTGAAGTAGTGTGGTGACTATGTAAATGGAGAGAGAGTGAAAGATGTGAGAAATGTTGTAGAGATAGAATTCACAAGGTTGGGTAACTGTTTGGATTTGTGGAGTGAGTGAAAGTTAGGAGGTGAGAATATGAAGGTTTTGAACCTGCTTAAATAGAAGTATGGTAGTGTCCTAACAATAAAAGAGAAGTTTGGAAGAGGGAAAGATAATACATTTTGTCTTGGATTCGAGTTTGAGATGCCTATGGAAGATTCAATTTAAAATATTTAATAGGAAGATGGTGATGTAATACTGGAGGGAGACTAGGGATAGTTCTCCAAATGTAATCTGTGTAGCCTTGGTAATTGAAACTATGCAAGGTGATGAAGTAATCAAATGAAGGAATATCAAGAGAAAAGAGAAGAGGATCCAGTGCCAAACTTTGGGATATAGTTAGTTATAGTTAGTGGGAATAGTATGAATGATGAACCAGCAAAGGAGTTTCAAGAAAGTCATGGGAAGAGATGGATTTATAGAAAATTATGAGTGCATAAATGAATTTTAGAGTTTTTGAATCTGGAAGTTGAACCCTTGTGGATGATGGAAAGATCAAGAATATGATCATCCCTCTATATAACTGAGGTGGAGTAGAGTAGGTCACTGAAATTATGCAGACTGAAGGACTAGGAAGTTCAGGTATCTAAGGGACTATCAGTGTATATAAAATAGTGCCCTGATGTCAGGACAGGAGTTAGAGTAAACTGTTACCTAGGCACTGAACACATTAAGGGAGGAGGCAGGATATTTTGGGTAATGAGAAGTAACAGCCAGAACACTGTAGATAGGATAATAAATTTGGATAGATTGTATTTCAAAGGAGAAGTTGCTGAGTGATAGCGGTAGGAGAGTCTGAAAGTTGCAATTGGTAACAAGAAGCAGTCTGACCCTAACCTCTGAGTTTAGTGAATGTATGAGTGGTTGGGTGATGGAGTATAAGAAAATTTGTAGGTAGTTTATAAGAAAGAAAAGCCAGAGATGCAACATCTTTTGAGGGAGTCAATTCTCAATGAGAACTAGAAAAGAAAGGGAAAAAAGGAAATGGTCTAAAATGAAGGAAAAGGTATTAATTATAGAATATGAGGTCCAGAGAACACATTTGAAAAGGGGAGCAGTTAAAGAGTGGGAGAATGTGGTGATATGATTAAGGTACATGGAAATGAAAGAATGGGTAGCAGGGAGATTTAATAGCTTAGAGAATTGGGGTAGAAGTCTTTAACTTGGGGATTGACAAAGGGTGTCTGATGTGATTTGTAAGCATACCCTCCCAGTCAAAAGAATCATGGACACATGCAAGAAGAAAGAGTATGGTAGTGACAGAAGAATATTTGCTAATAGGAGAGGTAGCAGCCATCAAAAAGCAGAACTGGAAAGCCCCAAATAATTTCAGTTTATGCATCAACATCTGTTACAGAGGATATGAGAGCAGAGAAATTCTATGAAGAACTCAATAAGCCTTTTTAAATTAAATCAGTTTATACATGAAGCATCAATTACTTGAGTGTGAGTCAAGAAAAAAAGTCAGAAAACATATTTAGGATTTAGAAATGAGAAGCCAAAGTAATGTAGTTTATACTGATAATACACACCTATTTTAATGAATACTTTCTTTGAGAAAAAACCCAGGAGATGCTAGACAAGGTGAACATGAATAGCAGACAATGTTATACTGATTATATTTTGGTAGCAAATTTTGTTGTTGAATCACTTCAGTCATCCAACTCTTTGTGAACCCATTTGGAGTTTATTGGAAAAGATATTGGAGTGATTTGCTATTTCCTTTTCCAGCTCATTTTACAAATGAGGAAATGGAGGCAAAAAGGGTTAAGTGAGTTGCTCAGGATCACACAGCTCTTAAATGTCTCAGATCAGATTTGAACTTTTCTTCTTAACTCAAGACCTGGTGTGCTATTCACTACATCGCATAGCTGCCCTAATAGGAAATGATTAGTTACTTATTTGGGATTCATTTCTAAATCAACCATCAGTATACAGACAGAATACCCACTTGTTAAAGAAAAGTATAAATTTCAAAATAGCATATATATATAACATATACATATGTATGCATATGTGTAACATACACATATACACATATGAAATGAGAAGTTTTAGCATCTCATTTGGGCAACTCCATCCTGATCTAGTTAAATAAAATGTCACTAAAAATGGAATTAGATTAAAAATAAATATGGTACCCGGGGCAGTTAGGTGGTACAGTGGATAGATTACCAGCACTGGGGTCAGGAGGATCTGAATTCAAATCTGGCCTCAGACACTTACATGCTGTGTAACCCTGGACAAATCACTTAACCCCAATTGCCTCTAAAAGAAGATACCAACACAAATTCTCACAATTTCTTAATAATGTTTAACTGAAGATGGTAGATAATTATGAGCAGTATTACCTCATGAAACAGTAAGAAACACTAGTGAGGAGAAAAAAAAAGTTTATCAAAAGTTTGATGAAAGATATAGCTAAACGAAATCAACTGAAGGACACTTAAGGATGTAATGGAAAGATGAGGTATAGATTAAATATGTAAAATATATGTCTGATTTTGACAAATTCTTTCCAATCAATGAAAGTGGAATTATCACATTTTGACTTCAAGTTCTATAAGCACTGTGTAAGGACACAGAAATGACATGAAGTGAAATAAAGATTGGGAAAGAAGCTGGGCTAAACCATGTATACAAAAGGTACACATACTAGGAGTGACACAATCAAGAATACATTGAATAGGGGCAGCTAGATGGCACAGTGGATAGAGCACCGGCCCTGGAGTCAGGAGTACCTGAGTTCAAATCCGGCCTCAGACACTTAATACTTACTAGCTGTGTGACCCTAGGCAAGTCACTTAACCCCAATTGCCTCACTAAAAAAAAAATATATTGAATATACAATTTTCAAGATAGCTAAAAGAGGAAAAGTTGTCAAAGATTTGAAAGTAGGCCTTCCTATTTCACCACCCACCCTCCAAAATTAACAAAACATATCAATACCCATATGCCTATTTTCTCATATATGCACTATTTTATGAGAATAATTTTTATTTATATCAAGGAGATCCTTGATCAAAATATGAGAAGGTAACAGTCTTTCAGAAATGACATTCTATAACAATGTTTATAAGTACATGATTGATATGTGTAAAGAATATAAGATTCCACAACACTTATTGTTAGAGGGAAAAGCCACCTTAAAGTCTCTTTTCCATCAAAGTGGGTTCCATGCATATTTTGAAATTACACCTGATTCCTTGAAATAGACATAACAACAGAGAACACTCTGTTCAATGATCCTCTGAATAAGATTATGTAAGGCAGGTATGTTCACCAAAACTATTTGCTACTGTCATGGAGATTATCCATCAGAGTTCAAATCAAAGAGATATTTCCTTTGAATGATCACCTTGTTGTTCTGTTTGTGGATAATATACTCACTCCATCCAGCCCTAAATACTGTATAGCCTCCTAAATGAGTCATAAACACTTCAAAGAACTTCACTGAATAATCCCTATGGGAACAAGCAGATGGATAAAGTCTATTGTCCAAAATATGATATGGCATTATACAGACAACACATAGGTCCATTGGTATATCTTTATTGGAAAGATATAGAGGATAGACAGTGAGCTGGACCCAGAATTGAGTAAGAGGAGAGTTCCTTTGGGTAATTGTATAGTGTAATAACTTCACATTTCTCTTTGAACCAATCAAAAAAACCCCACAAACTCTTAAAATGATAATATTCTTCTGGTGGCAGTGTGGTATATGAATAGAGTGCTAGTCTCAAAGCTAGAAAGATCTGGATTCAAGTCCCATCTCTGATACATACTGGCTATGTGACCATGGGGAAAATCACTTGATCTTTTGGTTCTCTAAGAAATTCTTTAATGTTTGAGAGGTATCAACCTGCTTTGGTTTAAGCAGTTTCATCACAAGGGGCATGCTTATACCAATGAAATCAGAGACCATTTCCTAATCCTATCACTTCCCTTATTCTTCTTATGATGCTGTAGGGTTTCAAATCAAGGAATATGATGAATTCTTGAGTCTTGGAAAAATTAAAGTTGGGAGTGGTCTGAAGGGTATTTGCTGGAAAGGTACATGGTCAACATGAGTTGGCTATAATGTATTCCCAATGAAGAATTAGGCAAAAGAAATACAAATTATGTCATCAGAAACATGTATACCTGAAAAGGTTATTTAACAAGATTGAAAGATAATGAATTGATATTCCACAGGATCCCTGTCAAGAGATCTCAAGAAAGGTCTCTAGCATGTTGTCTGCACTCCCCTATCAAGGATTTATGTAACATGGACCAGACTTTACTTTTATAAGATGAGGAGGATGGTATTACTTTTAGTTTGTACTTGTCTGGAGAGTATCCCCACCAATGATCTGACATATACCTTGAGGTTTTAAATAAGTTCAAGTAAAATTTACATACCCAAGCTTGAAACTTTACACATCCAAGAATGAAACCTTTCATTTCAGTCATACCTGATTCTCTCAACATTTTCCATGGTTACAATTAAGAGTGGGCAGTTGCTTAATGCTGTTTGAGAAGTCTAGCAAATTTAATAATTGCAATGAAAAGGAAAAGTCGGTATATATAACAAGAATGGATCTACTCTTATTAAAAATGTTCAATGACTCCCTTTCTATGAATCCCAGGAACTGAGAATTAAAAGTTATCATCAGAGTTCTTTGAGTTCAATCTTTATCTAAACAGAAATCCTTTATACAATGTTTCTGACAAGTGGACACCCACCCTTTGCTTGAATATCTTGAATGCTGAGAAATGCATTACCTTCTAAGGTACTATATTCCATTTCTTGGATAGATTTAATTGTTAGGAAGCATTTTCCTTAATTAAGATATCTACCTCCCTGTGACTTCCACCCTTTGCTCCTGTTTCTGTTTTCAGGAGTCAACCCAAACAACACTATTATTCTTCTATATGATATCCCTCCACTGTCCTCTTTTCCAAGTTAAATATTTCAGTTAACTATTCCTTCAAATAGTACTTAATAATAATAGCTAGAATTTATAAAACACTTTTTAATAAAAGATTTGTAAAGTGTTTTACATATATTATCTCAAATGATCCTTTCAAAAACCTTGGGAGGTAGATGATATTTTTATTCTCATCTTACATATGAGGAAACTGAGGCAGACAGTGGTTAAATATGTCCAGGGTCAAAGACATAGTAAATGACTGAGGTGGAATTTGAACTCAGTTATTTCCAAATCCACATCCAGCATGCCAACCACTGCTCCATGTTGTTCTTTGCTTAATGTAGCACAAACTACAGTTCTTTCACTATTGTGATGGCTTTCTTTTAGATATCCTCTGGTTTTTCAAAGTCTCTCCTAAAATCCGGTACCCAGCACTGAATACAACACTCTGATCAGGACAGAACACAATAAGACTATCATTTGCCTTACTCTGGACTCTATTTCTATCAGTGTAGCTCAAAGTCACATCAGCATTTTTGGTTGCCTCATTCCTTGCCTCGTGGAGATTACAGTTCGTTGAAACCTCCAGATCACTTTTACGGAAATGGTTTTGTAGCCATATTTTTCTTCATTTGTAAAACTGATCCTTTCTATTTCAAATATAGGACTTTGTATTTATTCCTATGAAATTTAATCTTATTATATGCAATCTCTCATTCTAGCCTTTGAACTTTATGAGTATTTCATAAAATTGCCATTGATGTTTTCATTCAAATCACTGATAAAAAATTTTGGACAGAATAGGACCAAGGAGACCTCCTTCCATCAATCTAGTAGTTGCATTGTTTGGAGTGATTGAATCAGTTCTGAATCCATGTAACTATACCAATCATCTAATCCATATTTCTCATTTTGTCTTCAATGATCATTTACTCATTAGACTTTGTCAAATAGCTTTCTGAAATGTAGATATGCTATGTCTATAGTATTTTCTTGATCTTTCAAACTAATAACTTTGTCAGAAAAAGAAATAGTGAAACTGCCTTTTTAATAATTATTGGTTCCTTTTCCAAATGCTCCAAAATTGTCTCTAGAATATTTCTAGGAATCAATGTTAAAGTCACTATTCAATTGATTTGTCCACAATTTTCCTTTTGGTAAATCAAAACAATATCTATCCATGTCCAGTACTGAAGCTCTTGTTTAATTTTCTACTATTGTTCAAAGATAAACAACACTGGTTCAGTGATCACCATGTGTTTCATCATTCTGGGGAGGAGAGCATTTGGGCCTTGTGACTTGGTATTTCTTACCATTTCTTCCTTTATCTTGGGTCCCTGTTTCGTGTTGAACAACTGATTTTGTATTACCCTTCCCACTTTAGTTTATGTTCTTTTTCTTTGTACAAAATAACAACACAGACACCTAGAAATAAAATGAATTGAATAATTCAGCTGTCTCTCTTTTATCTGTCTAAAATTTTTAAAATACAGTTTTTATAGTAATTTTATAAGTTTATTTCATTTTTAATCCCATGACTTCCATTTGAACTATTTGATACTGGGATTATTATCCTTTTTTATAGCTAGGAAAATTGAAGTCCAAAGATAATGGTATACTCAGGTCCCTTGAGGCTCAGTCCCATATTCTTGCCACTGGATTATACTCTTCTTACCTTTCAAGATCTAAAACCAAAGGAGCTTTTGGTGGAAACTTATTGGAATTCTCTTTATGGTCCTACAATGTTAAATGAACTCGCAATGAAAGGTTTGCAGTCCTAGTTTCCTGAAGCTCTGGGAGTGCAGTTACTTTGTGGACAGAATGCCTGCAGCTGTCAGAGCAGTACTTTCTGGAATACGCCAACAATTTTACAGTTCAAGACCAGATGTGGATGAAATTGTTGACAAAAAGAGGGGTCACAAGGTCAAATGCAGATTTTTCCATATCAGTTTTAAAAATGTCTTTCCTGATTAAGGCAAAGGCAGTATTTATATATTTCTTGAGGAAGGTACTGGGGTATTTGGTCAGGCAACAGAAGCTAGCATAATTCATTCCAGGTTAGAAAAATTGTCCATGAGGCACAGTGTTTGATTCATATGTGTGGGGTTTTTTTAATGTGTGTTTGAAAAACATTTTGGATAAGTACTGTGGGAATCACCCTCCCCAGAATGTTGGCATATCAGTCTAATGCCATTAATGGAAGCAGGGGGGTATTGAATGGCATGCTTGCCAACAGAAAAAGCCTTTTTAGTCAATCTTATTTCAGCTGGTGTCTCAATTTCAGCCATTTCACAGGAGCAAAGTTAGATCATCCAGGGCTCAGCAGAGATGTTTTTTAGGGAGAGGACACCCTTTTTTCCTCTTGGCCTTCATCTTGTAGGTTCTGAACTCAGAGTGGTTGATGAGTGGTGCCGTTCTGCATGGAAGAAAATGGGGAGCGTAAGCTCCAGCTTCCTCTTTCAGAGAGTCACAGGAAAGAGCTGTGGTTCTGGAGAACCTCCAATGCTCATTCTTTTCAAAATGAAGAACCTTGAAATTCAGTCTCCAGTATAAAATGACTCAAATGAAATTCCAGTTTCCTATCCAGAAAAATTACAAGGCAAGAGAAGTTTTAGGGTTTCTTTCCCAATTCTGCCAGATTAAATAGGCCATTACCAAATATTCCCAAGCAATATTGAATTCAATTAGTGTCTGGGTAGCATACCATTATCTCACATATAAGAGAGAAAGCATATACTTCCTAGTTTAAGCTTTCCATAAAGTTACTTCTGCCTTGTTGAATAAATGGCTGCTCAACAGCTCGAAAGAATAAGCTTTTTAGAATTATAGGATGCTAGAACTGAATCTTAGAGATCATCTAGTATAAGGGTTTTTAACTTTTTTCTGTGTCATGGACCCTTTTGACCTTTGTACTGCCTTTGCTTATAAACTCCTTCTAAGAATGATGTTTTAAAATTCATAATATTAAATACATAAGATTAAAGGAACACAAGTATACTAAAATCAATTACCAAATAAAAAATAAGTTCACAGTCTCTAAGTTAAGAATATCTGGTTGTTTACTTTATGGAACAGAAAATTCTCCTGAGAGAAAAAGATACTTCTAAAGAGTATCTCTTGGGAGCTCTCTTTCATGCTGACATGTTCACTTGATCATTTTCATTTCATATGT